>NC_139458.1:55477500-56132500 GCF_057233095.1 Heloderma suspectum
ACTCCCTGCTCAGTGCAGGAATCCAAGTGAAAGCATCCCTGACAAGTGGCTGTCCAGCTTCATCTTGAATACCTCCAGTGTGGGAGAGCCCACCACCTCCCTAGGTAATTGGTTCCACTGTCGTATCGCTCTAACAGTCAGGAGTTTTTTCCTGATGTTCAGCTGGAATCTGGCTTCCTGTAACTTGAGCCCGTTATTCCATGTCCTGCACTCTGGGATGATCGAGAAGAGATCCTGGCCTTCCTCTCTGTGACAACCTTTCACAGTGTCATAAGGTTTATTGTACTTGAAGAGTGCTATCATATCTCCCCATCTCCCCTCAGTCTTCTCTTCTCAAGGCTAAACATGCCCAGTTCTTTCAGTCTCTCCTCATAGGGTTTTGTTCCCAGTCCCCTGATCATCTGTATTTTATTATTGTTAGCCACTTTGAGCACCATTTTTGGCAGAAAGCAGGATATAAATAAAATAAAATGAATAAACTTTATTCTCAGGCTCTCTCTTTCAAATAATCAGAAAGACGGATGAGGTCTTGTGTGGTTATTTGGATCCATCTCAATCTGGTTTTCAGACTGGTGGATAACTGATGCTGGGGAATTGATGGAGGAATGCGTCCGTGTTAAGTTTTTCTGGACTGTAGCTTTTGATACTACTGATCATGGTATCTTCCTGGGAGAGATCTTGCCTCAGTTACCCATGCCCTGGTCATATCTTGGCTGGACTACTGTAATGTGGTTTATGTAGAGCTGCCAATGAAGATATGGAATTTGCTACCACAAGATGTAGTGATGGCCACCAATTTGGATGGCTTTAAAAGGGGGTTAGACAAATTCCTGGAAGAGAAGTCTATCAATGACGACTAGTCCCAATGGCTATATGCTACCTCCAGTATCAGAGGCAGTATGCCTATGTACACTAGTTGCTGGGGAACACGGGCAGGAGGATTCTTTTGCCTGACTTGCTTGTGGGTTTCCCATGGGCAGCTGGTTGCTAGACTATATGGACCTTGGTCTGATCCAGCATGGCTTTTCTTATGTTCTTCTTATGTTCTTAAGATAGTTTGGAAGCTTTGGCTAGTGAAGAATTCACCTTCCAAGATGGTTGTGGGGGCTTGGTGTTTGGAGCATATTAGTCCAATATTGTATCAACTGCACTGACTGCTATTTGCTTCCAAGTCCAATTCAAAGTGCTGGGTTTAACCTTTAAAGTGCTATGAAGTTTGGGAACAGGTTACATGATGGATTGCTTGCCTGTATGTGCCCTAAAGTCGGCTTCAGAGGCCCTGCTCATGGACCCACCAGTAGATACAATCAGGTTGGCGAGAACATAAGAGAGGGCCTTTTTGGTGGTGGCTCCCCATTTATGGAACTCCCTCCCTAGAGAGAGATGTCACAGATTCGCCTCTCCATAATCTAGGATGAGTGATTATGTTGTAAGCCAGGATAGGCAGCAAAAGCCATACAAGTTATATTCAGCCTCCCCTAGTTTTCTGTTGGCTCTCTAGCCCTCAACTGGCACTCCCTGGAGCAAAGGTGGGCAACTCTGGAGGGTTGCAACCTCTCCAACCACTGCCAAAATCGGCAGCAAAAAAGCACCGTATTTTCCCTTTAAAACAAGGTGTGTGCTCCCTGTGTACCTTGCTTTAAAGGGAAAATACGGCTTTTTTCTTGCCACCACACATGTCCAAAATTCAGCAGAGATCTGGCAGCACAGTAGTGTTTGGGGGCAGTTGGCACTGTAAAAAATGATGGGAGCAAATGCGCCCCCAGGCAACGTGTTGCCCACCCCCTGGTCTAGAGAATTATGAACAGGTTAGTTGTTTGAACAAAAAGAAAAGAAAAGTTGTTTTTTTCCACGAGAAAAGGTTTTGCTGAATGGACAATACAGGACTTATGTTGCTATCCCTGATGAAGCACCTGAAACATCCCTGAATTTCAGGGTTCAAATTTCTTGAGATAAACACACTGAACCATCCAAATCAGGTCTGGTTGCTCAACCATGTTCATCCTTTGAATGTCAACACCAAGTGACCGTTTCAATCTGTCACGGAGGCATCACAAATCTACCACCACAGAAGACAAATCCCTACTACCTGAACAGGGTTTTATCATCTCACTTGCCCCACTCAGCAAGAGGGGAGGCAGGCTCTGGCAAGTGGCAAGCAAGATGAGACCAAGGCTGCCTCCGCTCATTAGGGTGAGCCGATGTGCCTCTGCCTCCCATCTTCAGCTCTGAGTGCCCATCTGGTGCAGAGCCAGAGCCACCCTCTGCACCTTCTCCAGCAATGAGCTGCTGGGAGTGGGACTTGTTTCCTGCCCCCTCCCCAGCTCCAAGCTGAGCACTGCAGGGGGAAGCAGGAGATTTCCCCCTGATTTTGCCCTCTAACTTGGGGGGGGGTGGAGTTCTGTCGACAACAACGCTTGTTGTCCCTTGCACCCCGCAACACAATATTTTCAACAGACTAAGGTTGCATATTCAGCTACAAGTGACGGAGTAATCATCGAAGGAGAAACCAGGTAAACTTCTTGAATGTGTTTACCGAACTTTGTCACTGATAGCAAAGCTGCATGACTGCCCCAAAGCTGCTTTTGATGCCTTGGGAAGCAGCTAGTGTGGTTCTTTCTGTGGCAGCTGTGTGTGTGGGGGGTAGGGATCGGATACCGGAGTCCCCTTTCCAAGGTTGTAGCAGTGGCTACGGCCTAGGAGAGGGGACTCCAAAAGCTCCTATGGTCCCAGGGACACTCTCTGGGAATAGGATTGCTCTCCCCATGATCTGGTTATATTATTATGTATCTTCTTTTTGTTGCCTTTATTTTCTTAAGTTTATTTCAAAATAAAATAAAATTTCATGAAAAAAGAGAGATGCTCTTGGTAACTGCTGTTAGGCAGTTGAAGTTTCCCGTGGAGGCTTGCCAAAATAGAAGGCTGCCAGCTTTTCAAAAAGAAAACAACACTGGGAGATCTAGATCCTGATCCTGATATGGTCAAGAGTGAGAGATACACAACTAGATACAGAAGAGAGGAAGACAGAAGTAAGGTTTATAGTCTTATTTTAACAGCAGATCAACAGGCAGATCTACAATGTAAGTAAGACCTTTCCATTTGGGTGTTCATATAGAGCATTTTTTTTTATTCTCTGATATCTCTGAGTGGGGATGATATAATGGAATGGCACTGTTTATATACAGAAATGAGTGCAGTGTAAATGGAAGTTTTACTGCTGTCACTATTGTAGTCAAAGTATTTTTGTAATATCCCAGAGCAGGTAACACTTTCTCTGTGGCCACAGTATGTTCCAAATAAGCTGTAGTAGTTTCACTGAAGACTTTTAATTCTTTTGTCATGTTTGTTCTGACACTGATAGCACAATGCTTTAACTTTGGGCCTGATCTCCGCCTTTTGGACAATAAATTAATTTTCTTCGCTATTATTTCTTCTTTATAATAGTTCTGAGGGGGAAGTGGTTCAAACATGTACAAGTGCCTATTTGCAGCATATTTGTCCATGAATTAGTAACCTCAAAATTGGATTGCAGCAATGAGCTCTATGTCGGGCTTCCCTTGAGTCCAGAAAATGCAGTCAGTGCAGAACTTAGCGGCTAGTTCTAGTTTAACCAAGCATTTTAATGCCTAGCTTAGTGAGATTTTCTATTCTATGGTGGATTTCTATTTGAATTTCAATTGTAGTTTTAACTGATTTTGTGCACCACCCTGGAATTTGTTAATGAAGGGTGGTATATAAATATTTTAAATAAATAAATACATAATATTTACATTGTAATTTACATTGTAATAGCTACCCATTTCATTGCAAATGCTTTTGTTATCAACATTCCCATGCTAGCCACCCATCCCCAAAATGAATATTACTGGAAGATTTCTTTCAAATTCCTCTTGCACATCACAGTCCATTTTTAAAAGCCTGGACTTGAAGTTGCACCATAGCTGTGCAACTTATTAGCCTTTTCCGATCTCTGAAGCAGGCATACTAATCTAATCGCTAATTGAGCAACAAAACCAAATCTAAGGAGGCTACAAATATATGCCAGGTGGTATATATATTCTCAAGCATGACTCTCAGGAACAGAAGTCCAACATTACTGAATGTGTAAACCCTCAAAGTGTCATAAGGTTTATTCAACACAACCGCAACCTCTGCCAGCTCATGGCAGGAACCCAGCCATGTTTATCTGATAGCAATGGATAGAAGATAAAGAATTGGGAGCAAGATATCTCATGTGTTCATATCCCATTAACGCTTCTTCCTGGCACCTTTATCATAAACTAGAATTCAATAACAGAACAACCTGCTACAATGGTTTCCACAATTTGAACAATTTTGAGATCACTGCAGTGAAACATTAGCATTTCCTTTCTACAAGGAGAATTGTTTGCATAGTTATTTCTGCCACTGCTCTTTGCAGTAAATAAAGCTTTTGAATGCTTAATTTAGTGTGGATGATTGCAGCTTCTCTTTTGCCACAGTTAGTGAAGAATCTAAAATATCATAGCCTTTCTAAGACTGCCTAAAAGACTATTGGGAAGATAATATTTGGAATCAAGGGAAAAGGAAATATCACATTTTGAATGATTTACCGAACTATAACATAAGTAAACATTTATTTAACTTATTTTCACCCACTTTTCTTTCCCAGCGTCTTTAAAGAGGGCTCTGTATTAATTTGTGATCTGCAGTACAAAATTCTAATATAAGATTCTGCACTCGTAATGTGAATGAACACAATGCTGTTGTCATACCGACAATGGTGCTTCAACAGACATGGAAATGAAATGTACAAGACATTTATGGCAACATGAATTACTGTCCCCTAAGGATGCTGTTTTCTGGCCACTTATAGAAAAGTTTTGCTTCTTCTCCTTCCTGACTGATTAGCACCTTTCTAGCCTATCCGCTCATAGTACACCAAGTGTGCAGCTGTTGCTCATTTATAGTGATTTTGGAGAGACTCACACTTCTGGGCTCAGAAGTACAAGTCTCAGGAGTTTGTAACACTTATCATAGAATCATAGGGTTGGAAGCTATAAGAACACTGCATGCAACCCCCTGCTCAGTGCAGGAATCTAAGTCAAAACATCCCTGACAGATGGCTGTCCAGCCTCGTCTTGAATGCTTCCGGTGTGGGAGAGCCCACCACCTCCCTAGGTAACTGGTTCCATTGTCGTATTGCTCTAACAGTCAGGAATTTTTTCCTGATGTTCAGCCGGAATCTGGCTTCCTGTAACTTGAGCCCATTATTCCGTGTCCTGCACTCTGGGATGATCTAGAAGAGATCCTGGCCTTCCTCTCTGGGACAACCTTTCAAGTACTTGAAGAGCACTTTCATTGTTTTCTGCCCAGCACTCCAGCCTATCAAGATCACTTTGAATTTTGTTGCTGTCTTCCAGGGTATTAGCTATCCCGCCCAATTTTGTGTCATTTGCAAATTTGATGAGCATTCCCTGCGCCTCCTCCTCCAAGTCGTTAATAAAAATGTTGACGAGCACTGGGCCCAGGATTTCAAATAAGAAACAAGCATATTTCAAATAAGAAACAAGCATGATGACCCCTGCATTCTTCTCTGGCTCTGGCTGTAATCAAAGCTGGAGAAGAATCCACCCCCTTCCAGCCTGACCTCAGCCTCCCTCACTTCTTTCCCAGTCCCCCCCCATCCCCCTTCCCCATGTTCCTCCCGCTCCATTTACCAGGGCACAGTGGCAGCAAGCCACAGGGAAGAGGAAGACAGTCCTCCCCTTCTCCGGCGCCTGGTGTGCTGTAATAAAGGAAAGAGGTGGGAGGGAGGTTGGGGTCAGGCTGGATGGTGGCAGAGACCTCCTCCCATCCTTCCCTCTCCCTGCAGTGTTCCACAGCTTGCTGCCAGAGACTTACTGCTGCTCCAGCCTGGTAAATGGGTTGGAGGGAAGGGAGAGGAAGTCTGTGTAATTAATGTTGGAAAAAGGGGTAGGGGGCTCAATGGACAAATTATCCAAGCTCAGAAATCAGCCAAGCTACTTCTTGATTTTGGGGTGAAGTAGCTTGGCTTATTTTGGAGACAACCCAATGCAAGACAGGGGGTTCCCACCCACCACCACTCCTCTGTTGCTCTCGACCAGAGATCCTACCCCAAATGAGTACTTTTCTTTCAGGAATACGCATTTACCTAGTATTCAAACCAGATGATGTTGCTGGGGAAACGCAGCTATTTCCTTCCTACAGCTAGCAGCCTGATTG
Source organism: Heloderma suspectum (assembly GCF_057233095.1). Classification (NCBI taxonomy): domain Eukaryota; kingdom Metazoa; phylum Chordata; class Lepidosauria; order Squamata; family Helodermatidae; genus Heloderma; species Heloderma suspectum. The sequence goes on from NC_139458.1 coordinate 55,483,726, forward strand.
TGATTTGGAGTGCTGACCAGAATGTGGGGTTGCACCAGTCTCAGAGGCACCCACTGGACAGAGCCCGTGACATACTTGACGATAAACAATACTTTTGTGTTGTTCTTTTTACTGTTTTTTATATTATTGTCAAACATCAGGTATAAGGGACCAAAGGCTAGGATGGAAAGGCAAGAAATAAACACAGTTATTTCTGCTCCTCATTCCCCACCTGACACCGTAGTGCAATCCTAACTCCAGGGCTCAGCCTGTGTATTCATGAGAGTCGAAACTAACTACTCTCAAAGGTGGTGAAGCCCTTTCATCCACAGCAGCCAGTGTTCTGATCTTACCTTGAGATAAGAAGAAACCGACAAGAGGCTTCAATATTTTGTATTGAGGCTGAGTAATGAGCTCCAACTACCACGCTAGTCTCTGCTCTGGCAGCCTGTGCACACACACCCCTGTGTGCTGGAGTGCACTGCACATCATCCATCTTTTTAAAAAGGGGGGAGCAGCCCACTGCAGCAAGCTGCTCTACCTCTATTACACCTGGACTGGATGTCACATTATTGCCTTTGGATCAGGATTTGCACTACTGTTCCACAAAGGCTTAAATGCAATAGGGGCAGACTTTGGAATGATAACATCTGGAGAAGTCCTTAGAAAACTTCATATTGGTTTACAGTGCTTTATGGAGCAATCAACCCGTCATGACCAAAACGTGTTTCTTTCTTTCTTTTTTACTTTCCCAACCTGGTCACTTGAAAGCTGAGTATTTGAACCCAGGAATCAGGTTTTACACAATCTACTGGCAGTGTTCACAAACCTTTTGTAATAATATATTTTTCAGTAATACACCGATTAATAAAGACAAAGAGGTGTTCATTATACCATGTTTGGCAATAGGCTATGTCCAACTCACTATTTATAATCAGAAAATCAGAAACCCACCCCCGAAGTCTAGACAGTGAATGATAAACAGTCTACATGTAGTCTAATACTGTCTGACTACTGATGCTGCAGCTCAGTGCAGGAGTATGTTTTAACAACGAGGACTAGGACAGGGTTAAAGCCAACTTTTTTCTTGAACAGATGATATTTCAGATGGCGACACTATTCCAGATGCATCAATTTCCTTGAAAATCGAATCCATATATGTGCATATGCTGTGCTGGCAGGAGGACTGCCTGAAATGGCCCCAGCCCAAGAGCTAATATTCTTTTGGCCAGAATAATGCAATTATTATTTTCCTAGCTATCAGTCTAAGCATACAGAGCCATCTGTTATGCAAAGCAAACATACACATCTCAATTACAGAAAATGCAGTTGCCTTGACAGAATTTGGATTACTCTACTAACCAGGGCTGTAAAATTTGTTTTAAGCTAGTGTATAATGGATGCCTTTCAGGAGTTCCGTAATTAGCATTTACCTGTTTAAACTAATTATTCATCCTTCTTTTTTGCTGGTTTATTAAACTTGGTTGGACACTATGCATAAAACAGATTAATAGGAATATAAGACAATAATAAACATTAAAGTTGTAGGTGTGTGTTTTTAAGAGGGTTGCACCTTTAAAAGCAGCCTAAAAATAATTTCACATAAATAAATAAATAAATAAATAAATAACCATGTGGCTTATCAGTGATGAAATATGAAACCTTTGATACTGGTTGGAAACAGACCAAGGCAGGGATTAAAGCCTATTACAAAACTAGGGACCTCAAGAACATACAAATGCCATTATCGGGTTATGTTCTTAATTCTCTTAGATTGTTTGCTAAAACTTCCACATAACCAATATAACACATAACACACATAACACACACACACTCACACACATATATATATATATATATATATCTGTCATAGACCAGCCTCTCCAGCCTGGTGCTCTTCACCATGCTGGACCACAACTCCCATTGGCCATGCTGGCTGGAGATGATTATCTGCATTTGACAAATTAACGGCTGTTATTTCACTGTCTCCAATACTAATTGCATGTTTACACACTAATCCTTCGGATATTACTTTTTATTACACCAGGATAGCATTTTCTGCTTTAGGGCAGCACATCCCAAGTCACAAGGTTATGAAAAGCTCCAGTCCTGGGAAGTGTCTCCTAAGTCCTAACAGCCATGGCAACACAAGCAATGAATTCAGTATGGGGCCCCATTCCAAACCAGGAGACGCAAGCATTGCCACAACTGCTGAGTTCCTCAAGGGGGGCTATACTAGAGGCAGAGCATCCTACTTTGCAACTCATCATGCAAACAAGTCTCCACATGTTTCCAAATCTGTATCAGGAGGGTTCTGGTACGCTGGGTACCAAATGCTACTAAAAGCTCAGCCATTAGCGATAAACAACAAGTAATTCTTTTACTTCCCTACAATCTTAGATTTTTAAAAATGTCAGTAATGAAATGACAATAATTAAATGACAACCATTTTATTAAAATGTCCTCTGTAGATTTACTGAACATGGGTGAAAGAAGCAGAATGTGTCCTTGTTGAAACTCTCCCTGCAAGTCATTTTAATGGTCTCTTTCAGCATTTCTTGACTCCAAATGACTCCTTGTCATTGTGTCAGCTCCCAGGATAATGCAGGGTACTCCATAAACATCCAGTAATAGGACACAAGGGAAGTACTATTAGTGCATCCCTTTCCTACCAGGTACTGAGGTTTAAAGTTCAAAACAACTGAGAAAAGAAACTTCATTTGTTCTCAATAAATTAATAATGATCCTTTGTGGGAGGAAAAAGTTTTTCAAGCTCAGTTCTTCTTACCCACTGTCTGTCCCCATATGAACATTCTATACCGACTCAAACTTTTCAATTATTTTCCAGCGTGGATAAGATACAGAAGTTAAATTACACATTCAGTAACATGAAAAATGTTGCAAAACAGATTATTGCTTTCAAAACAATGAGCACCAGAGTGAAATGCACACCATTAAAATTTCTACTTACTTGGGATAGGCCAAGGTAGATGGAGACTGTTTCCGAAATGTACAAAAATTTTCCCTCTTGGTTTAGTGCAAATACAAATCCATCCAGTGACTGCAAAGTAAAAAAAAATTGAGAAGTTTGTTGCATATTTCAGTAACAGATAAAGCACACTCCATCTATTTTTTACTGAAATTAACATATATTACCATTCTTAATGCTTTATTTCTGTTCTGCACAGAAATGAAAATAATTTAATTGCAGAAAAGAGGAGAACCACTGATGGTAGTAATTTGCAAATTAACATGGGATTGCAGTCCTCTTTATTCACAAATCCACCCACACACTTTTTGTGTGAGTACAAACAAAACCAATCAACAGATTACTGTCAGATCTGTTCACACCTAGAGTCCATAGAAATCCCGTGAATTTAATCTCTTCAATGTCAATGTGCACATTTAAATTATATTCTGGGAGGTGTAAGGCTTTAGATCGGGTTGCCAGAATAATATATTAAAGGACATGTGTTTTGTTATATGTACATTTATGAAAGCCACCTGAAACATGTAATCAATTAACAAACAAAAGGCCTAATTTCTAACTGAAACATCACAGTATATTGAATATACATTTTAGTCTATGAGGATAAATATTCATCCAGAGGTACACTGGGCTTAATGGGTTTTGGGTCTGTGTGTGTGTGTGTGTGTGTGAGAGAGAGAGAGAGAGAGAGAGAGGCTTTAGATGGCCATGTGCATTACTTCAGCTGTGAAGAGCACTACAACTAATATATCTCTTCTCCTCTTGCCACCCCCATTCCATGCTTTACAATTGCTTCTACGTTCATAATATGTTAGAGCAATAAATAAAAAAACAACAACTCTTTGCCAGGTATAATTAAAAAAAAAAAATACTCGGAGCATGCGCAGTTTCACATTCTAAACTCACTTAAACTGTAGTACCATCACAGGAATAAAATGGAGTTCGATTCTGCTGCCCCAATGCAAAACACCTGGGGATAAGGGCCATTTTGTTATATAAAAAAAGAAAGTATTTAAAGTTAAAATAATAAAATGATCATCTGTAACCATGGACATGTCTGGCCAGCCCCCCTCAAACTATAACGTGGCTCCAAAAATAAGAAGAAAGGATGCGGCGGCATGACCATGATGGCCCAGGTTCTGTCACCAGGCCTTTGTGCTGCTGCCCCATCACCTGCTGCTCTCTGAGTGGTCTGCAGGGCCCTTGGACTTTGGCCCTGTGGTTCATTCCTAGCTGCACCTCTCTGTTCATCACAAGTATGTGATGAATGGGGAGGGGGAGTTGCGGTGGATAGGCTTCACAACAGAGCCTCCATTAAGGACCTGAATGCTACTCCCACAGTATTGGAGGCCACAAGGCTGCTAGCCGCCTTGACTGCCATTTTCTTGATAGAAAGGCAGTGTACAATCAATCAGTCAATTCCTACTATGGGCATTAAGAGCTCTGGGAACTACATTTCCCATGGATTCAGGTCCAAAACAGATATTAGTTTAATTAGTATCTAGCAGTTACATCTCTTTTTCTTCATTTTTATTCTAGAGTAGGTGCAGAGATTCTGATCTAGACTGGGACCCTAGCTTATGGGGGAAGAAGGTTTTAAAGATCTGGATCAGGGCCCTGTGCCTTGTTGTTGTTGTTCAGTCGTTCAGTCGCGTCCGACTCTTCGTGACCCCATGGACCATAGCATGCCAGGCCTTCCTGTCCTCCGCTCTCTCCCGGAGTGTGCTCAAGTCCATATTCATTGCATCGGTGATGCTATCTAGCCATCTCATCCTCTGCTGCCCCCTTCTCCTTTGGCTTTTGCCTTCAATCTTTCCCAGCATCAGGGCCGTTTCCAGAGAGTTTTCTCTTCTCATTAGGTGGCCAAAATATTTGAACTTCAGCTTCAGTATCTGTCCTTCCAATGAGCAGTCAGGGTTGATTTCCTTTAGGATTGACTGATTTGATCTCTTTGCAGTCCACGGGACTCGTAAGAGTCTTCTCCAGCAACACAGTTTGAAAGCATCGATTCCTTGGTGCTCAGCCTTCCGTATTGTCCAGCTCTCACAACCATACGTTGCTACTGGGAAAACCATTGCTTTAATTATACAAACCTTTGTCGGCAAGGTGATGTCTCTGCTTCTTACTATGCTGTCTAGGTTTGCCATAGCTTTCCTCCCAAGGAGCAAGCGTCTTTTAATTTCATGGCTACAGTCACCGTCTGCAGTGATCTTGGAGCCCAAGAAAATAAAATCTGTCACTGCTTCCATTTCTTCCCCTTCTATATGCCAGGAAGTGATGGGGCCAGATGCCATGATCTTCATTTTTTTAATGTTGAGTTTCAAACCAGCTTTTGCACTCTCCACTTTCACCCTCAACAAGAGGTTCCTTAGATCCTCTTTGCTTTCTGCCATTAGGGTGGTATCGTCTGTGTATCTGAGGTTGTTGATAATTCTCATGGCAATCTTAATTCCGACCTGTGATTCATCCAACCCGGCGTAAGCGGCGTTTCTCATGATGTACTCTGCATATAAGTTAAATAAGCAGGATGACAATATACAGCCTTGTCGTACTCCTTTTCCAATTTTGATCCAATTGGTTGTTCCTTGTCCGGTTCCTACTGTTGCTTCTTGACCCTCGTACAGGTTTCTCAGGAGACAGGTAAGGTGGTCTGGTACTCCCATCACTTTAAGAATTTGCCACAGTTTGTTGTGATCCATACAATCAAAGGCTTTAGCATAGTCAATGAAGCAGAAATAGACATTTTTCTGGAATTCTCTTGCTTTCTCCATGATCCAGCGAAAGTTGGCGATTTGATCTCTAGTTCCTCTCCCTCTTCGAAACCCAGCTTGTACTTCCAGTAGTTCTTGGTTCACATACTGCTGAAGCCTAGCTTGTAGGATTTTGAGCATAACCTTGCTGGCATGTGAAATGAGCGCAATTGTATGGTAGTTTGAACACTCTTTTGCGTTGCCCTTCTTTGGAATTGGAATGTAAACTGACCTTTTCCAGTCTTGTGGCCACTGTTGAGTGTTCCAAATTTGTTGGCATATTGAATGCAGCACTTTAACAGCATCATCTTTTAGCATCTTAAATAGCTCAGCTGGAATACTGTCATCTCCGCTAGCTTTGTTGTTACTAATGCTTCCTAAGGCCCACTTGACTTCACTCTCGAGGATGTCCGGCTCAAGTTCAGTGACCGCACTATCATGGCTATCAGGGACATTCAGATCTTTCCTGTATAGTTCTTCTGTGTATTCCTGCCACCTCTTCTTAATCTCATCTGCTTCTGTTAGGTCCCTGCCTTCTTTGTCCTTTATCATGCCCGTCTTTGCACAAAACGTTCCCTTGAGATCTCCAATTTTCTTGAAAAGATCTCTAGTCTTTCCCATTCTATTGTTTTCCTCGATTTCTTTGCATTGTTCATTTAAGAAGGCCTTCTTGTCTCTCCTTGCTATTCTCTGGAACTCTGCATTCAGTTGGATATATCTTCCCCTTTCTCCCTTGCTTTTCGCTTCCCTTCTTCCCTCAGCTACTTGTAAAGCCTTTTCAGACAGCCACTTTGCTTTCTTGCATTTCTTTTTCTTGGGGGTGGATTGAGTTGCTGGCTGCCTCCTGAACAATGTTACAGACCTCCGTCCATAGTTCCTCAGGCACTCTGTCTATCAGGTCTAATCCCTTAAATCTATTCCTCACCTCCACTGTATATTCATAAGGGATATGATTTAGGCCATACCTGAATGCTTTAGTGGTTTTCCCTATGTTCTTCAATTTCAGCCGAAATTTTGTGATAAGAAGCTCCTGATCTGAGCCACAGTCAGTTTCAGGTCTTGTTTTTACTGACTGTATAGAGCTTCTTCATCTTTGGCTGCAAAGGACATAATCAATCTGATTTCGATATTGACCATCTGGTGATGTCCATGTGTAGAGTCGCCTCTTGTGCTGTTGGAAAAGAGTGTTTGCTATGATCAGCGTGTTCTCTTGGCACAACTCTATTAGCCTTTGTCCTGCTTCATTTTGTACACCTAGGCCATGCCTGTCTGTTATCCCGGTGATTTCTTGACTTCCTACTTAAGCATTCCAATCCCCTATGATGAAGAGGACGTCTCTTTTTGGTGTTAGTTCTAGAAGGTGTTGTAGGTCTTCATAGAACCGATCAACTTCAGCTTCTTCGGCCTCAGAGGTTGGGGCATAGACTTGAATTACTGTGATGTTGAATGGTTTGCCTTGGATTCGTATTGAGATCATTCTGTCATTTTTCAGATTGTACCCCAATACTGCTTTTCCCACCCTTTTGTTGGCTGTGAGTGCTACTCCATTTCTTCTGAGGGATTCTTGCCCACACTAGTAGATATAATGGTCACCTGAATTAAATTCGCCCATGCTTGTCCATTTTAGTTCACTGAGCCCTGTGCCTACTCTAGAGTAAAAATGGTGGATTGGGGCCCTGTGCCTACTCTAGAGTAAACATGGGGGTGAGGGGAAGATGTGCTAGATATAGATTTATATGAATATCTGCTTTGGGCCTCAGGACCATGGGACATTGCTGCACAGTTATGCAGCAGCGTCCTTAATAAGGATTCAGAAGACTGGACAACTCCATTTCCCAGGGAGTTGGCACTCAGGATGATACTGGAGCATGGGTCTAGACCGCAGGAGTAGGAAACTTGTGCCCACCCCTGGTCTAAAGGATGCCTGGCACTAGCCACTCTATAATGACTGCCTGGTTAATTTGTTTATTGTTTTGCAAATGACTGGTTGTCAATGCAATAAAACAATTGAATTGAATTTGTACAGAGAAGTGAAGGGAAGGAATTATAAAAGAATTTAAAAAAAGTAAAACACCACCTTAAAATCATGCTTTAAAAAACAAAAACAGAATGCTAATAGAAACCGTGACTGGTCAATTAAGGGATGTCTCCTGGAACAGTATTGTTTTCAGGAGGTTCTGGAAACAAGACAGTGTTGGTGCCTGCCTGACCTCCAGGGGCAGGGAGTTCCAAAGAAAGGGGGCTGCCACACTGAAGGCTCTTTCCCTGGTGGACTCCAATCAGGCCATATGTCCATCTGGAACCAACAGGAGCAAGCCGCCGATGACTTCAGTCACTGGGCTATTTGGTAAGGGAGAAAGCACTCTCTCAGGTATCCTGGTCCTAAGTTGTTTAGGGCTTTGTACACTAGTATTAAAACCTTAAACCTGGCCTGGTAGCAGGTAGGCAGCCAGTGTTTTACACACCGCTCAAACGTTCCACATTCCAGTACATAGATGAAACACCTAAAAACATGAGTTGACAATCAGGGGTAGTCCTGAGGGCTTCATGCATCAGTGAGTGGTGGGTTGGGGGTCACACCCATGTGTGCACAGGCACACACATACACAGATGCAGACACACACACACACCCTCATGCACACATTATTCCCCTGATCTCAGGGGTGAGGATGTTTAAAGCTTCTGATATCACTTAATCCCAGGGGGTGAAGTGCAGGGTTTCAGTGGGGAAGACTCCATGAGGAAATGTTTCCCCATGTGCTGTCTTCCCCATTTAAACTGTTCCTGACAGCACAACTGTCAGGAGCAAAACTGAGCTGGAGAAAGAGTGCACATCCCCTTCCCCAGCACAATGGTGGGAGCAGTGGCATCATGGGGGAAATTCAGGGGGCAGAGACAGCAGTAGTGTGGGAGTGTAGCCTATAGGTTTTTCATACGTGATTTCTTTGGAGGGTCAGATCCTCACATGTAAAGGAATACTTCCACCATTGAAAGGAATCAAGCACAGTTTCTGTGCAGAGAGTTCTGTAGTTGAATCAGAACTTTTCCTCCATAAACTTTAATCACCAATATCCCAATCTGACAGAGCCCACAGAAATCCAGCTAAAACTAAATATTAGATATCCAAAATTTTAAATTTGTAACAGATATACCTGTATTGCAAACAATAACATTTTATTTCACCTCTCAAAATTAGATAAGTTCCAGTTGTAATTGTAACACAGAGAAAGCACTATTTTCAGTAATATCACTCTATTCCAAACATGAAAGGGTGTGTGTGTGTTTTGTATGGTGGTAAGGTATTTTAATTCCTTTGCTTCTTGATTAATTTCCAGCACATGTATGGAAAGAAGCTAGTTTTCACTGTTCTTTGATGTAGGAGGTAGATTTTTTTAAAACAAAATCTGTGTTCCCTTGAAGAATGAGCCACTTATTGGAAAACAAACACTAAAGTTACCCCATTAAAGAAAGGATCTTCAATTTATATTTATGAATTAATAAAAATGTAAATCTGCATAGACTTTAGTCAAACAAAAATATTTATAACATGCAAGTAGTTTATCTTGAAAATTATCATAATTTCTTTTCAGATTATTAGCATAGGAACCTTGAATGCTGACATCAATTACTGGTGAACAATTTCAAGTGACGAACTTTAAATGTGACCTGAACAAGAACATACTCAAAACATTTTTGATTTAGAGAGCAATCCACCAAGCACTAATGTTGCGTAAAATATATTAACTATTAGCGTGTACCATTCCTGTGCAACTAGGACTGAAATAAAAGGGCGTTGCAGAGCAGCTGTTGATGGACTGTACCCTTAAACCACAGTGCTCAATCACATATATTCTGTACTGTCAAAAGCCAATACACCTGCTGTCCATGGTTCCCTTGCTGAGCAGGAAATAGCGTGTGCCCCACCCCAAGGAGTCCATAGGCTTCTACAATGATAGCTCCAAAAATGCATTCATAGTTATGTTTTGGCTTTGCAAGTAAAATATGGGGTGAAGACCATTAAATTAGAATTTCACCAGGTGATAAGAAGGAAAAAAGGGATGATACTCAACATGAGGCAAAAATTGCCTCCATGTGCATGGCAAAAATTGCCAGCATGTGAACCCACAAGCAAAGGAATAGATCATATTGGGTTCAAATTAGGGATGTACGAAAGTGACTTACCTTTCGCGGATTATGTTGATGGGGGGGGAGGCGTTCCGTCCCTCCCCCCGGAATCCTGGCCGGGGGGGGAGGTGCTCCGTTCCTCCCCCCGGAATCCTCGAACGGCCGGCTGTGCTCCGCGGCAGCTCCGCGGAGCAGCCGGCCAAGCCCAGCCCGGCCAGGCCAGAGCCGTCTGCAGCTGGATTTCCGGCTGCGGAGTGCTCTGGGTAAAAAACAACAACAACCGTATACGCAAAATCTTTATGTAGGCTACAATGGTGAATCAAAAGGGGATGCAAATAGCGCCCGCTACGCTATTTGCGTTCCCCTTGATTTTCACCATCATAGTCTATGTAAATATTTACGTAGATTAAGACGGTAAAAAGAAGGAACGCAAATAGCGGCAGCTGTAGCCGCTGCCATTTGCGTACGCGTGGTTTTTTTTTTAAACCCACCCTCAACCATGATAGGCTACGTAAAGATTTACATAGCCTATCACGTCTTTTTTTTCTTTTTTTAAAAATCTAGCCATGATAGGCTACGTAAATCTTTATGTAGCCTATCATGTCTCCCCCCCCCCCCATAAGCCTGGAAATGATGGCAGCGGCAGCCGGTCGGAAGACTGGCCACTGCCAAAGCCGCCGCCGGAGCCGCCACCGCCCGGAAGTTCTGCCCCAGGTAAGTCTCATCCTGGGGGGGATCTGCGGGGGGTGGGGGGTGGCAGGCCATTCCGCCACAGATTTTGGGGGGCCGAATGCACTGGCATTTGGCCTCACCAAGATCCGTGGCGGAATTCTCTGACATCCCTAGTTCAAATAGGGATCAAAACTGTGGTGATGCACCAGATGTACAAAATGAACAAAGTGAGCCCAGTTATAAAAAGTGGGTCCAGTTATAAAACTGATAAAAAGTTTTGGAAGAGGTTTTCCTTGCACAGAGGAAGTCCTCCCCAAGTGCTTTATCTTCCATGCCTCAGGTTTATTGTGGATATCATGGTGGAATATTTTACATAACAGGAACAGATCAATTCTCATCGCAGATGTATGCACTCTTTCCTTGCTAAGGATAGGAGCTAGGTAAATGTCAGCTGACAGGCCTCCATGGGGCTATCAATATAAAATCTGTACATACTTTGGCTATTCTGTATGGCCGCCTTAGGATTAGGGAAAGAGGAGGAAAGGCATACACATGGACACCATTCCAACTCCTTATCAATGCACTTCCTGAAGGTAGGATCGAGACCTCCTCTGCATTAAGGGAAAGAAAAAATACAGTGTACTTGGATTTGACCAAAGTCTCAGACAAGTTCATGAGACGGCCTGAGGATGCTGAACAGGCAGTGATGATGCAAAGACCATTCCCATGGCTCTTGCTCACCCTGAATTCTATGGCTTTGCCAACTGAATTGTAAAGATCTACAACATAAGTAGTAGTTAGAAAATGTTGTAGTTAAGGCCCGCCCAAATATTGACTTCTAATGGGTAAAGTGTTCTGGAGGTTATGGGCGGTATTCAATTTGGCACTAGCACTAACGTAAACTATGTTGTGCTAGTATAAGCGACCACTAGCACAATGCCAATAGCATTTCCTGTCACGATGGGTTTCCTGGGAAAACTGTTGCACTAGAGGTTGCTTATATTAGTGCAAGATAGTTTGCATTAGCCCTAGCACCAAACTGGATACTGCAATATGCTCCCATATTTAGCTAATCTCATTGTTTTTATGAAGAAGGTCACACCACACAAATTGAGGCTGGGATGAAGTCCACTATCATTTTTCAGAATGGTTACGTAAGGGGAATAGAATGCCAGATGTAGGGATGTCAGAGAATTCCGCCACGGATCTCAGTGAGGCCGAATGCCAGTGCATTCGGCCCGCCGAAATCCGTGGCGGAACGAAGCCCCCGCCCCCCCAACCCTTGAAAGGTGCGCGAAATGGAGCACATACCTGCTGCCATCCGCGCTGACTTGCGAAAGGCAGCCGCCCTGCGGCTGCCCTTCGCTTCTTCATCATAGCCATGATAGGCTACGTAAATACTTACGTTGCCTATCACAGCTAACGCAGGGACGCCTTTTGCGTCCCTGCGGAGGCCGTGATAGGCTACGTAAGTATTTACGTAGCCTATCACGACAAGCCCCCCCAAAAAACAGCGTATGCAAATGGCGATGGCTATGGCGGCCGCCATTTGCGTTCCCTATTTTTAGCCGTTTTAGCCTACGTAAATACTTACGTAGGCTATTACGGCGAAAAAGAAGGGGAATGCAAATAGCGTAGTGGGCGCTATTTGAGTTCCATTTTTTCCACCGTAATAGCCTACGTAAATATTTACATAGGCTAAAACGGCTAAAAATAGGGAACGCAAATGGCGGCTGCCATTTGGGGGGGGGCTTGCCGTGATAGGCTACGTAAATACTTAACGTAGCCTATCATGGCAACTTCACAGGATGCAAATGGCGTCCGCTACGGCGTCCGCTATTTGCGTCTGCAGCAGCCCATCCGCAGCCGGAACTCCAGCTGCAGATGGCCCTGGCCGGTGGCTCCACGGAGCCGCCGTGGAGCGGAGCCAGCCCAGGGAGGATTCCGGGGGGAGGGACGGAGCGCCTCCCCTCCACCGCGAATCCAAGCTCCGGAAAGGTAAGTGACTTCATAAATCCCTAGCCAGATGTCACAAATGTGGAACCCGTTCTGACTTCATTCCAGGGTCTTAACCTCTTACTGGGGAACAGGAGATGGAGGGGTCTGCAAGGGGGAAGGGTGTCTAATTTGATGGCTTAGCAATTTGGTGGCTTATGTGATATGTGCTCAAGTATCAGGAAATGGTCTTGAACCGAAAGAAGAGTGAGATAAAGGGCGTGGAGCAGGGCTGGTCCTCCCATGAAGCAGGGTGAGATGCCCACATCAAGTGCTGGAATGAAAGGAGAGTGAAGTGTGCTGCTTCCCTTAGCCCCTGCCAGAAAGGCCTGCCACCACTGCCCCACCTCCTCCAGTAGATGCTCTGGAAAGTCCTGCCAGCTGCTCTTCTGCTGTGGCATTTGCTCCAGTGAGAGCAGCTGGCAGGGTTCTCTGGAGCAGCCGCTTGCCCTCTGTTTTTCTCCTCATGTGTTTTTCTCCTTTACTTTTCCTGCTGACATGTTGGCTCTATGGAGAGCTGCAAGTGTGCTGGAAGAAGTGGCTGTGGAGCATCTGTGCAAACAGCCAAGTGTCTGCAAAGAGGAGGCCTACATGCATATCACTCTACACACCTAGGCTTCAAAATGATGCTGAGATGTATAAACATTTTGATCAAAGATATCCAATGTCCAACATGTTTCAGTTATGCCTTCCTCAGGGGCAAAAATATAGCTGGTTAGGTTACTTCAACTGGGAATTATGCACTGGGCACTGAAATGTTTGATTCAAGTTTTTATACGTATAAACTCATTGCTGTTTATATTGAAAGTTGATCAAGTAAAAAACAAGCAGATGTTAGGGCAGTTGCTGTTTTAAATGCTGTACAGTTTGTTGCATGATCATTTCCACCTTTAACAGCAGCAGAAACTGTGAGTAGTGCTAAGGATTTACACGGTATCCTATTGTTATGAGCCAGTCTCATCAAGATGTAAATTACAGTTTAGCCATCTACAATGTTAAACAGCACCCTTTACTAAAGAGGTGTGGGGCTCTACTCTCCAATATAGAAAGCTGACAGAGTAGACTAGATATTGGCAAAGTTTGAACATGCCTGATCTAAAGGGGGCGGAGGGAGAGGGAGGAGATGACTGTTTAGTGATCCTTTCCAACTACTGGCTATGTACAAAATGTGATTACAGCTGAGATTCCCCAGCACTTTCTTATTTTTATTTGAGAAACCCATTATGTATTATGCTGTTTCAATCACCACAGGCTACTTTTTTTCAAACTGCCCCACTGTTTTCAACAGGCGCCAATTAAGATTCTGGGGTCAAAGAGTTAATTACATCTTCTTACCCACTATGTAGAATTTTCTGATTATTAAACAAGGTTGGATTAAGATGAAAAAGTACCGACATAAATGTTAATGCGTGCCCCTCCTCAAGAAGATTTATCATAATACCATGATGAAATCTATATGTTTTTTTTTTTCCAAAGCAGTTTGAGAAGAAAATCTTAAAGGAAACACTAAAATAAACGCTTTAAAGGCACACAAGTATCTGATTAACAGAGACAGTTTTCTTATTCCTGAAAACAGCTCTAAGCAAGTCAGACAGCAATGATGGGAGATTTTCCTTGTCAGATCTCAGTAAGTCTATATGGTCGACAGGAGGCAAATTATTATCAGATGTAAAGAGGAGCTGTGGCATATCTAAATAATGATGTTGGTAATTATAATTTATGTTACGTGAATTAGAATAATGTGCAAGGCAGATGTGTAAAGAACTATTGATTGTGCTTGCAGCTCTATAGCAGAGATTCTAGTGGTTAATTTATTTTGTTTTGGTATTGCCTGTTTTTTCTCTCCCCCGCCCTGCCACTTTGCACATCACCTTGAACACTTCTGGAAAGGTGACTGATAGACAGATAAACTACCAACCAAGTTTCTCACCTACACTCCCCTTTGTTATTTAGACTGCAATCCTACACACATTTACCTGGGAGTAGGCTCCATTGAAAACAATAAGACTTACTTCTGGGTAGACATGCATAGGTTTTCATTGTTAAAGTATTACACTGTCAAAGAAAGGGACTCTTAATCTTGAATAGGAATGGATGAATCCATGTGTTTCACTGTCTGTTACGTTCACATTTTTTCAAACACATGTATGTTCCATCTCATTTTCATATCAGTTTGTGAATAAGTCTGCATGAAAATTCATACACACTTTTGTATGCAATTTCCCCAAACACACACATTTTTGCAAGCACTTTCCTCTAATATATGTCTTTTTGTGTACATTTTTCCCTAATGTACATATTTTTCTATGCATTTTTTTTTATCAGACAACTACGTTGCAAAATTCGGAGAAGCGTTAAAACCAAAGGATAATTACTTTGCAGGAAGTGCGAATTAGGTTAGTTTGTATTAAAATGCGAATCAAATGAATTTTTGCTCCCATCCCTAATCTTGACGATAGTAAAGTGCCCCCCATCCCTTTCTAGAAGTGTACATAATATCCAATAATCATTGTGGGTGATATATGCCAACAGGGTAGTGAGAAGAATTTTATTTATTTATTTATTTTATTACATTTCTATCCCACCTTTTTTCCTCTTTGAGGAACCCAAGGTGGCATACATAATCCTCCTGCTCTCCATTTTAGCCTCACAACAACAACCCTGTGAGGTAGGTTGGGCTGAGACTCTGTGACTGGCCCAAAGTCACCCAGTGAGCTTCCATGGCTGAGTGGGGACTAGAACCCAGATCTCCTGGCTCCCAGTCCAACACTCTAGCCACTACACCACACTGGCTCTCAGTGAATGAAAAAAACCCAGACACCACCCATCATGGGTGCATTCATTTATTTTATTTTTATTGAGAAATAGAAGAGCTAGGTCCTAATGATTCTGCCCTCTTTCTTCTTCAGTAATTCAGCTTTTTTTCCCCCTTTTTTTTAGTACCAGCAGCTACTGGGCATTTTGATTTTGCCATACTGGTGCCTATCACCTGGTTGTGGAAGAGTGGGGGTGGAGATGTCTGATTCCAGGCATACCCTTCCATCCTTTCTTCCCAGAAGGTGACCAGTGTAAAGACTGAAAGCACCAACTGGGCCAGCAGTGTGCACACAAGCCCACTGCAGTATATGAGGATCTCTGCATCAGGACCCCATTATTTTAAAATACTGTGTTGAAAGGTCAATTTGCCAAAGGAATTTTGTCTTTACTGTGTTCGATATATATTCACATTACAGAGGGAAAGTATACCTTGAAATTTTACCAGAGTGTCCTAGGGAACATTCTCATATGTCACACACCATCTATGAAGTCCCTAATTCCTTCCTCTATATGCCAACACTACAGAAAATCCTGTTACTCTGACCTAAACTCCAGTTAGAATGAAGAATTACCAGTAGGCTAGGCTATTTTAATGACAGATTATTTTAAACTAAGCCTTCACCATCTGTTCCACCCCCTAATTATGAATGCAAAAAGAACATATTTCACAATTACATCAGTTAAAAGAAAGATATACATGATTTAAATGCATGCATGTGTTCTTTATCCAATGCAGCATGCATCTGTGATGTTTTCCTTATAATTTAGGCTCTGATCAGTGGGGAAACTTCTCCCCCGATAAATAGATTCACTGATATACTAAACTTCCTTGGCAAACAGATCATCTTAATTAGAATTTTCTACTGTTAAGACACGATTATATTATAAATGGAGCTAAGCATTAATTTGAGCACCATGTCTGTCACCAATTAGATATGTAGCATTCAATAACAGCTAAAGTATTTTACTGCTACTAAAGAAAGGCCATACAGGATGTAGAAAACATTCACCTTAACAAGTTGGTGGGAATCCCAACTTCCAGATTTCTGCTTATGCAATGGGACTTTCCTTTCTTCTTCCCAGAACTCCCCACTCTGGTCTGGGGGGTTCCCCAACGCCCTGGAGCACATTTTGGGGCTGCAAAGTAGGCTGCAGGGGGAAGGGAAATCATTTCTCATTCTGCTCATAGAAGCCATTGTGAGACCTTGCCCTGGTCTAGGGGGAGCTATAGCTTGTGACATCAATTTTGAGTCAGAGAGGTAAGCTGTAGAGTCAAGCCCAGCCATGGAAAGCTAGATTCCTGAGAATTCAGTTCTACCAGACCTCCCACCAGCTTACGAGCTGGGAGGAGGTGAGACTCAGGATGCTGATATGGCCTATCTTCCACAACTGGGAGACCTGACCTTGCCGGAGACCCCTGCTTCTCAACCAGGGATGTCTTCCATGGGAACAGGGCAGCAGCAGGAGGACTCTGCAGGAGAGGGGGATTCAGGGAGGTGTCCTGCGGTATGTCGTCAACTAAAGAGGGTGGTACAGAGCCATCCAGTGAGGCACAGCAACAACCTGAGGGCTAGGTTTCCCTGCCAGAATCGGATATCTGATAGTGAACTTTAGCAGCCACTCCTCTGTATTTAAACCAGTGAAACAGGCAGCACACTTTGCCAGAAGCAACATCTTGATAACCTGGAAAGCTCCTTAGTTTCTGTAAACTTGTTTAGATTTATTCTGTGTGCTGAACCCAGGGCTGACTGGGTCTTTTGTTTTGATGCTCATAAACTGATTCTGGTCAAGGAACTATGTTGTTGTCTGTTGTCATTTATTGGGACTGTAAAGACCCTGATGCTGGGAAAGACTGAAGGCAAAAGGAGAAGGGGACGGCAGAGGATGAGATGGCTAGATAGCATCATGGATGCAATGAATATGAACTTGAGCACGCTCCGGGAGAGAGCGCAGGACAGGAAGGCCTGGCATGCTATGGTCCATGGGGTCACGAAGAGTCGGACACGACTGAACGACTGAACAACAACAACAACAAAAGGCTTATAGCTAATTATTGGAATTACTGCTGTAAAAGGTTTTACTGAGACTTGTGCCTCAGCTTTGGAAAGTCAGGTCCTGACAGCCATTCCATTGGCAGGAGAGGTTAACTGGATACCACCCACTGTCTCCCGTTATAACAAAGTTGAATTATTACCATTTTAATTATAACTATAATTCCAAATCTTAAGATCTTCAGTGGAGGCTGTTCTCCATGTATCTTCCTTAGGGGAAGGAGATTATGTGGAACAAGGAAGAAAGCCTTACCTGTGGTGACACCCTGATTGTGGAATCCCTTCCTCATCAAAGCATGACTGGCATTTAGGGATAGCATGGGTGTCTGTTTCGGTACACAAATCTGCAGGACCGCCAGCCCGCATCCCCTGAGTTGTGCCCATTGGTCCCTTCTCCCTACTCGCCGGTCCCCGGACTGCCCTCCCACGCTCGGCAACTGGCCTGCAACTTACCTGAACCCATCCGCCTCTGGGCGTGGGCACATAGACTTGTGTGTGGGCACATAGACGTATACGCAAAAAGCACTGTGAATCACCCATATACACAAGATTCATGGCGCTATTTTGCATATAAGTCTATGGGCATAGAGTGCCAATCACCATGTTTTTTAAATACATGGTGATCAGTGAGGAGGTGGATGGGTGCAGGTAACTTAAGGGCTGGTCGCTGAGCATGGGAGGGGCTCAATTGCAGCCCAGCAACTGGCGAGCGGGGGCAGGGGCTGGGTGGGCACCCAGAGAACCTAGACTGGGGGAGTGCCCATCCATCCCTACTGGCACTGATATCACAATCTTTTTGAGACAAGGTCAAAACTTTTTTTGTCCAGTATTTAAAGTATGGTTATGTTGGTTACTCTACTCTATAGTTTTAGCTGCCTCTAAACTGTTTTATCATGAAGGTTTTGTCTTACTGTATTTTTATCTTGGTATGATTAATTCTAATCATCCCCACTGTATACTGCCCTAGTGTCCATGAGAATGAAGAGTGGTCTAAAAATATTTTCAATAAATAAATAAAACAAAACAATAGGCTGTGCTACGAAGAATCTACATGAAACAGTTATCTAGTAAGGATACATCACTGTTAAAGGTAGATCTAGTTGTTTAACAATTGTTTTTTAAATGACATCTCACTGAATTAGAAAGACCTCAAACTTTTTTCTCAATGTGCAGCAACATCATAAAAGTACCTTAGTGAGAATTAGCTTTGAGGCTTTAGGGCCCACCTACTGTTTTATCACTGTTAAAATGTCACTATAGTAACCCACAATTTCTCCAATAAATGGAGCTCAGCATTGCTAATTATTGTAGAAAACATGGTAATAGTGACCTGGGCCTGCTATGTAAATACAAAATGATATAGGGAGCATTTCAGCTTCAGATAAACACCTAGGTAGTTTGGAAAACCCATAAATGTCATCAGTGAAATAGGGAACAATTCAAAATGGTCAGGAATCTGCTTTTGCTCTGCATTGTTAGAAGCATTCTGGAAATAACAGAATGGAATATGTAACATGCAGAGGATTAAAAAGAATCAGGGTCTACAACACCTAGGAAATCAACCAACAACAAGAAGCTGAAATTAAGGGACAGAAGACAGAATGATTTGGGCAAATACAGTAAATGGAAAAAGATAAAAGTATATTAAAGATTAAAATAATAGAAAGGAAAGCATATGAAAAACGTCTGAAAGGATGGCCAAGATATGGGTGGTTGGATATATATCTCAGCTGATTAAGTTGATAATTGGAAAGAGAAAGACAACAGGTTGTGTGTTTCAGAGCTTCACAGAGTAGGCAACTTCTGGTTTTAACTGTGAAGCCAGCAGGCATGTAGTCAGCCGACCTATAGGAGTATCATGTGGTTAGGCTTGATCTATAGAAAAGGGAAATTTCTCTGCCTTAGGCCAAGGAAAAATTCCAACTATGGATGATTCAGTCAAGTGAATAGGGAGATGCCAGTATGATAATGGGCTACCCATTCTAAGGTAAATAACTGATGAATATTTCATACACATAAAACAGAAATGCTGTGCTACAGTTCAGTATCTTGAACACTTAACAGCCTATCTACTTCCTATAGTCTATCTAAATCAGGGATGCACAACCCATGAGTTCTGGGCCACAGTTACTACCCCCAAGACCTGAGATGCAATCCCTATGGGTGCCCTGACACCCCTGCTGCTGCCGATCCCCCCTCCCACCGCAATCGCACTTCTAAGATTGCAGTTTTTCTGTTGCTAGCAGCAGTGAGAAAACAGCAATCTTTGGAAGATGGTGGTGGGAGGTAGATAAGGTGAAAGTCGCTCCCCTCCACTCCCTGAGATTGCTGTTTCCTGCTGCAAGCAGAGGTGGAAAAACAGCGATCTCAGTGGAGACTGGAGGTAGGTGGGTGTAAGAGGTGAAAATGTCTCCCAACTCCACCGCCACCACCATCAATCTCACTCCTGAGACAGCCGCTTCCCCACCACTAGCAGCAGTGGAGGAACAGCAATCTCCAAGGAGTTAGCTGGGAGACGGGGGAGGTTGTCACCTTGACCACGCACAAGGAATCCCTAAATCTGAGCAAGCAGGGCGTGTAAACTTTCCCATCAATGCCTACTTCGGCTGTGTGTAAGAGAAAGAGCGTGTGAGTGTCTGTATGTGGATATGTAAAAGTTTGTCTGTGCACGAGTGCACGCGCGCGCGTGTGCAATTGCACGTGGCCTTCAGCCACCCAGCTATGACCACACATGGCATATGACCCCTTCTGGGCCAAAAACATTGTACACCCCTGATCTAAATGTTCTCTTTTTACAAGCATCTCTTACCTTGATGAGGGTCAAGTGACAATGAAAGTTAAACAGAAATCAAAATGTAAGCATACTTCTTTTTCTAAGACCAAGGGAATATAAAGCAAAGAGGTAAGTGGATTCAGTACAAAGTCACTGATTTGGAATGGTATCTATTACTTCACTAATATGGTGAACATAAGCTGTTACTCCAGAAAAGCTTGATTTGTGGTTTGAAGTCAAACACATATCAAATACAGCAAAGATGCTGCTTTGCAAAATGTTTTGGATTCAAATCCTTCATTTTAAAACAAAGTTGCCTGAAAGAAAAAATTACATGGTAATAACATTAAAAGCAGTTTTTCCCTAACTCATTCTCATGTAAAGGCTTACTCTCTTTTTATCTGCCTGTTGTATACATGTACAATGGACAATGATTGCTAATCATTCCACCTACACCCCCTCCACACACACACACACACACACACCCCACCTTGCTAATTGTGTCACCATACATGGAAGTGAATTGCTTAGCGTATTCCTGGCCTTGCAAAAGTAGCTAAGCAGAGAAAGATTTGCAGTCGATGGTGTGGATAAAACTACTGGTTCGAAGTGGTTTGATGTTTCATGCAATGCTAGCACAGTGAAAGTCAACCAGAGGGATAGGTTATTTTAATTTATATGTTAGGCTTCACTAGGATTAAGGTTTTAATAGTCTGATGACCTACTGTGGCTTGAAGCTCTTGGATGGTTTTAAATTCCAGAGAGTGTAAGGAGGGTATCTAAGCAAACAGCCTTCGCTAAGTTGATATGCTGAATAGAAGAGAAGATATACTATAACAGGAGAAATAACTCCACTGAACTGTATGATTTTTAAAGTCCCACATTCACATTTGATACAATAAATGCATTTGCATTACTTGTCTTTTCAAGAATCTCAAAATATTAGTCACCTGTATTTTGTGCAAAGTATATAATAAGGTGTGTATTTATTCTAAGAAGATCAGCAGTACCAATTTTACTGTACTTTAATGTCCTTTAGCATTGTAGTATTAGGGACTCATATTGACCCTGTTTTAATACTTAGTGTGGATGAATACAAACTTCTAAGGTGAACTAAAAAAGACCAAGAAATTAAAACTCAAAGACAGCATTTGTATACTGGGGGCAACTTTGTGAGGGAGGGAGAAACGGCTGCCACATGCAATTAAAATTTCCAGTTGTGGGAGTTGGGTATTAAAGCACTGACCTTTCAGAGGGCGCCTGTTCATGCTGAACATGTATGATTGAACTGGTTTCTACAGTTTTAGTACCAGAGAGACCAGACAAAGATCACAAGGCACTTGGTGCAAAATGAATGACAAATATTCAGAATGAAAACTATTCTGCAATGATTACCTATGGAGTCACCTCAAGCTAGGCCCTTCCTGCAGCTTCATTTCTTTCCTAAAAAGTACAGGATACTTGTGTGCAGGATCATTCAGCAAAGGAGATCGTTACCTTGTCGTGGTGCTGGAGCTTGAGCACCTCAATGACATCATGAGCTAAACCGTGAAGGGACACCCAAGATGGGAAGGTCATGGCAGAGAGGTCAGACTAAATACGATCCCTGGGAAAGGAAACGGCAACCCACCCCAGTAGTCTTGCCATGAAAACTAAATGGATCAGTACAACCAGAGATATGTCCGTATACCATCAGAAGATGGGACTCCCAGGTCAGAAGATGGTCAAAATGCTACTGGGGAGGAACAGAGGATAAGTTCAACTAGCCCCAGATGTGATGACGCAGCAAGCTCAAAGCCGAAAGGACGGCTAGCAGCCGATGGTGCTGGTGGTGAACGGACGAATCCGATGTTCTAAAGATCAACACACCATAGGAACCTGGAATATTAAATCTATGAGCCAGGGCAAATTGGATGTGGTTATTGGGGAGATGTCAAGATTAAATATAGACATTTTGGGTGTCAGTGAACTGAAATGGAGTGGAATGGGCCACTTCACATCAAATGACCACCAGATCTACTACAGTGGACAAGTGGACCACAGAAGAAATGGAGTAGCCTTCATAATTACTAATAAAGTCGCTAAAGCAGTGCTTGGATACAATCCAAAAAATGACAGAATGATCTCAATTCGAATTCAGGGTAAGCCATTTAACATCACAGTGATCCAGATATACGCCCCAACCACAGATGCTGAAGAAGCAGAAGTAGATCAGTTCTATGAGGATCTGCAGCACCTACTGGATAGTACGCCAAAAAAAGATGTTATTTTCATTATAGGAGACTGGAATGCTAAGGTGGGTAGTCAAGCGACACCTGGAATTACAGGCAAGCATGGTCTGGGAGAACAAAATGAAGCAGGACATAGGCTGATAGAATTTTGCCAAGACAACTCACTGTGCATAACAAACACTCTCTTCCAACAACCTGAGAGACGACTTTATACATGGACTTCACCAGACGGTCGACACCGAAATCAGATTGACTACATCCTTTGTAGCCAAAGGTGGCGGACATCTATGCAGTCGGTAAAAACAAGACCTGGAGCTGATTGTAGTTCAGATCACAAACTTCTTATTGCACAATTTAGAATCAGACTAAAGAGAATAGGGAAGACCCACAGAGCAGTTAGATATGAGCTCACTAATATTCCTCATGAATATGCAGTGGAGGTGAAGAATAGATTTAAGGGACTAGATTTAGTAGATAGGGTCCCAGAAGAACTATGGACAGAAGTTCGCAACATTGTTCAGGAGGTGGCAAAAAAAAAAACGTCCCAAAGAAAAAGAAAACCAAGAAGGCAAGATGGCTGTCTGCTGAGACACTGGAAGCAGCCCAAGAAAGAAGGAAAGCAAAAGGCAACAGTGATCGGGGGAGATATGCCCAATTAAATGCAAAATTCCAGAGGTTAGCCAGAAGAGATAAGGAATTATTTTTAAACAAGCAATGCGCGGAAGCGGAAGAAGAGAATAGAATAGGAAGGACAAGAGACCTCTTCCAGAAAATTAGAAATTTATCGGAGGTAAATTCCAGGCAAAAATGGGTATGATCAAAAGCAAAGATGGCAAGGACCTAACAGAAGCAAAAGAGATCAAGAAAAGGTGGCAGGAATATACAGAAGATCTGTATAGGAAGGATAATAATATCGGGGATAGATTTGACGGTGTGGTCAGTGAGCTAGAGCCAGATATCCTGAAGAGTGAGGTTGAATGGGCCTTAAGAAGCATTGCTAATAACAAGGCAGCAGGAGATGACGGTATCCCAGCTGAACTGTTTAAAATCTTGCAAGATGATGCTGTCAAGGTGATGCATGCCATATGCCAGAAAATTTGGAAAACACAAGAATGGCCAACAGATTGGAAAAAATCAACTTATATCCCCATACCAAAAAAGGGAAGCACGATAGCATGTTCAAACTATCAAACAGTGACACTCATTTCACATGCCAGTAAGTAATGCTCAAGATCTTGCAAGGTAGACTCCAGCAATTCATGGAACGAGAATTGCCAGATGTACAAGCTGGGTTTAGAAAAGGCAGAGGAACTAGAGACCAAATTGCCAATATCCACTGAATAATGGAGAAAGCCAGGGAGTTTCAGAAAAACATCTATTTCTGTTTGATTGACTATTCTAAAGCCTTTGACTGTGTGGATCATAACAAATTGTGGCAAGTTCTTGGTGGGATGGGGATACCAAGTCATCTTGTCTGCCTCCTGAGGAATCTGTATAACGACCAAGTAGCAACGGTAAGAACAGACCACGGAACAACGGACTGGTTTAGGACTGGGAAAGGAGTACGGCAGGGTTGTATACTCTCACCCTACCTATTCAACCTGTACGCAGAACACATCATGCAACGTGCTGGGCTTGATGAAGCCAAGGCTGGAGTTAAAATCACCGGAAGAAACATTAACGATCTCTGATATGCAGATGATACCACTTTGATGGCTGAAAGCGAGGAGGAGCTGAGGAACCTCATGACGAAGATGAAAGAAGAAAGTGCAAAAGCTGGGTTGCAGTGAAACCTAAAAAAAAACAAGATTATGGCAACCAGCTTGATGGATAACTGGCAAATAGAGGGAGAAAACGTGGTGGCAGTGACAGACTTTGTCTTTCTAGGTGCAAAGATTACTGCAGACACTGACTGTAGCCAGGAAATCAGAAGACGTTTACTTCTTGGGAGGAGACCAATGACAAATCTTGATAAAATAGTTAAGAGCAGAGACATCACACTGACAACAAAGGTCCGCATAGTTCAAGCAATGGTATTCCCCATAGTAAGCTATGGCTGTGACAGCTGGACCATTATTTATTTATTTATTTATTTATTTATTTATTAAATTTATTAATTTATTAATTAATTTATTAATTCTTATTAATTAATAAGAAAGGCTGAGCGAAGGAAGATAGATGCTTTTGAACTGTGGTGCTGGAGGAAAATTCTGAGAGTGCCTTGGACTGCAAGAAGATCAAACCAGTCCATACTCCAGGAAATAAAGCCAGACTGCTCACTTGAGGGAAGGATATTAAAGGCAAAACTGAAGTCCTTTGGCCACATCATGAGAAGACAGGATACCCTGGAAGATTCTCATGCTAGGGAAAGTGGAAGGCAAAAGGAAGAGGGGCTGACCAAGGGCAAGATGGATGGATGATATTCTGGAGGTGACGGACTCGACCTTGGGGGAGCTGGGGGTGGCGACGGCCAACAGGAAGCTCTGGCGTGGGCTGGTCCATGAAGTCTGAAAGAGTCGGAAGCGACTGAACAAATAAACAACAACATCTCTAGCTAGGCCCTTCCTGCAGCTTCATTTCTTTCCTAAAAAGTACAGGATAGTTGTGTACAGGATCATATCTTGCAAAAATACAAATACATGGAACATATAATAGCTGTGTACAACATGGACTGGAACGTACTTTACAAAAGTTGAACCTGCAAACAAGTATGCAGGCAATGATACCATGGTTTGTACCGTTGACACATCAGTAAGAGGACTGATAGACCATTTTTTCACAGGCAGGGGACATGGGGGATATTCCATTGCACTACATACCCACATTGCAGTTCTGAAGTGCCACTGTGCCAGGAGGGCTGTGCCACATGCTTCTTCTGAACACGTGTATGTGCTCTAAGAAACCCAGGCAGATATCATTGAAGGCGCTCAAGAATGATGGAATTGTCACCAGAGCTACCCTCACCAAAGTTGTTTTTATGCCTGAACAGAATTCCGGTGGCTGAAGAGAAGCTGAGTTAAGAGAAGTGAGCGCAAAGGACTTAAGAGTTATATGTATTCTTATTCTTATTAACATTTCTATACCACCCCATAGCTGAAGCTCTCTGGGCAGTTTACAGAAGTTAAAACATTAAAGTACAATATACAAAGTTTAAAAGCCATTTACATAAAAGCACACAGGCAACGTATAACTAAAAACTACTTTGAACTCTCAGTCATAACTAAAGACACATCCAGGACCAATTAAAACTCATCATGTGCATTGGATTTGGCTGAAGCTTGAGCCAAATGGGGTCCCTTCAGACCATTTATGGTGCTCTCCAATGTGAAGCGGGCTTCCCTCAGAAGTGACCAGAACTGACGCTAGACCCTGCACGAGGCTTTATGATTCAGCTTCAGAAAGGCAGACAGTGTGTCTCCAAAAATAGTCTTTTGCTTTCCTTCTCTAAATGATGACAGAAGGGTCAAGGAAGGGAGTGAGGCTGAGTGACTGACAGGTCCACCTTCGAAATATAGGCATGTTTTTACCAGGAGCTCTCCAAATACTGTACTTTGGGGGAGGGCAAAGGTGGGACTATGAGATGGCCATTCGTACAATGCCACCAGGCTTTACTATGAAAAAAGAGCCTTAAACTGGTTTTCAATCACCGTAACTCCCTTAGACTTTCTCGATTCTTGGCCTTTTGACTAAGACCAAATGCAGTGTGCAGTAACCCCCTAGCAGCCCCTGTGCCTAATCCTTCTGAAACTCTGCATGTTGCTTGCCTTCAGACACCTCTGTGATGTGTGCTGTTTTCATACAAATTGCCCCAAAACACAGGTGGGGTGGGAAGAGAAGGGAAAATGAATCATTCACACACACACACACACACCAAATTTGGGGATTTCCTTTCCACCTAAACCATTGCACCTATCCTTCTGAAACTTTGCAGGTTTCTTACTTAGGGCTTACTTATGGTGCCTGCCATTTTCAGAACAATTGTCCACAAGGAACATGGAGGATAAGCGTGTAATATTTTGGATACCCTCAAAATGTAAAGTCTGTTCTTGCACAGAAATCCCTGCACCTGTTCATCTGAAATTTGGCAGGCTTGATCCCTCAGAAGGGGCAACTATTCCTGCAAATTTTATCCAGTTATGCCAAGAAATACTTTAAAAATCAATATATAAAGGTGCATAGTTCAAAAACCACCGCACCTATTTTCCTGAAATTTGACAGTTACAACCACCTCCTAAGGGGCTATTATCATGGCAAATGTCATCCTCTTCTGATAAACAGAAAAAAGGTTATAGCCATTTTTTAAAATTTCCTATGATAGACAATGGGAGGCACAAAACCTCGGATTTCCAAATCTTGACTTGGGTTTTGTACCCAAGACAAAGCTGATGGCCTCCAAAATGGTCAGAGCAGAATTGGACTGTTTTCCACAATGCTGAATCAGGATACGAGTCAAAAGCTATGGTTAGTGCACACCTCTATTTTTTACCTATCAATTTGATGGGTGGGGGTGTGCATTTGGGCATGCATGAAGTTGAGTTCCTTTCTCTTCCCCAGTGATCAGGCCACTTTTGCCTCTCCTAGGCCAGCACTTTCCCCCCTTTATTCATCCCCTGCTGTACTAGTCCTTCCTCTCTCTCCCTGTGTCATGCCACTTGTAGTAGATCTTCAATTCTCTCTTTTACTCTCCTCAAAGCTCCTTCTCCTTCCCTCCTCCTTCCTCTATTTATGCCAGAACAATTTCTCTCTTCCCTCCCTCTCCTTCAGCAATTTCTCCTTCTCGTCTCTCCCTGCACCCCACACCAGCATCTTTCCCCTATCCTCTGTGTCAGTGTTGCTATCCACTCTACAATCTACCAGTTAAAATCTACATTAAAAGCTAAATAAAACAAACATGGCTTTTAGGTGTCTTTTCTTATGAAGTGTTGAGTCTGCATTGCTTCATTGTAGCAGCATATTCCACAAAAGCAGAAATGCCTGTTCATGTGAAAATCAATTATTCTGATGAAATCTGAAGCTTGGTCCTGAATGATTTCAGAACAACAGCTCAGTTTACCACTACACTGCTGTTGTGTTGACCTTCCACTTCTGTTTCACAGCTGGAATATACAACCAGGTGAGAAGACAATATGTTGCTCTGCTGTCAACAGGATTCCTAATCCCACTTTAGGCTGCGGGGAAATGGTGCTTTCCCCCTTTCCTCCTGAGTTCACCAGCTATTCAATGCCTCTGTAGGTAAAGATAAGTATGGATTTTACTTGCTTCCAACGCACTTGCATAAATACAAGCACATCAACTTGCAGCACAGCACGATTCTCTTTTGGGTGAAAAAAGGTTCATAGCCTTTTTGTACAAACTAGGTGGCAATCCTATGCACACTTACTTCAGCCTAAGTCCCACTGAACCCAGGGCAACTTGTTTCCAAGCAAACATGCTTGGGACCATGATGGCTGCTAATCATATAAATATGCCTGTATTTACACTATAATGTTCTATTTACTAACAGAGTACAAAACTTCAGAAGATATTTCTTGAACACCTTGGGTTAGATCCTGAAGTTGGGCTTGTGTGGGTTTCCCACCTCCTCCTCCCCACGGCAGCTCCTCCAGGCACTGGAGGGACCCTGCTACACAGGCTGAGCTGTAGTGTGTGTGGTTGAAGGGAGGATCGCTCCAAATTGGCCAAAGGCACTTTCCATGAATGGAGCCCTTCTGTCAATGGAAGGCAGATCCTGGATCCAACCTGACTTTTTTGTTGTTGTTATTTTTAGCATGATTCATTTGCTGGGTGGGATAGGATAACCCCTAAGTGGCCACGCACCACTGCAAACACATTGGTGCAGCCACTTGGCCTGTCCTATGGATGTTGACTCAGAAGCAAGTCCTACCAAATGCATCTGATTTACTCCCAAGAAAACGTGCCCAGGATTGCAGTCTTAGCTGTGCCAATCTAGTAATACTAGTCTAGGATCTTGCAGTGCTCAGATATCTGTAAAATTAAAGAAAAAAAGAATAGTGCTGAATTTAGTTATAGTTTTGTTAATATTGTCTTTGTAGTTGTACTTCTCTCAGAAAAAAATAAGCCTGTTGTTTTTCAAAGAAATGAGTGAAAGGTGACAAAGGGGTGAGGAATGGAGGAGTGGCCAGATCAGTTGAGATCCTATACACCATTCGAGGATTGGGACCATCCCTTGCACGGATGTGGCGCTGAACACAGGTGGGGGAAGGATGCATGAATCAAATGCCCCCACAATATTCAGTAGTCACCACGGAGACTGACCTCCTGCACTAGTCCTGTGGTTAGTGCACACCTCTATTTTTTACCTGTCAATTTGGTGGGTGGGGGTATACTGGAAGACAGATTCCACGTGAAACCACAGCCAATCATAGCACAGCACTAGAGTACTTAAAATGAAGCAGGGGATCAGAGCTCGCACATCAAGATATGTGGCACCAACTAACTACCCTAAAGCACAAGGGGCAGGAACAGAAATGTTATGATGGCAACACGGGTAAGATGGGCATACTCTGAACAACTTACAAAACCCTAACTCACAGAACACTAGATGAGAATAGAGGGCATATCACATCTGTGTCAACACAGCAGAGTGCAACACGCTAACCCTATTCCGGCATTCTGACGTGTGTGGTTTCTACATGTGAGGAAGGGCAGTGGGGGCATGATAGCTCTGCCCCCTCGCCCCGGCCCCCCCATTGTCATTCTCATCACATGGAGGGTGACTATGTGGAATGGAGAGTCTCCTGTATCCATGGAAGCTTTCCGCATGATTTAAAGCCCTGATTTTCCTAAGTCAGACAGACCTGAGTGAAGTCAGCCAGGTCAAGTAAAGAAGTCAGGTTGAAGGCAGTCAGGTCACAGAAAGTCAGGTCAAGGAAAGCCATTTCTCTACGGGTTTAGTCCTGGATGATTCAGGCAATCAGACGCACAGATAGCTATTAGTTGAGCTGGAGAAAGATGTTATTGCAGGCAGCAAAGGACTAGACTCAAGTGAGGCCTCAGGCTCAGAAAGGCTGGCACAGGGCCTGGTCTTCCCATAGCTCCACCCCGCTAGATGTTGTTTGTAATCCTTAAAGAGCCTGTGGCTGTTTCTGCCATCTCATGCTCTTGAGTGGCTGAGAGAGTGAGGCAGTTTCAGGGCAGTCACCCTCAGGGTCAGAGATCAATGGGCTGGGAAGCCGTCCTTAGGCTAGGAGGGTACAGAAGGGGCGCCAAGGGCTTCACTGGGCAAATCATGGTTGACCTGGATCTGAGCCCTCCTCAGGAAGAAGCCGGGCCTTGGAAGCAGGGAACACGACACTAATCATCACTGCTTCTCTGCTCAAAATCGCAGCTTTGTAGTGCTCGTTATTTTTTTAAAAGTTGAGATTGCGTTACACGTATTTGCGTAATTTACCTAGACATAGTTGATGTCTAGTTTGTCTCTAGGGTTCCCAGCTTTTATATTTTATTATTATTTGACAGTATTTATATACTGCCTTTCAACATCAATGCACAAGGTGGTGAGCCTGTAGTCCAAAGATTCTGCTTTGTTTTGCATAGTTATTGTACTTCTGGGCTTATTATAGGCTGCATTCAGATGTCGCAAGTTCTTGGGTCTAGCCCCAGTTGGCTCTTGACAGAGGGGGGAAAATCATAATTCTCTTTAGTCCCACCCCTCTATATGCACCCCACCCCGTTACCCATTGAGATATGTGGGAACAGGGCTGAGGGAGACAGTAAAGGGAGGCTGATGCAGTCTCTGCATGCCGAACTCCTTGGCCATTGTGCTGGAGAAATCGGGGAGTTATACGATCTTATGTCTGTCTTTGGATATTGCTGCCTATTGAATGGTGCATAGTTGTGAAAGAAATCATTCACAAACAACATCATGACTGGAGATGTTTCTAGGGACTCTGCAGGAGGGTTGGGTTGTCAGTATGATAGATACTGACTACTCTTGTATTGCTACAAGCCACAGCACAGAAGTAGCCAATTTGCTTAGACCACAGGATTGGGCTGCCCAAAAATAATCATCAGAAGTGCATAAGGACGTAAGGACATAAGAAGAGCCCTGCTGGATCAGACCACTGGTCCACCTAGTCCAGCATTCTGTCCACACAGAGGCCAACCAGCTGTTGGCCAGGAACCCACAAGGAGGAAACGAGTGCAACAGCACTCCCACAGGGAAGGAGCCTGCGGGAAGGAGGACCGGCCAGCTGCACCAGGTGGATCCTGAGCCTGCTTCTGCCCCCGCCAAACAGGTACTTAAGGTGGGGCTGCCAGAGGCTGCTTGGGAAGGAGCACTTAGCGTCTGGAGTCGCATGGAGCAGCACCTGAAGATCCACCCACCTGCCTCTTCAGAGACACCAGCAGCCACAGATACCAGCAGCAAATAGCAGCAGCAGAGGGCAGCAGCTTTAAAGACGAGGGAGAAAGGGGCAAACGTGGATTTTATCTGCTCCTTCTTAGCTGCTGTTCTCTTTTATCTCTTATCTCTTTTATCTTTTATATTCTTTTATATTGTTGAACATTTTATACCCTAACATTTTAATATGTGCCTGGGAGGACTATTGGGCAACTCAGGGGGTCGGGGAGGTGCCACTGTAACTGTGGTCATGGGCAGGGGGAGGTATGGCATTGGGGGATTAACAGGCCAGCTGAGGAGAACATGGGCTAGACACCTTACAGCTGTCCCCTCTTCCGGTTCTTCCCTCAACCTGATGGTTTCTGGCAGCCTTACCAGTCTGCCCTCGGGTCTGGTGGTGCTGCTGCTGAATGCCAGGTCGGCCCAAAATAAAATCTCCCTCATCCATGATTTGATTGTGGATGAGGGGGCTGACCTGGTATGTATTACTGAGACCTGGGTGGGGGAACTGGGAGGGGTCACTCTCTCCCAGCTGTGCCCTCCTGGGTACTTGGTGCAGCACCGACACCGACTTGAGGGTCAGGGAGGAGGGGTTGCCGTGGTCTATAGGAATTCAATCTCCCTCTCCAGGATTCCTGCTCATTCGAGTGCAGATCTTGAGTGTTTGTACCTTGTGTTGGGTACCCGGGACAGATTAGGGGTTCTGTTGGTGTACTGCCCACCCCGCTGCCCATCTGACGCCCTGCCTGAGTTGATGGAGGTGGTCTCGGACTTGGTGTTGAGGACCCCTAAGATGATGGTCCTGGGGGATCTCAACTTCCATGCCGAGGCCGCTGTATGCGGGGCAGCTCAGGACTTCATGGCCGCCATGACAACCATGGGGCTGTCCCAACATGTCATCGGCCCAACGCATATGAAAGGACACATGCTTGATCTGGTTTTCTCAACTGGGCAGGAGGATGGTGATCTGAAAGTGGAGGAATTAACATCTGTCCCTTTGTCATGGTCAGATCACTTCCTGCTGAGGTTTAGACTCCTGGCAGCCTTCCCCCTCTGCAATGGTGGGGGACCTATTAAAATGGTCCACCCCCAGAGATTAATGGATTCTGATGGATTCCAGAGGGCTCTGGGGGATTTTCCTGCTGGTATGCTGGTGCTCCTGTCGAAGCCCAGGTCGCTCTGTGGAATGCAGAGATGACTCGGGCGGTTGACACGATCGTGCCCAAGCGCCCTCTCCCTCTGAGTAGAGCCCGGCGAGCTCCTTGGTATACACCTGAGCTGAGGGCAATGAAGCAAGAGGGGAGACGGCTAGAATGCAGGTGGAGGAAAACTCGTGCTGAGTAGGGACGTCAGAGAATTTCGCCATGAATCTTGGCCGAATGCCAGCGCATTCGGCCCCCCGAAATCGGTGGCAAAACTGTCTGCCCCCCCGGGACGAGACTTACCTGGGGCGGATCTTCCTGGCGGCGGTGGCTCTGGCGGCGGTTCGGCAGCAGCAGCCGGTCTTCTGACCGGCTGCCGCCGCCACCATTTCCAAGTTTAAAGACAAAAAAACACAAAAAAAGTGATAGGCTAAGTAAAGATTTACATAGCCTATCACGGCTAAATTTCTAAAAACACCGTGATAGGCTATGGAAATGTAAAAAAAAAACCACACACGTAAAAAAACACACACGTGCGTACGCAAATGGCGGCGCCCATGGGCGTCGCCATTTGCGTACGCACGTTTTTGTTTTTACTCAGCCGTGATAGGCTACGTAAACATTTACGTAGCCTATCACGGCTGACTGCAGGGACTCAAACGGCGGCGGCTATGGCCGCCGCCATTTGCAGGCCCGGCCGGCCAGGATTCGGGGGGGAGGGACGGAGCGCCTCCCCCCCGGCCAGAATTTCGGGGGGGAGGGACGGAGCGCCTCCCCCCGGCCAGAATTTCGGGGGAGGGACGGAGCGCCTCCCCCCCACCTTGAATCAATTTGGTTAAAAGGTAAGTGACTTTCGTACATCCCTAGGCTGAGTCTGACCGAACACAGGTAAGAGCCCACTGTCAAGCCTACTCTGTGGCGGTGAGGGTGACAAAGAGACAGTTCTTTTCCACCAGCATTGCATCTTCTCAGTGTCGTCCGGTGGAGATTTTCCGAGTGGTTCGCGGCCTGTTACATTCTGGGCCAGGGAGAGAGATGGTGGAACCCTCGGTGGCACGCTGTGACGAGTTTGCTTGGCAATTTGAAGATAAAGTCTCTCAGATTCGTCATGAATTGGACACCACCATTAATGCAGTTCCACTGGTAGAGGCGTTCAGAGCACCGTCTGGTCCAGTTTTATTGGATGAGTTTCAGTTACTGAGGCCTGAGGATGCAGACAAGGTGCTTGGCCAAGTCCGATTGACCACTTGTATGCTTGACTCTTGCCCTTCATGGCTTATTAAATCAAACAAGGAGGGGATGTCTGGCTGGGTCCAGGAGGTTGTAAATTCCTCCTTGAGAGAGGGAGTGGTGCCTGCCACTTTAAAAGAGGCGGTAATTAGACCACTCCTGAAAAAGCCTAAACTGGACCCAGAGGATGTTAATAATTATAGGCCAGTGGCCAACATCCCCTTCCTGGGCAAGGTGCTTGAGTGGGTGGTTGTAGGACAGCTCCAGGCACTGCTGAATGAAACAGATTATCTAGATCCATTTCAGTCGGGCTTCAGGCCTGGTTTTGGAACGGAAACTGCCTTGGTCGCCCTGTGGGATGACCTCTGCCGGGAGAGGGACAGGGGGAGTGCGACCCTGTTGATTCTTCTGGACCTCTCGGCGGCTTTCGATACCATCGGCCATGGTATCCTTCTGGTTAGGTTGTCTGGGTTGGGGGTTGGAGGCACTGCACTACAGTGGTTCCGCTCTTACTTGGATGGCCGATTCCAGAAGGTGGTGCTGGGGGATTATTGCTCTGTGCCATGGCAATTGTGCCATGGGGTTCTATTTTATCCCCCATGCTGTTTAACATCTACATGAAACTGCTGGGGGAGGTTATCCGGAGGTGTGGGCTGAGGTGCCATCAATATGCGGATGACACCCAGCTCTACCTCTCTTTCTCATCAAACCCAGGTGAGTCAGCGGCTGTTCTCAATCAGTGCCTGGGCACAGTAATGGAGTGGATGAGGGCCAATAAACTCAAACTCAATCCAAGCAAGACAGAGGTACTGTTGGTGGGTGGTTCGTCTGCCTGGCTAGGTGATATTCAACCTGTTCTGGAGGGGGTTGCACTCCCCCTAAAGGATCACATTCGTAGTTTGGGGGTGCTCTTGGATCCAGAATTGTCACTTGAGGCACAGGTGATCTCAGTGGCACGGAGCACTTTTTATCAGCTTAGGCTGGTATACCAACTATGTCCTTATCTGGATAGAGATAGCCTAGGTACAGTTATCCATGCTCTGATAACTTCTCGTCTGGATTACTGCAATGTGTTATATGTGGGGCTGCCTTTGAAAACGGTCCGGAAACTTCAGCTGGTCCAAAATAGGGCAGCAAGATTGTTAACAGGGACTGGCCAGCGAGCTCATATTACGCCAGTACTTTTTCAGTTGCACTGGCTGTCAGTCCATTTCTGGGCCCGATTCAAAGTGCTGGTATTAACATTTAAAGCCCTTAACGGCTTGGGGCCAGGTTATCTGAAGGATCGCCTCATCCTATATGTGCCTGCCCGGACCTTAAGATCATCATCAGCGGCCCTTCTCTGTGAGCCCCTGCCAAAGGAAGTGAGGCGGATGGCTACTAGGAGGAGGGCTTTTTCTGCTGTGGCACCCCGGCTCTGGAATGCACATTTGGCCCCCCGAAATCGGTGGCGGAACGGTCTGCCCCCCCCCGGGACGAGACTTACCTGGGGCGGATCTTCCTGGCGGCGGCGGCTCTGGTGGCGGCTCCGGTGGCGGTTCGTCGGTGGCGGCTGCCAGTCTTCTGACTGGCTGCCGCCCCCGCCATTTCCAGTTAAAAAAAAAAAAAAAAGACGTGATAGGCTACGTAAAGATTTACGTAGCCTATGACGGCTGACTGCAGGGACGCAAACGGCGGCGGCTACGGCCGCCGCCATTTGTGTCCCTGCTAGCCAGCGGCTGGATGTCTGGCTGCTGGCAGAGCTGGCCAGCGACTCCGCAGAATCCCTGCAGAACACAGCCAGCCGGCCAGGATTCCGGGGGGGGGGGAGGAACACAGCGCCTCCCCCCCGTCCAGGATTCCGGGGGGAGGGACGGAGCGCCTCCCCCACACCATCAACATAATCCGCGAAAGGTAAGTGACTTTCGTACATCCCTACATTGTATTCCTTTCGGCGCCAGGTGAAGACCTTTTTATTTTCCCAGGCATTTTAGCTTTCTAAACTTTTAGCTTTGCTGTTTTAAAAATTTGTATTTTAAACTCCTGCACTGCTGCTAGGTTTTATTGCGGTTGTATTGTTATATTGTGGTTTTAATGTTCTATATATTTTAAATTGTTTTATTGTGCGTTGTTTGGTTTTAATTTTTGTGAACTGCCCAGAGAACTTCGGCTATTGGGCGGTATAGAAATAAATAAATAAATAAACAGCACCCTCCCACCCTTGTTCCCCAGCAACTGGTGTACATAGGCATACCGCCTCTAGTACTGCAGGTGGGACATAGCCATCAAGACTAGTAGCCATTGATAGCCTTCTCCTCCAGGAATTTGTCCAATCCCCTTTTAAAGCCATCCAAACGGGTGGCCATCACTACATCTTGTGGTAGCAAATTCCCTAGTTTAACTATGTGCTGTGTGAAGAAGTACCTCCTTTGATCTGGCCTGAATCTCCCACCAATCAGCTTCATGGGATGAGCCATGGATTCTAGTATT
This sequence comes from Heloderma suspectum, assembly GCF_057233095.1. Lineage (NCBI taxonomy): Eukaryota > Metazoa > Chordata > Lepidosauria > Squamata > Helodermatidae > Heloderma > Heloderma suspectum. The sequence goes on from NC_139458.1 coordinate 55,519,311, forward strand.
ATGAGAGAGAGAGAAAAAAGTGCATAGAGGAGGAGGAAGGGGAGGCAGAAGAGGATTCAAATAGCACCATTAGTGTACATTGAGCCTGACAGAGTACAAGAGACAGGTCTCTTCCCTGAGTAGTTTACAATCTAAAATTCAATGCAGGAGAAACAACAGAGGAAGGCGTAGGAAAGGGAGACAGAGGGTAAACAGGAAAGCTATAGGCAGCTATTTCAGTTGAACGTGTTTAGGCTTAGTAATGGGCTTGGTTATAGTAGGGCAGGGGTCCCCTAAGTGGAGCTTCTGGATGTCGTTTCAGGGACCTCCAATGGCACCCAAAAAGTGCTCCACTCCCTGTCCCCCTTCAAAAAATATTTTTAGCAAGAACCTTGAAAAAGGTTAGGATACCAGGTTCTCTTTCCTGCTCCTGAACCTGTCACTGAGCCTGGGGTCAAGGTAGGGAAAACTTTTTCTATCCTTTTGGGGATGGGGGCATTTTCCTTTCCTTTGGGGCTGGGAAAAAGTGTACAGATAGGATGAGCAGAGCGATACAATGTAGACCTTCTCAGAAGTAATTCCCATGATGGACGGTGTGGGTGCTCGGCTGAGACTGGGAGTTCAATGGACTCCCCCCTGTTTGCACCTCTGGGCTGCCCCTGCTTGCCCCCCCCCACATTCGCTGAGCCATCTGCACCTACCCTGAACTGTTTGCAAGCACCCGTCATTCTTGTGGTCGCCATTTTGTGAAGAAAAAGGCGACTCGGGAACTTCCATAAATTTAATATTGCACACATAGTGGCCCTTAAGGCTCCATCTATGCAATATTACAGGCCTAAATGGGTCATTTACTCCTGTTATATTGTGTAGATGGGGCCTTTATGGCTGCTATGTGCGCAATATTAAATTTACACACGTTCCCGAGTCGCCATTTTTTTTCACTTGCAGGTGGCTCGGCAAGTGCGAGGGGGGCATACGAGAGGGTCTGGTGGCATACAAGCAGGGGCAGCAGCTGGGCAGGCACCTGGAGAACCCAGAAAGGGGGGCATCCATCCCTAATTGACCTAATTGACCCAATGACCTAATTCCCATTGAGTTCCATGTAAGCATGCATAGGATTGCAAGTTTAAATGGGTATTTCGTTGTGCTTCTGTGGGGTCAAATATGTGGATTGATACTTATTCAGTTTCTAGGGTGAATTACTTGTCTTTTGACTACCCAGGTCCCCTCAGCAGCCACATCCTCCATAGGAGTCATTTTGTGGTAGTGCCCACAACAGTTTCTCAAATTTCCAAATGTGCCCTGGGTCGAAAATGGTTGGGGACCCCTGCAGGATGGCATGGGAAGCCAAAGGCTTCAAAGAAAAGTTGGATTTTGAGGAGGGCTTTGAATAAAGAGAGGTGGCACCACATATATGTTCTGAGAGCAAGTTGCAATCATACAGAACTGTTAATGACAGTTATGCTGCCATGGTATTTCCTTAAGATCCTCACTCTCCTCCTGCAATTAGTGCATCAGTCAATCATAAGTTCTTTGTGACACAACCACTTCTTAGATTCTTGTGCCCAAGCCAGACAATTGCATCAATTGTTCCATTTTGTAACTGTCAGGCTAAGTTCATGAGGGAACCGAATCATACAATATGTCAGAAGCGCCCTGGCGGCCTCTTTCAGTCTACTCCAATAGCTAACTCAAGACACAGACAAAAGGATTCTTTTCAAGGCTTTAATCCTTTTACAACTTAATGACTCTTTCAGATGCTAATCACCAGCGACTAAGCAAGGAACAGCAGAGTAGCCTATGCTCCAGGTTAGGCAGTTGGTCCCCATTTGAAGGAGAATCACGGGAAGACCCTGAACTTATGGGGTAGGGAGAGTTCCTCCCTCTTTCCCTTGTGTCCTTGGGACGCAACCGTTGCTTGCGCGCCAAACGAGCGCTACGCCTCCTTTCCGCGCCCTCCAGCTGTCGTCGCTCCTGGCATCGAGCGTCCAGCAAGCCCCCCTCCCACACTCTCTCACTGCCAGGGTCACTATCTATCTCAGGAATGCTGGCAGGAGGAATCTCTGCCAGCTGCTGTGCCCGTGAGAGATGAGCGCGCTCCTCTCCCACAGATTGCTGTTCCTCCTCAGAATCAGAACTGCTCTGGGGTTCTATCGGCTCAGTTTCCACCCTGACACAATATCAATTTATATCCTTCTCCCAATAATACCTTACCATAAAAGCCCATGATTAAGCAACAGCGCCAGTAACCCAGGGTGGGCCTGCAGCATCTAGAGAGCCAGATGATGCTGAGTTCCACATGAAATTAGGCCGAGGGCCACATGTGGCCCTTGGGGCAAAGGTTCCCCACCCCCATAGAAGTAATCCCTTTGAACCACAGCTATTCCCACAATCTGCATGGCACTTTTTAAAGCAGCTGAGATTTCAGGAATGGCTGCAATCCCCTGTCGATATGTATGCAATTGGTATTAGATGCTCCATGAAAGATATGGGGATTAGAATCTGATTTTCCAGGAAAACAATACTTCTTTGTACAGTATTATAATATAAATGAACTATTAAATATAATATTCATAAAATGAAGGGTGCTTCAAAACTTTCATTATATAATGAAGAGCCAGGGCCTGCAGGAGAGGCCACCACCACCACCGGGGAAGAGGCGGGCCTGCTGTTGCTGGGCCTGCTGCTGCTGCCGCCGCCGCCACTGCCACCACCACCAGGCCTTCCCTGGAGACTTCTGCCTGGCAGACCGCCAGTCCCTGCAGGACCAGGCCCCCAGGTACCGAGCCAGCTGTGCTGCTCCACCTGCCCTCCCTGGAGGGGATACATAAGCTGGTTGGCTGAGGTGGCCTGGGAGAGCCAGGGCCTGCAGGAGAGGCCGCCGCCACCACCACCACCACCACCACCACCACCACCACCACCGGGGAAGAGGCGGGCCTGCTGCTGCTGCTGCTGCTGCTGCCGCCGCCGCCGCCGCCGCCACCACCACCACCACCACCACCACCACCAGGCCTTCCCTGGAGACTTCTGCCTGGCAGACCGCCAGTCCCTGCAGGACCAGGCCCCCAGGTACCGAGCCAGCTGTGCTGCTCCACCTGCCCTCCCTGGAGGGGCTACATAAGCTGGCTGGCTGAGGTGGCCTGGGAGAGCCAGGGCCTGCAGGAGAGACCACCACCACCGGGGAAGAGGCGGGCCTGCTGCTGCCACCGCCGCCGCTGCCACCACCACCAGGCCTTCCCTGGAGACTTCTGCCTGGCAGACTGCCAGTCCCTGCAGGACCAGGCCCCCAGGTACCGAGCCAGCTGTGCTGCTCCACCTGCCCTCCCTGGAGGGGCTACATAAGCTGGCTGGCTGAGGTGGCCTGGGAAAGCCAGGGCCTGCAGGAGAGGCCACCACCATCACTGGGGAAGAGGCGGGCCTGCTGTTGCTGGGCCTGCCGCCGCTGCTGCCACCACCACCACCACCAGGCCTTCCCTGGAGACTTCTGCCTGGCAGACCGCCAGTCCCTGCAGGACCAGGCCCCCAGGTACCGAGCCAGCTGTGCTGCTCCACTTGCCCTCCCTGGAGGAGCTACATAAGCTGGCTGGCTGAGGTGGCCTGGGAGAGCCAGGGCCTGCAGGAGAGGCCACCACCATCACCGGGGAAGAGGCGCGCCTGCTGCTGCTGGGCCTGTGGCGGCGGCGGCAGCGGCTGCTGCCACCACCACCACCACCACCACCACCACCACCACCACCACCTGGCCTTCCCTGTGGACTCAGGCCTGGCATTATTTTTAAGGGGATTTTTAATTGTTTTGTGTGTGTGTGTGTGTGTGTGTGTGTGTGTGTGTGTCTTCTTTTTCTTGGGGGATTTTGTTGTGGTTTTAGGGGTGGGTAGCCTGCCTGATAGGCGGGACCGAGGGGGCATGTGTCCACCTGATGAAGGCAGTGGGGAGAGTGTTGGGGGCCAGAAGATACCGAGGCTGGGTGGCAGGCACTGGCAGAGCGCTAGGGGCAGGCCATGCCAGGTAAGGGAAACAAGGGCGAGATGTGTAGTATCTGTCCCCTGCTCCAGGCCTGTCCAGAGCCAAAGGATGGCTGGGGGAGGCGTGACCCCATCTTCTGGCCTTCGTTTGCTGCTCTGCAATGCCAGGTCTGTTACCCAGAAAACCTCCCTTATCCATGACATGATCCTGGATGAGGGTGCAGACCTGGCATGTATTACGGAGACCTGGCTGGCTGAGGCTGCTGCTCCAACCCTTGCAGCCATGTGTCCAGCTGGATTTTCTTATGCACAGCAGCCGAGGGCTGGGGATCGGGGAGGGGGAGTGGCTGTTATCTACCGAGAGTCCTTGGTCTTCACCAGACCTCCTCTCTGGGAGACCAAGGTTGCTGAGTGCATGTACTGGAGGTTGGGCCCAAAGGGCAGTCTGGGGATTCTGCTCGTGTACCGTCCACCCCGCTGCACGACTAACTCCCTGGCCAAGGTGCTTGAGGTGGTCTCTGATGTGCGTGTACAGTCCCCTAACTTACTGGTGTTGGGGGACTTCAACGTACATTCAGAGGCCATCCTTACAGGAGCACCTTGGGACTTCATGGAGACCATGACCTCCTGGGAGCTGCACCATATTCTAACTGGGTCCACCCATGTAGCCGGTCATGCACTAGACCTTGTGTTTGTTTCTGGAGAAGCGGGGAGTGATCTGGAAGTCGGGGGTATATCCACCACCCCCTTGTCATGGTCAGATCACTATCTGGTGACGTTGGACTTCTCGGTTCCACCATGGTTCAATCCGCGGTTACGAGCTCTGAAACAGGAGGTGAGACGGCTAGAGCGCCGGTGGCGGAAGTCTCACTCCAAAGACGATCAGACACGGGCTAGAGCTGTATCTTCAGCCTATCACGTGGCAGTGAAGGCAGCAAAAAAGGAATATTATGCTGCCTCCATCGTGTCTGCAGAGTGCTGTCCCAGGAAGCTATTCCAAGTGGTCCGGAGCCTGGTCGGTCCTGTGGCTCCGGAACCACTGGAGCATTCTAAGGCCTCCTGTGGGGCCTTGGCAAGGCACTTTGCAGATAAAATTGATAAGATTAGGTGTGTTACTCTGCACACTGTGGATACAGTTAGTGAGCAAGAGGCGGCCTGTGGCAAACCGGTTTTGTGGGATCGGTTCCAGCTTCTCCCTCCTGATGAAGTGGACAAGGTGCTTTCATCTGTACGACCGACCACCTGCTTACTTGATCCTTGCCCATCTTGGCTCATTATGGGCTGCAGAGAGAGACTGGGTGAGGGGATCAAGGCGGTGGTGAACGCCTCCCTTGAGGAGGGAGTGATGCCATCAGCCCTCAAGGAGGCAGTGTTAAGACCGCTCTTAAAGAAGCCCTCCTTGGATCCTCAAATTCTGAACAACTTTCGCCCAGTCTCAAATCTGCCATTTTGGGGCAAGGTGATTGAGCGGGTGGTGGCGGTGCAGTTGAAGGCACTCTTGGAAGAAACTGATTATCTAGACCCATTTCAGTCAGGCTTCAGGCCTGGGCATGGGACAGAAACGGCCTTAGTCGCCTTGGTGGATGATATGAGGAGGGCTCTGGATAGGGGTGAATGCTCCTTCCTTGTTCTCCTCAACCTCTCAGCGGCTTTCGATACCGTTGACTGTGGTATCCTCCTGGACCGCCTGGAGGGGTTGGGCATTGGGGACACCGTATTGCGGTGGTTCCGGTCCTTCCTCTTCGGCAGGTACCAGAGGGTAGCACTGGGAGAGGAGGTTTCGGACCCGTGGCCACTTACTTGTGGGGTGCCACAGGGTTCCATCCTCTCCCCGATGCTATTTAACATCTATGTGAAGCTGCTGGGGGCTATCATCAGGAGGTTTGGGGTGCAGTGTCATCAATATGTGGATGACACGCAGCTCTACCTCTCGTTCAAATCTTCAGCAAGGTTGGCCGTAGAATCCCTGGCCAAATGTCTGGAGACGGTGAGTGGCTGGATGGGGAGGAATAAGCTGAAGCTGAACCCTGACAAGACCAAGGTACTTTTGGTGGGAGACAAGAGGAGGCTGGGGGATGTTGACCTGGTGTTGAATGGGGTACGGCTACCCTTGAAAGACCAGGTCCGCAGCCTGGGGGTCATTTTGGACTCCCAGCTGTCCATGGAGGCTCAGGTGTCAGCTGTGAGCCGGACAGCGCTGTATCAACTCCATCTGATACGGCGGCTGCACCCCTTCTTTCCCGATCTGCTCCCATCGGTAGTACATGCCCTGGTCTCCTCTCGTTTAGACTGCTGTAATGCGCTCTACGTGGGGTTACCCTTGAAGATGGTTCGGAAACTGCAGCTGGTACAGAACGCGGCAGCTCACCTGATTAAAGGCAGCCGCCGGCGAGATCACATCACTCCAGTGCTGAAGGAGTTGCCCTGGTTACCAGTTGTTTTCCGGGCCAAATTCAAGGTGTTGGTTTTGACCTTTAAAACCCTATATGGTTCCGGCCCAGCCTATCTTAAGCAGCGCCTCCAGCAGCACCAGACAGGCCACTTAACAAGATCAGCCTCGGATGGCCTTCTGTCTATCCCATCAGCCAGGACAGCTAGACTGGTGGGGACGAGGAAGAGGGCCTTTTCTGTGGTGGCCCCCACTCTGTGGAACTCCCTCCCTAGGGAACTCCGTCATGCCCCCTCTTTAATGAGCTTCCGTCGTGCATTAAAAACGTGGTTGTTCAGGCAGGCATTTGGGGTGGGTTAGGGTATTTTAGGAAATGTTTTTATTGTAGAATTTTATTGTTTTAAACTGTTTTATTGTATGTTGTACATCACCCAGAGTGGCTGGGTGACCAGCCAGATGGGCGATTAATAAATTTAATAATAATAATAATAAATAATAAATAAATTTCATTATATAATAGCTACACACGAACTCTTCCCTCCAGCACACTTGAATGAAATGGTTTCTGTGCAGATAATGCCCCAACAAAAACTGGTCTTGCAAGTATTATAATCTTAAATAGCATTTACTCTCTTGCTGAACACAGCAGGTGGCAAAATGATGCAGCACTGTGAACAAATACATATGGTTGCGTGAGCCAAACTTTTAGAATAGATAAACCTATTTTCTAGGCCTTGGTTTAATGGAGTAGAAATGAGCTAAAAGGCAACCAAATCACTGTACATATGCTGGAAGCATGCTGCTTCGAGTGAACTTACTCATATCAAGTGCTGTGCTTAAAACAACATAAAAGCAGATCACAGGTCTTGCCACCAATGAATAGTTCACCTCCAGTTCTTTCCCTTCCCTGTGTTCAGTACCAGACTGAACACCGTAGAGGTGAAACACAAAGGTAAAAGCAAGAGCTCAGTCTTTTTCAGTCTGAAATCGATGGACAGAAAGAGCACATTAACCAAGAGGTTAATAAAAAGAGGCTGCCCTAGACAGTAACATAAAGAGCTCTGATATATCTTCCTTCTACCAAAGAGCTGTTCGTAATGCCAATTTTCCCTGAGACCTGCAATAGGTTTTCCCAGTGTAGATCTGCGTCATCTCATTTTTTGCCTTGTTCCAATTTTATGTTTGCATTTTATTTTCTCATTTCCTGCCTACTACTCCCCTGTTCCCCTTTCCTAGCTTGATGTTTACAAAGACCTTTACTAGAATTGCAAGGTTTGGAGAGTTCCTTTTTTTTCCTCTTTGTAGCAATGCCCACACTTCTTTCTCGGGGAATAGACAAGTTTACCTGGAATATAAAAAGCTAATACAACCTTTTGCTCATCAACAAAGTATGTCTTCTTGTAGCCAGGAATAAGTTAATAAAACAGGGGGAAAGCTTGCTGCCTTTTTTTCTCAAAAGAAAGCTCCTTGGGGTTATAAACGAACAATGTTGTTTTTTCTTCCCAGCGTGCAAGGATTTAATTAAGTGATAACAGTCACCTTGGGGTGGCTGCACAAGGCAATAATATCTATGTGAAGAAAAATGCTGAAGAGAGTTGAGTACAGTCAATTTATCTTCAGAGAAGGCAATAAATGAACAAAGCATAGGTATTTGGCTGATTGTTTTGGAATGTTTCCATTACTGATAAGTATCAAAATAAAAAAGGACAAAGATTTGGTATTTTCGGTTTGTGAAATGTATTAAATATAGGAGGAAAGGAAGGAAGGAATCAGCATGAGGTCACGTCCTGGAGTTCTAATTGCAATTTGTTTGGTAATTATTCAAACTAAACACAGAACAAAGGGATTTTAATGTTGACACAAAGGACAGTGCAATGGCCAACTTCTACATTTATAGAAAGTAGGCAAACTAGAATGGATTTCAGTAGGAGTGGAGGAAGAAGGCAGAAGTGTAGAAGGAAAACAAAAACCTGATGTAACATAAGCAGGCACTGTATCCTTCTGGCTAGTGATCATGACTCAAAGAATGGGAAAGTTGTATAGGAGCAGCTGTGAAATGAGTAATATGCTGAATTATCAAGATAGCTCTATGTTCAGCCATTTCTTTTGTGGTGAGTAGGAGGAAGAAAATAGAGGTGAAAGAAAGGAGGAAGGTGGCTGGACAGAAGCTTTTTCTCCAAATCTCCCAAGTGGTCACTGTGGTAAGAGTTATCTTCCATTTGTTTTAAATGTTTAAGGCTATCCCATACACTCCTCATGCAATTTTCATCTGCTCATTTAACTTAAAGTTACCCCTACTTTCCAGAACAGCTTGTGTTCAGTTATGAAGTATGTAGCCCTTAGAAACCATGTTGTTCACATGGAAATAGCTTATGAGCACCATCAGCTGTGAGTGCCATCAAAATACTTTCCGTATAATGTTGGGATATAGTATATTAAATTTTATTTAAAGCACTTATAGGCTACCCTATAAGAAAAGAGGCATCAGGGTAGTTTACATCTTAAAATAAAACCAGTTTAAAATTCAATAACTATAACCATAAAATATGATGCAGCAGAAAACTTGAGAGGCAGAAAATAAAAGTGGACTTAACCAGATGTAACAGGCTAACCGTGCCATCTTATGTCCATTTACTCAGCAGTAAGTATCACTGTATTCAATGGGGCTTACTCCCTGGTAAATCTGTTTAGGACTGCAGCCTAAAACATATTTAAAAGATGTGGGAAAATAAAAAGGTCTCTGCTTGGCACTGAAACGAGAACAAGTAGGTGTCAGTTGAGCCTCCTTGGGTAAGGCATTCCATAACAGGGGTGTTACTATGGAAAAGGCCCATTCATCAGTAACCACCTCCAATTCACTTGGTGGGGGCACAAAGAAGATTGCAGGGTCTGGCTAGGTAAATGTGGGGAGAGGTGATCGTTCTGGTATCCTGGTCCCAAGCTGTGAAGGGCCTTAGTTAAGGGTCAAAGCAAGCACTTTGAATTGGACCTAGAAACATACTGGAAGTCAGTGGAGATGGCAAGGCCCTGGCATAATGTGTTCATAACACCCAATCCCAGTTAGCAGTCAGTCTCACAGCCTTATTCTGGATCATTTTCAAAGGCAATCCATTGCAGTATTCCAAGTGGGATATAACCAAGGCACAAATGTCTGAAGCAAAGCTCTGTTCCCCCATGTATAGGGGTATATGAGAATTCCATTTGGGGGGTGAAAAATCAACAGATTTTTCTAGTTCAGCCCTGCATATTTCATTCCATTTCCCCCTGCTGGAGTCAAGCCAATATGTGGATTCCATTTTTTTAATGGCAGCAATGTGCATACATTCATTTGGGGGGATCTTGACATTTGTGCAAGTAGTATTGTAATTTTTTTTTAAAGGTGATCTTGCACAAGTGCACATGGTTGCAAGTCCGCCTGTCTTCTATGTAGCCCTGCAGAGCTTGTCAATTGTTAATAACTTGTCAATATCATCCTCTACTTTGGCACTCTTGAAGGGGGGGGAGGCAAAATTGACAAGTTCTTTGACAAGTACAGAATAGGGCTCCATTGGGCTAAACAAAGTAGTATGTGGAGAGGATGAAACTGACAAAGATATTGACAAGCAGGGAATATGCCTCTGTTGTCCTACATAGCAGACAGGTGGACTTGCGACCATGTGCACTTGCACAAGATCGCCAATAAGAAAACGGTTTTTTTGAAAACTATGACACCATTTGCACAAATTTCAAGAGTCCCCCCAACCCCCACCTTTCTGCTAATTACAATTTGCACAAATTGTGGAACCCGAAAAAATGCGCAAAATATTTCCAGAATCGGGGGGGGGGGATCCACTACAGTCTGTCACTACTTACCAGAATGGAAACACTGCAGAATTGAATTGGGCTTAAATGGGATGGAATTCCCACTATCACACATCCCTACCCATGTTGGGTTGCTGGCATATCAGCCTAAGTTGATAAGAGGTGCTCTGAGCCACTGACACCACTTGTGTTTCTAGTGACAAAGATGGATCAATGAGCACCCCAAAACTATGAACCTGGTCCTTTAGGAGGAGTGAAATACCACTCCAAAACAGGCTGAACAACACTATCTTGAACAGATAAGCCACCCACTAACAGTGCCATGTCTTGGCTGGATGAAGCTTTAGTTTATTGGCCGTCATGCAGTCCATTATATTTCCAGTGTGATACAATCTTGCTCCTTAAAAGTTAATGGGATTCTTGCCATTGACACTAGTGAGAACTCAACTGCACCACCCTTTCCCCTTCTGGTCCTCCTTAAATAGTACATTGTTTGCCAGCCTATAACTTTGTTGATGCCACTGGCTGATCTGCTAGGGCTTTGCAAGCACAGGAGTCATTCCCTGTCCCAGCTGCTATTGGCTTAACTACTGTGAAGCCACAGAGCAGCTAGGCGGCTTGGGGTCAAGGTCTTTCAAATTTCACCATGTTAGTGGAGATTGACCAAGTATGGAAAGTATGGGAAGGTGTGAAATATCTGACTCTTCCACCAAACCAAATAATACACTACTCTGTTTAATAACTGGCATTACCATCCCATGTTACTCATTGTATTAATTCCAGATACATTATTCTTATGGAGAAGGAAAGAGACTGGAAAACCATTCCTGTGTAATATACCTATTGCACATCTGCTCTAAGCATTGTGTGCCTCCAGTTCATGCTGTATCTAGGGATGTACGGGCTGTGTAAAATCTGCTCTGTCTGTGTTTTGTGGATTGTCAGGTTCCTTTTGTTCCATCGTCCGCCCACAGACAGATGCACATTTTTTTTGGTCATGAGGAAAAGTACGCAAATAATTATATAAGTATTTATGTAAGTATTTACATAATTTACCTTAGTATATAACATTTAGCATATTGTCCCCACTCCATGCAACATTTCCTCAGCAGAAACATATGTATTTTCCTATGAATGTATATGCGTAAATTTCGGGAAAGTAAAAAAAAATCATCCAAAAGTCCACGGACTCTGCGTGGCCTGAGGGGGTCACTCCACAGTGGATTCCACAGGTCAGATTCTTAGAAATCCAAGCTCATTTTAGTCTGTCTCGAATTTCTTCAGTATCCCCTAACTGTATCATGACCATTATGAAAGGAAAAGCTTTGCTAATGTATGTATGACCTCAATTTATATACTGCTTTCCAGTGGGCTATCAAAGTGGTTTACAGAAATGATAAAAATATAAAATATAAGAATAAAAACAGAGGGAAATTATCACTAGTTAACTATAAGTTTACTGACTAAGTCGCCCTTCAGAGAACGCCTGTATGAAGAGGGACACTTGAGCAGATGTCTAAAGATCAAGATTGAAGATCAAGACCAATGTCAATGAGGAGCCCGTTCCAGAGGGCAGGTACTCCTGAGGCAAACCTCAGGAGCATGTGGCACTGTCAGAAGTACTCCTCCTGACAACTGCAATGACTGGGTGGGGACAGAAGGACTAATTGCCTGTAATATTCAGAAACAATATGGAAAAAGAGTCGCACACTCGACCAGTCACAATAACAATACTTGGTGGTTGTTTTTTTCATGCAACGATAAAAGCACAACAGTGATACACTGCATGTATACACACAAGACTGCAGTGAAATGCATGGGAAAGTGTGCATTGTTTCTCCTGCCATTAGAGTGCACATATCCCAAAGCAAAGAGGCATTAATTCTACAATGGTTCTCTGAGTAAGTATAATTTCCCTGGTTAATTCACAATGAAGTTAGAACATAAAGATCACATGAATACGATAGGGCCATGTGATATTTGAGTTTAATTCCAGCAAGTTTAATATAGAACTGTTAAAAAATAGTTAGAAATGTTAGAAACACCAGAGGAACAAATTAGTTTGTTAATCCAGGTAAAATGCTTTTTAAAGACAGGATATGCTTATTTAACCTAAGGAAGACAGGAATAATAATAAGCAACAATGATATTCTGATATTTTATAGTCTTGAAGGAAACAATTTCACTCTGACTCAGCTTCTTCTCTCAGGGATACATTTTATACTGCCTACAGATATACTTGACAGGTATGGTTACATGAACCAGAAAGTTATATACTTCTCACATGAATGTAAACCCCCCCCTCGAACTACCTTCATGTGAATGCCAGATTTCATGCCAGCTTGACTCCCTGAAGTACATTTTATTGAGAACTGATTCACACAAGATGCATGTCAATTACTAATTTAATCATAAATCAGTCAGTAGTCTGAAGATCTTACTGCTCTTGCTGCATCAGAAGGTATATCCTACAGTCATCAATTTCATCTGGACGCTTATTTAGGTATATGGACTGCTTATATTAATGTATATATTTGAAATAGAAGTGTTGGGTCTTTCCTTTTTGATAATGGTGCTGTGAATGCTTACTGTGAATGAATATGCTTTTTTCTTTTTGTTGTTGTTTTTTTCTTTCTGTTATAAATGCAAATAAAAATGATTAAAAGACACCCCCCCAAAAGAAAAGAAAAAATTACAAATAATAATAATAATAATAATAATGTGATTAATTGCATGTGTGAATGATCCATCACTTACTTAGGCTGCAGTCCTATACTCACTTATTTAGGAGTAAGCCCCATTGAACTCAGTGGGGCTTACTGCTGAGTAGACATGTATAGGATTGTACTGTTACTGTCACATAGTGTAATGGCAGTACAAACACAGGAATTTTCTTTGGAGACTATTTTCACAATCAGCTGTGAATCATCACATGCAGAATAATAAAATCACATTCCTGAATATGTGAACTGGCTTTAAATCCTGAATATACTTTGGTGCATAACAGATCTATTGTTTACCATTTGAATACTCATCTTCAGCCCTACTTCCCCAAACTATTTCCTTGTAACAAATGGAGAAAATGCTATTAAGAATCTTCTAACCACTACTGAATTTCAGGAAGCTTATATAATCAACTTCCCCATCATCCAGTATCTTTATCTTTTTCTTCCTTCAAAGCCTTCCTTAAAGCTCACCTCTAATACCTTTAGATGACTAAAATGCTACAGTGATCACATATTGGTTTATGCAGATAAATATCCTGAACAGGGAGTGGAGTTGCAAATAGGTCAATCAGAGAACAAAAGTGATGACCTGTTGCAAAAGATGCAATTAAGCCAGTTGTGCATGTGAGGCACAATAATAATTTAATTCTTTTTTAGAATCTCTACATCCCTGCTTTTGAATAGGAAATGATGCATGATTAAGTAAACCATGCATAATTTGGACATTGTGGATTTTTCATATCTGTTTTTAGAGAGAGTGCCCTGAGCTTAACCCTGAGGTCCTCATTGCCAAGGGAAGCGATGCCTAACTGTCTTCTGACCAACGGGACTGCCATGGGTACTTGCATAGCTCCACAGCATGCCAACTTCATGGCTGACTTGGAGCAATGCTTTCTCAGCTCCTGTCCCTGAGACTTTCTGTTCTACCTGGGATGTATTGATGACATCTTTATTATCTGGACTCATAAGCAAAGAGGCACTTGAAAAGTTCCATCAGGACTTCAGGAACCTTCACTCCACCATCCACCTGAGCCTAGACAAATCCACGCAGCAGGTTCACTTTCTGGATAGTACTGAGCAAGTACATAATGGACATATAAGCACCACTTTATGACAGAAACCTGCTGGTTGCTACATATACCTATATGCTTACACCTTCTGCCCAGAACACGCCACGAAATCCATTGTCTATAGCCAAGTTCTACAATACAAACACATCTGTTCAGACTTGGACAGAGGCTCACAACTTAAGGCTTTACATCAGGCATTTCTTGGAGTACAAGTCACACTTAATGAAGTGAAAAAGCAGGTCAACAAGGCAAGACTGGAACCCAGGAATAATCAATTACAGAACAGACATAAAAGAGAAAATGACAGCACACCACTTTTGTTATCTATAGCTCCCAGTTAAAACCATTTAAAGATATCATCATTAGCCCATCCTGGACAATGACACTTCCCTTTCACAGGCCTTAGGTGGTAGGCCTGTCCTTGCTTACAGACAGCTCCCTAACTGAAAAGAAGCAAAACACCAGCAACAGGCCACAAATCAGAGACACAAACACAGGGATCAGACCCTGAAACAAACCCAGATGCCAACTTTGTCTCCTCAGGCAACACGATCAGAGCACCTAATAATGTCAGCAACAGGATCATGGTTTCATTCACCTGCTCACCTTCCAATGTGATACATGCCATCATTTGCCAACAGTGCTCTTCTGCATTCTACACAGGATAAACAAATCAGTCTCTTTTAAAAAAGAATAAACAGACACAAACCTGACATTCAGAAACCAGTAGAACATTTCAACACAGCAGTTCACTCTGTCAGTGACCTTAAGGTGGCCATCCTGGAACAAAGGAACTTCACTAATGGAAAAAAAGGAGACTCAAGCATGAAACCGCTGAATTACGCATTAAGAAATTCAATTCTATCATCTGTGGCTTGAATCAGAAATATTTAAATCATACTATATATGTTAATTTGTTTACCTATGACAGGATGTTTGTTATCACTAACAATGCCTTGTCATTGTATCTATTCTGGTTTTGCGAAACGATCTGTTCTGCATTTCCCTCTGAACTTGGTTGTTTCCATTTCCATGCAACCCCCACCCTTGCAACCATGAGTGTAGATATGCCTGCAATTGCGGATTACGCACCATGAATTTGATAAAGTGGACTCTGGTCCACAAAAGTTAATGCCGTAATAAATGTGTTAGTCTTTTAAAGGTTCCACAAGACTCTGTGTTGTTAAAGCAAATTTGTAAATTATGTAAATTTGTTATTAGTATTGTACGCTGCCTAGAGTGGCCAGGTAGCTGGCCAGATGGGCGGCTAATAAATCAAATAAATAAATAAAGCCAACGCATGCACAACTGCACTTGCTCTCATTCATATTCTGTGACCCGTAAGAATCCATATTCTTACCATATTCTTACCCGTAAGAATCCATATTCTGTGACCCATATTCCGTTTCCCGCCTCCCAGCTGAGCAGAGCAGAGCAGAGCAAGCTGCTCCAGCTGGTCCAGGGACTACAGAAGCAGGCAAGCTCCCAGAGAGCGAGAGAACAGAGCGAGCGAACAGGGGGAGCAAACAGGAGTTGGCCAGGGGAGTTGCAGTGGTTGAAGAGACAAAGGAGACAGAGGCTAAGAGGTAAGTGGGCTGCAGGAAGCCCAGGGCGCTGCCCTTTATCCTTCTGACTGGCTGTGAGCTCACCAGGAGCTTCTGAGAGCTCCAACTGAATTGGAGGGGTGTGGCCTGAGTACTCCCAGCAGCTGACTGGGCGGGAAGCTTCAGTCTGTTTCCCGCCTCCCAGCTGAGCAGAGCAGAGCAGAGCAAGCTGCTCCAGCTGGTCCAGGGACTACAGAAGCAGGCAAGCTCCCAGAGAGCGAGCGAACAGGGGGAGCAAACAGGAGTTGGCCAGGGGAGTTCGGCAGGGGAGGTCAAGGGGGAGGCCCCTAACATTTTTTTTTAACTAACTTTTTCCCATTTATTTGTCTTGTAACACACACTTCCACACCAGTGGGACTCTGCTTTTAACCTCTACTGAGTAGAGGAGCAGGCACAGGCTAGTCTAGAACAATCACAAAGCTAGACACAAAAAGGGAAACGGGGCTATGGAAGGACAAGACTCTCCAGTGGTGGTGACCTGCAAGGTGTGTGCCATGTTTGTTTTCTTGCCTGAGAACAACATGGCCTACACCGGCAACAAGTGCAAGTTGATCACGCTGCTGGAGGAAAAAGTAAGTGGACTGGAGCGGCGACTGTCAACCCTCCGGGGAATAAGAGAACACGAAGAGTTCTTGGACAGAATGGGGGAACTACAGCAGCAAAGGGCAGACCAGAAGCTTGAAGAGCAACAGCAAGATGAGGCAGAAGTGGGAAATGCTGAGGAGAAGAAAAATGGAGTAGAGGATACTCCTTGGAAAACGGTGACAGTTAGGAGAAGAAGAACTAGACGCCACTCTGCACCAGTGGAAGCGGTGGAGCTGTGGAACCGATTCCAGGTACTTGCAGATGAGACTGGAGGACAGCCTGCAGAGGAAGAATCACAGGGGAACCTGCATGAGAGTGAGCAAGAGGCTAAAGGTCAGTCAAACAGAGGCGATGAAACCCAGGCCTACAAGAAGAAGAAGAGAAGAATGGTAGTAGTGGGAGACTCCTTGCTGCGTGGGATCGAGACCCAAGTATGTCGCGAAGACCCGTGGACTCACCAGGTATGTTGTCTCCCGGGAGGACAGATTAGAGACGTGACTGAAAGGTTGCCTGCACTCATAAAGCCCACTGACAGGTATCCCTTTCTTCTCATCCATGTGGGAACAAATGATACCGCCAAGCGGAGCTACGAAGAGATCACGTCAGACTTTGAAGCTTTGGGAAGGAAACTCAAGAACTTTGGGGCCCAGATAGTTTTCTCATCCATCCTTCCAGTAGTTAGAAGAGGGATAGAAAGGGAACGAAAAATACTCCGGGTGAATGACTGGCTACGAAGGTGGTGCCGACGAGAGAGATTTGGATTCTGGGACCACGGGCTATACTTCCTGGAAGATGGGCTGTTGGCTAGGGATGGGTTGCACCTCACAAAGGCTGGGAAGAATGTGTTTGGCCACAGCATGAAGAACTTCATCAGGAGGGCTTTAAACTGAATCCTACGGGGAAGGGAGATGTAATGTTGGGGGTAACAATGGACGTAGGCGCATGCACTGCAATGGAGAGAACAGCGCTGATAGCGCCCAATAATAGCCTTCAGACACATGTAGGAAGAAAGCCAGACTATGAAGCACATGGTCTTCGATGTCTATATACTAATGCCCAGAGTATGGGAAACAAACAGAACGAACTTGAACTCTTAATACAGGAGGGAAATTATGACTTGATAGGTATAACTGAGACTTGGTGGGATGACTCTCATGACTGGAATACAGCAGTTGAAGGATATAACTTGTTCAAAAAGAACAGGAGGAACAGAAAGGGAGGCGGGGTTGCACTGTATGTGAAAAATACATATCTCTGCACAGAAATACAGGAGGAGGAGCTTGGTAGCCCCATCGAGAGCATCTGGGTTGAAATAAATGGAGCAAAGAATAAAAGGAACCTGGTGGTCGGAGTCTACTACCGGCCACCCAATCAAGGAGAAGCCAAGGATGAAACTTTTGAAAAGCAAATAGCCAATGTTTTAAGGAAGCATGATGTAGTAGTAATGGGGGACTTCAATTTCCCCGATATTTGTTGGGAGACAAATTCTGCAAAACATGGCCCCTCCAGGAAATTCCTGACTTGTGTGGCGGATAACTTCCTCCTACAGAAAGTAGAGGAAGGAACTAGAGGATCGGCTATCCTTGACTTGATCCTAACCAACAGAGATGACTTAGTGGATAAAGTAGCAGTTACAGGAACTCTGGGGGAAAGTGACCATGTTGTACTTGAGTTCTTGGTTCTAAGGGAAGCAAAAGCCGAGTGTACTCAAACGCGTACCCTGGATTTTAGGAAAGCTGATTTTAATAAACTCAGAACAATGATCAGTAAGGTCCCATGGCAAACAATGCTAGCGAGAAAAGGAGTCCAAGATGGGTGGGAACTTTTAAAAAAGGAAATTCTCAAGGCACAATCACAAACAATTCCAACAAGAAGAAAAGGTGGAAGACAACAGAAGAAGCCAATGTGGCTTCACAAAAAGCTTAGGGATGACCTGAAAACAAAAAAGGACACATATAGGAAGTGGAAAGAAGGCCAAGTAACAAAGGAAGAGTACAGGCAGGTAGCACAGAATTGCAGGGATGGCGTCAGGAAGGCTAAAGCGGAGAACGAGGTGAGGTTAGCGAGGGATGCTAAAAACAACAAAAAGGCTTTCTTCAGCTACGTGCATAGTAAAAGGCAGAGGAAAGAAATGGTTGTTCAGCTATTAAATAAGGATGGCAAAATGATAACAGAGGACAAAGAAAAGGCAGAGGTGCTCAATTCCTACTTTGGCTCAGTCTTCTCCCAAAAGAGGGTCTATGACCCCCCTGGCAAAGGCGAAGTACAGGCTGAAGGGGCAGGATTGCAGCTTGAGATCGACAGGCATATGGTCAAGGAACACCTCATTACTTTGAATGAGTTCAAATCTCCAGGGCCAGATGAACTGCATCCTAGAGTAATCAAGGAACTGGCAGAAGAACTCTCAGAACCGCTGTCTATTCTCTTTGAGAAGTCATGGAGGACGGGGGAAGTGCCAGATGACTGGAGGAGGGCTAACGTTGTCCCTATCTTCAAAAAGGGTAAAAAGGAGGAACCTGGGAACTACAGACCAGTCAGTCTGACATCAATCCCTGGGAAAATTCTGGAGCAGATCATAAAGGAATCCATCTGGAAGCACCTTGACAACAATGCCGTGATTACTCGAAGCCAACATGGATTTGTCAAAAACAAGTCCTGCCAGACAAATCTGATCTCATTTTTTGATCAAGTCACCTCCCTTGTAGACCATGGGAATGCTGTAGACATCATATACCTCGACTTCAGCAAAGCTTTCGACAAAGTGCCCCATGATATCCTGATGAGCAAACTTGCTCGAAGTGGGCTAGATGAAACAACGATCTGGTGGATCCACAGTTGGCTACAGAATCGGACTCAAAGAGTGCTTATCAATGGGACCTTCTCAAGCTGGGGAGAGGTAACGAGTGGAGTACCGCAGGGCTCAGTCCTGGGCCCAGTGCTCTTCCACATTTGTATTAATGACTTGGAGGAGGAGGTGCAGGGAATGCTGATCAAATTTGCAGATGACACAAAATTGGGAGGGATAGCTAATACTTTGGAAGACAGAAACAAAATTCAAAGTGATCTTGATAGACTGGAGTGCTGGGCAGAAAACAACAGAATGGCATTTAATAGGGACAAATGCCAAGTTCTGCACCTAGGAAAAAGAAACCAAATGCACAGTTACAAGATAGGGGATACGTGGCTCAACCACACTACGAGCGAGAAGGATCTTGGAATTGTCGTCGATCACAAGCTGAATATGAGCCAACAATGTGATGTGGCTGCAAAAAAGGCAAATGCTATTTTGGGCTGCATTAATAGAAGCATCGCTTCCAAATCCCGGGAAGTACTAGTTCCCCTCTACTCAGCACTGGTTAGGCCTCATCTGGAGTACTGTGTCCAGTTCTGGGCACCACACTTTAAGAAGGAAGCAGACAAGCTGGAGAGGGTTCAAAGGAGGGCAACAAAGATGATCAGGGGACTGGAAACAAAGCCCTATGAAGAGAGACTGAAAGAACTGGGCATGTTTAGCCTTGAGAAGAGAAGACTGAGGGGAGATATGATAGCACTCTTCAAGTACTTGAAAGGTTGTCACAGAGAAGAAGGCCAGGATCTCTTCTTGATCATCCCAGAGTGCAGGACACGGAATAATGGGCTCAAGTTACAGGAAGCCAGATTCCGGCTGAACATCAGGAAAAACTTCCTGACTGTAAGAGCAATACGACAATGGAACCAATTACCTGGGGAGGTGGTGGGCTCTCCCACACTGGAGGCCTTTAAGACGAGGCTGGACAGCCATTTGTCAGGGATGCTCTGACTTGGATTCCTGCATTGAGCAGGGGGTTGGACTCGATGGCCTTGTAGGCCCCTTCCAACCCTACTATTCTATGTAACTTTCCCTTTCTACCCTTCCGCTTTGTCCCAAGCAGTTCTGGAAATAAGCTACCTGTTCTGGAGAGGATGCACTCCCTCTTAAGGATCAGGTCTGCAGTCAAGTAGTGCTCTTGGATCTAGCACTACCACAAGAGGCTGAAGTGGCCTCTGTGGCTAAGGCACATTTGATCAGCTTAGGGCGATATTACAGGTGGACACAGATAGCCTTGCCACAGTTATTCACTGTCTGTAACCTCTTGGTTGGATTACTGCAATGTGTGTACATGGGGCTGCCTTTGGAAAACAGAAACTTCAGTTAGTTTAAAACAGGACAGCAAGATTGTTCAGAGGAGTTGGGCGATATGATCATATTACACTTGTGCTTTGTCACCTGCACTGGATTCCATTCAATTTCTGGGACAAATTCAATGTGCTGGTCTTCATCTTAAGTCCTAAACAGCTTGGGGCCAGGTTACCTAAAGAATCATCTCCTCTTACGTTTACCTACCTGCTGCTGCTGTGAGTTTTATCATGTTGTTTTATCCTCTTCCTCTACTGCTGATTTTCTACTGTATTTAGGCTTTATGTTTTTAAGTTCATACAAAATTGTTTTATCGTATTGTAAGCCACCCAGAGAACATCTGTTATTGGACAGAAAATACAATAAAAGGAAAGCAAATGAAGGAATAAAGTAACTATGGGGCATGGAGTTATCTCCCACCCCTTATGTGACTCTGTGAAAGGGCCATGTGCACTGATGCCATGTAACAAAAATCACAGGAGTCCAGTGTAGAGTATATGCAGTTACCCCCATTTTATGCTCACAACAGCCCTGTGAAGTAGCTCAGGCTGAGTGACAGCAGTTTGTGCAAGAATCATCCAGTAAGCTTCCATGTGTGATCTGATCACATTTTTAGGGAACTTTTAGGATGGGAATTAACATGGGGTGTGAGCTTGACAGTGGGCAGACATCACTGTTTCACCCCACCCCAGATCCATTTGTTGCGTTAGATGCCTGGAGTAGGTCTTATTAGCCTTCTTTCCCCTTCAGAATAGGGAAATCATTCTTGTGAGAAGGGAAGAGGGAAGAAGGAGCAGGAAAGGGAGTTCAAGTGACTGCCTCAGCTTATTTGGATCCTATCCAAGCCTGAGCAGTCTGCAGTAATGCCATACCAAGCTAATTTAATAATAGAAGACATGTGGCCAGACCTGAAGGGAGGGGAAGAACAGGAAGACACAAATTGGAAATTGGTTTGAGGTTCACAACTGTCCCATCAAATAAACTGTTTTGCTTCCAGTGCAGCAGACTGAAATGGAGTCTTGTAGTAGTTCATCCTTTTAATGTGATGAGACCTTGCCTGCAGCAAGTACAGAGGAGGGCCGGTATCACATCTAAGAGTGGGCAGCCATGAAATAGGAAAGTGGCCTGTGATATTTAGGGTGCTGCTAAATTGTACTCTTTGGGAATTAAAGAGAAAGCACATGTGTTTGTTTTTCCACTACCTTTGAAAAGCCTCATGGATTTGCTCCCTAATTTTGGAAATGGTTAAAAAATTGCAGAAGAACATGTGAATAAAATATTGTGTAAAGTCAATAAGTGCAGAACATTCATATCAGGCAAAGATCTACTTTAAAGATGAATTACATAGAAGAGAAATTATATATATCCTGACACTAAAGACATTAAAAGAATATAATTTGGTACAATACAGGTAAAGTATGTAAGAACCAAACCATCTAAAAAAAGATAGTGTTAGTGAAGCATGCATGAATGCTACCCTAGAAATAAGCTAGCCAGATGCTAGAATGAATTCCCTTAAATGAGAGTTGTAAATGCATGAATTTAGATCGGGCTTAAGAATAAAATTATGAGACTTGGCTACAGCATAGAATGTGCCACAAATCCAGCTGTCGGTCATTCCCCCATACTATCATTGCTTAGAAGTGTTTTCACAATTTAGAGAGGCAGCATTCTGCTCATTAGGCACTGAGGCTCCAACTATTCATTCATACCCAATATGTATTAAAAAACGCATGTGAATCTAAGATTGTGCTTGTGTGGCTCAAAGAATGTGGATGTCTGTTTTCTGCCTGTTATAGTGTAATATTGCCCAGGGAAGAATGTCTAGCAGGGATGTAACATGGCAGGCTTGATCCCCTCAGAAAAGCAAGCTATCCTTGCAAGTTTCATCTAATTCTGCCATGAAATTAAAAAAAGCTATCAGCAGTTCCCCCTTTTAAAAAATCTAAATTTAAAGGTGTGTAGCACAAAAACCTTTGAATCAATTTGTCTGAAATTGGGCATGCATTATCTCCTCCTATGGGGCTACCATGCCTGCAAAGTTCATCCAAGACTGACAAAGAGAAAAAAAAAGTTATAGCCATTTTAAAAAATGTCCCATGATAGTCAATGGGAAGCATGAAGCTTCAGATTTCTGAACCTCAACTCGCGTTCAGTACCTGAGTTGAAGCGGATAGCTTCCAAATCAGCCCCAGCCAAACTAGGCCATTTTCTGAAGTGCCAAACTGGAATTTGAGCCAAATCTTGTGGCTCATGCCTTGGCATTGAAAAAAATGTCTCTGGCTGGCCTTTCCTTCTCACTTTTCAGACCTCTTACCTCTATCCCAAGCTCGGCTACTCAGTTCTTCACCTCTCTAGTCATTCATACTGGGTGACTAGACTGGCATCTAATCCTCTTTCTCACCAAACACAAACTCCCTGTTCATATTCATAGCCTTAAAGCTCCCTGTCCCCTTACCCCACCCCCACCCCACATATCCAGATATATCCCTGCATATGTACTTTGTTCCTCTAACTCCATAAGCTTCAATCACCCAAAGGTCTTTGGAACAACTCCACTCATCTTCTCTCGCTGCCCATTGTGCCTGAACTATCTGCTTGAACACCTGCCCCAGACAAAACAAAATCCAAGGGCACATAACTGCATTTGTTTGCAATCATCCTTTGTTCAACTTGCCTCTCCTATTCCTGCCCTCTTTCTCCTTCTCTCCTCCCTTCCTTCTCTCTGATCTCGTTACTTTTCGCCCACTGACCCCCACTCATTTGTTTCTCTCACTGTCAATCGTACCAGTAGTGATACTGATGACTCTGTTGTTCAAGCTGAATCTATCTGCAAGAAAATGTGGTTCTTATTATACAGAACATGGACTGGAAAGGCCATCCTCTTTTCTCCATGTTGCTCCGTTGGTGTAATTAATTTACTTTGTAGCAGATTGGCAATTAAGTGTGGTTAAAAATTGCTAACCAGTCCAGCAACAAGTCTGGAGACAGAATACTATTATTTATTATTATTTATTACATTTCTATACTGCCCCATAGTCAAAGCTCTCTTGGCAGTTTACAAAAGTTAAAACATTAAAATACAATATACAAAGTTTAAAAGCCATATGGTATACCAGCACAGAATTCACACACAAAACCCGCAACCCATAGGCACAGTTCTTACAAACAACAGATGAGAATAAATCTGTGACTAGACTTGGCTATTTCAGACTGTGAGTGAGGCTCACATAGGGTTATACCCCCTTATGAAAAAGGAAGTCTTATACACAGAAAACTACAATGTCAGAAAGAATTACAGTCTAGACTACTCTTCCCGGATATCTTGTTTTCTAAGTGAGGAAACTTCCTGCATGGAAGAACATTCAGTCATATTATCATGTTAGTCTCCATATGAAGACTTGAAGAACAGTCCAAAAACATTCGTACCACCTCATCTGCTGTTTGTGAAAGAGCATTGGGCCTTTCACCGTGTAAAAATAAATATATAGGTACAATGTAAAGATTTTCATATAATCACATTTATTCTAATAAAATCAACAACGTATTTTCACTGAACTCTTAGGCTGGCATGTTCACGCTAAGGACTGCTATGGTGTATAGTGGTGTAGACCCACTGAGACCAAAGGAAGAACACTACTGTAAATAGTTAGAAAATTTCCCTTCACAGAAATTGAACTCATATCTTCATCATGAGCAGTATCAGCTCTTCCATGGATGAAGCAGCTCCATGTATTTTAAAGGATGTATTCACAAGTTAAGAATTAGTCTTTTGGACTGCAGCCCAGTGAATACCTAAATATCACCAGAAAGCAATTTTCACAGGTGCTTAGTAGATTGTATGTGCTAAAGCTCTACATGACACAACGATAAATGCAATTTTGGTAGAGCTTTTGCCTAAAAGTGGGAGGAATGACGTTTAGCTCTAAAAGATTGTGAGTAGTTTGAGCCCACTCCCACCTCAGCAATCTCCGAAAGTCAACTAAGATTTAAAAGGATTTAGTGGAGAGAATGGAGGATTGGCAATTTTTGAAATAAAAAAATGCTTGGTCTTGGATCGGACCCCAGGGACTGGGGAGACAAGCCCTTTAGGTCACAGGGTGGAGCCTCACAGGGGTCCAGGAGTAGGGCCAAGTGGCACAGCCAAGTTTTGGGTTTTTTTGGCAGGCACAGGGGCAGAGCCCAACTCAACAGTAGCTTAGGGTGCAATCCTATGCACGGTGAGACAGAAAAAACTCCTCAATTTTAGGACTTTTCCACAGAATTGTGGCCTTATTCACCTAAAATATTCAGCTTCTAAAAGGGCAACTGGCTCAAAAACAATTTTAAAAAACCATGCTGGGCTAGGGTTGTTGTTTTTTTTGCCAGGGGGAGGGGGTCCACTGGTAAATGCAAAGGAGGGAGCAGATCCATCTTTCAATGTCTACCATAAAGCAATGCCCCATTTAAAATATTTTATGCCAGCTCATCTCCTAAAACTGTGTTTTATAACTCTGCAATCCTGGATCACCATAATGGTGTCTTGCATTGTACCATCGTGTTATCTTCCATTCTAGTCATCTAAGGGCTGGTTAACACATGTACACCCTCCACTTGGGTTTCTCATCACATGACTATTTAACAATTTATTATTTAAGCCTACAGAGGTGGAAATGGGATGGAGTCCTGAGGTGACAGAATAGAATGTAACACAGGCTGCAGATGGGGCATCACATTTTTAATGCTCCCCTATATTAAATGCACCCACACACCCCTCCCTGTCAGTAGGAAACTAACAGCAACGGAGCTGGGCTGCAACTAGGGATGTACAGATTTTGTTAAATCTGTTCTGTCTGTGTTTCACAGATTGTCAGGGAACTTTGGTTCTGTCATCCACTCATTGACAGAATCAGAATCTTTTAGTAGAGTTTCAATGTACTTGCGCTAATTTGAATTAGTAGTCGTTTGCATAAGCGCTAGGGATGGACGAAAGTCCCTTACCTGTTCTCGAAGCTTGCTTTGCGGTGGGGGGAGGCGCTTCGGTTCTCCCCCCGAAGTTCAGGCGAGGGGGGGGAGGCACCCCGCCTCGCCCAGCCGAAATTCAGGCCGGGGGGGAGGCGCCCCATCCCTCGCCGGCGAAATTCAGCCCGGGTAGGAGCGCCCTGTCTACCCGGCCGCGAAAAAAAAAGTAAAAAAAACCCACACACACACACCCGTGATAGGCTACGTAACGATTTACGTAGCCTATCACGGCTAGATTTCCAAAGTCAGCCGTGATAGGCTATGTAAATTGTCACGTAGCCTATCACGGGTGACTTTGGAAAAAAAAAAAGCGTGTACGCAAATGGCGGCTCCCATGGGGACCGCCATTTGCGTTCCTTATTTTGGCACGTCTAGTCTACGTAAAGATTTACGTAGACTACGGCAAAAATAAGGGCAACGCAAATAGCGTTCCCTTATTTTCGCCGTAGTCTACTTAAATCTTTACGTAGACTAGACGTGCCAAAATAAGGAACGCAAATGGCGGCGCCCCATGGGCGCCACCATTTGCGTACACGCTTTTTTTTTCCCGAAGTCACCCGTGATAGGCTACATGACGATTTACGTAGCCTATCACGGCTGACTTTGGAAATCTAGCCATGATAGGCTACGTAAATAATTACGTAGCCTATCACAGGTGTGTTTTTTTTTACTTTACTTTTTTTTTTTGCAATGGCGGCGGCGGCAGCCAGTCGGGAGACCGGCCGCCGCCCCCGCCCCCGCCGAAATGCCGCTGAGACCCGCCGCCGAGAGGGACATTTGCCAAAGGTAAGTCCCATCCGGGGGGGGCGGGGGGCCGGCGGAGAATTTCCCCAACACTTTCGGGGGGCCGAATGCGTCGGTGCTCGGCCTCCCGAAGATTCGTGGAGAAATTCTCCGCCAACCCTAATTAGCGCTAATGTGCACTTGCCCAAATGTGCCAATCCACATTTATTAATGGTCTAATGTGAATTAGTGTAAATCTAAAATGAAAAACTTAAACTGGTCCATAAGCCTCATGTGTAAAGCACCCCTCAGAGGTAAAAAAAACACTGGATTGGATCCAGACTAAATTAGTTGGATTTATTTCTCACTCAAATCCATGGGAGAGGATGGACATGACTTAAGTTCCATTGGCTTCAACAGGAACTAAGTGCAACTAACAGGCAGACCAATCATGAGTGGGACCAATGGGGGGTGGGGGGACAGATCTGTGGCTTCATCCCCAACACTGCCAGTGTATGCTGGCCAGGGCAGAACGTATGTATGTGTAGGAGGGAAGATTCACTGGGCTGTTCAGTCCAGATGGTCCATGTATTTACAATCCCCCCTCCATTGACAACAATGGGGGGAAATTGGGTATGCCAGCTCCAGGGATGATGTAGATGATGGGCCCACATCACATCAGGCCCATGTGGAGGAATGGAGTAGCTTGGTATCCAGCAGATGTAAAGCTGCACTCCTCTCCACTGGTGGAGAAGCATCAACATGGCATCTTAATCCCCCCGCCCCGCTTACAAACACTGCCAGGGGAAAGGAGATAAGATCGTACTCTTGGTCTGTATCCAACCCATTATGTTTGAAGTGTTTTGAAAATTCTGCTGATGACATGACATGAGGACTCATTCATATCTGCCAACCACAAATCTGTGGTCATTAAAGTAATGAACATGTATGCGTGCATTAGCCCTAAGCCTGCAATCTTTTGCACACTTACTTGGGAGTAAACCCCATTGAACTCAGTGAGACTGACTTCCAAGTCAACATGCATGGGCTGAATGTGCTGAAAAACAGGAATTAAGTCACAAGAGTATACCTGAAAAATGCATCCTAGGATACATAAACATAATTAATAATAAAGCCGCTTGTACAAGATCTAAAACATCATTGCCAGGGACAATGAGTCCACAAAAAAACTAAAGTATCAATGAGAACTACTAACAATTTTTGAAACATGGATTTCCAAACTACTACTTAAAACACCACCACCACCACACTTTTAACCCTTGTATCTTCCACATTAGTTGAGATAATTACATCTGACATTTCTAGGGTTAAATGCCAAACAGAAGAAAGAGCTGAAAAAGGAAATTCCCTTGCTTCTTAGTAATGAAAAGCAGAGGGTATACCTTCTGTGGTTGTCTGTGAGATGCTTTCACATCCATGTGTCAAGGGTTTTTCAAACTGACAACTTGCAAATTTGAAATACAAAAATGCCCAGAGCGATGTTTTAGTGGCTCAGGGAAACTCTTGTATGGGAAAAAGAATTCTAAAGTGAAACGTCTCTAGAAATCACACAGGGCCTGACCACGATATTCTAATTATGCTAATTGCTTCAATGCCCTTGCTTTATTTATGCTGAGCAGCTAAGATAAATAAAGGAAAATTGCTTTGGATCTAACTATATTCATATCAGAATGCAAACTAGCCTGTGTTTGTTATGTGATTGCTGATCTGTTTACACTAAATTCTGCAGGTAATTGCAGTTTTGATTGCACATTTATTTCTAGCTACACAGGTCCCAGGACTAGGTCTGTCTGTTTTTATAATTAAACCATTTTGTAATATCTAAACTCACTAAAGAGCAAAATGATGCTTTGAGAATTTACATATTATGTATTAAAGAAAATACTTTGGTGGTTGATGACAAGGAGGAAAAATGCTGTTCATCACTACAAATGGACAGCATGTTCTGGATTTGAAGAAATTTGAGACATCTGTTCCAAGGCCTGTTCACAGAGTGGGACAGATGTCCTCAGCATCCCCATAATCTGTTATACCACATATATTTGAACTTTCAGTTGTAACTTTCATTTAAGTAAAGCACATTAACCGAGTGAGCTGTAGTTTTGGAGATTAACTACAAATTTAAATATTTGTTGCACCTAAGTAGAACTGTGTATCCTTTTCCCCTCGGAGATATGGGAAAGAGAAAGTAATTTATTTTGCATTCCACTAGAGGAGGAGGTTGGCTAGTTGGTTCAAATCAATGTAAAATGTAATTCCCCTTTCTTAGTAGCCCCTTCTCTCAGTTCCCACTTTCCTCTGTAAAGCTACTCTCCTTCTGGTCTGTGTGAGGGTTTAATCCCAGCTGAACTGATAATCTCCCCCTTCTCTCACAGAAAACAGATTGCAAACATTCTGATGAGAGCTTTGTTCCCTGAGTACTTGGGAGCAGTTCATGAACATTTCATGCCATCATAGTAGCTCAGTCACTGGATGCCAAAGGCTTCATCACCATAAACACATAGTTGCTATTTACTAACACTAAATGTTGTCAGCGGCAGCAGTATCTGCAAATTAACAGTTTCTTGACACTGCAAAAGTATTCTTCTGAAGTTTTCTATTTTTGTTTCAAATTATTCAATGCTGTCTGAATTTCTTTTTGATCCATATATTTTCTACCGTTGACACCACATGCTAGAAATTTCTCTTTAATATTACAAGTACAGCAATACTCTCATCTCAGCCTTATACACTTGGGGTTTATTCACACATGCATCATGTATGTCACCAGATTTTTCATCATTGGATAACTTAGCTGAATGCATGAACTCTCTTCATTTAAAAGCATGATGTTTGAGGCGATAGAACGTGAATGCTCTGAATGTCGTATGTAATCTATTATGGTCGTTTAACAAACAAGTAATCTCTTGACAATCATAGATGTGTGAACTCCCCCTTTGAGACCTCACCCCTATATTGTTCCTTCTTACAACTTCTTCATACATTTGTATGATTAGCTATACCTGCTGAAATTCTCTCTTGTACACCACAATTAAATGTACCTGCTCTCCTTTCCACCTGACCACCCTACCACTTAGGTTTTTGGTATTTTTAAATATGTTTTGTACTTCTGCGAAGCTTGGTGTTCCCCAAGCCTGCTAATACTTCCTTCTTGTGTCTTGAAGAATTGTATTTTGGCTACATAAGGATATACACAGAGAGAATAAGTTTGCTATTAGTATATGGATACTGAAACTCCAAGCAAAGAACTAAATTACTTTTCATATACATTTCCAAATATGTCTCTATTTGCCGTTTCCTCCAAAATTGTCTTGTGTGGATGAATTCCCTTCATTTGGCAATACTGTGCAGACAGCACCATAAACTCTGGAAATAGTTCCTGTGAATTTTTTATTTTACAGAACAGCCATTTAAGCAAGGAGCAAGTCTTATGCTTCATTAGGTTCCTAGAGATATAGCTCAATAATAGCCCAGGCATAGCAGCCACTAACCAAACATCAGCTGGATCTGTACCACATTGCATTTATACTAGAGCTGTGCACAAATGGCCTCTCAAAATTCTCCAGCCTATTTGGGGGATGATTTCACCGAATTTCTCCTACGGGAGGAGAAATTCTCCAACAGTTTCTCACAGATAGGGCTCATTACTGGCAGGAGTTGTAGCACAGGTTCTTTCTTTTTTTTACTAAAGATTTTTTGTTTATTGCACTGCTTCTGTAAGAGGCAACAGCATCAACTGTGTTGAGGTTTCCACTTTTCTGAGGCAGTATTTTGAACGTTTTTGGTGGTATTTCTGAGCTTATCTAATCACCGCGAGACGGCCGAGGATGCTGTGTGGGTTTCTCTCTCTATTACCCATCTTTCCATTGCTCTGCAGCCTCTCAGGCCACTTGCACTTCCTGCTGAACTGAAAAAGCCCCATGGGAGGAATTACCTCATGAGCCTATCACAGCAGTGGGAAAAAACCCCAGCGTACGCAAATGGCGTACGCAAATGGCAAACCCCAGAGTATGCTGGCTCCCCCCCCCCGCCGTGATAGGCTATGTAAATACTTATGTAGCCTATCATGGCAGGGGGGAAAAAACCCCAGCGTACGCAAATGGCGGCAGCTACCGCCATTTGCGTACGCTGGGTTTTTTTCCCCCTGCCATGATAGGCTACGTAAATACTTATGTAGCCTATCACGGCCTCCGCAGGGATGCAAATGGCATCCCTGCGTTAGCCGTGATAGGTTACATAACTAGGGATGTCAGAGAATTCTGCCACGGATCTCGGAGAGGCCGAATGCCAGTGCATTCGGCCCCCCGAAATCGGTGGCGGAACAGTCTGCCCCCCCGCCCCCCCCCGGGATGGGACTTACCTTGGGCAGATCTTCCTGGCGGCGGCGGCGGTTCGGTGGCGGTTCGGTGGAGGCAGCTGCGGCGGCCGGTCTTCTGACCGGCTGCCGCCGCCGCCATTTCCAGTTAAAAAAACAGCAACAACGTGATAGGCTACATAAAGATTTACGTAGCCTCTCACGGCTAGATTTTTAAAAAACACCGTGATAGGCTACGTAAATGTTTACGTAGCCTATCACGGCTGATTTAAAAGAAAAAACAACAACGAGCGTACGCAAATGGCGGCGCCCATGGGCCAGAATTTCGGGGGGAGGGATGGAGCGCCTCCCCCCCTACGAATATCACCCTTCGAAAAGGTAAGTAACTTTTGTATATCCCTATACGTAAGTATTTACATAGCCTATCACGGCTATGGAGAGGAGGAAGCGAATGGTGGCTGCAGGATGGCCGCTGTTCGCAAAGCAGAGCGGACGGGAGCAGGTAAGTGCTCCGTTTTGCACGCCTTTTGTGGGTTGGGGGCGGCGGGGACTTCATCCCGCACTCCTTTCGTGGGTTGGGGGGGCGGGGGCTTCGTTCCACGGCAGATTTCGGGGGGCCGAATGCACTGGCATTTGGCCTCACCAAGATCAATCGCGGAATTCTCTGACATCCCTATAGACAAGCACGCACACATCCAGCCCTTTGCTTGTTGCTGAGGAAACGGGGGCTGCTGGGGAAGCTATGTGATTGGTAGCCGGAAGAAGACATGGGGCCATTGAGGGCTGTGATTGGACAGGAGGGAAATACAAACACCTCCGCATATGGACAAGCGGGGGAGGGGACTATGACAGGATATGGTAGCGAAGGCAGAGAATCAGAGCACATTAAGGGGAAATACCGGGATATTAGGGTATTGAAAGCGGGAGCACGGAAGTGGGAAATTCCGGTTCCAATTCGAGGCGGCTACTGCATAGCGTGAAAGGTGGGCAGTGAAACTTCATTGGAAGTGGAAAATGGTGGTAAGTATAGATCCAGCCGATGTCTTCCTCATGATGACTTTAGCTGAAGTGCCGGAAGCCGAGGAGGCTACAGGCTGCCACAGAGATTATTGTATGATGACAGAGAAGCCACTCATACACACTCCTCGGTCACCTCATAAGTAAGGTAAGCACAAGAACCCCAAACTCAGCCCATAAGAATGTCTCCTTTCAAGAGAAAATTCAAAGGAGAAATTAATCTCCTTTGAATTTCTTTTCGAAAGCAATTTATTTTCTATCAAATTGAATTAGAATCGTCGAAAAAAATGTGGGAGAAATTTTTGGCACAGCACTAGTTTATACCTAGGCAGGTACACAGATGCTTCATTAAATACCAAAATTTACTAAAGCCCCTTGAAGAATTTTGAGAAGCAAAGATCTTCAGTGGTCATTAGTCATGCCAGCTAGATAGCACCTCCATGTTCAGAAGCAGTATACCACTGAACACCACATGTTGGGGACAAACAACGGAGAGGCGGTTGAGTTCATAACCTGCTTGTCAGCTTCACAGAAAATCTGGCTGGCTGCTTTTGGAAAATGAGTGCTGGACTAGATGGTCCTTTGGGGTGAGCCAGTAAGGCTCGTCTTTAAAGTACATAGGGGGAGTTTTTAAGGTCAGAAAAGACTTCGAACATTCGGAACATTCGGAACACGTCCCCAGCCTTTCCCAACCTGCTGGCCTACATCTCCCAAGATTCCTCAACATTGGCCCTGCTGGCGGGGACTGATGAGACTTGAAGTCCAAAACACTTGGAAGGCGCCAGGTTGGGCAAAGGTGCTGTTTCCAGTTGTGAAGGAAGAAAATAATCTGAATGCAGTACTGTTAATCTTCAGAATTTTAATAATAGGTAAAATGAAAAGCATGATGCCAGGTATGTAGTTTGGAGGCGCATTGTAGAATTACACAGAAGTAAATTCAGTGGCAAAGTATTTCAGCTTATAGCATACCACACATTTTAGCTATTCATGCTGAACAATTTCCTTAATTACTGTTGTGGCTGTATTGTGGCCAGGATCACTGAAGTTAAAGTTAATAAATTTGTAACATTGCCAAAATGAGGCGATTTTTGATATTAAATGTGAAGAATATCTTAATATATATTCAGCAACCAGGAGTTTTACTGTTCCAACCTTATTGCTACTACCTTGTACAATGAACCTCTGGAGAACAAAGTCCACTGATTCTTCAAGACTAACAAGCTGTTTAATTCACCAAAGGTATCCTTCATTATTTTACCATTTCAGCTTGGAAAGATATGTAAAGGATATGTATTGTAAGGTCTGGGCAAGTCTCTAACAATATTACAAGGTAATAGCACTTTGTTACATGTAATCTTAACAACCTAAAGCTACAACCCTATGCACACTTACCTGAGAGTAAGCCCCCATTAAACATAGTGGGATTTACATCTGAGTAAACATGCACAGGACTGCACCATTAGGTTACAATCCTAAGCATACTTAGTAGAAGTCTCACTGAATTCAGTGGGACTGATGCCTGAGTAAATATATACCCCGAGTGTCAGGAGCCCCAGTGCCGAAGCGCCTCAGCCTCAGCCCCAGCCCCAGTGCCGAAGCACCTCAGCCCCAGTGCCGAAGCGCCTCAGCCCCAGTGCCGAAGCATCAGCAAACAAGCAAGTTAGGCAACAGGGCGAGGAAGCCAGGGCAGTCAGCTCTTTCCTCCTTATTCTGTACTCACAGTAAGCAACTATAAATAAATAACTATAAATATTTCCCCACCTTCTCATACTAAACAACTAAGTCTTCCAGGGAAAACACACGCAAATAAAAAACCAGTATGAAGGTAGAAAGCCAGAAGGGGGTGGTGGTGGAGGCTATCCAGTGTATTACATTCAGTGCCACATGTATGACTATCTGCCTCCTGGATGGAAGTTGTGGGGGTGTGCTCGGTGTAATGAGCTCCTGGCTCTCAGGGAACATGTTCATTCCCTTGAGGCCAAGGTTGCTGACCTGGAGAAGCTAAGAGAGGCAGAGAAATTGGTGGATGAGACCTTCAGGGACCTATTAGCTGTATCCCACTCCCAGGATGACAGTTCCTCTGCTGTTATGGAGAATATGGGTCTTGGGGAAGGAGGGCATCATTCTGAGGAAGAGGGGAATGATCCCTTAGGGGGGACCCATTCCTCAGAAGACAAACAAATATCCTCTTGCACTGAGGATGTGCCTCCAGGGGGGGAGGGGCTTGTGGTAGTGGGAGGTTCAGTCATTAGACACATAGACAGTTGGGTTGGTGATGGGCATGTAGACTGCATGTAGGGATGGGGGAGAATTTCTCCCCGAAACTTCGGGGGGCCAAGTGCCAACGCATTCGGTCCTCCGAAGGTTCGGGGAGAAATTCTCCGCCACCCCCCCGCCACCCCCCGGGATGGGACTTACCTTTCACGAATGTTGCTCCCGGCGGCGGGTCCCGGCGGCGGTTCGGCAGGTCTTCGTCAGGGGCGGGGGCGGCAGCCGGTCTTTCGACCAGCTGCCGCCGCCGCCATTATAAGAAAAGTAAAAAAAAACAAAAATGCCCCTGTGATAGGCTACGTAACGATTAACGTAGCCTATCACGGCTAGATTTGCAAAGTCAGCCGTGATAGGCTACGTTAATCGTCACGTAGCCTATCACGGGTGATTAAAAAAAAAAAGCGCGTACGCTAATGGCGGCCCCCATAGGGAGCCGCCATTCGCATTCCTTATTTCGTCCCTGTAGTCTACGTAAAGATTTACGTAGACTACGGCGAAAATAAGGGTAACGCAAATAGCGTTGCCCTTATTTTCGCCGTAGTCTACGTAAATCTTTACGTAGACTACAGGGACCAAATAAGGAACGCGAATGGCGGCTCCCTATGGGGGCCGCCATTTGTATACGCGCTTTTTTTTTTTTTAAGTCACCCATGATAGGCTACGTGACGATTAACGTAGCCTATCACGGCTGACTTTGCAGATCTAGCCGTGATAGGCTACATAAATCGTTACGTAGCCTATCACGGGGCTTTTTCCCCCTTTTTTTTCTTTTGAAGTTCGCGGCCAGGGAGACAGGGCGCTTCTCCCCGGCCTGAATTTCAGCCGGGTGAGGCAGGAAGCCTCCCCCCCGGCCTGAATTTCGGCCGGGCGAGGCAGGAAGCTTCCCCCCGGCCTGAACTTCGGTGGGAGAAGCGAAGCGCCTCCCCCCCACCACGAAGCAAGCTGCGAGACCAGGTAAGTGACTTTCGTACATCCCTAACTGCATGGTGAATTGCCTGCCTGGTGTGAAGTTTGAGGATATCATGCACCATCTAGTTAGCCTAGCAGATACTCCAGGGGTGGAGTCAGTGGTCATGGTCCATGTTGGTACTAGATGTCAGAAAATGTAGTTGTGAGGTCCTGGAAGCCAAAGTTAGCTTGCTAGATAGTAGGGATGGCGGAGAATTCCACCATGGACCCCAGTGAGGCTGGATTCTAAAGAATCCGCCTCCCCGGAGTCCGTGGAGGAATGGCACAACTCACCTCCACCTCCCTGAGGACCCATTCAGAGACGGATCCTCCTCATGGTGATCCTGCAGAGCTGCCGGCTGGCTCCAGAGCACCAGCAATACGTCTGCCATTGCCATATCCCTGGCTGAGGGGGACTGTCTCCGGACGCAAATGGTGTCCAGTACATCATTTGTGGCTGTAAAACCCTTAGTTTAAGCTAAATGCAGCCATTTACGGCTGCACTTAGCTTACTCTAAGACCTTTATGGCTGCAAATAGTGTACTGGACGCCATTTGCGTCCGGAGACAGTCCCCCTCAGCCAGCGATACGGCAATGGCGGCCGTATCGCAGGCACTCTGGAGCTGGCCAGCAGCTCTGTGGAATCACCACGGAGCGGAGACAGCCAGAGAGGATTCTGGGGGGGAGGAACGGATTGCCTTCCCCCCCGGAACCCCCTCCCCCAGAATGGAAGGTAAGGGTTTCGTACAACCCTACTAGGTAGGAGGTTGAAATCCAGGACCACCAAGGTGGCTTACTCTGAAATGCTACCTGTTCCACGTGCATGGCCAGCTAGACAGGCAAAGGTGAGGAGTCTCAATGTGTGGATGAGACAGTGGTGCAGGGAGGAGGGGTTCAGATTTGTTAGGCACTGGGGAACATTTTGGCACAAGCCAGGCCTGTACAAGGGGGATGGGCTCCACTTGAACCAAAATAGAACCAGACTGCTGGCGCTAAACATAAAAAGGGTGGCAGAGCAGCTTTTAAACTAAACCCTGGGGGAAAGCCGACAGGAGCTGGGAAGCATCCAGTTTGGGTTAAATCATCCCGAAGGGATGAAGATGAAAATGTTTTTGATTGCCCAAATGAAGAAGGGAAGGAATTAGGCCAGGAGTACATGGTGGAACATAACAGCCAATCAAAGGGGCCAATGTCACATAGCAAAAGATGCACACACCAGAGGCATCTGGGGAAGGATACCACACATAGGTGTTTTTATGCAAATGCTAGAAGCCTCCAAGCCAAACAGCAATCAATTAGGGCTGGAGTATTATGTCTGGGAACAGGTACTCAAAACTCGGCCTAGGTCCAGGTATTGCCCCCCCCCACACACCTAAATCTTCCAGGGTGGACCTGAGAAGGCTCCTGCCATATGAAGCTGCCTTATATGGAGCCAGGCCATTGGTCCATCTAGCCCAATATTCTTGATACTGACTGCAAGCGGCTCTTCAGGGTTTCAGGCAGGATTCCTTCCTAGTCCTACTTGGAGATGCCTGGGACTGAAGCTGGGACCTTCTGCGTGCAAAGCAGATGCTCTCTGACTGAGCTTCCGTCTCTCCTTGCCACAGGTGAATGAAGGCTGTTACTAAATTCTGTTGCCCACCAAGAGATCTGGACACCTCTTGCTGGGGTGCCCATTCCCAGTGCCATGCCCTTCCCTCCTAACCAAACTGACCCCTGCTGATGGTTCTCCTCTCTTCCTTCTTATTTCTAGGCACCATAAATGATGGTCAAGGGTAGAAGTATTACTTACAGGATTCAAAATTCAGCCAAACAAATGTGTGTATTTCCCACTACAGACCAGTTATTCTACAGAAATCCTTTACACCTCGATTTTAAACTATGGTCCATGGGATCACGAAGAGTCAGACACGACTGAACGACTGAACAACAACAACTGTTATTTAAAATGGCTATTGAAACACTGGCACATGCTGTCATGTTTTGAACTGTTGCACCGGTAAAGTAGTCATATACCCCAGCCTAACCACTTATCTGCTGGCTGAACAAGTCTTATGCTTTGGCAGCAAAATTTCTCACTTTCAGGGATGCACGTATCTAACGGCATCAAACTGAGCAGCACATTGTATGTATACCATTTCAAAGAATGAATACTCCAACGACAGGATATAAAAATAACTGGAACCTGATTCAAATCAGGTTAATGTACAGCTTTCCCCATCACTTAAATTCTACAAATATCTGAACAAAATCTGCTAGTCAGTGTCATACCAGTTTCAGATGAAATCCTTATTTAAACAATTACATGCTACAGGCTTATAGATTTGATTCTAAGACACTGTCAAGTAGAGTCCCTGAATCACAGAAAACAGCATTTAAGTTTAGTGTGTGTACATATGTGTATCTCAATTGCTTTAAATCCTGCACTAATATGCTTTCATTTTAAAGATAAATGGAGTATGAATTCCTTTGCTTTTTAGCCAAAAATGCAACAGAGGGTTTCAAAAGGGCTTTTCGTATATATTAATCAAATAGATAAAGGTAGGGTAGACAGGCTACTCCAACAAATGTTAACTTAGAGAAAAATAATGTTGGCAGCAAGTCAAGAGCCAAATGTTTCTATTTTGATTTATTCAGTATTTCAGAGATGTTTTTTCTATGGGGAACAATATGAAAGGCATTGAAAATTCAGAAGGCACATCTTTTGTGTAGTATAAAATGTGCTGCTAACCTACAATACCCTCATAGAAATACAATTCAATAAGGAAGTCAGCTGGGAAGGGGCCTCAATAGAACAACTTGAAAAAATGGTCAATACAAGAATGATTTAGTTTACTTTTACAAGAGAATTTGCTGCTGTAAATAAATATGCCTTTGAAACTTAAAATAAAATCAACATAAATACAGATCCATATTTAATTCCTCGACATATTTAATGTTGCATTTTAGCACATCAGCATCTCTCAATTATCCCTTTTATCAAGCCTACCACTTGAAAAGTGTTATAGCATTTAGCCCTTGGGGCACAGATAAGTCTTCACCATTGTCATATATAGCACATGTATTCAGCCATATTATGCTGAATGAGAATACAGTACTTTGTAGAACTGTAGTGATTCCTCCTGAATATCCTGAGATACTTATCAGGCTGTTAAAGCAGACATCAGTCTTTTGTCTGTATTGCCCTTGACACATCCTCGAGGACAGGATCATGAAATTCTTTGTCTTCTGAAGAACCCTCAGACCTCTTAGGTCTAATGTAGGTTAAGTGCCCCACAGATATCTCAGGAATACAGAAGCACCTTGAAAACTCCAGTAAGTACTGTTTTATTGGACACAAACAAATAAAACAGCAGCAGCAAACAGAAGGAAATCTTGTGTTAGTAATGAACCAAGCAAAGTGATCAAAACTCATGAATAAAGTAGAATATGGGAACAGGAGCAATTAGAAACTGGTGCGAAACATGTAGTGCTTTAATTGCAAAATAAAGATGAAAATGAATAAGAAGTAACAGCATCACATTACTATTATGAGCATGCTGCCTAACTCCATTCAGGATTTACTTACTGATTTACACAGAGTGAGCATTGTATTTAAATTTTCATCTCATTGCTTATCTCAATACCGCTGCCAAATTTTGTAAATACTTAGCAATCTGAGACAAAAGCAGTGACTCCAACAACGCCGGTTATCATCTGACGTTTCTTGCACCTTAATTGAAATCCACAGTGCTCCCATCAATTCTACTGTCCACATTCATCACAGAAATTTCGAGACATCTGAAAACCTCCTCACACTAACCAGTAATGGTGTAACCCTATGCACACTTACTTGGAAGTAAGTCTGCTTGAACTTAATAGGATTTATTTCTGAGGAAAATCTGCATAGCAGGGGTACAGAACCTCAGAACCAGGGGCCAAATCTGGCCCTCCAGGCTTCTCCGTAAGGCCACACCCCTTCACCTGGACCCACCCCCTTTCCATTTGGATCATTTGGTGGTTCCACAGCTTTTGTACAGTTTCTTCTAGGGGTGTACAAAATACTTACCCCATTCCAGTCCGGGGCATCAGCAGGCAGGGGGAGGCGATCCAGTCCTTCCCCCGGAATCCTCCCCAGCCAGCTCCACTCCATGGGGAGTCCACAGAGCCGGCTCTGGCTGCTGCTGGACTTCCAGCCGCGGCCGGTCTGCGGACACAAATGGTGTCCAGTGTAGGGGACGCCACTTGCGTCCCTGCCATTGGCCGTGATTGGCTATGTAAATATTTACGTAGCCTATCATGGCAAAGAACAGGGACGCAAATGGTGTAGGGGACGCCATTTGCATCCCTGCTGTTGGCTGTGATTGGCTACCTAAATATTTATGTAGCCAATCACGGCCAACGGCAAGGACGCAAATGGCATCCTCGATGCCGGACGCCATTTTGTTCTGCAGCCCGGCAGCAGAAAGAAGACGGCGACCAGGACCAGCCGCCGTCAGGTAGGTTCTGTCCCGGGGGGATTTGGGGGTGGCGGGGGGGTTGTCCGTTCCGCCACCGACTCCAGGGGGCCGGATTCCAAAGAATCCGGCTTCATTGGAGTCTGTAGCGGATTTCTTCGCCATCCCTAGTTTCTTCCCCATTCTAAAAGGTTGAAATGCCTCTCCTACGGCTTAGGTACCGGCAGTAAGAGCTTTAGGCTAAGTTATGCTGGTATGTTGGCACTGATCAAGCTTTACCTTCTTTTAGGGAATCCCTGTCAGCACAATTTAGGGATGTACGAAAGTCACTTACCTTTTCGAAGGGTGACATTTGTGGTGGGGGGGAGGCGCTCCGTCCCTCCCCCCAAAATTCTGTCCAGCTGGCTCTGCTCCGCGGAGATTCCGTGGAGCTGCCGGCTGGGGCCACCCGCAGCCAGACATCCGGCCACTGGGCAGCCTGCAGGGATGCAAATGGTGGCTGCCATAGCCGCTGCCGTTTGCATCCCTGTATTTTGCCATGATAGGCATTGTAAATATTTACGTAGCCTATCACGGCAAGCAAAAAACCAACAACAGCGGACATTTGCATACCTGCGGAGGCCGTGATAGGCTACGTAAGTATTTACGTAGCCTATCACGGCAAGCAAAAAACCCACCAAAACAGCATAAGCAAATGGCAGCGGCTACGGCGGCTGCCATTTGCGTTCCTTTTTTTTGCTGTTTTAGCCTACGTAAATATTTACGTAGGCTATTACGGCAGGAAAAAAAAGGAATGCAAATAGCGCCCACTATGCCATTTGCGTTCCCCTTTTTTCCCCGCCGTAATAGCCTACCTAAATATTTAAGTAGGCTAAAATGGCGAAAAAAAGGAACGCAAATGGCAGCCGCCGTAGCTGCCGCCATTTGCGTATGCTGTGTTGTTGTTTTTTTGCTTGCTGTGATAGGCTACGTAAATACATACGTAGCCTATCACGGCCTCCGCAGGGACGCAAATGGCATCCCTTCGTTAGCCGTGATAGGCTATGTAATTATTTACATAGCCTATCACGGCTATGATGAGGAAGCGAATGGCGGCTGCAGATGCGGCCGCCATTCGCAAGTCAGTGCGGATGGCAGGAGGTAAGTGCTCTGTTTCACGTGCCTTTTGTGTGGGGGGGTGGGGGCTTCGTTCTGCCACGGATTTCGGGGGGCAGTGGCATTCGGCCTCACTGAGATCCGTGGCGGAATTCTCTGACATCCCTAGCGCAATTGCACCAACGAAAAGATACACGTTACAGAAAATTTCTCAGAATACTCTAGGGCACACATTCAGTTCATGTGGGAAACTAGGCAGGCCTTGTTGGCTTCACCATTACTTCACAAGACGGGAACTGAGAGCCCGC
Organism: Heloderma suspectum; assembly: GCF_057233095.1. Classification (NCBI taxonomy): domain Eukaryota; kingdom Metazoa; phylum Chordata; class Lepidosauria; order Squamata; family Helodermatidae; genus Heloderma; species Heloderma suspectum. Next base: position 55,559,719 of record NC_139458.1, read on the forward strand.
TCTGGAGCACAGCCAACACCCTCTGTGCTGTACAATGCAGGCTGCAATTGATAGTGGTGGGCAGACTGTCTTCTGAGAAGTTTTTCCACCATTGCTGGTCCTCTCATTGAGGAACCCCTTAATAAGCTTCTGTGGAACCCAGTTTCCTGGAATACAGTTTGAATACTATTGCTTTAGATCAGGGATGGGGAATGTGTGGCCATCCCAGATGTTGTTGGAATACAGCACCCATCATTCTTCACCACTGGCCAATGGAGTCTGGTGGCTCTGATTTTGGTGGGGCTGTGAATCCATTCTGGGTTTCAGTCAGAGCCAAACAAAACTCTAAAGGAGCTATCCAAGGTGCCAAATCCATTCTAAGGGTAGGGTTCAGCACTCTGGATAGCTCTTTTAGAGTTCTGGTTGGTTTTCACTGAAACCCAGAATGGATTCAGTGCCCCACTGAAATCAGAGCCACCAACCTCCACTGACATTGGCTATGCTGGCTAGGGCTGATGGGAGTTGAAGTCCAACAACTTCTGTAGGGCCACTCATTTCCCATCCCTGTTTTAGATATTTCAAAACATACTGGCATTCCTGGACTTCATTCTGTCTGCCTCTCCTGTGCAGGACGAGAACAAGATTTCAGAAATGTCACAAACAACAAAAGTAGAAAGAAAAGAAAGATCTTTTCAGTAAAACATTCTAAAAATGTTTTCAGTAAAACATCAGTAAAACATTTTCAGTAAAACATCAGGAAAACATTCTAGCACTTTACAGTTTCTCTAGGAGGAAGGAATAAGCTATGCAACGCTCTTTCAATTCCCCATTCTCTAATATTCCTATAGCTCTACTGCAGGCTTTTAAATATTTGTTTTGTGAGCTACCCAGAAAATTGTGTTAAGAACGTAAGAAAAGCCCTGCTGGATCAGACAAAAGGCTCATCTAGCCAAGGATCATGTTTTCCACGGTGGCCAACCGGATGCTCCCAAGAAGCCTGCAAGCAGGACACAAACAGGGCAATAGCCCTTGTCTGCTGATGCTTCCAGCAACCGGTATTCAGAGGCCTGCTGCCCCTGATCCTGCAGGCAGTGTATAGCCATCATGACTAGGAGCCATTAATAATCTTAACCTCTATTAATGTGTTTAATTCCCTAAGCTAGGGACCTTCCTCTAAGTTGGTGGCCATCACCACATCAACCAGGAAACCACAAGCTTTCATCCAGGAAACCACAAACAGTATGTGAGCAACTGATGTATATCAGGTTTACTGCCTCTGATACCAGAGGCAGCATATAGCCATCAGGACTGGTAGCCATTGATAGCCTTCTCCTCCATGAATTTGTTTAGTCCCCCTTTAAAGCCATCCAAACTAGTGGTCATCACCACATCCTGTGGAAGCAAATTCCATAGTTCAGCTTTGCACTGTGTAAAGAAATACTCCCTTTTACCTGTTCTGTATCTCCCACCATTCAGCTGAATTTGGTGACCCTGGATTTTATTAAGAGGGAAGGATAACACATTCCCCTTTCCACTTTTTCCACACCATACACATTTTATACATCTCTATCATGTACACCTTTATTTGCCTTTTTTTCTAAGCTAAATAGCTCTAGAATATCCTTTTTGATGTACAGTGACCAGAACTGTACACTGTTCTGTACATGGTTATTCTGATTGTGGTTGTACCATAGATTTGTATTATGATATTAGCAGATTTTATTTTTTATTAATTTCCTAATGATCCCCAGCCTAGAATTTCCCTTTTTCAGAGCAGCCATACCGTGTGTCAATTTTCATTGAGCTAAGTATGCACCAAAACTTCAAGATCTCTTTTTTGGTCAGTCATAGCCAGCTCAGACCTCATCATGTAGGGATAGACGAAAGTCCCTTACCTGTCCTCGAAGCTTGCTTCGTGGTGGGGGGGAGGCGCTTCGCTTCTTCCCCCGAAGTTCATGCGAGGGGGGGGAGGCGCCCCGCCTCGCCTGGCCGAAATTCAGGCCGGGTGGGAGGCGCCCCATCCCTCGCCGGCGAAATTCAGGCCGGGTAGAAGCGCCCCGTCTACCCGGCCACGAAAAAACAAAAAACAAAAAAAACACCCCCGTGATAGGCTACGTAACGATTTACGTAGCCTATCACGGCTAGATTTACAAAGTCAGCCGTGATAGGCTACGTTAATCGTCACGTAGCCTATCACGGGTGACTTTGAAAAGAAAAAAAAAAGCGCGTATGCAAATGGCGGCCCCCATAGGGCGCCGCCATTTGCGTTCCTTATTTGGTCCCAGTAGTTTACGTAAAGATTTATGTAGACTACGGCGAAAATAAGGGCAACGCTATTTGTGCTGCCCTTATTTTCGCCGTAGTCTACGTAAATCTTTACGTAGACTAGACGTGCCAAAATAAGGAACGCAAATGGCGGCGCCCATGGGCCGCCGCCATTTGCGTACACACTTTTTTTTTTCTTCAAAGTCACCCGTGATAGGCTATGTGACGATTAACGTAGCCTATCACGGCTGACTTTGGAGATCTGGCCGTGATAGGCTATGTTAATCGTTACGTAGCCTATCACGGGGTTTTGTTTTGTTTTTTTACTTTCCTTGTAATGGCAGCGGTGGCAGCCGGTCAAAAGACCGGCTGCCGCCCCTGCCCCTGACGAAGACCCGACGAACCGCCGCCGGGACCCGCCGCCGGGAGGGACATTTGTGAAAGGTAAGTCCCATCCCGGGGGGGCGGTGGCGGAGAATTTCACCGCCGATTTCGGGGGGCTGAATGCGTTGGCACTCGGCCCCCCGAAGTTTCAGGGAGAAATTCTCCCCCATCCCTATTATATGTAAATATAGGTTGTTTTGCCCCAATGTGCATCACTTTACACTTGTTTGTATTGAACAGGGATGGGCAAATCTGTCAGTTTCGCTTTCTCCAATGTCTGATCTTTTTAAAACCTCAGGTTCTTTTGATCCCAAATATGAAAAACTTTGCAAATTTTGTAAATTCTTATAAAAACTGAACTGAAATTCCCTCCTTTCCCCAATATTGAACCATATCTGCCATTTTAATGACTATTTCCCCAGTCTGGAGAGAACCTTTTGGAGCCCTTCGCAACCCCATTTTTTTTAACCATCTGAATCATTTGGTGTCATCTGCAAATGTGGCCAGCTCATTGCTCACCTCTAACACCAGATCATTTCCAAACAAGTTAAAAAGTACCAGTCACAATACGGAACCTTGGGAGACCTCACTTTTTACTTCCCCCTTGTGAGAACTGTCCATTTATTCCTACTCTGCTTCCTGTTATGGGGTTTCACTATAAGTATTTTATGGGATGGTTCTAGAAACACAGTAAATCAATCAATCAATTAATCAATCAAGGTGTACATTACAAATAAATTAGAGCATATGAGTTTGAGAACATGAAGCCTCCTGGTATGATCATGAATGCATTAAGGCCTGAAACATTTTAGGTTTTTTACCCATCCCAGAAAGAAGCAAATGAGGCTACTTCACAAGGCTGACAATTACACAGTCATAGCTCTCAGCCCCAGAGACTTCTCTTCATGCAGGTCCCAAGAAGCCCTCACAAGGAGATGATGGAATGTTTTCTGTATCAGCCATCGGGCCATATGAAGTAGGAATTACAAGGAATTTTAAATACCAGGAGTTTAAGTGTGAGGTATATATGGCACAAGGTCTTAGAGACAACCTCTGGCATATCTAGTTCTACTTTTAAATTAGCAGGGCTGCTGGGAAAGGGCCCAGCCTGTGACCATGGAGAACTTCTGCCAGTCACAGTAGACAGTAGTGGTCCAGGTGGTCTGACTCAGTGAACATGTTTGGATGTAAGCTTCCTGTTATATCTGATCCCAGACCCTGGTTTGTCACTTCTCTAACAAACCAGGAACAGTAAACTAACTTCAAACCCTGGCTTCAGACCGTGGTTTGTTTGATGAGTTATGAATCAGGAGTTCAGGCTATCTTAACATGAAGCTTTTGCTTCTTCATTAGTTTTGAGTTAGTGTGCTGACGCCATTGGTGGGAGAAATGGAGGAGGGGCAATTGGGTAGCAAGCCAGAATTCTCAGCAATTCTGGCTTATCGCTATATCCAAACGTGGTAGCTTATATGTTCATGCATTGTACTTGGCCTTCATTTGTTAATTAACCAAAATTCATAAGTTCACAACTCAATTATCACCGACCTGTTTTAGCCTACATTTTTAATAACTCTGTCCTCAAAGAAAACACAGTGGTATTGTTCAATTTAAAAAACAAATTTGCATTCTGAGGGAGATACCTACAGCCTTTTTTCTGTAAGTCAGTTTTCAATGCAATGGTGTTTTCAGCCTCTGTAGTGAGATACACAACATGCTTCAGAAGTCCACTGAATCTTACCAAGAAAACTGGAATTAGCCTATCAACAGAGTTTTCATTCAGTGGACTTCAGTTTGCCTTAACCTTTCTGGTACAGTAAGCTTACCCTAGAATTATCTGCTCTTTTCAGTACAGCAAAAGGCCAGCTGTGTAAGTTCGTAGATTTACATGATGCAATTTTACACATTCATCGTACTTTGACATTAGCCTTGCGTCATCTCAAAACTGGTACAATTTCCACCCCTTTACAGCCCTTGAGAATAGCTAACAGAAGTAAGCACTAACCTTCAGGTAGCCAAGAAATTCAGCCCCTGGCAATTTAATGGTTACTTAATAATAAACCTATCCATAATCATGTCAGTCCACACTAAGAAGAAGAAATATGTTCAGAATTAAAGGACAATAAAAAGAAATATGTTCAGAATGAAAGGACAAATAGGTTTGGCAGACTTTTTTCATACTGAAATAGAAAAAATTCCTGTAGGCATACGTGCCTGTTGGGACTTTAAAACAGCACTGCATACTCGTTTCAAAACTCAATTAAAGTGGTGAGGCACAGCGTATAGGGGTGGGCTGCTATCCAGGAATAAAATAGTCAAAATTTACAGTAGGTTCATATATTTAACCGACAGTATCCACCTCAGCATTTGGACCAACAAACGAAATAGATGGTCAACTTAAGTCTGGGATGAGTTAGGCTTAATTAATATCAGTTAAGGAAGTCTTTCCTCTTTGAAATAAGTAGAAGACCAGTACAGCATCGTCTTTTCATAAGCAGATGGTTATTCAGTTTTGGTCTGAAGAAAAAAGAAGAAGCTTAATTTACTATTATTTTTAAATGTCTGTGTGACACAAGAAAGACGAATGAAAACCAAGAAATCTGTCCACTAACAAACACTTAGGCAACACATATTCCCAGAGATTCTGAACTTGGCAGAGAACTTAAACTTACACTGTTGGCAGCCTTTCGATAGGCCTGAAATTTTCATCATTACCCAGCTAGATTACTTCAAGTGATCACTCCAGCTTTCAAAATGACATTTTTCATGATGTATTACCAATTGAATTTGTATTCCATTTTTATTCTGTGAGTTTCTATATATTATAGCAGTGTAATGGCTCTCTGTTGGCATGAAAAGTAATACTATGGTAATAACCAAAATTCTAAAATAAATAAATAAATAAATAAGCAAGCTAGTGAAACTGAAATATTTAAGAGGCACTCTGAACCGTCCCTGCTCAGAGAAGGTCACTGATACGATCTGATTGTAGAACTGGGCATCTGAAAGCTTGTAAAATGGAAAAGAATTATCATTTGATATGGTTAGGTCACACCATCAAAATAGAATAGAAATGGGATAGGAGAAGAAAATGAAGAATTAGAAGAAAATTTGAAGTGTGTTACCAGATTACAGAGGTTGTTGCCATCTTGAAAGTTATGAAAAGGAAAAGAAATGACAACTTTCTTTCATGAAGAAATACCACTGTGGTGAAATGCTGCTCCAGTATAGAGTGGCAGTATGGATGGACATTTTGTATATTCAAAAGTTTAAAATGCAGTTAAGAGCTACACTTCATAAATTGCATATAAACACACAGACACATTGACTGGGTTCACTCAACACAATAACCCACACTTGAGTATGGGTTGAGTGTGGGTTGTTGTTGAACCATGGGTTAATGTTCAACCATGGCTTATTGGGTTGTATGAACCCAGATTTGCTAACAAACCATTGATAACCACCAATAACCCATGAAGAGAACCCCTGGTTTGTTATTGGATTGTGACTGTGGGTTGTTCATAGTTAACAAATGATGGTTTGTTAGCATGGCTGAGTTCAGACAACACGATAATTCAGATTGCAACATTAAGCCATGGTTCAACAACAAACAACATTCAACACATACTCAACCTTGAGCGTGGGTTATCATGTTGTGTGAACCCAGTCACTGTGTCTTAGGAGAAGGCAGGTAAGGTCCAGGTATCTAGATAACTATGTTGCCATAGACCAGGACCAGGACCCCTTGTCTTCAGAGGATCCTGACCCCTTGTCCCCTGAAGACGAAGCTCCAGAGTTAATGATTCAGGGAGAAGATTCAGTCAAGGAAAGGCATCACGAGGCTTCCACTTCCTCAGGACCCAGTTTCCCAGAAAGATCCCAGGAGTAATTTCCCCTGTTTCTAGAGGACGTTGCCTCACCATCTTCAGACACTGACTATGAGGACACTAGCATGTCACAGTCACTCCCACATCGTTGTAGCTTGAGGCTGCTAAAACAGACCAGGCCCCTTTAAGAGACAAAGTTTTAGTCAGTGTGGAGGTCGAGCCAAGGTTGAAAGCAGCATATTGAATTGTGCCTGGAAATGAACAGGAAACCAACACAGTTATTTTAAAACTGATGAGATGTGTTTCAACTGACGAATTCTGGTTAGTAATCTAAACCTTGATTTGGCACGAAGGTAGTGATTTGACTAACATCAATCATTGTGTGGCCAGCATTCTCTCCAGTCCACCCTACTTTCTCCAAAACATTTGTACATTTGTCCTAATGTCAGGGAGGAGAAGTCTCAAGCTTATGTTCTTTCATTCTATAGCTTTGGCCTATCTCAGTGAGAAATAAAGGAGGTGAAATTAACAGAGCAATTCTAAGGCTGGCCAAAAGCCAGCTGAGGGGCTGCTGGATGTGGCTGAAGTGCTGCTCTGACAGCAGAGAGGAGCTCTGTTGGTAGGGCAGCACATTTGTCCTGGTGTCCCCCCCCCCATAGGCGTAGCTCCACAGGTTTACCTCTAAACAGATATACCTCTGCTGCTAGCCAAGGCACACCTAAAGATCTGGATCTGGCACAGATATTTCCTCTTCTATTGGTGTTAAAAGCAGGGGGAAATAGAAAAAGAAACCCGTGGGAGAAAAAAAGAAGTTATACAGTGTCCCCACGCCTTTTGCCGTGGCAAAGGCTTAGGTAGTAGTTCTTTTGCCACAGAATCTGTCCCCAGACACTCCTTGTGATTACTCTGTAAATGTGTTTTTCTCTTGATTTATATGATGAAACCAACAGTTGTAGGTCGGGCTTCTTGTAAAGGCTGACACCTAATGGATGTACTAAAGTTGAAAATTAAAATACTAAGCAATTTAAACAATGTTTGGGCATATTGTCAGAGTCAGGATCACAGTAGCCTTCTACATCTTTTTTTTAAAATAACAATGAAAAGAAATCCTGACTCACTTCGAAATCTTCTGTAGTAAATGTAATTTTCTCTTCTGCTTTTTCCTGGCTGTTGAAATGGAAGCAATTGAGGTGCAGATTATTACTGAAGGTCACGGCTGTATCAGAATTTATTTTGATACATACACAGTGGAGTATGTTCAACATGAAAATAATTATGACATACAATTCTCAGATGACGATGATCAGGTTGAGGATTCCACCACCACCAGCCCGCCCCTGAAGCTTCCTAAAGAGTGTTGACATGCAAGTTACAGTGATTTTATTAATTAATTTAAAACTCAAACTATGTGAGAACCAAACATTTAGAGGTTTGGAAGAATGTAGAAAACAAATTCCACTTTGGTTGAAAGTGACATTTAGCAACTGAAATTGCTGTTACTTTCCATCATGATTTATCATTAGGTTTTCCCCACCATTTTCTAGGGATCTGCAGTTCTAGTTTCAAAGGAAAAATGTGATTGTAAACTAAAGGTTTATTCCAACCAGATAAACATCCCTTCATAACAAGTTACCTTGTTCGATTAAAAAAAGGCACTTTTGGGGATGATCATACGTATTAAGGTGGTACATGTAATTCCTATAGTCCACAGGAAGTGCCAGAGGGAGGGTGGGAGGGCAAGTGACCCCTAACAATCAGCTTGCCCCTTATTACTGTGCTCCCACGGTTGCTGGAAGGAAAGGCACTTTTCACATGTTCCTAGGAATAATGTATTATATAAGCTTTTGAAATGGCTTTTTTGTTTTTTCTTTCTACAGAGGTTGTTTACCCTGTGGAGAGGTATAATGCCATTCAATTAGCTCTACGAATAAGCCATTTGTAATCAATGTTATCAGGAGTAAGTTGGTATTATTTTACAATGTGGGATTGTAGTAACTGTAGTACAATTATATTGTTTAACTGAAATTGGTCTTATTCTTGTAGGAGGAAATATTTTGATAATTCCCTTTGGATCATTTTTGTGCACCTGACTGGTCATTTTAATTACTGTGAAGATTGTTTTGGAGAACGTATATATAAAGCAAGCAGATACTAGGAAGCCTGCCAAGTCTGTTCTCTGTTATGCAAACATTGTGTCATTTTTGTGATGCTGTCTTTGTTGTGTATTTGTAACATAAATTTCAGTAAGATCTCAATATTTAATGTGCACATTTTGTGCATTTTGGTATATATTAATATAAAGTTTTCCACATTTTCTTAAAGTTGTGAAAGCCTTATATTTTTGTTATGAACACTTTTATTATGTACATGTTGTGTAAACATTGTATAATATATTAGTACTGTATTTGTTAAACATTTTTTCCAGTCCGGTGGTTGCTTTTGGTTCTCAGTATTGACTGGAGTCTTCCTGTTGTTTATTGTGAACTGATAATAATATACCCTATAAACTTTATCCAGAAGCTTTGCATACGAATGGGACCTCTGATGCACACATGACGAAACAAGGGCTTACCCACTGAACTCAGTTCTGGGAGCCGCTTTGCATATCCATCTCTGCAGGACTGTCCTTGAACCTGAAGCCAATGAGGAAGTCTACTTGGAGAGAGCTCTGAATCTACACTGGACTACACACAGTTCTTTAGAAGGCCTATTGTCACTGAGAGATATTCCAGACCAATATGCACCACATGCATTGTGACTATGAGGATTTACATGGCCATTAATACAGTAACTGCAAACTGTTTCCGAGGCTAAAAAGCTTGCGTTAATAAACTCACTCTGCCTACTTGCTAGTTTATTAAATTCTTGTCACCAGTGCTTAAAATACCTCTTACATACATGATTCTGTGATCTGAGTAATACCATGTTATCCTGTGGACCTGGCGGATGAGGACTACCAAGACAGATTCGTCATGGGAAATGTCAGACCACTGGGGCTTCTTTTAAAGGAAGCTGCTGAGATGTAAATATGAGAACTTAAGCTTCAGACACCACCCCCCCCGCACGCATGCACACACACACACGTACTGCTTCAGGGAAGCTTCAGACGTGCTGGCGCTCTGTTCCCATGCACTATTTATTGGACAATATCGAAATACCTTGACTCAGAAATCTGTGTTTGTTCCAAAAGGCATGGCCTGTCTAGTTGCCAGGAACAAGCAGCAGGCTCTGGGATGCTACGTAATTAGGAGCTGTACAGTGTATGTAACTACGCCTCAATTTAATTGAAGGGAGTGTTTCCTTGCAAACAGAGGACACAAGCAAATGCATACTAATTGTCATGCCACCACCCAGTCAAGGGTACCTTTGAATTAGCCTACTAAATTGAATTGGCCTCATGAACCCACACGGGTACTTTTGAATTAGCCTATTAAACACCCTGGTGGGAAAAATGATCCAATCCTGAAACCTCCTCACCATTCCTCATGCCCACTCAGTAAGCATGAGACCACCTACTCCAAGTGCCCTTAATGACTCCTTTTCTGAATATTGTGCAACCATACCTTGAATAGCTAGCTGGATGTAAATGTAACCATGAGGCAGGGACTTCCCTGCACCTTCTGTTCTGTAATCAGAACCAAACTTTGGTTACCTTTGTTTCAACCCATCCCGAGTCCAGCCTCGGAGCAAGTAAACGCTTTGTAGTCTTTTGTGTGAAACCGTATAACTGCCAAGATGTTCAGGCAATCTTTGTTCATTCTCTCTGCTTAGGCATACTTCATGCTGGTGTATTTCAGCTCTTAGAATCAACCTGGAGTTCAACTGACTTTCATCATTGCTACTTGTGACTTTTTACTACTGCAGTTCTCTATTCTAGTCTAGCACCAAGCCCACATTTCTCAGCCCAGGGATGCCCTTATGCTTTTCTATTGAACCATCATATTTATTGCACTTGACTTTGTACCCACAGAGAGAATGCTTTGCCAACCCTCATGAAGTGCCCACTGAGTCCCAGAGCTGGGCTCCATGTGATCAGAAACACAGTTTGGCTTGTGCTGTGATCTCTTGCCCGTGTGAGGTGTCAGCTCTGGATACAAAGGAGATGGTCAAGAAGTGCATGTAAGGTGTTGGGAAATGGCTACCAAACAAGATCAAGGTAGTGCTCAATTCTTTGAATTCTATCGGGAACTCTCAACCTATTTTTAAACAAAATTGTGGGGGTTCCAGGGTCCCTAATAATGACTTAGCCTCTGTTCAGTCTCTGACTCTCCCCACCTTCACTGTGAGTGCCAGGAAATCAAGAGTCAGAACTGTATTTGGATCTTTCTACTATCCAGCTGTCTCTTGATAACTTGGTACTCAATAGTACCTAAGCAGTTTGGGGCTAACTTCCAATTTTTGTAATCTAGGACTAAACTGAGAAACCTGAGGGTAGTTACATTTTTGTAACTTTTTGCAACCAATCCATTAGTGCAGTCCACTGGGTTACCCTTCCTATGAGTCAGGTGACTACGTCCGTCCTTTGTTCTATTTTCTTTCTTTTTCCTTCCACTTTTGTCCCCACGGCCCAACTTTCACCAGCACCTATGCTCTTCTGGTGGTCTAGTCTCCCAGTCCCTTCTCTGCCGTTCCTCTAGTGCTACAATCACCTCCTTCTTTGGCAATGCTAATTTCCCAGTCTTCATCTTTTTGATCCATAAGTTAGGCCTGGTAGAACCAGTATACTGTGACATGTGCTAGGGTGTGGGTATACTAACTAAGCTGTTTTTCTCCACTGTAACATTTGCACGTATGTATGTTTGAGAACAATCTTTGTAAAAATAAATCCAGTTTTGTTTTGAAACTAAGAGTGTGGGAGCTCATTTCCTCAAATTAGAATTATGTTTTAAAGTGTGCTTGAGCTACGTTTCCCAACTCAGAAGTAGCTATTCTCCATTTGAGTAAGAACGCGGTGCATAGATCCTCTGTGTGCGTAACACAGCATGATTTAAAGGTTACCATATACCCACGTTGCTCGTTACTTGTGTATGCATGCGGGTGGCGTGGAAATGAATACACGCAGCAAAAGTACACAGCCACACACAAAATATTAGGATGTTCCCAGTAGGAAGGGGCAGAGCCAAACTAAAAAGGATGCAGTAGGAAAAACAGGGAGATAAGGAACATTGATCTCTTGAAACATTTATGAAATAATATTAAATGTGATGTATTTACAGTGGAACCTGTGCATTTACTGGAATATTTATGTCCCTAAATATTTATATTCTCTTCTCAATTTGAGGCAGCTTACAGAAAATAAATATAAAAACAATCGAATCCAATAAATCCCAATGATAAAATGCCACTTTTGAGAGCAAGTAAAATCTACAGATTGTGAGCGAGCTGAGAAGTCTCCTCATTCAAACCTCATCCCAGCCACAGTTCCAATAGGTGGTCTTAGGTAAGCCACTACCCCTCAGCCTCAGCCCCCTGTCTGCAACATGAAGGAAATGTTAATGTATTTATGTATTTATTCATTTATTTATTTAAAATGTATACCCCCTCCATCATATTGGATCTCATGCTGATGCACAGTATAAAACAAATTATATATATATATATATATATATATATATATTTAAAAATTACAAAAATAAGAAAATAGCAGATGAAACCTTAAAATAAACATAAGGATAATTAAAATATTCTATGTGATGAGTTTTGAACACTCAAAGAGAGCTTTATAAATGCCAAATATTGTTACTATGATGAATAATAAATACATAGCAAATTCTAAAGCACCACATTAAAAACACATCACAGAACAAACCTACACTGTAAACATTAAAATCACAGTGACACTGATTTACAACTGAAAGCTTACACATACTTATCAAACTTACTTCTGTTCTGGATAGACTAGAATAGAAGTGTACCACATGACTCTGGTTTCAAGGGACGTCTAAGGCTGTAATTCTATGGTCTCTGGAAAGGTAATCTAGGGGCTATAGGATTGTTTGGATCTCCCTCTCCAAGGGTGGACATACAGGTCTGCTCTCGGAGCAGGAGATTTTACTTTAGATACCCCTCCCAGTCCCCACAGAAACTTCCACAGCCCTTACTGTCCTGACATCGCAGATCCAACACTGGGAGAGGAAAAAGGAGCAGATCAGGGCCATGGTGTAGACATGCTCCCAACACATGGTGATATTTATGCTAGCCCTGAAGCTGGAGTAAATAATTTCCCCCCTGTTGCTTGCAATGGGAGTGGGGGTACAGTTCAATAAAGGGCAGGGAGAAACAGACCCAGAATTAGGGGGCAAAACAAATGCTGCTCCTCTCTCTCTTCTACCCGGCCATCATGAGAGAGGCAGGGCTTGGATGTGGCAGTTCATCTGCCTTCAGAGTTGCTGTCCTCGCTCCATTAGATTGCTCTGCCTGTATATATTGTGCCTTTAACCTGTTGCTATAAACAGCTCACTTGTTTTATTTCAAATATAGTTATAATAGCTGACTCTAATACATCTGTCCCATATTTCTTCTTCCCCTCCTCCCGCTCTCCCTCCTCCTGTATCTAGAGCTATATGCGCTAGGATCACTTAAAACTTTAAAGATCTTACTATCTGCACTTTTGCTCAAAGCCTTGATTTAAAATAATATTTATTAAATAAGGTCTTTTCACAAGCTCACCTAAGATTAGGCATCGAAACTACAGAAGATTGCTTTGTTACAAGAAATCAAAGAGAGAGATAACAGTTTAATCTTTCAATTTTTAATATAAATCTTCTTATTAATGTCTCGGGCTTTTTACACAGTTCCTAATTAACAAGAGGGCATGTTCTGGTCCATACAAAATCATCTGAGATTTGGTTTTAGTTTAATTTTCTGTGAATGCAGAGGATATCAAGGCTGTTAGCATGCTAGCCTTTAACTTCTAAAGGCTTAGATGTGAATTTGCTTAAGATTACTGGTGAAATGAGTTCAGTCATTTCATCCTAGTCTTTAACAAAATCAGTTCCATTACAAAGCCATGCAATACTAACTTTCTTATACATTAAGAATGTGTGCTTAAAGGAGAAGCAACCTACGAAATTACAGGTGTCTAACACTTTCTGGTCAATGAGAAGACAGTTTGTATCAGAGGACTTTGGCCTCAAACTAGAGTTATTCTAGTGCTTGATAGGGGCTGGTGCACAATAATCTATTAGAAGATACTTTACTGCTATTATAATTGTCATATTGTGCCTAGGATTTCTCTGTGGTGTCTTCATTCTTCAGTACCATAACAAGTCCAAAGTTGATGAGCTATGTTTACCATTCATTCTATATGCTTGTTGACTGTGATAGCCTCCTGACTCTGTGGGATAAAATGTTGTTGTTGTTTTTTCCAAGGAACAGATTGATTCTCTGTGCTCTGACAAGCATGTGAATTGTTGATAAATGTAATGTTATCTCAGATTGCCAATGGCAAATTTGGTGACAGCCCCCTATTAAAAATATGTACACATAGATAATGAAATATTTGCATTTAGAAAGCTGGAACATTGGAATGATGCAAACCAAAATGTACTGATCCTGTTCAACTTTACTCAGAAGCACAAGTGAGGTCAACAGAATGAATGCCAATATAAGAGAGCATATCTGGAATGAAGTTAAGTTGAAATGAATGGGACTTATTTTCAAGTAAATTATTTTAGAACTGAAGACCCAATTGGTTTACTTTCCTATTTAACTTGAGTTTAAACCTGCCAGCATTAGGTGCCAGAGTGGGAGGAACAGTGAATTGTGCGGATCCCCTTGTGTTCCGGAGAGCCCTGCTAGCCACTCTCCCACTGTATTTGCTGTAGCGAGAGACCGCCTGCTGAGACTCTCTGGAGCAGCCATGGGCCTACCCTCTGTCTGGCTCTGAGGGGACCCTCAGAGCTGAACACAGGACAGACAGTTGCTCTCAGCCATCCACCCTCTGGCTCATGTTGAGAATCCTCTCAGCCAAAGGACAGCCAGGATAGCTGGGTGACTCTTGCAAGAGCTGTGACAACCACTTCGTCTGCCCATGCAGCTCTCCAGAGAGCCAACACAGCAGCAGTGGTAAAAGTGAGGGGAAGGAGTGGGGTGCTACGAGGCAAGGGGGAGGGGCAGGGGATGTGCAATGAGGGAAGGGGAAGCGGTAGGGGTGCAAGCAACGAAGGAAGGGGAAGGGGTGGAGGCATGGGCATTGAGAGAAGGGGTGGGGTGGGGCACACATGATGAGGGAAGGGTTGGGGGAGGCATGGGCATTGAGAGAAGGGATGGGGGCGCAATGAGGGAAGGGGGGGCATGATGTGGTAAAAGGAATGGGCCATGAGGCAGCTCCAGGAAGGCGGTGGGGGTGTGACTGTGAGGCGGTGGCAGTATGTGTTCAATCATGCCTCAGGCGGCGGGAGAGATTGTGCTGGGCCTGTTTCCAATTAGGAATCCAATTCAAGTAAAGGGAAATCAAGCAGCAGTTGTGATGGAAACATAAACCAAGGTAAGGACTTAAGGTATTTTACTATACAATGCTATGTTCATTGAGGAAAAACAAAAGGGAAAAATCTCCCAAGAAATAATAGCTTTGGCCCTCATGAAATTTGCTATGCAGCTAACATTCCAAATGTAAGCAGCAAAGAGCTGCAATGCAAACTCCTAAAAAGGATATTATAGACAGATAGAGAAGCAAAGCAGATTTTAATCTCATCTGTAGCCTTTTGTTTGGGTTGTTTTCAACTGACACAATTTATTTAACAATGTTTAAAAAGACAAAACGTGCATCCTGAATACAACTACACAAGATCAAGGTTAAGGGACAGTGTAATTCTAACAAATTTAGTGACAGGTTAAGATCAAGGGATGTCTTGACATTCTCCTCAGAAAGGTCAATCTAGCAGGTCTGCAATGTAAAAATGAAGACTCTGCCATCATTGCCATGGCAAAAAGGTCAGACACAAGCTGATTGGTGATAGAATTATCAAATTAACCAATCGATGTGTGTGAGTAATAGATGTAAGCAATCCTCCGGGAAAGCCACAGGGCAAATGCCAGCTCATCAATAACACATTGCTGAGGAAAAGAAGGCCCTCTCTTCAATCCATGTCCTTTCTATTAACAGCAGTATCAAGGAATAAAAGCAAACAAAACAAAGGCAACAGTTTTACATAAGCGTTTGCTTTATACAAAACATTTTATTTTATTATAATTTTTCTTTTGCAAGTTCCATCAGTGTAGAGTGGTAAACAGCAGAGAATCATATGAGATTTATTTTAACTGCAGCATCTGAAAGTGTGTAACTCTCGGCTGTGTGCGCCAATCAATGCTTTTGAACGAAATTACAAAAAGTGGAAATCTCCATGTGCAAACTTTGAGGAGTTCAGATTCAGAGGAGCAAGTATCTTCCCTTTATCGTTTCAACATAGAATGATGATGATGACGACGATGATGGCTATATTAGAGGACTGTATGCTGATTTGCTGGAAGACTTTTTTTTTTTATTAGCCCACTACAGCACCTTAACAGCTGTCATCACATGCCACAAAATGTTTACCTTTCTAGCTGTCCCACCCTCCTGCTTCTGGCTGGAATGCTCCAATTCTACCCTTCATATCACTCATTTGAGCTTTCCAAAAGCTCCTTCAAACCAAATTCCTGCCGTTCAGGGGCCAAACTCAGTATCAGGCCAAACAACATGTTAGCCTGCTCCAGGCATTCAAAATGAACGTGTGAAGTGCGGGGGGGGGGGAGCAGGGGTCACAGTTCCGTCCCCAACAACCCCATGAGAGTAAGCTTCAGAACTTCATGCTGAATACACAAAGGTCTGAAGAGGGCTTCTCAACACATTCAGCTGAATGTACACTGAAGCATCCTTCAGGCATCATACTAAATGCATGAAAGACAGGCATTCCCTCCATGGGGGTGGGATATTGGGGGCAGAGCTAATATATGAGACCCCATTCATGTGCTCATTTTACAGTCCTGTTTAACTAACATGCTGAGAAGTGCCCACATCTCTTTCTTTAGAAAAATAAGCTGTGGGGTCCTAATCCACATCAGGACTCTGGTGTGAGGGAAGGGAATTAACACACACACACCCAGCAGCCCTCATTCAGGACACACATCTGGATTTAAGTTGAAATACAGCTCGACCTCTACTTCTATTTCAGAAGAGGGAGAATGCAAATATATTGTAATACCTGCCTTGAAGGCTATTCAAATGAAGACAACTAGTGGGTATCTTCAGGACAACATGCTGCACATCAACAGCTCATGTCCTGCACGTACTTTCAAGGAGGGCAGGAATGATGCAAAGCACAATATAATGTGGTATCTCCCTTGGGAAACTGAAATATCAGAATGAAAGTTTCTGTTGTGCTGCACTTTCAAGCATGACTCTACAAGCTCCCTCCTCAAGTATTGGGAGAGGGGCAGATATAAAAATGCACTGTGCTTCAAAATTTCAGTTGAGACCTCTCAAACACAGTGATTTGTGAATATAATGAGGCTTTTAAAACATTTTTGATAAAATACATGATGAAAGGCTTCTAAGAAAATATAGCAGTCATAGTATAAGACGACATCATGGCTAGATGGTTAAAAACAGCCTGCGTTATTTATTTAATTTCACAGTGCCATCCATGTATGTATGTGGCAGTTTACAAAGAATAAGAAGACAGGTCGTAACCCTGAGGGGCTTGCGATACAGAAAATAAGATGCATGGGAGGCAACAGAGGAAGGAGAAATGGAGGCAGGTGTATAAAGGGGATGAATACGCAATTTTTTCAGTTGCGTGTACTTAAGGCAAAGGGCTCCTTCACATGGAGCTTTTATCCTGCTATTGAGATTGCTCACTCACAGAAGTTTGCAGGCCCTTTAGATGACACTGTGAACCTCCAGGCATCTCCTGCACTAAATGACCTTTATTCCATTTTTAAATAGATCGGAGATAATGAGCTATCAAATTACCCCGCTTGTGTTCCACTTGAGTTCCCTCTGTGAAAAGAGGAAAAGCAGCAAGAAGAGGAGCGCGATCAATGAAGCATATGGAAGTCTCAGAGAAGAGTAAGAAGGAGGGAGAAAGGGGAGGGGGGGAAGGAAGCACATGTAAAGGGAGTCCGTTGTGATCCTGCATTGAAAACGGAAGCAGAAAGCCCCATTTTAAATGCAGGATTTTAGGCTGGTGGAGAGATGCTCTTAGTTAGTAGCTGCAGGGACCAAAGCATCAAGGAAAAGGTGATTTTTGAAGAGGGTTGGAATAAACAGTTTTCACAATGTAGGAAACTAAATAGTGGAGTTCCCCAAGGATAAGGATCCTTTTGGGGGGAGGGACTTTGGGGAGATACAAGGGCAAGGGCCACCTGTCCAACGCCTAGCTAATCTGGCTTTTTAGCCTTTGGCAGGGGATTCTTAGGGTCTGATTATGTGCCTAGGAGAGAAGATATGGCGCCAAGTGGTGGGACCTGGGGGTACAATGAGTGTGGTGATGGGTAGTAGGAAGTATGACTTTGGGAGAATGGCTAGCCAGGTAAGGGCTGGGCAACACAGCCCAGGCTGTGCTGTGCTCTGGCCCTCATCCCAACAGGAGGTTTGATGGTTGTCCTCTCAGCCTGCCCTTGGGTCTCTGGATGCTGCTCTCAAATGCCAGTCTGGTGCATAATAAGAGCTCCCTCATCCATGATCTACTCATGGATAAGGCAGCTGATTTGACATGCATAACCAAGACATGGGTTGGGGAGAGGGAGGAGTTAGTCTCTTCCAGCTGTGCCCACAAGGTTACTTGGTTCTGCAACAGGGCAAACTTGAAGGCTGGAAAGGGGATGTTGCCATAATCTACAGGAAATCTAGCTCTCTCTCTCCAGGCTCCCTGTCCATCTAACTACTAGTCTAGAGTGTTTGCATCTTGTGTTGGGCCAGGGAGACAGATTGGGGATTCTGCTGCTGTACTATCCACCCTGCTGCCCAGCAGTCTCCTTATCTGGGCTGACGTAGGAGAGCTTAAGCTATTGGGCGGTATAAAAATATAATATATGAGATGATTATGATATTATTGTTATTATTATGA
Organism: Heloderma suspectum; assembly: GCF_057233095.1. Classification (NCBI taxonomy): domain Eukaryota; kingdom Metazoa; phylum Chordata; class Lepidosauria; order Squamata; family Helodermatidae; genus Heloderma; species Heloderma suspectum. The sequence goes on from NC_139458.1 coordinate 55,578,221, forward strand.
GCTTTAGAATATTCAAAACAGTTCATGTACACATTTTGTTGTTGTACTGTAATTTTTGCAACCAACTTGTAAGATAGCTCAGTATTATGTCCATATTGCAGATGTAGGCTGAGGCTCAGAGAGTACCCATTTTCAGGTGTTCAATTTGTGGGCACCCCTACACACATTAACTGTATACTTGAATGGAGCCCCCGCATATACAGCTGAACACGTAGAGAGCTCTATCGATGTAATTTGGAAAGCACTGAGGGGGAGGGGCAGAATCTGCCAACTTCCCCAATGTGAATTCATTCAGTGCACAGAACTGAACACCAGAAAGCTGGTTGGCCACTGTGTGAACAGAATGCTGGACTAGATGGACCCTTGGTCTGATCCAGCATGGCTCTTATGTTCTAAAGGCGCTCAGGCATTTGACTAAGAATACCTAGTGAGTCCATGGCAGAGATGAGAGTTCAGCTAGGGATGAATTTATTAAGAACCTAAGAAAAACCATGCTGGATCAGATCTAGTCCAGAATTCTGTTCCCACCAGATGCCAAGGGGAAATCAACAAGCAGGACATGAGTGCATCAGCAATATCCTGCCCGTTCCCCAGCAACTGATATTCAGAGGCATACTGCTTCTGATACTGGAGATAATATATATCCATCATGCCTAGTACCCACTGATACTTTATCCTCTATAAATTTGTCTACTTCCCTTTTAAACCCATCCAAGTTGGCAGCTATCACTACATCTTGTAGTAGTGAGTTCTACAGTTTAACTATGTGCTGTGTGAAGAGGTACTTCATTTTTTCTATTGTGAATCTCCCACCATTCAGCTTCCTCGGACGACCCCAGGTTCTAATATTATGAGACAGGGGGAATTCCTCCCCCCATCTGCTTTCTCTATAACATGCATAATCCTGTACACCTATATCATGCCCAAATAAAAAAAAAGGAACAGCTGCACCAATTCAATCCCCAACACGTTTCAACACAGGTCTTTATCAAGGGAATTACAAACTCTTAGCGACTTTTCTGGAGGATTCCCTCTCCCTTACTTTATCCAAAGAAGCCCCTTCATCATTTTGGCGCCCTTTTCTACACTTTTTCTAGTTCTACAATATAGTGTTCCAAGTGTCTTCTCATCACTCTGTTCCAACTGGATGACAGAGCCTAAAGCTATCTATGTGGGAAAACATGATTATACAGTTACAATTCAAAATACTTCTCATTCGTTGCTGTGTTGGAAGAGTGTGTGAGATTGTGAACAAATCTTAAAACAGTGTGTCAAAAATAGTGAAGAATAACTGTGATGTGTTTGAAGCATCCAAACCTAGATCTGATTAAAAGGCAAATGCAAGTGTACGTGGTACAACTTTTCATAGGAAGAAATGAAGACTCAAAATTGGGGTTACCAAATGTATAGAGTCAATTTCTACTATATTGGGGAAAGCCAAAGAGGCGTTTCAGTACTTTCCTATCCATATGGGAATTGTTCTTTGATATGCCACACAGATTTGTTGAAACACCATAAGTGATGGCATACAGAACTGTGCAAAGCTGTGTAGCTTAACTCCAGCATAAAACACTTATTTTTTACTGTACACTTTTTATCATCATTCACATGGGAATATTTTGGATACTTTGCCTTGTAATTAATTATACCATTTCAGCAGTGTGGAAGTCATTTCTCCAGGGATCTATCTCTCATATGAATTATTTGCTAGGTTTTTAATGATCATTCTGCCTGACAGCCTGATCTTCACTACTGTTGGTCACTTCGGTATCTACTGAAGAGAATGGGCTTACTGATGCAGTGCTATCAACACAGGAACTCAAGTAAATATTGCCAACGCTTGGTTTTGGCGTTTTTCCAGATGATACTGGTATGTGCTTGGTTGCTATGATAAGGCATGAGGCATGCGTCTTCCTCTTAAGATGTACATAGTAAATTCTTTTTACTGCACGCTCATGATATGTTCATACAGAGTGAACATCATGCCTCAACCACAGAAAAAGAGGAGAGAATGGGCTGAACCAGGAACAAAAGTGGTGGCAGTAGAAATCCGCCCCCACCCCAAATATTTTAGGAATGTGTATGTTCACAAAATCATCAGAAGAATTAGAGCCAGTGTGGTGTAGTGGTTAGAGTGTTAGATTGGATTCAGGAGATCTGCGTTCAAGTCCCCATTCAGCCATGAAGGGTGACTTTGGGCCAGTCACTGACTCTCAGTTCATTCATTCATTCATTCATTCATTTCATTCATTCATTTAATAACCTGCCTATATACAAATACTCTAGGCGGCTTACAAAGTTAAAAACAATTTAACAAAAAATCCTACAATAAAAATAACACAGCTTAAAAACAGTATAAAAGAGTCAGCAAAAGGAAAAGAGTTCTAAAAAGGGAAGGCCTGCCGGAATAATAGGGTCTTTAATTCCTGCTTAAAAACCATTAAAGAGGTCAGCAGGTGCATTTCAACTGGCAGGTCCTTCCACAACTGAGGGGCGGCAAAGGAAAAGGTCCTCTTGCATGTGGCTGCTAATCTCACATTAGGCAGCCATAGCAGATAGCCCTCAGAGGACTAGGTGGTGGATTGGGACATAGGGGAGAAGGTTCTCCCTAAGGTACCTTGGACCTAGATCATGTAAGGCCTTAAAGGTAAGAACTAGCATTTTATATTTTGCTCAGAAACAAACTGGCAGCCAGTGTAAATATTTTAATAACAGTGTAATATGGTCTCCATAGAGTGTCCCAGCAATCAACCTGGCAGCCATATTTTGTACCAGTAGAAGTTTCCGAACTAAATATACAGCAAGCCTTAAATACAGCACATTACAGAAATCAAGCCTAGAGATTACCAGTCTGTGCACCACCATTACCAGGTCCACATATTCCAGGAATCGGCGTAGCTGGTGTTATCAGCCAAAGTTGGTAACAGGCACTTCTCACCATTGCCTCCACCTGGGGTGCCAGGAGCAGGGTTGGGTCAAGAAGCACTCCCAAGCTACGAACTTGCTCCTTCAGGAGGAGTGCAACCCCATCCAGAACTGGTTGACATACCTCAATACCTGAATTAGGACCCTTCACTATGAGCAACTCTGTCTTGCCTGGATTCAACTTCAGCTTGTTGAACCCGAAACTACAAATGATACATAACTAGATATATCATTGGAAGCTGCCTTAGACTAGGTCAGGTGATTTGTGCATCTAGCCCAGAACTGCGCGCTCTGAATAGCTGCAGCTTTCCCAGATCTCAGATCAACTACAGCGCATCTTTCACATCACCTGCTGCCTGATTCTTTTAATTGGAAATGCCTGGAATATCAAGGTCTACAAATTACATGGGTGCAAAGTTGCCCCAAAGTCCATTCGTGCAGACAAGAGATCATATCCCTTAACATACTATATAAATCTCTTCTGGTCAGTTTATTAACATGATTCAGACTGTTTTTACTCATGAGAATTACATCAATAGGAAAAAATTAAGCGCCCATTTGCTCCATTTATAGATCAATGATAATGTCCAACATACTGGTCCTTGAAGAGGAAATGGCACATTCTTTGCTATTGAAAGTGACTGGCAAAAACATAACTATGCTTACAAATCACAATAATATAGATACCATAGTCATTTGGTGTTACTGCTGAGCTGCAAAATTCTGCTGAAAGCAGACTCATGCAGCAGTCCAAGATCACTGAGAGCAACCTATTAAAATCAATGGGTTGCTTTTCTATGGAGAGAAAAACATCTTCTCGCAGTCTACAATCGCAATGATATGCACATTTATTAAGTTATTTAAAATCCTTGTTAGGTCACCTTAAAGAAACCCCCCCCCCCAAGGCAGCATACAAGATAAAAGAAACAGAACAAAACAATAAAATTCAATAAAAACAGCCAATACTAAAATACTACATAATACATGAAATACTAGAAAATACATGAGTGTATAAAACATTAAAAAACATTGATTTTTGACATCTTTGAAATTCGCCACATACATGTTGAATTTGGAGAAAAATCTACAATCGCCAGAATTCATCAGGACTCCATCTTAGTAAAAATGGCTGTGAAACATTTCATATTTTGTATGGAAATATGTTTAAGTAGCTTCAAGATTAGTACATAATTTGTCATTCATCTGTAATAATAAAACAGGATGTCTGTCTGTCTATCTCTCTGTCTGTCTGTCTGTCTGTCGGAGCCATAGCACTAAGGCTGTGAAACCTAGATACCTGAAACTTGTCATGGATATTAAGGGGGCTCTGGGGGTATGCACCTCTCTGACTTACTTTGCTTTTAAAATGCATTAATTAATTTTAATTGGTTTAAATATGTCTGAGCATTTGAAACCTGCAGTACCATCTTCAGTCACTACCAGCACATAGCTTTGCAGTCAATACATTTGAAGCCAGGCGGGAGTAGTCCAAGGATAGAGTAATATAGCTGCCCCTCTGCCCGTGCTGTGGGGAGAAGCCTCCCTTTGGAGAATGGATTGGACAGATCCCTTCCCAGGGGTGCCAGGGGCCATGGCTTCACTCAGACAGGGCAGGCACAATGTGTCCAACTCTGTCAGGTGTGTACATTTGCTACAAAGCTTTGCTGGATCAAATGATGGGCTATTCCAACCCACGTGAAGCTGTGTCCTCTCTTTAACTAGAATATACAGCAGAGGTGGTGAACTTTCTTCATGCTGAGGTCCGCATTACTCTGGTTGGCACCTGTTGGGGGTCCGCATTCCAGCAGTGGGTGTGGCAAGAGTCAAAAGTGGGTGGAGTTACAGATGTCACTCCTACCTTTTTAAATACACAACGGTGAGTGGGGTAAGTTGCATCCAGTCATACTCCATCATCAGTTTGTGAAAGGTTCCCTCCATCCACTTTGTACATATGGGACAGGGCAAGATGGAGTAAATAATACAAATAACTCAGCCTGGGGCTGGTGAGAGTCTGAAGGTCTGGACTGAAAGGCCTGGAGATTTGCATGTGGTCAACAGGCTGGAGTTCTCCAGCCCTAATCTACAGGGATAGTAATTTCCCTGTGTTTAATCTTTGTGTTTCTGTGAAAGGCACTCCTGATGCTAAGACAGATATTTTTAAAAATAATTATTAATATAGGACATGTATATCTGGCAGTTACAAATTTGTTTTAAGTTAAACTTAACCCTTTCTCTGCCAACATTTTCCTACTCAAATTCCTTCTACCCAAGTTCTCAGAAAGGTCAAAGTTCTGTTTTGTTGTTAAATACATGGATTTGTTGTCTAGGTATTCTTTTTTATGTCTTTCTTATTTCAGGTTTAGATTGTGAGAAGATTATGTGCCGCACATATATCGGGGTATTAATTTCCATTTTTTTCATCTTCACTCCTTTGAGCCCACATTTGGCTGTTATGTTTGGTAGATACAGGCCACAAATTCCCTGCTCTGCCCAGAGCTGAAGGTGTCCTGGGAGTCATGCATGCTGCAAGGTGGTTTGGCCCTAAAGCAATCCAGCAGGAAAAGTCAGGTTTCAGTTTAAATCTGTGGAGAATCATTTCAGGCCTGCTTTGACTATCTCAGTGACAAAAGTGAATTCATGGGTGTCTGCTATAGAAGCAACATCTGTAGTCCATAACAGTCCAGGCTCAGCTGTCCCACTTAGCGCACATGTTGCTCAGATCTCCCACGTAGCCCATATGATGAATGCTTTTTTGCTGCTTTTCTAAAGCATATATAAACCAAGGAAGGTTTTTGACTCCTCAGAATTCACCAGTGCGACTTCAGAGACACTCACATACACACTGTCCTGCCTCGAAAGGTTGAACAAGGCACCCCACATGTGTATTGTCGTGCAGTAGTTATCTGCCCCAACACCCAACGAAGTAATACAATAAAACCCTACATACACACAAGGTGAGCCTATTGCCAGGATCTGGAGTTGGAAGAGGGCTGCACTAAGATGGGTCTACAGACTACCAGACATTCAGGGCATAGCTGCTGGTGCAGCCTTCCCCAACTTGGTGACCTTCAGACTTCAGCTCCCATCAGTCCCATCCAGCATGGCCAATCATCAGGAATGCTGGGAGTTGTAGTCCAAAAGGTCTGGAGGGCTCCAGGTTGGGGGAAGGCCATGCTAGTGGGTTCAGAGTTTGAAAATAAGGGGCTTACAAGGGTGAACTTACAACACATAAGCAACTGTGAGCCGGGTCCACCCTTGAAAAAAATGTGGGCCTGACTTTTTATGACTTTGGCAGCACTGTAGGAAGAAAGCATGAGTTGTAGTGCAAGCAGTAAAGCAGGACGGGGAGATACAGATATAGCTAGCTTTAAAGAGTAGGCTGCATTCTCTCAGGCATGGGACAAAAGATACTTCCAGCAAAGGCACAGCTCCCAAATGGGTGCACCCTCCTGTCCCAGTGTATTAGATAACCTGTTCTGTTCTGTCAGAGGCAGATAGGAAGCAGCCTTATACTAAGTTGAACCGGTGGTGCATCTCACTTGGTATTGTCTACAAAGAGTTGCAGCAGCTCTCCTGGATTCCAGACAAGGTTCCTTCCCAGCCCTACCTGGAGATGCCAGGGATTGAACCTGGGACATTTTGCATGCAAGGCATGTGCTCTAACACTGAGCCATGGCCCTTCCCCATCACCCTCTATCACCACTTCTCTCTTGCCACAAACATACTGCTGCTGGCTCAAAGAGTCTTAGCTTAGCAATAAGACTGCATCTATTATCACAGCAATACAACACTGCTATCATCACAGTGGGGAGGGTAATAGAGCAGCACTCAGTACAGCAATCTACTCTGCCATCAATAAATGAAACTATCAGAGTTAATGAAAGTTGTGCACATGTATCAATAGCAAAGCAGATTTCTAAGTGAGTGCAATTATGATTTATAATGTGAAATTCTCCAAATGCTATTTTTTTTGCATCCCTTTTATTATAAGTGCATACATAACACCTTAAAAATGCAAACTGATACTCATTTGAACATGAGCTAGCTTTCTTAATGCTAGCCTTCTAAAGTGATCTCTTTTAGGTGCTTAATAATCCATCCACATTGTTTGCACTGAAACACATACTCTTTTTGTCAGAGGTTGCTGAGAGGCTTGAAACTTCCCAGAATACTTCTGTATTTCTCGGAATCAAATGTACCTGTAAGCAGGAGCTTCCCGGGATAATTCACAACTGATGCAAATTGGTGAAGCTCCATTAAACACACCAATTGTACAGATCAGCTGAACATCTGGTCCAATCATTTTATCTAAGCAAACAATTTGCAAGAGAAAACATACCATGACTTGTTTCAGTTTACCAAATATCTTTATGTTTATTAATTAGCCTCAAGTTCAGAGAAGCTGAGCACCTACATGTCCATATACTGGATTTGATAATTACATAGATCACATAGGCAACATAGTTTTGATATTTATGCAGATAGCTTAAATCAACAGGGCCGATACTGTTGTTGAATATTTATGCAACCAGAAATGGCTGTCCGCTATGGTATTTCTGTATTTAGGAAAGAAAAATTCAAACACGTATTAAAGGTTAGTCATTTTCTTTGAGCCTTGCCCAGTTTGCCAGAAAAGGGGGCCAGGTACAAGAATCTTCCGTTATCCTTCTCCTTATTTATATAAATAAACTGTACAATGGTACAACTGAATTATTTCCCCATCTGTTGTGGGTGGAAAAGAGATGCAGAACAGACTGAGTAGAACTAACACAGCTCTCTATCCTTCCATCTGGAATTACTATAAATATATATTTTTTAAAACACTCAGAAAGCAATAATGTACATCAGGTGCAGAAGAAGAATTAAAATGTATATAGATACTCTGAGAATAAAATAATGGTTACCATGAAAATGTTGCTCCAAATATTTATTTGTTACATTTATATTATGCCTTTTTCTCCAACAAGCCGAAGGCGGTGTACATTATCCTCCTCCTCTCCATTTTATGCTCACAACAACCCTGTGAGGTAGGTTAGGCTGAGAGTCAGTGACTGGCCTGAAGTCACCCAGTGAGCTTCATCATCATCGTCATCATCATCATTAACATTTCTATACCACCCCATAACCACAGCTCTCTGGGTAGTTTACAAACATTAAAAACCATTACAAATACATCATACAAAGTGTAAAACCATCTACATAAAAACAGACAGCACACACACAGATAACATATATCTGAAACAATTTTAATTATTATTACAATTGTAATTATTATTATTATTATTCATGGCCAAATAGGGACTAGAACCTGGGTCTCCCCAGTCCCAGCATAACACTCTAACCACTACACCACAATGGCTCTCATATTCTTTCATATTCTGTCATAAATTTGAGAGCTGAATGATTTTGTTTCCGTTGATGTTTGTTCCAGGTTTTTTTGCTTTAAAGTATTTTAAAGTTGTTGTTTTTTAAAATACACACACACACACAAACTGTTTCATTGTTAACTGCCTTGGAAATCTTATTGAAAAGCAGCATATAAATGGTGTCATAAATTAAATGAACAACAATAAATGTGAGGGCAGGGAAGCACGCCACCTGATGGCCTTGATACACACGATGAGTTTTGCCAAATGATACGATTGGGTAGGGGATACTTGCCACAGTGATGCTCTTCCCTGTGATGAACATGTAGCTCAGCCTTCCCTAGTTTGGTGTGGCATGAGCAGCACAATGATATTTTTCCCCATTAGCCATGGAAATAAAGTGGGAAGACTAGGTTTAAGAATCTGACCCCCAAGTTTGAAACGTTTTTGGCATGGATAAAGATGTTGATTTAAGGATGTGCATTTAAGATTCAGCTTGTTATTTGTTTAATCTCTGTGAAGCACTGCATTAATGCTCAAATTACATATTATGTTAATTCCATGTAGTCGCCCCCTTTTTTATTTTACTTTGCTTTACTTAGAGCAGTCACCGAGGCAGTTTTCAGTAGGAGGCCAGTATGGAGGAAGGGAGAGTCATCTTAACCTTTTCAACTTTACCGATTGATTTTCCACTTCCAAATCAGCTCCACCCCAACTTATTTCAGGGGAAGAAATGGGTATCAATTTCTTTTTCATCCAGGGAGTTAAAAGCCACACTGGGGGCAATTTGGAGATGGAAAACTGGCAGAGAGTAAAGAGTCAATATCCTCCCCCATCCCTCATTGGGGACTGAAGTCTGAATAGTTGCTTTAGAAAGAGAAAAGAAAAGAGGGGAAATAGGCTGTTTCTACATGAGGCATTTATTGTGTGCTCATGATTCGCCACTCACGGAAGTTTGTGGGTCCATTACATGATGTCGTCAACCTCCAGGATGTCTCCCGCTCCTTCCCCAGGTAATCGTGCTATTAAAAAAAACCAGAAATAAGCTGGAAGCAAAAAAAGTGGGTTTTTGGCAGCCACTAGTTGGCACTGTTCCATTACAAACAATGGGAAGCCCAGTACGGCAGGCCAGGAAATGGCATTTTTCACTTCTGCTTTGTGAAAGAGCACACCCTCATCGCACCAAAGGAACAGAAGCAAAATGCCCCGGTAAGGCTGCAGAATTTCCTTTAATGTAGAGACACATTAATGTAGGAAGGTGCCTTATACCGAGCCAGACCTTTGATTACTTACTGGCAGCATCCCTTCAGGTTTTCAGACAAGATTCTTTGCCAGAAACCTGGACTTATCAGCAATATGAACCCGGGACCTTCTGCATGCGAACCATGTACTTTACCACTGAGCTACAGCCCTTCCCATATGATTAACATCATGGGTAGCTGGAGTCTAAGACTTCAATCTTCTTTGGGGGTGATACCACAATATAATAATCACTGCAAATATAAATGTGTATGTGTGTGTGTGAACAGCCCAGAGAGCTTCAGCTATGGGACAGTATAGAAATATAATGAATGAGTGTGTGTGTGTGTGTGTGTGTATTACTACACATATTTCAAAATTTGGTGAATGTCATCAGCTGTATGCTAACAATTCGAGGTGAATTCCTTGAATGCTCCAAAATAGATATCTCTTTCCTAATCCTTCAGACATACTCAGGAGAATGCTGACAAATACATTTAGGTGACCATCAAAAAGTGCACTGGTGTATCTCTGAGTTTTCAGATATCCACAATGTGTGTCTGGGATTGTCAGCACACTCTTGGCTGATTGACCCAATCTCTGTGCCTGAGCAATACTGAAGACATTCACTGAGTGTAAAACATCAGCACAAAACAAATCACTACACAACTGTTAAAAATGGACACATTTCCGGGTCCTTTACTGCATATTGGAAATGGATGAGTAAACTCTCTTTTCTGGAATGTTTCAGTGTGATCCTCTTGCCACATCCCCAGGCTGCACGTTCACATGGAACCTCTGCTATTTTATCAGGATTAAAAATGACATGACAACCAATGAGTTCTGGTTTCAAAAAGCTGTAAAGTAAGCTGTCACCCTCCCCCCCCCCCAACTCTATGAAAATATGGAATATCTAACCATCTCTGAACAAGCTCGTGGTTCTAGATTAATGAATGGCATTAACAAGCCACTGATGTGAAGAAGTACATCCCACTTACAATGTCACTAGGCAAACCTCAATAACCTAGAAGAGAAATTATCATAGGAAAGAAGCAAAAAAGAAAAAAAAGGAAAGGAAAGAGAAATGAAAGAGGAAGGCAGGCAGGCATTTGGCAAAGGACAGCTTTCCAAGTTACAATACACTCATATAAAATGTTCAGATCACATTATTACATTTTTTATGGGATGCACAAAATGCAAAACATTTAGAAAGTCCGAAGAGGAAAAACGCTGGTATAACATAGAATTGTCTTTAACTGTATGTAAAATGAATATAGAGAAAGTCACTATCTTCAGTAAAGCTTAGACACAGACACATAATCTATAATCCCTGATTATTCCGCTTTTACCCTATACAAAGAGGAGTTCTCAGCCAACCATTTTTCCCAAGCCTATAGAAAAGCTAACACTCATTGGATGAACCACACATAATCAACCATCCTCCACTGCCATATTCCACTATATAATCTTTTATAAAATATACAGGGACCGCTAGATTTGGCGAGATGAGAGAAATCAATAAAACCAGATCAACAATGTCAAGGTATAGAATTGAAAGCACATGTTCGGTTTCAATCTCTTACCCATAAAACAGCATTACAAAACAAGTGTGTAGTACTCAGCAGGTAACTCTACAATCTAATATTCTATCCCATTCTGAAGCAAACCAATTTATAGTATGTTTTCTGCACATGAAATTGCAAGTATCTATGTTTCAGATTTTAGTATCAAATACAATTTAACTCAGAATTACTGAATGAACGCAAGTGGAACACCATCTACTAAATGCATTTGCAGTGGTAGGGCAAATAGAATGCTATAGTGCTATTTACAGCATGTAATTCTACTATGGAATTCCCTTCAAAGTATTAATTTTTCAGCGATGCACAACTCTTATAACATGACCATTTTAGCCTTGTAGAAATAGCGTGCTGTGATTTTTAAACAGATGCTGAATTTCTAATTCTGGGCTCCAAACTACGTTTTACCATTATCAGATCAGTACAAAGCTATCTTTTGTAGAAAGCATAGTATAACACTGCTGATGTAGATAATCATTTACTTTCAACCACTGTTGATGAGTGTGTTAAATCTGCAAATATTTATGACAACTTTCAATGGTTAATAAAGTATATATTGGTGTGGCTGTTGTGTTAAAATAGGAATTTATTAACACAAAAATTAAAGCAAAGGTGCTGGGAGTAATATGGTGTTTTTACTTTCAACCTTTCTAAAACTGATTACTAGACAAAAATTTTTAGTTTGATTTTTATCCAGTTGACATTAATCCAGCCTCCTCCTTATTTAGCTGCTCTAGTTATCATAAAGTAACAGCTGAAGTGTCATTCAGTTACAGCACATGGGGCAATTCTGTCTAGCTTGATGCCATATGCTTTTCAGGGCTGTTTCACATTACGTAGCTACAGGGCCGGAGCTAAGGGTAGGCATCGTCGGGCACCTGCCAAGGAACTATACCCCAGCAAGGGCCCACTGACAAAAGCCCCCAGAACTGCTCCGCCTCTTCACCATTGCAGCCTTCTTGTTCACCTGCTGCTTGCTCTAGCCAGACCATGGTGGTGATGAGGAGGAGGAGAAGCAGAAGCCACTGCTCATTGGCCACCTGCCTGTCAAACAAGCAAGAAAGAGGATGAAGAGCAATGAAGAGCAATATCATCTGCAGACAATGCTATTGAGAGGACAGACTCACTAAGAAAGGGGGCCAGTTGAGGGTGTCTTGTCCACGGAGCCAACTCTGCATAGCTACGACAGACCCAGGCTTGCTACTTGGCATTCACTCAACAGGGAGCTGCAGCCAATTTTGGGTCTCAGATGAGGGTCTTCAAACATGGGGGTTGCATTCACATTTTTCCGAACACAAGAAATGGAATGTATGAAGAGGCCAAGAAAGAAACAAAGGCCCTCTTGTGGCAGGGGCTTTTCTTCTGGCCAGCGCTCAGTATATGCAGTCTTGTGTGAATTTCTCCTCATACATACATTTTGTACACAATTTTGCCCAGCATACACAATTTTGTAAGCTATTATTTCCCTAATATAATGCATTTCAATGCTATTTTCACGAAGATAGTGTACTCCTCCCTAACATACACATTTTGTATGCTGTTTTATTGGAGAACTCCACTGCAAAATTTGGAGAAGTGTGGACTTAGAAGGTTAACTGTGTTTCAGTTCATGTATTGGTTTGACAATGTGAATTAGGTAAGTTTGCATTAAAACACAAACCAAATGAATTTCTGCCCCACTCCTAGTGCTAGGAGAACTGGGACACTTTGACAGGATGTGGCATGACTGGGCTTGAGCAGAAAGTGTAGCTGGCCTGGTGATGGGAATCTGCTAGCTGATCCTGTCTCTCTGCAGACCACAGGATCAGGCCACAGGATCAGGCACTTAAAACCATAAGCAATCGAAAGTTCAGTCACACATAAATATGTGGCACTGTCACACAACAATTATAAAGGGAAGTGCAAAATGTAGAACAGCAAGTATTTATTTCTTAGTAGGCTGGCATGACAAACCACAGGGTGCTTTCAGCTTTAATGCCAGATTTTCATAGCAATTTACCAAACAGTGTGTTGGACCAGATGATCCATTAGTAGTCCCCTTTTATATGATTCACATGCCAGTAAAATACTTGGTAAAGACAGAAAGAAATCTGCTATTTCTGGATCACCCTGTCTCCAATTCCCTGCTCTCATTTTTGTGTGAACTAATTTTCTCTTCTACTTTCTGTCTTCTGCAAATATATTTGACAAATACCTTATTGTCTGCTGAACTATTGTCTGCAACTTCACATTCTGCATTTCACTGTAGCGCTGCTAATTATACTTTTAACTTGCTCTTGCTTAGACACATATTTCCCAGTTCTCACCATAAGAGGATTCTTTTTCTTTTCAAAGAAGTCTTCAATATGTTGCTTGTTCTAACCTATTCTCAACTTAATTCAATTGGTCCCTGTAGTTTTCTGCAACGTCTTTTTGCCTATTTTCTGTCATTCTATCCACACATCTACTTTCAAATGTATACCCTTGCTTACAAATGTGGCAGAGGTTTACATTCTGTCTCACGGTGGTATTCAGCCATGTATGCACTCAAAGAGATGCTGCATATTTACACACAACACAATTGTAGGCTGATCCAGTTGGTCCCTGACTTGCAGGAGGGCTGCCAAGAGGGAGACTGGGTTGGCAGCAGGAATCTCGTGCACACAGAAGCACGTAGATGGAAGGTAATGAGAAGGGTGCAACAGGCAACTGAATTGGCTCCTTAGTGTATGACAGAGACATAGGAAGTGCTCTGCAGTTAAGGTGGGAGGCATTCACTGTTAAAATGGCAAACATTTATATCCCTTATAAAATGGAGACAATTTGCCCCATCAGTATGAAATTTAGCATGACACATTCCTTGGATGAGGGATTTAAGCTATCCAAACTTCAGAGGAATTGGAAGAAAAATGGCTCAGTTAAAATTGGAGGCTGACAGGTTTTTCCTCCCCCGGACGGTTCCCGCATTTTTTTTTGTTTGTTAAATGGGGAAACATAGTTCAATAGTATATCTACCTAGAAATGTAAATGTTTCCCAAAAACTCAGGTGTGCCATCCAAGAGTGCCTCTAGTTCAGTTTTTCAAAAGCAGTCCCTCATGCTCAGTGGCAGCAGCAGCCACCAGGGGGCACAGTAGGTGTCAGTAACTAACGTTTGTATGTAGCTAGGAGGAAAATAGTTTAGTGAGGGATCATGCTAAGCAGGGACAGCCCACAGGTCTTAGTCACCCTTGACAAAGTAAAATATGCAGCCACCATCCCAAACACACAGACAAAAGGGAAAGAAGTTGAATAAGAGTGGGATAAAGCAAGCCTTCATTTGGGGGTAGACAAGGAGAGAGCCTGAATGCAGAAAACAAAGCCCAGGTGATTGTATCAGAAGACTGTGGGAAAATGGGATTTAGCTGGGTGTTGGGGAAGGGCGTTGGGGAGGGGGATCTGAAACGAGAAATATTCCCATTGTCTCCTGTCACTCCTCACAACCAGTTTACCCAGGACTTTGTCATTTTACGCTTTGTAACTGTATACCTCCTATCATTCTACTGAGTCCAGACTTCAGTCTCTGCCCCGGATGAACCCAGCACGGCTCACTGCCCTTTCCTAGGGGTCCCTGCTGTCAGCTCTCCTTTGCTCTAACCCATTCACTCCCAGTATTGCAACACAGAATCCAGGAGTTTCAGGGGATAGTTTCCTATTGAAAATGTCTTCTATCTGAAGGGCGCACAGGTCAGCTGGTCACAGTCGTCCCCGCTACGTTGAAATGTATTGTCTTCCCATTTAAATTAGAGTAATTATTTCTAAATTTGCATCTATACATATATATTAGCACATGTCTGTCCTCTTTTTTGGTGCTGTGTAAGTGGCCACCCTAAATCTTGGTTCCTAGCTCCTCCCGCTACATCATAACCTAGCAGATTGAACTGAAGACTCCAATTCCGAAGGCTTTTCTCTGTCATGCCTTTTCGAATATCCCCAATAAATGAGCTGCTACTCTGACAGGGAACAGAAGGTGCAAACATCAGAGAACCTTGTGGGATCTTAAAGGACAACACATTTATTGTGGCACAAGCTTTTATGGGCTTTCCCCCATTCCATTCATTTTCCATGATGCCCTCCTCCTTATCCCAAACCCTCCCTGCACCAAGCCTCATGCTGCTCTCTTGTATTCTTTCCCAAGTGTAATGGGATATGCAAATCACAATTTGATTTATTTTCAAATACACCACAATAAATCTGCTACTCTTTTAAGATGCCATAAGGTTCTTTGTTGTTTTTGCTGTAACTGATTAAAATGGCTCCTCCTCAGGAGTAAGTATATGTGTGCGTGAAATTACAAAAACGAGGTAAAGTAACAGAGAGGCAGGCAAGAGAGAGTGGAACAATAAGGAAGCATGTATGGGTGGGATATCTCATCTTCACCATGGTCCCCCCGATTACTCTTCACAAATCACTCATTTCACCTTGCCATCACGGAATTTGTCCTATCATTCCACCTAACTTCCCACTGCTCTGTCCAGTCCCTGTATTCTTCTTGTCTTTTCACCCATTCTATACACACGCCCTCATGCCTTCCATTGTATTCCACAACCCCCTTACTCTTTCACCCCAGTCCCAAAGATACAGCTCTACTGTATTCTTTTGCAGCAGTGTAAATACTACTGTCATTTGCAGAACCCATTATTCCTTCCAATGAACATTCTGTGTTATTCATTTAAACATGTAACCAAATTCTTATTAAACATTTTCACGGAACCAATGCCACTTTCAGTGTTGCTCCCAACTTTCGGAGGAAGAGGAATGAGGCTGAAAGACCAAGGCTAAGTATGACTATATGGAGCCTAATTGTAAGCAAGCACAATATACAAAACTGCACAACATCTTTCGTCCTGCTTGTATGAAGTGCAAGTTAAGCCAGGAGCTTTAATTTACGTCTGTGCTTTTGGGTCCATGGGTGAATTTGTAAGAGACCTTCTTTTGATCCTAGATTATGTTTATATTACCTTGCACCAAGAAATGAATACAATAAGTACAATACCAGTTATACAACACATTTCAAGCGTTTACAGTATTTCACATACTGAGGGAATGAAGCTGAGGGAAGAGTGACTCGTTTAAGAATACCAAATAAGTTTGTGCTTGAGGTGAAACTTGAACAAGGAAGTGTCCGGCTTGCGACCCACACACTCTTAGCCACCATCATAACCAGTTTTTAAATTGTTCAGTTATCAGATCTGCTCCCATGATTAGCATTTATATGTTGCGGTTGTGGTGGTGGTGGTGGTGGTGGCTGCACCGTCCGTGTGCAAGCTGCTTTAAAGAGCAACACAAGCGAAAGGACAGGGCTTTTCCTTGAAGAGCTTACAATGTAAATATCAACAGAGAGGAAAAAAGGAAGGAAAACGGACGTGAGGATAACAGGAGAAGAATACAAGCACGTTCATTTACGTGTAATTAGGCTTAGTTTACGACAGAGGTGGGCAACTTCGAGTGGTCTAGGGACCAATTCCCATTCCACCCCTGGACCCACCGTGGGCCACACTCCCCTGCTGCAAGCTACATTTGTCTATTTTAAGCCTCTGTAGCAGTTTGCCACTGCAATTCACCTGCAAATTGTGATTTCCCCTTTTTTCCCCAAGTAAAAAGAAAAAAATAGAGGTGAGGGGCAATGGGGGCAACACTGGCGGGGTCATGTTGGCCACATGTTGCCCACCCATGTTTAAGGTGAGGCCTATGAGATTAAGCCAAAGGCTTCATGTTGTCATATTTCAACTATCATTAAGAAAAAATGACAACATAGGCACATTCATAAAGGTTACGGCAAGGTGAAAAATTCACTCTGTCACAGTTTTGTTCTTGCTATTGTTTACAAATTTACCTGAACACAATTTCTGATCAGACATCTGTACATTTAAAAGCTTGCAATGTGTTCCCCAAAGAAGAAAAATGCATTAACATGCACACATTTTAAAAATGAGCAAAGAAAACCATACATTTTAAAATTGTGCACAAACATACTTTCGCGAATAGGTGCATATGTACAAAACATGTGTATATTTAAAAAATATGCACACAAGAAAAATGTGCACAAAAATACATATGAATGTCTGTGCAGGGAAAAGAAACCTGTATAGAACCAGGGATGTAATGAGCTTGGTGGTGGAAAAATAACCTCAACAGGATCAAGCTTGACAGATCTCCCCATCCCTAATAATACATAACTGTAAAGATGCATATATCAAATAAAGGTGTGCTATTTATGGTACCCATTAAAATTATATCTAATGGGTAGTAGAACAGACAACTTTTAAATGCATCTTGAACAGTCCTATGACCAGCATATCTGATGGACTGCCTGCTCCATGCAACATATCACCTGGCCAGTCCTTAAGGATATCATCAGAAGCCCAGCACTTGTTGACCCTATCTTCTGATGTGAGATGGGTGGTTACCAGGAATAGGGCCTTTTTGGTAGTGGCACTTCATTTATTGAACTCTCTCTCTTTATAATTTCATCTTCTCCAAAGCTGCTAACTTGTAGGCTCCAAGCACAACCATTTTGTTTCCCAGATTTTTAATTGCTTTTAGAGATTTTGGTGGCTCTAAATGGCTCCTCATAATTTTAATATTTTAAATTTCCTATATAATGCTGTCTTTTTATAGGTTTTTATTGCTATTGCAAGTTGCAATATATTACAGGGTTTTATTGCTACTGCATGTTGGTTATTTTTAAATAGCATATGCTTTCTTGGAAATGTTATATCGAAAGGCGGGACAGAAAGGTTTAAAATCATTGAAATTTGGGCATATCATGAAGATAAGTATTAAATAGATGTCTCACTCTATGGGAGGCACATGCTGAGAGACATAAATTTGAGGCAGAGGGTCCTGCTTTGTTGGTCTGATAAATACTTATTTACCATATTTTTAAATATCTGCCACAAAACGGAATAAATAAGAAAATTTTATTTAAATGGATTATACAAATTACACAATCTATGCCAAATTGCCAACATGGGGGTTTAATTAATTATTCCTCTGGGGAGCATCTTATGAATTTGTTTTCCCCTGAATCGTGAAAAAGTAAATAATAAGTGTTTAACAGTTAATAGGCTAAATTCTGGAAATGGATGTGGGTCAGGGAGTGAAAGTATGATTCATGCTGTGTTTCCAGTTCTGCATTTAATTTAGTGTGCTTCCTTAACCCTATTTCAACAGCCTTAAAATGGGCTTTGTTTACCACCATCAAAGACAAGCTGGGGAAATTTAGGCAAGACGAGAGAGATGTTAAATCTTGCAGTTCAGCATAGGATGCTATATTTTATCCAAGTCTGCAGAGATTGGATGGAATCCAATTTACCATCACTAAGTAAGAACCATTCTGCTTATGCTGTGTTCTTCTTCATTCTTATTCACTATTTACTCAATTATATCTATCCTTATTAGACCCCTGCTGAAGGCAGCAAGCAAGGCACTCTTAGTCATGGAAGTCCCATAGCGTAACTTAATCCTATTATCTCTAGATAAAACAGGGATGCATAGGGCTCTGAATAGCCAACCTTAGCATTGCCCTTCCCCCGTTCCCATGATGAAGAATGTTCTTCCCTATCCTTATTCCTGATGTAATTAAGATCTGGAAGTGTAACCCATTCCAATCCTTATCCAGTGTAACCATCACTGTCATTGCTGAGAAACAAACTACTGCTGTGATGCAAAGAGATGACACTTCAGTGACATTTGCTGATGTGTTCCGATTCTGTGATGCCATGGCACTATGTGGCTTATGCCTTCAAGATTTTTAAATGCTTGAATAATAAAAGGAGATAAATGTATGAAACCAATTGATTACATTGGCATCAATAATTTAAGATGTATTTTACCATAAAGTATTGATGCTATATCACCTCTGCATTCAAGGACAATACCAGAATGTAGATAATTATAAACAAAATGAAAAGTTTGATCACAAGGGTGGCTAGCCAAGGCACAGCTATAACTGGGAAACTTCCCTTCCCTTCAAGCTTGCTCTGGGCTTGATGAGTGGAATTAAATCAGGCCTGGCATCAGTACCCAGCATGTTCAAGCAAATGCCAAGGGACATAGTGGCGGGACACTTGGCTAACGTTCCAGCCATCCGCCATCTTCATTTTCTCAGAATGTCTCTGGGTACTGACGTAGTCTTGCCGTCCTGTCCGTCCAGTAAAAATGTGAAGAAAAAGAACGAGAAACAGATACCTTCCCACTAGCACTTAGTGTGCTTACTATATGTAGGAGGGATGGAGGAGAGCAGAGTGTCTGACATAGTGGGGAGACCAGCGGAGCAACCTGGGCAGTGGAGAGAAAGTGGGTTGCCTATGGTGTGGCAGCACAGGGAAGGAGAACATGGAATGATTGGAGCTGGGGTGAGAAGAGTGGCCAGTGCAGTGTGTGAGGAAGAGAGCATCCAGGGTGGCAGAAAGGGCACCCAGACGGCTCCTTGCCCAGGGCCCCCTCAAACCTGGCACCAGCTCTGAATGAAATTCACAATAATCATAGATTGCAATATGCTAAAATATAGGCTTATCACCCCCTCTAATGTCAAACTCACTATCCTTATACCAACAAAAATAGAGCCTAACAGTTCCACTGAGAAACAAGAGGGAGGTATCAGGTTTGTAGAAGTACAAACCTCTTTTAAAGACAAAAAAAGAGCAGAAGTTCCCCCGCCCACTGCCAGCCTAATGCAGACTATTTCAGGACCCATGGAATGTTGAGCGATACTTGGAAAAGAAAGTATGGCTAAGGTGCGGGGGATGTGAATTGGCCTGTTTGAACTCCTGATAGCTTTTATTGTCCCATGGCTGGTTAGAAGCTTGAACAGATTTGGGGCGAGAATGTACTGTAACATTTCAGAACATGTCCCACTTGTTTTACCTCTACATTCAAGGTGCCTTTCAAGTCAAGAATATACAACAGTAAAATTCAAGTGAATAGGAGAGATCTCCCCTGCCCCAGCAAAATCAACAGAGTGGACTGATAATAGCAGCTTGCTGGACAAATTTACCATTCAAAACATCTACATCAAGGGGAATTGGAGCCAAGCGAAGTGTGGCCCTACAGGGACTTGAAGAATTAGACTAGCAGACCTGGAAGGAACCCAGAGGATCATCAAATCCCTTCCAAAAACAGGACATCCTACATCCATGCGATCTCTGACAGATGCCGAACCAACTTTTTCTTGAAAGGCTGAAAGGAAAGAAAGTGCATCAAGGCAGCATACTGCACTGCTAAACAACTCTTATACTTGTAATTTCCTCTTCATGTTAAATAGCTAAATCCCTTACTGTAATTAAAAACCCAGTTATTTATTTTAATCATTTATACCCTGCATATAAAAAAGAAATGCTCCCAAGGTGGTTTGCAAAATAACACAACAAAACTCCAATAAAATCATAGTTCAAACTGTATCAAACAATTAAAAGCACATCAGAGTGAAATATATAAGAGCTTGCATAAAATTACTACTAAAAAGCCATGTGGAATTAAAAGGTGTTCAGAGCTCATCTAAAGATGGGAAGACAGGGTGGTTGGAGTTAGGGATGTCAGAGAAATCAACAATAGATTCAAATGAGCTTGGATTTCTGGGCATCTCACCTGCAGATTCTGCAGCAGACTGGTTTTTTCCAAGTCACACAGACTGTTTTTTTTACTGGGGCGGGGGGGGGGGATCGCACAAATGCGCATTTGCAAACAAGAACAAAGTTCTCGTACATTCTTTTTAAAGAATCTGATTCCATCAATGAGCGAATGACAGAACAAAAGATGCCTGAAAATCCAAGAAACACAGGCGGAACAGAGTTACCAAAATCTATACGTCTCCAGCTGGACTGCCCCAGGAAGGGAGTTGCACAGCTGCGGAGTCATATTTCTCCATATACTGCATCCTCTGTGCACTGCATGGACACAAAGCTCCTGCATGTGAGGTCTGCCCCAGTTATGCTCAGAAAAAGATGTGTGTGTGTGTGCAGAGATTCATTGTGGACAATGTATTATACCTGTAACCAATAAAACCAGATTTGTACCTTTTTCCCTTTTGTGGTCTG
The DNA here is from genome assembly GCF_057233095.1 of Heloderma suspectum. NCBI lineage: Eukaryota > Metazoa > Chordata > Lepidosauria > Squamata > Helodermatidae > Heloderma > Heloderma suspectum. Next base: position 55,599,387 of record NC_139458.1, read on the forward strand.
AATTTCTGTTCCTGAACGCATGGTCAGCTTGGGGAAGGCTGTATAACCGTATAGTTTCACATGGTTTAGGGACTCTGCTCTTTTAGAGAGTTTCGACATATTTTGAGCAATGCATTTAATTTTCAGTCTATTATTTTCCAACCATTCAAAGAAATATTCTTCTGCTAGATATAGCATATCAGTTGGCCCAGATCAAATGAGGATTGTTTATATACTGAAGCACCCATTAAGTTGAGGCCATTATACTACCTTCTACATTTTCTTCAAACGTAAAATACCTATTTGATTTTAATGATTAAAAATGTTGAAATTTCCAGTCCAAAATCTTGTGCAGTACAGACTGTTTTATTTACCGTGAGTATAACCTTATGGTTTCAGGGTACTGAAGATAACTGAAGATAATTTTGCAAACTTGGGGCGCAATCCTATGCATGTTTAGACAGAAAAAAGTCCTATAACTGTCAGTATCCCCCAGGCAACCATACTGGCTGGGGCATGCTGGAAGACGTAGGACTTTTTTCTTTCTAAACATGCATAGGATTGCACCCTTAATATTTTGATGCTATCATAATATTAGTACAGGTTGACCTCTGCTTTGCTTTTCATGCACCAGCCATGTTATAGCATTAACAAATTCCCACATCAATTTCCTAAAGATTTTACACATTTGACGGGAAGTATTAAAAGTTGATATGTCACTAGCATTTCCGAATGGTGTAAAACAGACAGATCTACTTCTGTGTAGACATATACAGGATTAGGTGGTAAGTAACTTTAAACATAGACTGTTAAGATTTCTGCTGTTTTATTTTGACTTACGACAGTGTTCCTGACCACCAGTCTTCCTTAGGCATCCTCACTGTAAATTTTCTAGCTAGGGGCATGACAGGATTAATTAACATCCCCATTGCAATAAGAGGACAAAACAGGCATTGTTCTGAAACACATGTAATGGTATCTAGTGATCGACTTGGGCTTTTTCTAGGGATGTCAGAGAATTCCACCACGGACTCCAGTGAGGCTGGATTCAAAAGAATCCAGCCCCGCAGAATCTGTGGAGGAACAGCCTCTCCCCCCCCTCGCAGAATCCCCCTGGGACGGATCTTACCTGGTGGTGGATGTGGCGGCGGCGGCGGCTGGTCTCCCGGCTGGCCGTTGCCGGGCTGCTGCAGCCGCAAATGGCGGCCGTCTTAGCGGCCGCCATTTGTGTCCTTGCAGTCAGCTATGATAGGCTATGTAAGTATTTACGTAGCCTATCACAGCAAAGAGCAGGGATGCAAATGGTGGCCGCTACGCCATTTGCGCCCCTGCTCTTTGCTGTGATAGGCTATGTAAGTATTTACATAGCCTATCACAGTAAAGGCAGCCACACAAATGGCGTAGCGGCTGCCATTTGCGTGGCTGCCTTTACCGTGATAGGCTATGTAAATACTTACGCAGCCTATCACAGCTGACTGCAAGGACGCAAATGGCGGCTGCTACAACGGCCACCATTTGCAGCTGCAGCAGCCCAGCCGTGGCCGGCCCCAGCTGGCAGCTCCGCGGAGCCGCTGCGGAGCGGAGCCAGCCAGGGAGAATTCCGGGGGGAGGGATGGAGCGCCTCCCCCCCACCGCGGATGCCCTGGAGCAGATCCAGGTAAGACTTTCGTACATCCCTAGCTTTTTCACACGGCGCTTTTAGCCTGCTATTGAGATTGGTTACTCACGGAAGTTTGCGGGTCCTTTAGATGATATCATCAACCTCCAGGGTGTCTCCCACACTAAATGACCTTTATTTCCTTTTTTAAAAAGATCAGAGATAATGAGCTATCAAATTACAGCGTTTGAGTTCCGCTTGAGTTCCCTCTGTGAAAAAGGAAAAGCCGCAATAAGAGGAGCTAGACCAGAGCGCCATCTAGCAGCTGTATAATGAAACACATGGAAGACTCAGATAAAGGGGGAAAGGAGAGGGAAAAGGGGAGAAGGAAGCATGTGTAAAGGGAGTCCGTCGTGATCCTAAAACAGAAGCAGAAAGCCCTGTTTTAAATGTGGGATTTTAGGCTGGTGTAGAGATGCTCATAGTGGGAAGATGCAAAAGGATACTACAAACATGAGGACAAAGGTCCAAAAACATGCTCTGTTTATAGCACTTGTATCAATCTTTCAATGTATGTATTAGGAATATAAGAAGCTACCTTATGCCAAGTCAAACCATTTGTCCATCTAGTTGTCTATGCTGACTGGCAGCAGCTCTCTGGAGTTTCAGGCAGGAGTCTTTCCCAGTCGTACCTGGACATGGCAGCAGTGAAATCTGGGACCTTTGGTAAGCAAAACATATGCTGTACCATTGAGCTATGGTCCTTTCCTGTCGCATAGGTCCAGTAGTATTTACTTATTTGATAAATGTATAGCTCACCTTTCAGGGCAAGAAACCCTCCCAAGGTGGCTTACAACAATTAAAAAACAAAAACAATAGCTTAGTAAAATTAAAGTAAATCAAATCACCAGATAAAAAGCAACAATAACTAACAACCAGCACACACAGCAAATCAATAAAAATGAGCAAAAGAGAACATTATTAAGGTCTGCTTAAAGGCAGATACAGACAAGGCCATATGTACTTCTTTAGAGGGAGAATTCCACAATTATGGGGCCATCACAAAAAGTCCTGTCTGTAATACACACATCAGAGATGGAGAACTGCCTGCAGTTGGTTCTAGACTCAAGGCCTTCTGAGTTACTAAATAATTTGTATGAATAGACCTTTACATATATATGAATGCATCTTCCTTCTCTCTCCCTTATAAACCTGTCCTCCCATTCCATTCCTGTCTTGTTCGCATCCACACACATCCTAGCTTTGTTTTCTCCTCAGTCCTTTTGAGCTCAGCCATTTCTTGCAGTTTGTCTGAAATTGGGATGATTCTGACAACAGCATACTAGCTGGGTGTTGCTCATGCCTGACTCAGAAATACGAATAGTTTGTTTTTCTGCAGGAGGAACTTTTCAGCTAAGTTAGATTCTGGGACAAGTAGATTTGAATTTCTGGGATAACCAGATATATCTCCACCAAAGATACTTTCATTGTATGTGAAATTTCCTGAGAGATTACCCGTTAGTTCTAGAGGCTCAGTAAGACAAAGAGAAAATATGACAGTATATATTATATGTCTTCTAGGGACTATGATTGAAGTCTAGAGGGTTGCTGCTTGTGTCTGACAATCATGGACAACATTTCTGGAGGAGGATAGGCATTTTTAAAAATCAAATATTAAACTGACAAGGGAGAATAAAGTGACAAAGTCTTCTCCACCAAGTTCTCCACCAATTAAACTTCTCCACCAAGTATTCTAGGTGCTAATGTTAGTTTAAATAAGTTAAGGGTGGTAGATTAATATTTATTTGCTTTTGCTGCTTATTCTAATCATAACTCTACTTAATTGGCTAGTTAATTTATGAAATCAAATCTGGATCACTGAAATTGACAAGCAGTCATTGAGGAAAGGATATTACAGTTTAAAAGCATGAAGGATAGCAGTAGAAATGATATATATTCTGCTATTAAGCAAGTCATCATAAAGTAAATCACAATGAGTATGGATTGAATGTGAACTTCATGTTTCCTCGTCACTCCTGGTGATATCCATTGCCAATTATCTAGCCTAACTCCAGGCAAGGCATACATCTTTGCAGATACTACGTCATATTTAATTTTGTGTTTAGGTCGAACAAAATATTTTGGAATATTAATGTGAGTCTGTATAATCATAGATAAGCATACCAAAGCCTGCAATCCTCAAAAATAAAAAAGGAGCTAGCAATTCACATTGAAGTTATCCATATGTATGAATGTCAAGATTACAGTCGATCACACCAGTCCCAGGGCTCCTTGCACCCATGGGCCTCCAACATGCACAGTGAGACCTCAGATGTGCAGCTCTGTGTAAATTGCTATTGCTGCCCAAGCACTGCAGTCACAGGAGCTCCATGTGTACATTGCAGCACGCATGGAATTTTGCTTCTAAGGCTAAGGACTTCCGGTTGGAACCAATGTTGCTCTGGCAGCTTCCCATGGGCTCTCCGTGGGAGCTTTCTCAAACAGCTTTTTAAAAGGTTGAAAAACCTTTTCATCTCCCCCCTGGAATTAAAAGGGGGGACAAGGCAGCATTCTGAATAACATCTTGGAGAAAAGTACCCCGCACGAGATGGGGGGGGGGGCTGGATTCCAGGATTATCTCCTCAGAGCTTTACCAACGCAAAAAGCTGTTCTGAAACTCCTATCTCATAGGAGAAAACAGGGCTGACGAGTTCCATAATAATATATGCTTTAAGAAATATCTTATCACGAGGATCCGATGTACATATTATTGGGATTAAAAATCTGTCTAATGATGTAAAATTGCCTCTTTTTGTGGATAAACCTTTGCATGAGATATTCCCTATCCCATCTGATTATTTATTTGATATTGAGCAGGCATTTTGTGTAGGGATGTATGAAAGTCACTTACCTTTTCGCGGATTCTGTTCGTGTGGGGGGGGAGGCGCTCCGTCCCTCCCCCTGGAATCTTCGACGGGGCGGAGGCGATCCGGTCCTCCCCCCCCCGGATTCCTCAACGGCTGGCTCTGCTCCGCAGCGGCTCCGCGGAGCAGCTGGCCAGGCCAGGGCCGTCTGCAGCCAGTTTTCCGGCCACGGACTGGCTAGTGCGGACGCAAATGGCGTCCAGCCAGGGAGCCGTGATAGGCTACATAAGTCTTTATGTAGCCTATCACGCTTGGGTAACCCCCCCCCAAAATGGCGTACCATTTGTGTTCCTTATTTTTCGCCGGCTAAAACGGCAAAAAATAAGGAACGCAAATGGCGGCCGCTGTAGCTGCCGTCATTTGCATATGCTTTTTTTTTTTTTTTACCCAGACGTGATTGGCTACGTAAAGACTTACGTAGTCTATCACAGCTAAGCACAGACTGCAAATGGCGGCCGCAGCAGCCGGTCGAAAGACCAGCCACCGCCGAAGCCGCTGCTGGAGCCGCTGCCATCCGGCACATCCGCCCCAGGTAAGTCTTGTCCCGGGGGGGATCCGCAGGGGGTGGCAGGCTGTTCCGCCACAGATTTCGGGGGGCCAAATGCACTGAAATCCGTGGCAGAATTCTCCGCCATCCCTAATTTTGTGTGCCAAATGTGAAAGGGACTGACTATATCATCATAGTCCAATTTGCAAAAGTCTCCACAAAGAATTATATCCCGCGTTTGGCAAGAGAGGGTGGAAGCCTTTCCTGGAAACAAGATAGAGTTATGTTATTTCCAGACTACATCAAAGAGGTGGTGAAGAAAAGAAGGGAATTTACTAAAGCAAAAAATATGGCAAAACAAATGAACTTACAATATGACTTAAAATATCCTGCTACACTGTGTATTGTGTCTGAAGGTCAGATGAAGAAGTTTCTAAATCATGAAATGGCGGAAGCATGGCTGAATGTAAAAATGCATGAGATTTCTGTTACAGCCCCATGAACTGGAATCTTTAAACAAGCTTTGTTAACTGTTTGTGTTTAGTCTACATGATCCAGGTTAGGTCAGAAGATAAATGATTATACATATATTAATTTATTCTCTTTTCTCTTTCTTCTTTTCTTGCTTTTCTTTTTGTTCTTGCTTTTCTTTTTCTTTCAAAACAGATATGATATGCTGTATTTAAATTTATTGTTTGAGGGTGTATTGTGCATATGTACTTATATATCTAGTATAAAATATAGTACTGATTGTTGAAGGTTTATTTTAAGTTTTATTATTATATAATACTGTATTTCTTTAGTGTTACTGTAGAATGAACTGTACTGGGAATGAACTGTAGACCTGTTTCTTTGATATAAGAGTGATGATATGATATTGAAATGTAAGGTTGTTTATTAAACTGTAAGATTGTTACGGTTATAGATATAGTTTTTAAAATAGAATGGCATCGAAGTCTGGGGGATATTGGAGTTTAAACTTAATCCTTTAAAGGGGAGGGAGAGGGGGAGGGAAGGGGAAATAATTTTCTTTTCTTTTTCTCTACTTCCTTTCCTCCTTTCTTTTCTTTCTTTTTTTTTCCTGTTCCTTTCCTTTTTGTTATTGTGGTGTCCTCATTAGAATATTGTATTGCTGGGAAATTGTAGTATTGATCAGGTTGTTGGTATTTTTGGTATTATTTCATTTATAAAGATAAAATAAATACAAATATATTCAAAAGGAATTTTGCTTCTAAGGCTAAGGGCCAACTACATGTTACGCTTACTGCCTGGGGGTGATTTGTTACACTTACAGGCATGGGGATAATGGGGGGGGGAATCACAGCATGCATGGAGGGGAGTCTTATCCATGCAGCCTCGAGCGACAGTAAAACAAACCTCCACTGGCACCAATGGGGGCTTCTTTGATATCACTGACTGCTGTGCAGGACATCTGAATTTTCACCAGGTCATAGCAGGACAGGGAAGGGATAAGACTCTCCTCCCCACCTGCTCTGACCCTCACCCCACCACTCCCCTGTGCTTGTAAGTGAGTTAAGAAAAAGAAGAGATGTAGCTACATGTTACATGCTAAGCATAATGTCTAAAAAGGTAAAGGTGTCCCCAACCAGTCGTGTCCAACTCTAGAGTGCAGTGCTCATCCCCGTTTCATCAACCCCGAAGAGCCAGCGCTGTCCGAAGACGCTTCCGTGGTCATGTGGCCGGCATGACTGAACACCGAGGTGCACGGAACGCTGTTACCTTTCCCGCCGAGGCGGTACCTATTTATCTACTTGCAATTTCTTGCTTTCGAACTGCTAGGTTGGCAGAAGCTGGGGCTGAAGACAGGAGCTCACTCCGTCACGCAGCACTCGGGTCTCGAACTGCTGACCTGCCGACCTTCCAGTCTGCAGTTCAGCGTCTTAACCACTAAGCCACCGCGGCCCCAAGCATAATGTCTAGTTTGGCCCTAAGTCATAATGGAAAAGAGACTCAAACATAATGAAGGACTATGTATAATGTAAATGTGTTTGCATTCTAAATTGTAATCTAGAATTTTAAAATGTTGGTCTGCGGGTTTAAATCTACTTGAGTATAGAAAAAATGTATTTATTATGGAGGACAGAGCCAGGAGCCACTAATTAAAAAAGCTACTGTTTACCTAGTCCAGATTCCTCTTTCCAGCTGCACTCTTTGGAAGGAAGCATACGGGAGCACAAAACAATAATGGGCTAATGCATTCCCTGTCCCTTCCTTCCAGTTTCCAGATGATTCAGTGTAACTATCTAGTCATTGTAACAGGCGTGGCCAATGTGTTCAGAACTGAAGTTTGCACTACAGAACCCTGTGGCTTGTGATTTGTTTCCCACATCACTGTAATATTTCTATCACTTACACATTCACTTAACCCTTTACTGAATTATGCCGTTGGCAGTGATTATCCCCTATACAGAAGAGAGTTCCACCTCCACAAATCAAGGGAAAAATCCTGGAAACTGCTTTAAACCTGCTGCCTTTACCTTTGTTGTGGTTCCTAGATATGTTATGTAAAATAGGCTAGTTAGCCTTTATTCACCTTCTCAATCAATTCATGTTTTTTTTTTGTACATTTTATTTCCCCCTCCTCCATCAGTCTCATTTCTAAGCTGAAAGGCCTTTAGCCTCTCCTCATATGGAAGCCTTCCCAATGATAATTTCTTTTTATCCGTTTCTATGCCTTCCTCAGCTTCCATATAACCTTCTGAGGTAGCAATTCCAGATCCTTATAGAAATGGGTGCCCCATTTATTTATGGCAGAACATTTTTTTCTAGCCCATAGGCTACAGTCCTCTACCCACTTACTTGGCAATAAGCCCCACTGAACTTAGAGGGACTTACTTCTTAAACTGTTAACAGCATAATCCTATATGTGTATGGGGGATTTCCTCTCCCCAGCCCTGCCCCCACCTTTGGGGAAGCTGCTCCTTCACCAGGCAATACCACCTATGGAGTTTCTTATTTATAGCAAATGTTTATATTTCAAAGCCTAAGGAACTCTCTGCCACTATAACTCAGGGTTCCAAAAGCTGACCTTTTTCCACTGCCACCAATTCTGTTAGAAAACTTTAAAATTTCCTAGTAGCTGGTATAAGAGGCTGAGGTATGAGATGGGCACCAACACCTGAGACAAGATTAACTATTAAACAAGTAATTCATTAAAGGGAGATTTCGTACATAGGGGATTACTAATATATATTTTGGGGTTTTCAAAAGACTGCTTAGTGACAATTCTTAAGGACTCAAGAGACAGTGCAAGCTTCCTGTTGATCTCTTTTACTTCAGGCCAAATTCCCTAAACTCAGGCCCAGCCAAATACACTTACAACCACTACACCAGCTTCTGGGTACAGTCTTCCTCTGACACCAAAGCTGCTCCCATTGTATTTCTGGCTGCTTCAACAGTTTATCTGGGTTTTTGTATAATCTTCTTCCGGCAAGATCTTCATCTTAGGGCAGGCTGTTGGCATCTAGGGATGGACGAAAGTCCCTTACCTGGTCCCGCAGCTTTTTTCGGGGGGGGGGGAGGCGCTCCGTTTCTCCCCCCAAAATTCTTGGCGGGTGGGGAGGCGCCCCATCCCTCCCTGCTGAAATTCTGGCCGGGGGGGAGGCACCCCATCCCTCCCCGCCGAAATTCTGGCTGGAGGGGAGTGCCCCGCCTCTCCGGCCGCGAAAGAAAAAAGTAAAGTAAAAAAAAAAAAGTGATAGGCTAAGGCTACGTAAAGATTTACGTAGCCTATCACGGCTAGATTTTTTAAAAACACCGTGATAGGCTACATAAATCTTTACGTAGCCTATCACGGCTGACTTTGGGAAAAAAAAAATACGTATGCAAATGGCGGCGCCCATAGGCGCCGCCATTTGTGTTCCTTATTTTGGCATGGGTAGTCTATGTAAAGATTTACGTAGACTACAGCGAAAATAAGGGCAACGCAAATAGCATCCCTAGGCATAACACAGCCACATGCCCCGTATTTCTGATCTTCACCAGCCATGTATGGTTACTCAACAGAGAAAGAATAGCTTAATATTCAGTAGGACTGTGACTGAGACTGAGAGAAGGACAGTCTGATGTCAGACTGACTGGTCTGTAGTTCCCAAGTTCCTCCTTTTTGCCCTTTTTGCAGATAGGGACATTAGCCTTCTTCCAGTCATCTGGCACTTCACCTGTCCTCCATGATTTCTCAAAGACAATAGACAATGGTTCTAAGAGTTCTTCTGCCAGTTCCTTTATTACCCTAGGATGTAGTTCATCTGGACCTGGAGATCTGAACTAATTCAAAGTAATTAGGTGTTCCTTGACCATATGCCTATCCATCTCAAGCTGCAATCCTGCCCCTTCAGTCTGTACTTCGCCTTTGCCAGGGGGTTCATAGACCCTCTTTTGGGAGAAGACTGAACTTGCCATGGGACCTTACTTATAATTGTTCTGAGTTTACTAAAATTGGCTTTCCTAAAATCCAGGGTAAGCTACAAGCAGCTTTTGCTTCCTTTAGAACCAAGAACTAGGGGTGGACGTCGTCCTGTCTGTTTTTACCTGTCGTCGAAGGACGTTCGCGGTGGGGGGGGGAGGCGCTTCGCTGCTCCCCCCGCGAAGTTCAGGCCGGGGGGGGAGGCTTCCCGCCTTGCCCCGACCGAAATTCAGGCCGGGGGGGAGGCTTCCCGCCTCGCCCCGGCCACGAACGCGAAAGTTTTTTTTTTTTAAAAAAAACGCCCCCTGATAGGCTACGTGACGATTCACGTAGCCTATCACGGCTAGATCTGCAAAGTCAGCCGTGATAGGCTACGTCAATCGTCACGTAGCCTATCACGGGTGACTTAAAAAAAAAAAAAAGCGCGTACGCTAATGGCGGCCCCCATAGGGAGCCGCCATTCGCGTTCCTTATTTAGTCGCTGTAGTCTACGTAAACATTTACGTAGACTACAGCAACCAAATAAGGAACGGGAATGGCGGCTCCCTATGGGGGCCGCCATTATCCGTACACGCTTTTTTTTTTTTTTTTTAAAGTCACCTGTGATAGGCTACGTGACGATTGACGTAGCCTATCACGGCTGACTTTGCAGATCTAGCCGTGATAGGCTACGTGAATTGTCACGTAGCCTATCAGGGGGCTTTTTTTTTTTTTTTATTGCAATGGCGGCGGCGGCAGCCGGTCGAAAGACTGGCTGCCACTCCCGCCCCACTCGAACACCCGCCGAACCGCCGGCCGGACCCGCCACCGGGGGGGACATTCGGTGAAGGTAAGTCCCGTCCCGGGGGGGGTGCGGGGGGTTTGGAGGATTTCTCCCCGAAACTTGTTCGGGGGGCCGAACATGTTGGCGCTCGGCCCCCCGAAGTTTCGGGGAGAAATTCTCCGCCATCCCTACCAAGAACTCAAGTATAACATGGTCACTTTCCCCCAGAGTTTCCGTAACTGCAACTTTATCCTAGGGATAGACGAAAGTCCCTTACCTGATCCCGAAGCTTGCTTCACGGAGGGGGGAGGCGCTCCGTCCCTCCCCCTGAAATTCAGGCTGGGGGGGGAGGCGGCCTGTGCCTCCCCCCTGAAATTCTGGCCGGGGGGGAGGCGCTCCGTCCCTCCAGCCGTGAAACCTCCTCTCCTGCCGGGACGCAAATGGCGGCAGCCATAGCCGCCGCCATTTACGTCCCTGCAGTCAGCCGTGATAGGCTACGTGAATGTTTACGTAGCCTATCATGGCTGACTTAAAAAAAAAAAAGCGCGTATGCAAATGGCGGCGCCCATGGGCGCCGCCATTTGCGTTCCTTATTTTGGCACGTGTAGTCTACGTAAACATTTACGTAGACTACGGTGAAAATAAGGGCAACGCTATTTGCGTTCCTCTTATTTTCACCGTAGTCTATGTAAATGTTTACGTAGACTACACTTCCCAAAATAAGGAACGCAAATGGCGGCGCCCATGGGCACCGCCATTTGCGTACATGCTTTTTTTTTTCTTTCAAAGTCAGCCGTGATAGGCTACGTAAACATTTACGTAGCCTATCACGGTGTTTTTTAAAAATCTAGCCGTGATAGGCTATGTAAATCTTTACGTAGCCTATCACGTTTGTTTGTTTGTTTTACTTGGAAATGGCGGTGGCGGCAGCCGGTCGGAAGATCGGCCGCCGCTGCCGAATAGGAGTGCTTGAAAGTCACTTACCTCGTCTCGCAGCTTGCTTTGTGGTGGGGGGGAGGCGCTTCGCTTCTACCCCCGAAATTCAGGCCGGGGGGGAGGCGCCCCGCCTCGCCTGGCCGAAATTCAGGCCGAATATCAAATATATTCGAAAATCAAATATTTGCATTTGCATATTTGTATTTGCATAATATTTGTATTTGCATAAATAATATGCGTATTTATGTACGCATTTGCAAATGGCGTACATAAATCTTTATGTAGACTACAGCGACCAAATAAGGAATGCGAATGGCGGCTCCCTATGGGGACCGCCATTAGCCGTACGCGTTTTTCTTTTTTTTTTAAGTCACCCGTGATAGGCTACATGACGATTTACGTAGCCTATCACGGCTGACTTTGCAAATCTAGCCGTGATAGGCTACCTTAATCGTCACGTAGCCTATCACGGGGGCGTTTTTTTTTTTTTTTACTTTTCTTGGAATGGTGGCGGCGGCAGCCGGTCGAGAGACCGGCTGCCGCCCCCGCCCCTGTCGAGGCCCTGCCGAACCGCCGCTGCGACCCGCCACCGGGAACGACATTCGGGAAAGGTAAGTCCCATCCCGGGGGGGGTGCAGGGTGCACAGAGAATTTCTCCCCGAAACTACTTCGGGGGGCCGAATACGTTGGCACTCGGCCCCCCGAAGTTTCGGTGAGAAATTCTGTGACACCCCTACCGCCGAACCGCCGCCGAACCACCACCGAAACGCCGTCAGAGCCGCTGCCGCCAGGGACATTCGAACAAGGTAAGTCCTGTCCCGGGGGGGGGGTGGCAGACCGTTTCTCCACCAATTTCGGGGGGCTGAATGCGCTGGCATTCGGCCTCCCCAAGATTCATGGAGAAATTCTCTGACATCCCTACTTTATCCACTAAGTCATCTCTGTTGGTTAGGATCAAGTCAAGGATAGCCAATCCTCTTGTTCCTTCCTCCACTTTCTGTAGAAGGAAGTTATCAGCAACACAAGTCAGGAATTTCTTGGAGGGGGCATGTTTTGCAGAATTTGTCTCCCAAAAAATATTGGGGAAATTGAAGTCCCCCAGTACTATTACATCATGCTTCCTTGAAACATTGGCAATTTGCTTTTTAAAGCTTTCATCCTTGTCTTCTCTGCGAAAAAAAGCACATTTTACCTGAGCCTAGCACAAAAGCTAATGGGCCAAACTGTCTGATGATTGGCAGGTTCAGTCACCTGCATGGGAGCTGCCAGTTGCCCAGATTTCATGCACTTCTGCGCAACTACTGAAAAGTTATAGCTCTTTGCTTTGAGAGCTTTTGTTTGAAAAAGCACATTTTACACCCAGCACAAAAACTACTGGGCCAAATTGTCAGCAATTTGGCAGGTTGAGTTATCTCTGTGGGTGCTGCCAGCTCTCCAAATCCCATGTATTTATCATAAAAACTGAAAAAGTTATGGTCATTTCTGTTTTCTAATGCAAGTCAATGGGGAAATGTACAATTCGAATAATTCGAGTATCTGAATCTCACGTTGGATTTGGATCCAAAGTGAATTGGATCAGGTCCAAATTGGTCCAAAGCAAAGCAGGGCTGATTCACAAAGTCTAAATTGGCATCCAAAGCTAATTGGGGGGTCCGTGCACAGCCCTAATATTCAGGTCTTAGCTATTCACTTTCTCCTCAGCTTACTCCTAGTTCCTGTCCTTTCCCAACTGCTCTTTTCCATCTAGTTACAATCCCTAGCCAATCAGAATCAAATTTATCTGATGCAGACCCCATACGACAATATTCAAAGCAATTTTGTCTCTCTCCCCCTTCAGAATATCCCCCAGAAAGTCCTACATAGGCCTTTGACAGTAACAAAATAAGGCCTCAGGCCTACTCAGATACACTGTAGCCTCGCAGAGGACACACAAAGGTAAACATCGCATAACAACAATTATATACAGGGCATTTCTTCACAACATGTCTACTCAGAAGTAAGTCCCGCTGCATTCAGTGGGCCTTACTCCCAGGTAAGTTAGTACAAGATTCTAGCCTTAATGTATAAGCAAATAATAAATAACATGTAAATGTATTTCTTGAAATCTTGTAAAAAATGAAGCAATAAGAGTAAAATATTCTATTCCCCCCCATGCCAATGTTTTGGGGCATGGGGGTGAGGCCAGTTAGATTGTTGCATGCTCCATCTTTCTTATACCATCTCTCAATTTCAAACATTCTTGATAATTACAGATATCAATTAAATGCATGAATAATGAAAATGATAATGTGTTGTATTGTAACTGGGAACAGATTATAGGAATGGTTTGAATCTGACACCGATTAGTAGTCTTCTTCAAAAAACACCGATGCAATGAATATAGACTTGAGCACACTCCGGGAGAGAGTGCAGGACAGGAAGGCCTGGCGTGCTATGGTCCTTGGGGTCACGAAGAGTCGGACACGACTGAACGACGGAACAACAAATTTTGCCTTGGCTGGTTTTAAAAAGCTATTTATACCATTCAGTAACTCTCTTCTAATGAGCCTTTTAATTCCTTGAGGGAGTTCCACTGCTGTTATCAACTCAACAAAAATCAATTTCAGGATATCTCCAAATTAAAAAATATCATAAGAAATACCCTTTTGGTCTCCAGAGGTCTCAACTTGCAAAGATATTGACATCATCATACTTGCCTGTGTGAGGACTGCAGAACTACTGAAACATAATAGCTTATTACCATCAAAAATAGTTTCTGCTAAATTATTTAAATTTATGCCAAAACAAGTGAATATGTATAAAAACTACAGAACAATGAGGCTAACGCTGAAAAGGTATGCAGCTGTGTCCATCTGCACTTGGAATGGACATCAGTGGCAGAAATAATTCGCCCTCCACCTGCAACCCCCCCATCTGCTCCAGAGGGTTGGGGGCCCTCTGGAGCAGATATGGGGGGATGTAAGGGGCGCAAGGGGGGGGGAGAGGAAAGGGAAGTCCCATTGCACAAGTAGAAGTTCACGTATGTGATGTTGGATGTCACCCTCTATATCTATATTTGAAAAGAAAATTAAAGATTTGCACCACATGACTGAGCAACTAACAGCGTAATCCTACTATGTTTACTCAGACATAAGTCCCACTCAGTTGAATGGAGCTTAATTCCAAGTAATACAGAGACCTGCAGCTTAATAGAATATGGTTGAACAGCTGGGAAAAACTGTGTCACAACCTCTAAGTGGTACAGGCTGTGACATCCACGTGACCACATTCTACACTGCCATGACAGTTACAATGACAGACATCTGAAGGAAGTAATTTCTACGTGCTTTGTGTAGAAGATAAAATTTTCCCCAAAAGAAGAGCACTTCATTAAGAGGTGATTTGGGGATTGTGCACAAACACAAATTCATATTTTATACACACAAAAGAAGAGACTTGGAAAAAAGACCCTATCGAGAAGGCTGCCTTTATTATTTTATCATAATAAAAAAATGCCTGAGTATAACTGCTTTTGAAATGCTCTTTCCTTAAAATGGCACTTCTTTTTTCTCCTCTTGTACCTTTCTGTATTTTCAGTCTCAAGTTAACCTTTTTTCACCTTCTGGAGGGCTGCCAAGCAGATTCTGGCAAGGAATGGACAAACCTGCTAATAGGTCACCAGCCCTTAAGAAAACAAAGGTGATCAGGGGTACCACACTTTTGAGAGAACTGTTTGGATGAGATTTTCATGGATTATCATAGATCAGAAACTTACAGAAGGAGTCAGCATGTCAAGTCTACTGTGAGAAGAGACAAGCAGCTTATTCAAGCATTCCATGAGTTTTATTTAGCATAACACCTTCTGCTCCGTAGCATAAAAAGGCTTTTATAGCCTTATCAAGGCACATATTTTTTGTCTATTAAAAGGGAATTAGCTTTTAGGAGAATGGCTTTCTTATATTTATTTATATTTAAAGCATAGATGTTTCAAACTGAAGCTGCAAGAATACCCTTAGACACCAATCTTCAAGTAATTCATATTGGTTAAGACCAATTCACTTACAGTGTAATCCTATGCATTTATACTCAGACATATGTCCCACTGAGATCCAGGCAACTGAGTATCAGCCTATACATTTTGCAGCCTATGTTTTGAGGAAAAGTTATATGTTTCAGTCTCCCCCCGTCTCCATGTATGTGAATATATATATATATAAATTCATAGGGGTCCGATAGTTCGAATCCTTTTTTGTCCATTTCAATAATATTGTTTTTAAAATGCTTTTTGTCCTTGTATATAGACCCCACTTATAGAACCATGGTCCTGGCCCAGAGGTTGTTAGAGGCAGTGGCGTACTACACCCATGTCACTACGAAAGAGAATCTCCCTGTTGGCTGAACAAGGGGACAGCACTGACGACTTTGACAATACTGATCACCATTATACAGGTGACTATTTATTTGTTGGGTGGCCCTAGGCTAGCAAGGGACACTCAATGAATTGTCTAAGGAGCTAGATGTAGATTGTTGTACAACCAGAAGGTCCAGTTATGAGCTGCAGAGAGAGACTGGGTGAGGGGATCAAGGCGGCGGTGAACGCCTCCCTTGAGGAGGGAGTGATGCCATCAGCCTGTTGACCTGGTGCTGACCTGGGTTGTTGATCTGGTGCTGAATGGGGTACGGCTATCCTTGAAAGACCAGGTCTGCAGCCTGGGGGTCATTTTGGACTCCCAGCTGTCCATGGAGGCTCAGGTGTCAGCTGTGAGCCGGACAGCGCTGTATCAACTCCATCTGATACGGCGGCTGCACCCCTTCCTTCCCGACCATCTGCTCCCATCGGTAGTACATGCCCTGGTCTCCTCTTGTTTAGACTACTGTAATGCGCTCTACATGGGGTTACCCTTGAAGACGGTTTGGAAGCTGCAGCTGGTACAGAACGCGGTGGCTCACCTGATTAAAGGCAGCCGCCGGCGAGATCACATCAATCCAGTGCTGAAGGAGTTGCACTGGTTACCAGTTGTTTTCTGGGCCAAATTCAAGGTGTTGGTTTTCACTAGGGATGGACGAAAGGGACTTACCTTGTCCCACAGCTTGCTTCGCGGTGGGCGGGAGGCACTTCGCTCCTCCCCCCGAAGTTCAGGCGAGGGGGGGAGGCGCCCCGCCTCGCCCGGCCGAAATTCAGGCTGGGGGGGGGAGGCGCCCCATCCCTCGCCGGCGAAATTCAGGCCGGGGAGGAGCGCCCCATCTCCCCGGCCGTGAAAAAAAAAAGTAAAAACAAAACAAAACAAAACACACACACCCGTGATAGGCTACGTAATGATTTGCGTAGCCTATCACGGCTAGGTTTCCAAAGTCAGCCGTAATAGGCTACGTAAATCGTCACGTAGCCTATCACGGGTGTGTGTGTGTGTTTTTTACTGTACTTCTTTATTTTGTAATGGCAGCGGTGGCAGCCGGTCGGGAGACTGGCCGCCGCCCCTGCCCCCACCGAACCACCGCCGAACCGCCGCCGGGACCCACCGCTGAGAGGGACATTCGCCGAAGGTAAGTTCCATCCCCGGGGGGGGCAGGGGGACAGCAGAGAATTTCCCCAACACTTTCGGGGGGCCGAATGCATCAGCACTCGGCCTCCCGATGATTCGTGGAGAAATTCTCCGCCATCCCTAGTTTTGACCTTTAAAACCCTATATGGTTCCGGCCCAGCCTATCTTAAGGAGCACCTCCAGCAACACCAGACAGGCCGCTTAACAAGATCAGCCTCGGATGGCCTTCTCTCTGTCCCATCAGCCACGACAGCTAGACTGGTGGGGACGAGGGAGAGGGCCTTTTCTATGGTGGCCCCCACTCTGTGGAACTCTCTCCCTAGAGAATTCCGCCATGACCCCTCTTTAATGAGCTTCCGTCGTGCATTAAAAACGTGGTTGTTTAGGCAGGCATTTGGGGTGGGTTAGGGTATTTTAGAAAACGTTTTTATTGTATTGTTTTAAACTGTTTTATTACACGCTGTACATCGCCCAGAGTGGCTGGGTGACCAGCCAGATGGACGATTAATAAACTTAATAATAATAATAACTAGTTATGGAAGCAGGTTTCTGTGTATGGGTCACCACTGCTGGATCCGTATTCTGTTTATAAATGTACATATTATCAGATAGAAAATCCTATATTGCAGAGCTAAGATATGTTCAATTTCTCTACGAATGCATGTTGTATAGCAGTTGGTATGACTGAGTCACTGATAAAAGTTTCAAATAACTATTGATAGTGGAAGGTTATAATCCTGCACATTTGGGCAGCTTATACTACACTGAAGTCAAAGAGACTTAAGAACTGTGTGCAAGATTGTAGACTAACAGTGCAATGCTATATATATCTACTCAGAAGTAAGTCCCATTTAATTTAAAGGAGCTTACTCCCAGGTAAGTTGGTACAGGATTGCAGCCTAAGGGGTTACTGATGCAAATAGGGGAACAGTGATAAAATTTAAATACAAATAAATAAATATATCTACTTCATCCGGTTTCCAACAGCCTTCAATATGCTGTCTTTAATAGTTGATACAAAGTCTAATAATCAGGGAGATTATTTGTATGTGTGGTGTATGCGTGTATCCACTCATTCCAAATTTGTCTTTACAGAAGCAATACACTTCATCTTTGGCCCTAAACCCAAGATGGCAGTAGCAGATAAGATGGCTGGTGCAAACTCCTTACCAGCATAAACTTACTCTTACGACAACGCTTCAGCCAATTTTGATAACAAATTTGAAGGCAAGCCTAAACTGAAAAATCAAAAAACTAACTAACAGAAAGTTATTTCAAGCTATAGTGCAAAATCTGTACAAAATATGTTATGAAATCAACTGTGTTAGTGGTGCAGCATTAACTGACATGAAATCTGAGGTATAAATCAGTCTTCTGTGACACTGTGATTCTGAGAAAATGGAAATTTAAACATCCAAATGGTTGACAGAATAATTATATCTCAAAGCTGAAACGTATTCATCATTTGTTAATTAGAACAACAATTATTAAATATTTAGAACTATAGAAATAGCACCTGATATAATTTCAGAACAACTATTTACAACTTCCAGTTGTTTTTATATTGCTCTTATATTGGCATGTTAAATATGTTTATTTATGATGTTGTAGAGGCAAAACAAAAGTGTTCTATGACAATTTTATAGACGTCAAACAGCAGTTTATTTCACTGAAGTAGTAATACAATTTAAGACAGCAAAAGGAAAGGATGAGGGGGTATAAGAGGTGTGCAAAAAGAGCAAAACAAACAAGTAAAACTTGCATTTCAAGGGAAGATCTTTAAGCTGCAGCCTCTGCCATTTTTTATCCAAAGTTTATAAAATGCCTGAACATTCTAATAATCATAAAATCCAGATATCTGTCCCAACCTCATGAAATCTTGCACAGAGATTCTGTGTGATGAAAGCTATAATGATAAGAAATGACAGAGATACAGCACTTTAATGATTTTCAAAACTGAAGTGCATTGCTTAAGTATAGATTTGGATTCAGCAGGTCAAGAAGAATCTGGGCCACTTTTACACATTTCCATGTACGCAGCTGCAGAATAATTAAGCTACTTAAGACTGCATATCTATGGTTTATGTCTTATTCAAGCCTTTGCTAGGTGTTTTGTTTATTTTGTGGTCACGATGATTTATTATGCTCCTTTATTCCCTTGAGGAAAATGAGAGACAACAAAGACAACTTTGAGAGGTTCTGACTTTTGGAGAACACAGTAAATCGTTAATTTTAAATCTAAAGGCTCCTTATTGATTGTATAAACAGTCAGTGTGTGGATAGCTTATGTTAACACAATATATGCCGTCTTATAAAGGCCACTGAATGAGTATATTAAAATATTTTGGGCCAAAATTAATTTTTAGGGAGCAATCCTATGGGGATAGGTGTCCGCCTCCGAACTCGGAGATGATTGCCTATCCAGTGCCAGGAGGGCGAAGCACAGAGGGGATCTTCTCCTCCATGTTCTGGCCGCCCCGCATTTGCAGCTAGACAGCTGATTTCTGCTATCTAGTTGTGGGACTTCGAAGCAGGCGGCGGGGGGGGGGGCTGGCTGAAGCATAGGAAGTGTTGTACCAGCACTTCTGCACCCCTGCCCCTCCCCATCCCTGGGAACACCTCCCTTTTGCCTTGCTCCGTGCTGCCAAGCCCAGAGCCCGGGGACAATCCATGCCGTCTA
This sequence comes from Heloderma suspectum, assembly GCF_057233095.1. NCBI lineage: Eukaryota > Metazoa > Chordata > Lepidosauria > Squamata > Helodermatidae > Heloderma > Heloderma suspectum. The sequence goes on from NC_139458.1 coordinate 55,618,701, forward strand.
CAAGGCGGCATGGGAGGGGACAGGGAGGAGGTTTTCTGGGAAATGACTTTGGAGTGCTGGCTCCGAGGACAATTCCTGGAAACCTAACAATCCTATGGTCATCTAGCTATTGTCTAGTGGCCATAGGATTGCACCCTAAGTTTTGGCAGTATTGTGACACCATCTTCTTTATCCTCTCTTAGAGCACATTGGCTCAAACCAAGGGTGGGGTACCTCAGGCCCATGGGCCAAATCCGGCTGCCCTGGGGACTGGGTGGCAATCTGGTCCTGTGGGGTTCCCTAGATAGCACCCCCCTTCTCTGCTTGATAGTTTTCTGGCTTTTGTGCAATTTTCCCCCACTCTGAAAGCTTGACATGCCTCTCCTAAGGTTTCATTACTAGCAGTGAGAGTGTTAAGATACAATATGTCGGTATCTTTGGCATTTGTGGCCCCACCCCTTTTGCCTTTGGTCCCGTCCGCCACTGGAATGCAGGTCCTGAAAACATTTCCACAATTAAATTTAGCTCTCAGGCTGAAAGTGGTTCCCCACCCCTGGCTCAAACCATTTCCCAATTTATTTTGCCTGGAGAAGGAAAGCTAAACTAAAGCTTGGATGACCAAGACAAGCTGAAGTTTCCCACTGAAAAGTCGCATTTTACCATATAGAAGAGACTGGTGCCCACCTGATATTCAGCTAGCCTGTGACCTTAAAGTTCATGAACTCCCAGTCTACTTTTGTGTATAATGTAACCAAGCCCCACTATATGCCAATTGAGCCCTGAGAACAAAAGGGTACTGTACACCAGAAGAGGGCCAACTTCAGGCTTGTGGGATCTACTTTGTTGTTTTCACCAGAACCCCAACATCCACCAACCACAGCCCACTTAGGCACACACTTAGAATTAAAGAATTCTCTGAGTCCAGGAATTTGTTCTGAGTAACAGAACTAAACAGAACTCATAGGCCTTCCATGCAAAAATTGACTCTTGGTTAGTCCAAACTTTCTTCAGTATAATTTAAGGTGTGTGTGTGTCATTTTGTTGCTGTCTGTTAAACAATGTGGAGTCAGAAATCCACATTGCTGATCTACTGCAAATCACCCAAAGATCAACCAGTATATCTAAATCTATTTTCTGCCCACCTCTGCTGTGCACAAAACACTAAACCTCACCTGAAAAGCAAACCACCCATCCTTCTTTGTTAATCAATCATAGGATAAAAGCCCAAGCTATTACTTCTTAACCAAAACACAGGAAACTCAGTACATGTAACTTGGATTATTAGGTCTGGGAAGAAGCAGTGCATCTGGGAGTTGCCCTCCCAGGACTAGTCCATTTTTTGGAAAGTTTTTTGCACTCCAGAACCTATAACTGCCCTAGCACAGTATGCCTGCCTCAGGCACACTTGAATTTGCCTGAGTTCCTCACCAACCTTATAGCAGGTTTTTGGGGGGTGGGTGGGTGAGGTGGGGGGTTGCATCATTCAAAGCCTTTTGGAGTAGAGCTGGGAACTTTGCCTCTGTTCCGTCCAATGCATCCCAGCAACCAGCAGAGAGCAGCAGCAGGGAAAGCAGCAATTTCAAATCAGCTGGTGCCTGCTCCTTGTAAGCTGCCACTGAGACAGTGCCGAAGACCAATAGCAACATCTTTGCAGACAGAGCTCACTTACCCCCATTGACAAGTAATACTTGGCTGACATGGAGGGGGGTGGGGATGGTTGATATCTACCAGGCTAGGGACTCTCTATTTTATACTGGAGTTTTAATATTTCCTGGGAAATTTATTGGATAACTTTGGGGGCAGGGGAGTCCCCATATTACTTTGGTCATTGGTGGAGGAGGTATGGCATTGAGGGGTTAACAGGTGAGGAGACAACTGATTAAACACATTATACCAATTCCCTCTTTTGGTTCTTCCCCTAACCAGATGGTCCTGACTGCCTTCCCAGCTTGTTGAATGCCAGATTGGTCACACCAGGTTGTGGAAGGCTACTCTGTAATGCATCCCATTATAGGACATATATATGGGGTGGTTAAAGTGGCCTTACAAAATCAGGCCAATAGACTATAATGCTATGCACATTTAGTTGGAAGCAGGTGCCAATGAAATAGAGAGGACCTATTCCCAAGTAAAAGTGTTTAAGATGAGAACGTTAATCACTGAAGCATTTGGCACTAGTATAAATCTAAAAAAATATTTCCATATGATGTAAGAGACAAACAAGTGGAAAAATAGGAAGGCAATAAACTAACTTTAAAAGGAACTACACCTACATTCAAAGCCTGGATACATTTACTGGAAGTAATGGACTGTGTACATGTTATGTAGAGTTTGCCTGAAATATATTCCAGGTGAAGACCTTTTTATTCTCCCAGGCGTTTTAGTCCTTCAGTTAAAAAAAAACCTCTGTTAGTGCTTTTTAGATCCTTCCACTGCTGCTGTTTTACTTTGGTTTTATTTTGTTGCTCTTTAAAACATTGTTTTTAGGTTTTACTTTATGTTTTATTATGTTTATTTATGGTTTTAAATTCCAGCTCTTGGGTGATACAGAAATGTAATTAAACAAACAGATACTCTACAGGGCAGGTGCTCCATGCAAGTGCCATAATATGTAGAGCAGCTTACCGTGTAGATAATCTATTTTATGCGGAGAGTCTCCATGACACCACTTGATGTGCTTAGCAGTGGCATGAAAACTCTTAATATGGTAAAGGGATTCATGGGCCAATCTACTCTACAATCTATTACTGTCATGTGCAACTAGACAGAAATGAACACTGGTTGTACTATGAAACATTATCTAATTGAATATAACTAAAAAGCAATTAATTGTAAGTTCAACCCCACGGTGAGTGAAGTGAAGGCCAACTGTCATAACAATTTCAGAAGCCATGGTTTTTAGCCAACCCTTGATTATTGTTAGCCATTATTACTAATTATATTTATTACTACTATTATTGTTAAGTACATTTCTATACCATGCTTCCTAGGCTGAAATTGTCACAGGAAAAAAGATGACACCATGTGCTAAACTTGCACATTTTGGCTTTTAACATACATTTGCAGCTGCAGCTTCAATTGGTTGTGATTGGTTGTCAGTCAAAAACCAGTCCATGTCAAGTTCAGTATGTGTCATCATCTTTCACACACCATTCATGGCAATCCCAATACAAACCAGTATGGGTTAAAAGATACAGTGTTCATACAGTTTCGTGGTAATATTTTTTGCCATGTTGTAAGTGAGAAGCTAGAGGTAATGTTGTGCCCAGTACATGATCTCTCACTGTCAGATAGTTGACCTGTATCACATAGGAGAGGCAAACTTAAAGTCACAAATTTATAAAACGGATACTCCACATCATGCATAAGCATGTTTTGAAAAGACTGGGAAGGAAACTTCCTTGAGTATGCCAGTTGTATATATGAATGTGTATAGGGTCTTCAAGGGAACTTAGTGGAACAGGACAGAGGACCAAATGAAACTCCTTAAGTAAGTGTGAGAAAGACACAACCTCGTGCTAGGCACATTATTTCAGACTAAGATTTGCTAGTGCTGTGTACACATAGGGTCTTTGGTCAGGATAGTGCTCATCCTTGAAAGATTCTGAGGAAGGGAAAACAGCTATTTATTTTGGGATTTAACACAGAAATGAGTTTTATATGATGAATAGGATACCAAAATCACGTTAAAGGTACTGAACGTTATCGCAGAAGGAGGAGAGCAGGAAGAATTGCAGTAAGCCAAGGATAGCTGAGCAGCTATGCTTCAGCAAGAGGGCGGGAGAGAGAAGGAGGTGTTTACCTCTCCAAAATCTGCTGAACTAGCTGAAGCTGGGGGTGGGTATCTTCAGTGGCCATATAAATCCAAGAGGCACAAAGGGCAGATGTTCCTAGTCCGTAGAACAGTTTTATGTAGGGCAGGAACACAGGATGCAGAGATCTAAGAATAGGCACCAAGCTGGGAGCTTCAAGAGAGAGTAGTGGGCCATGTGGATGCCAACAAGCACACTTAGTATGGGGGTCCAAAAGCAGTTATAGTGTTAAAAGGGGGAGTGTCTGCTGAAAGGGGTTTTCTGGGGGAACAAAAGGGGCAGTGGTGCCAAGTCTCCTTTTTGGAAAGGGGACAGTAGACTCTGCATGGGTGTGTCACAAGATGAAGGAAGGTGGGAGGTCACAAAGGTGCTCAGGATTCTTTGGTATGTTCAGTTAAAGACTGGCAAGGCCTGATTGCATTAGGATGTAGAGATTGGCTTTCACATGTCCAAATGTCCCAAGGCCCAAAGCACTTAAGCCTCCTCTTCTTCTTTTCAATGGAAGACTAGTCCAGTCAGTATAGCATCCCCATCCTTGGTTGCCAAAGGATCACTGCTATCTTAGCAATGATAGGCAGACAAGATGGAAGCTGATAATAAAAAGGAAGTGTGGGGGGAGAGGCAAAATGGTATTCTTTGGCATATGAGAATAAACGGGCAAAGTTATATTTTGTACGACGCTTTGAGTGACTTCTTTTTTGGAGGAAAAAGGAAGTGTATACATTCCTCAAACAAAAATATAAATAAATTGAGCCACTTCGAAGCATTATGCCAGAGCATGCAAATTACTGCTTCAAGTGTCCCTCAGAGGCAAAAACAATATTCCCTACATGAGCTTGCATATCAGCAGGGTGTTGTTTTTCTTCTTTTTCAGATGACTGATGATTGATACCAACTCTAAACAATAAATCCAGAGTATCCATGGTACATTGAGGCCAGTGTGAGAGGTTTTCCAATAGAACTGATGGATTTAAGTATACAGTGTACATTTGACCTTATCCAAGACATTATGAGAGTGCCCTTTGACCAAATTCATCAAATCTTTCACACAAAAAAACCTGTTTGCCACCTACTAGGACGCCCTTGAGGAGATTTAGCTGCTCAAAATAAAACATTGCATATACAGAGATAATCAGATGCCACCCATTCTTCATAGATTTTAAAAGATGCCATTTGCATAACCTGAGTAGCTTGAAGGTACAGTCCCAAAATGTTCTTGATCAGAAGCACTGTAGCCACAAAGCAGAATGGCAAACTACAAGTATGTCTTGATACTGACTCCGAACATAAATAGAATATAAAGAAGCAAAACATAAAGCACAACATGATATAAAGAAGCACAACATTATACTGACAACACACAATACTCTGTCAGGGCTGATCCATAGGCAGACACTGAGCGGGAGTCAGGTGCTGAGAACCAGGAGTCATCCCAGGGTCATAGCTCGATAGTCAAGCAGAGAAGAAAGAATGCAAGGAACATGCCAGGAAACGCTACTGTTGCCCAGGTAAAGTCCCAGCCTGAACAGGAAGTGGATACATGCCTTCTTACTGAGGAGACCCAGTGGCTAATTGGGTGGGCGGAGCTCCTCCAGGACCTAGGAACACTTCACTGCCCAGGAAGATGCTCCAACCTCTAGCCAAAATGGCTCACCACATGGGGCAGCTGTGTGCACAGACCTGTGGGTTCCTGGTTGTAGCCTCAGCAGCTCCCGACATGTTCCCAGCAGGAAAACACACACACACCACTTTCACTTTCCAGCTAACTTACAAAAAATTGTCCTACAATTTCATCTGTATTACTTCATTGTGAAATAGTTGCTGTTGAATCCCTGGGTGGAAGAAGGTGACTTATATGAAGAAGAGAATAATATATAGATTTATCTAGGAGCCCTGATGCCACAGCAGCCATTCAGGAAGCCAGTGAAAAGAGACTGCCTGGCACAAGCAGTAAACGCACTTGTATAGCAGAACTGGGAAATGTACAAGGTAGAAACATGTCCCTTTTTCTAAATCCTTCTGGCATGGAATGGATCATTTCTGGCATGGGACGGATTCATATACTATGAAAGTAGTGATAAAATCACTCAATAGTGGGTCAAGTACAAGTGTCCACTGATCCAATTTTACATGTACAAACATGATGCTGTGTGTGTGTGTGTGTGTGTGTGTGAGAGAGAGAGAGAGAGAGAAAGCTGGAACGCTAAGACGTTCTAACTAATTGCAACTTTCTGTAGGGCCTACATAGGCGTTTGGTTTTGTTCAAGAAAACCATCAGCTATATCATCAATAACTGCTTAGTGAACATGTTGTAAATTTACAATCACTGTAAGGTACTATTTCCCTATATCTTCCTCACATGCACTCAATACCAAGATGCACCTGTAAACTAAAGTCTTCACTGACCATTTCCTTCCACTCAGTAGCACTAACATCAGAAAACAGGAAGACAACACCCTTACGAGTGAAACATTATTAACACCATCTTGTTGCACACAGTTAAACAACCACTAAATGCTAGTAATTTTCCTGATGGGTATTTTCTGCTCAAAGACTCGTTTCTATTTTAATATGTCATGCATGTTGCTATTACTACTGCTTTATCATTTGTCAACAAATCAAACTACCTTCTTTAGCAGCTCTCGTGAGAGACTTTAAGCCGTTGGCATGAATTTCCTGTGCGTTTACTTTTTTTTTATAACAAACTTGATTGTCACCTATGATATTTCAAAGATCACTCCTCATATAGACATCAAGCTGGAAATTAGATGCAGGGCTTTGCTTTCCATGGAACATTATGCAGAGGCACTCTGGCTAATAAATCTTTGTAGCTAATGCATTCCAGATGGAAGCCATGTCTCACAGATTTAACCTTCCTAAACCCTTCCAAAAATTCCTCCCACCAAAGGCTCTCTGAATGAGATATGTATGATTGAAATGGAATCATTAATATATGGCATCTACATATCACTTCAGATCATAATCACTTGCAAAAACCCTTATATCCTTTCACACAAATATACAGTTTTTGGACAATATGTGACAGGGAAAAGCACCAATCACAGTGAACTATACACTTTAATTTCTCCCCAACCCTTAATGCCATTAACAGATGCTATAAAGAGAACATCCACTTCTGTCGCCTTAACTTTTGTACGTGCATAACAAATGCTGCAAAAAAAGAAGGATCAAGTCTCTCACAGAAGCCACTAATTAACATCACGGTTTAATCATGTCACCATGTTTAGCAGGCTACATCATTAGTTTATGTCAGACTGAAGCAGTGAAACATCTAAACACCTACATGTAGATCCTTACAAATTCAGTCATGTGAAGTGGGAAGGTCAGTGTTAGACAAGGCTGCAACTACACCTCTGATATTTAGAAACCATTACAAATCACCATGATAATAGGCTAAGGTAGCATTATATAAGATACCTTTGCTTCTTTGCTAGGATAATTTCCAAAATCAGTTACATTTTTAAAATCCTCTATAAATGTTACGGATTAACCTTGAGTTATAGGTATTTATCCCCTTCATGGATCACTGCCTTGTTGTGGCAAAGGGGCTTGTGTAACTCAGTGAAGCCATAAGCTATGCCGTGCAGGGCCACCCAAGACGGACCGGTCATGGCGGTCATGGAAGAGAGTTCTGACAAAATGTGGTCCACTGGAGAAGGAAATGGCAACCCACTCCAGTATTCTTCCCAAGAAAATCCCATGGAATGTATCACAAGGCTAAAAGAGATGATGCCAGAAGATGAGTCCCTCAGGTCGGAAGGTGTCCAATATACTACTGGGGAAGAGCAGAGGGAATTTTCAAGTAGCGCCAGAAAGAGTGAAGCGGCTGGGCCAAACCCGAAAGGACACTCAGCTGTGGATGTGTCTGGTGATGAAAAGAAAGTCCGATGCTGTAAGTAACAATATTGTTTAGGAACCTGGAATGTCAGATCAATGAATCAAGGTAAGCTGGAGGTGGTCAAACATGAGATGGCAAGATTGAACATCGACATCTTGGGAATCAGCGAACGAAAATGGAAAAGCATGTGCGAATTTAATTCAGGTGACCATCATATCTACTACTGTGGGCAAGAATCCCTTAGAAGAAATGGAGTAGCACTCATAGTCAACAAAAGGGTGGGAAAAGCAGTACTGGGGTACAATCTCAAAAACCACAGAATGATCTCAGTACAAATCCAAGGCAAACCATTCAACATCACAGTAATTCAAGTCTATGCCCCAACCACTGAGGTTGAAGAAGCTGAGGTTGATCGGTTCTATGAAGACCTACAACACCTTCTAGTACTAACACCAAAAAGATGTCCTCTTCATCATAGGGGATTGGAATGCCAAAGTAGGAAGTCAAGAAATCACCGGCATAACAGGCAAGCATGGCCTTGGTGTACAAAATGAAGCAGGACAAAGGCTAATAGAACACACTGATCATAGCAAACACTCTTTTCCAACAGCACAAGAGGCGACTCTACACATGGACATCACCAGATGCTCAATATCGAAATCAGATTGATTATGTACTTTGCAGCCAAAGATGGAGAAGCTCCATACAGTCAGTAAAAACAAGACCTGGAGCTGACTGTGGCTCAGATCATGAGCTGCTTCTTGCAAAATTTTGGCTGAAATTGAAGAACATAGGGAAAACCACTAAACCATTCAGGTATGACCTAAATCATATCCCTTATGAATATACGGTGCAGGTGAGAAATAGATTTAAGGGACTAGACCTGATAGACAGAGTGCCTGAGGAACAATGGACAGAGGTCCGTAACATTGTTCAGGAAGCAGCAACTCAATCCACCCCCAAGAAAAAGAAATGCAAGAAAGCAAAGTGGCTGTCTGAAAAGGCTTTACAAGTAGCTGAGGAAAGAAGGGAAGCGAAAAGCAAGGGAGAAAGGGGAAGATATGCAGAGTTCCAGATAATAGCAAGGAGAGACAGGATAGCCTTCTTAAATGAACAATGCAAAGAAATCGAGGAAAACAATAGAATGGGAAAGCTTAGAGATCTTTTCAAGAAAACTGGAGATCTGAAGGGAAAGTTTTGTGCAAAGACGGGCATGACGAAGAACAAAGAAGGCAGGGACCTAACAGAAGCAGATGAGATTAAGAAGAGGTGAAAGAATACACAGAAGAACTATACAGGAAAGATCTGAATGTCCCTGATAGCCATGATAGTGCGGTCACTGAACTTGAGCTGGACATCCTAGAGAGTGAAGTCAAGTGGGCCTTAGGAAGCATTACTAACAACAAAGCTAGCAGAGATGACAGTATTCCAGCTGAGCTATTTAAAATCCTAAAAGATGATGCTGTTAAAGTGCTGCACTCAATATGCCAACAAATTTGGGAAACTCAACAATGGCCGCAAGACTGGAAAAGGTCAGTTTACATTCCAATTACAAAGAAGGGCAATGCCAAAGAGTGTTCAAACTACCGCACAATTGCGCTCATTTCACATGCCAGCAAGGTGATGCTCAAAATCCTACAAGCTAGGCTTCAGCAGCATGTGAACCGAGAACAACCGGAAGTATAAGCTGGGTTTCGAAGAGGCAGGGGAACTAGAGATCAAATAGCCAACATTCGCTGGATCATGGAGAAAGCAAGAGAATTCCAGAAAAACGTCTATTTCTGCTTCATTGACTACGCTAAAGCCCTTGATTGTGTAGATCACAACAAACTATGGCAAATTCTTAAAGAGATGGGAGTACCAGACCACCTTACCTGTCTCCTGAGAAACCTGTATGAGGGCCAAGAAGCAACAGTAAGAACCAGACATGGAACAACCGATTGGTTCAAAATTGGGAAAGGAGTACGACAAGGCTGCATATTGTTGCCCTGCTTATTTAACTTATATGCAGAGTACATCATGAGAAACGCCGGGTTGGATGAATCACAGGTCGGAATTAAGATTGCTGGGAGAATTATCAACAACCTCAGTTACGCAGACGATACTACCCTAATGGCAGAAAGCGAAGACGATCTAAAGAGCCTCTTGTTGAGGGTGAAAGTGGAGAGTGCAAAAGCTGGTTTGAAACTCAACATTAAAAAAACGAAGATCATGGCATCTGGCCCCATCAGTCCTGGCATATAGAAGGGGAAGAAATGGAAGCAGTGACAGATTTTATTTTTTGGGGCTCCAAGATCACCGCAGACAGTGACTGTAGCCATGAAATTAAAAGACGCTTGCTCCTTGGGAGGAAAACTATGGCAAACCTAGAAAGCATAGTAAGAAGCAAAGACATCACCTTGCCAACAAAGATTCGTATAATCAAAGCTATGGTTTCCCAGTAGCAACGTATGACTGTGAGAGCTGGACTATAAGGAAGACTGAGCGCCAAAGAATTGATGCCTTCGAACTGTGGTGCTGGAGAAGACTCTTACGAGTCCCCTGGACTCCTCTGCCTTTTCGAAACCCAGTTTGTACATCTGGCAGTTCTTGTTCTGTGAATTGCTGGAGTCTACCTTGCAAGAATGAACTTGAGCACACTCCGGGAGAGGGCAGAGGCCAGGAAGGCTTGGCGTGCTATGGTCCATGGAGTCAAGAAGAGTCGGACACGACTTAACGACTGAACAACAATAGGTATTTTTACCTTCACTTATATGCAGTGATGTACGATGTAATGTAGGGATGTACGAAAGTCACTTACCTTCTCACGAAACTGATTCGCGGTGGGGGGAGGCGCTCCATCCCTCCCCCCGAAATTCTGGCCAGGGGGGCACTCCGTCTCTTCCCCCCAAATTCTGGCCGGGGGGGAGGCACACTCTCCCCCCCCCCCGAATCCTGGCTGGCCGGGTGCGCAAATGGCGGCGGCCGTAGCCGCTGCCGTTTGCATCTCTGCAGTCAGCCGGGATAGGCTACGTAAATGTTTACGTAGCCTATCACGGAGGAGTAAAAAAAAACAAACACAACCGCGCGTAGACGCTACGCTATTTGCATTCCCCTTATTTTCGCCGTAGTCTACGTAAATGTTTACGTAGACTACATGTTCCAAAATAAGGAACGCAAATGGCTGTCAGGGTGGACACTGAGCCCATAGAATCCCAGAGTTGTTCTGATTCTGAGGAACAGCAGTCGCTCCTGGGAGAAGAGCGCGTTCCTCTTTCCCAGGACCAACAGCTGACGGAGATTCCTCCCACCACCATTCCTAGTATAGTTAGCAGTCCATGGAGTGACCAAGCACAGATAGCAGACTTGGTGGATGCGTGACACAGACGCAGAGAGCGGCGCCAGATGGAGGGTGCGGAAAGGAGGCGTAATGCTAGGTTGGTGCGCAAACAACGGCTGCGCCCAGAGGATCCAAGGGAAAAGGGGAGGGACTCTCCCTAGTCCTTATGTTCAGGGGTCCACCAGTAATTCCCTTTCAAACGGGGACCAACTGTTCCAACTTAGGGCATAGGTACTGTGCTGCTCAGATCTAGTTGCAATCGGTATAGTTGTTAAGTTGTAAAAGAAGAATAAAGCTTTGAAAGGAATTCCTTTGTCTGTGTCTGGACTTGGCTACTGGATTAGACTGAGAGAGGCCTCCAAGGAGCCCTTGACAATGGCACCGCCCATGGGCGCTGCCATTTGCGTACGCACGGTTTTGTTTTTGGTTTTTTTACTCAGCCGTGATAGGCTACGTAAACATTTACATAGCCGATCATGGTATTTTTTAAAAATCTAGCCATGATCGGCTACGTAAATCTTTATGTAGCCTTTCACGTTTGTGTTTTGTTTTTTTTACTGGAAATGGTGGCGGCAGCAGCCGGTCAGAAGACCGGCCGCCGCAGCCACCGCCGCCGAACCGCCGCCGGAGCCACCGCCATCAGGAGGATTCGCCCAAGGTAAGTCCCATCCCGGGGGGCTGGCGGGGGGGTGGCAGATCATTTCGCCACCGATTTCGGGGGGCCGAATGTGCTGGCATTCAGTCTCCCCGAGATTCGTGGCGAAATTCTCTGACATCCCTACTTTAATGCTAATGCTGAAAGGTACAGATCAGAATACATTGCTTAAACACACACATAGAAGAACAATGCAACACAGGATCCCTAAAATTTGAGGGCATGATCCAAAGTTCACCACTTTTAAATGTTACTTAAATGGGAAGTCAATGGAAAATTTAAACATTTGCTCTCTTCCCCCCATTGAAATCAATGGGGTTTAAAATGCATCACTTGCTGGCTTGTGCCCTTAGGTTATTTTTCAAAACAATTTTATTACATGTGAGTTATTATTTGTTCCTCTTATTAAATTATCAAAGTATTAATTGATTTATGCAAAAGCCATAACACTAATATAGAACAGAATAGACAGCTTTCAAGATATCACTAACTTGACCCCAGAAAGCCAAAACTTCACTGAAAATACACATCCAATATTTCTGGTATAAGTACAAGAACTGTGAATATATTATGCATAAACACCATAATGGACAACCCCATCACGGATAACTAAAACTGCCAATATTATACTGTCCCTATACAAATCTATAGTGCGACTACACTTGGAATACTGTGTACAATTCTGGTCACCACACCTAAAAAAATATATTGCAGAGCTGGAAAAATTCCAGAAAAGGGCATCTAAAATGATCAAGGAGCTGGAGCATCTCCCCTATGAGAGAAGGTTACAACAGCTGGGATTGTTTAACTAGAGGTCTACAAAATTATGCATGGTGTGGAGAATGTGGATAGGGAGATATTTTTCTCCCCCTCTCAAAATACTAGAGCCCGGGGTCATCCTATGAAGCTGACTGGTGGGAGATTCAGGACAGATAAAAGGAAGTACTTCTTCACACAGCGCATTGTTAAACTATGGAATTTGCTACCACAGGATGTAGTGATGGCCACCAATTTGGATGGCTTTAAAAGGGGATTGGACAAATTCCTGGAGGAAAAGGCCATCAATGGCCACTAGTCTTGATGGCTACCAGAGGCAATGAGCTTATGTACACCAGTTGCTGGCGAACATGGGTGGGAGGGTGCTGTTGCGCTTGTGTCCTGCTTGTGGGTTCCTGATTGACAGCTGGCTGGCCACTGTGTGAACAGAATGCTGGACTAGATGGACGCTTGGTGTGATCCAGCAGGGCTCTTGTTATGTTCTTACACCTGTGTGCTCCTGTGGTGGGTGTTTCCATACATGGTGATTTTCATCCTCTTCTTGGGTCCTAGTGTGGGTGAAGCAGCAGCCTGGGGAAGTGCGTGTAAGAGGAAACCGTACAGCTGCCATTGCTAAGCCACCAGAATCAGATTGATCTGCCACCATCACCAACCTGCCCACCACTGGAATGCAGCCCCCCAAAACTTTGCTAAAAGGGAATTTGGGTTTCAGGCTTCTGCACCCCTGCTGTAGCCTTTCATGCAACTATATAAAATGTAGGGATGGCGGAGAATTCCGCCACGGATTTCAGTGAGGCCGATTGCACTGGCATTTGGCCCCCCGAAACCCATGGCGGAACGGCCTCCCGCCCCCCTGCGGAATCCCCCCTGGGATGAAGCTTACCTGGGGTGGATGTTGTGGCGGCGGCGGCGGCAGCTGGTCTCTTGGCCGGCTGCTGCGGACTGAAATGGCCACCGCTGTAGCGGCTGCCATTTGTGTCCGGCCAGGCTGCCATGATAGGCTACGTAAGTATTTACGTAGCCTATCACGGCAAAGGCAGCCACGCAAATGGCGTCCACCACGCCATTTGCGTAGCTGCCTTTGCCGTGATAGGCTACGTAAATACTTACGTAGCCTATCACGGCAAGCTAAAAACAACAACAACAGCGTATGCAAATGGAGGCGGCTACGGTGGCCACCATTTGCATTCCCTTTTTTTCGCCGTTTTAGCCTACGTAAATATTTACGTAAGCTATTACGGTGAAAAAAAGGGGAATGCAATAGTGTAGTGGGCGCTATTTGCGTTCCCCTTTTTTTCGCTGTAATAGCTTATGTAAATATTTACGTAGGCTAAAACGGCGGGGGGGGGGAAAGGAACGCAAATAGCGCCCACTACACTGTTTGCATTCCCCTTTTTTCACCATAATAGCTTATGTAAATATTTACGTAGGCTAAAACAGCGAAAAAAAGGGAACGCAAATGGCAGCCGCCGTAGCCACTGCCATTTGCGTACGCTTTTTTTTCCCCGGAAGCCTGCCCAGCGGCCGGATGTCCGGCTGCGGGTGGCCCTGGCCGGCGGTTCCACGGAATCTCTGCGGAGTGGAGCCAGCCGGACTAGGATTTCGGGGGGAGGCGCGAAGCGCCTCCCCCCCACTACAAATCACCTCGTTGAAAAAGTAAGTGACTTTTGTACACCCCTAATAAAATAGTGTGCTAGGGTCCCTAGGGATGAGCTCAACAACCTGGCCTCTTAGGCTGGATCTACACCTTGTGTCATACTGATACGATCTCATCATGGTAACACTATATCCCTCTTGCTCATTTATACCTGGTAGCACACACACAGACGCGATGTGCTATATTGGATAATATGGAATAAGAAGTGGGAAATAACACTACAAAAGTGGTATGTGGCATATGTAATGTGCCCCAACAGTTATCAGTGCCCATCAGCACTGATAAAAAGCACTAGTGTAGATCTAGCTTTAGCGTGTGGGCTCTACAGTTCAAATCTGTGCACTGTGAGAGTGATGTTGGAAAATATAACAGGAAAATATTAATATACTCAGGAAAATATAACAACCAATCTCAAATTTTGGCTTCTACAAACACACACATTCTGGAAAATGACCCAGGGGTCAAAAACCCAAGTTGGGCTGGTATTTCTCTCCCCACCCCCGCCCCTGTTGCTTGGTGACCTTAGATGTAATGTAGGAGCCTTGCACACAGACACATAAGCAAGGTCAGCAGTAGCACAGAGTCAAGCCACTTAACTTAAAAGTAGCCTGCTTCACTTTTGTGCTTGAAAGTTGAGGAGAAATTGCTGAAACAGAAGTTCATTTATTTCATTAGTCCTCTGAGCTAAAAGGAAAAAGCAAAAAGCATTGTGAAAGATTTAGTATGAGGAACCACACCTGAGCATAGGAAACTGCCTCATACCGGGTCTGTTGAGCCAGGTCTTGTCTACTCTCCAGTGTCTCAGGCAGAGATCTTTCGCATGATCCACTACTACCTTATCCCTACCAGATCCTTTTATTACTGGAGGTGCAGGGGTTGAACCTTCTGCATGCAAAGCATATGCTCTGTGCTGATGTATGCTCCCCACACCCCCCAGGGAATTTATAGCCCTTTTATCCTCATGGACAGGGCTTGGCTGGGAATTGAGCTCAGGGCCTCTCACACCATAAGCGAGACTAATAGCCCCAGACCATCAAGTCACAAAAATGGAATCACAGGGAAACCTAATATGAAATAGAATTTATTGAAACTGAGTGCATCTTTCTTCCCAATTCAGGAACAGTGTGATTTGGTAGAATGTGGCTTGTTTGATCCTTATTCTATCAGTCTGAGTCAGCTTCAATGAAACTTCAAAAAGGCTATGTAAAGAAGCATTTGTCTGCTTTTGGGGAGGATTTTTTTTTCAACTGAAATTAGAAAGTTTGGATCATTTTCTGATGTCTAATCCTATTATGTTAACTAATGAACTCAGTTTGTCTCAATTATTAAAGCAACAAGTGTTTGTTGTTTCCCCAAAAGCACAGATCCTCTTAGATATGGATCTATTTGTATCACCCCAAACAGGAATCCTGAAACAATCCAGCATGGTAAAGCATAAGGATGCCATTTTTATTATATAAAAAAGGTTGATTCATCACATTTAAAATTTTATGAACAGACATTTTGCAATGGACTGTGCAATATTTTGAGTAAAAAGGCTATAACACAAAAGCGACAAAAAGGGATGGTGGAAGAGAAAGTTAAAAAACATTAGTGGTCAAAGTAATTTTGAAAGCTACTTTAGCAGTGCACAGCAAAGCTATCAAACTGAGAACAAATGCAAAAAAAAAGCTTTCATTGGTATAAAGCAATAACAAATTCTGTGGTAGTTCATTAAAAAGAATTTGAATGGCAGGTCCTGGAGAAAATTCTATGTTCTGGATCCCTAGGTATGTTCATGTTTTCAAAACATGATGGAAGCGATGACAGTCAGAGAAGCAAGTGCAGGTGCAAGAAGAACCTCCTTAAAAAATGTCACATGCCGAAGTAATTATTGATAGGAATTTTATATATTCTACAGATGTACATGATGCCCTCAGGTGATTTAGGTTTTAGCCTTGATACTGATTACGGTCATATGCCTTGATCAGGGCTGACACTGGCACTCATCAATATTGGGCAACTGCCCAGGGCCATCCATCAGGCCTACCAAACACTGGACCAGCACAATTCCTAAGCCATTTTCCCTGCTAGTTTCCTCTGTACCAGAAGAAGAGCAACCGGGAGGATGAATTAACCATTTCCCAGACATAGAAGTGGCACAAACTTGCTGAGGAAGGGAGAGTTGTTTTGCCCAGGCCACCCCAAAATGCAAAAGCCAGCCCTAGACTTGATACCTGTATGGTGCCACAAGATGACAAATATTAAAATCAGGTTTTTAAAAAGCAAGCACACACACAAAGGGCAAGTGGTAATTAATTACCATGCTGAGACCTTAAAATCTGGCTCTTCAAAATGTAGCTCCCTTCAAAGGGGCCTTGATGCTGGAGTAGAACGAGCCTGTGATCTCTGAAACGTCACAGTTCCTCGTCTGGCACTGGCAGAGACACTGACTTGCCAGAGCAACACTAAAGGTGCACTTAGCCTGAAAGAACTGGTAGCGGTACATTAGCATGCAATGAAGTAGTTAAATGACAGAGTCCAATCCTCTGGTTGGCTCAGTTACACTCCCAATCAGATTCCTGATGAAACCAACCACACTGAAAGAGAAAGAAGGGGGTGGGGGAGAAAATCAAAGCTTTCGCTTGTGCTTTAGGATGCTGCACAACAGCAGCAAAATCAATAACTTTTAATTCCCTGTCCTTCTCTCTGTAAACATGATGGACTGCCAGCTGCTGTGCTCATACACCCTGACTGGCATTGCATGATGTCACTCTCAATTGTTGGCTTAGAGAAATCCTTTCTCTTTTTCTCTGCCGCCACAACAAAATTCAGTTCTATGGAAACATGGATCACTTTGCTCCATTATAATAGGAATGTTTTGGAATGGACACACATGTCTTTTGGGTTTGAGGTTTTAAAAGTGTTTTGGTTTGTTTTGGTTTGTTTAAACCCTGTTGATAATTGGAACTATTGTTCTTACTTAGTAGAAAATAGACTGACAAATGTTAACAAAAAGACCATTACAGACAGACAGTATTTAATATATATAGACATAACCAAGGAAATACAAACAAAATTGTTGGCATACTGCACCTCTGAAAGGTGCTATGCAAACGATTACAGCCTTGTAAAGGTTCTTTTTTCAGGATACTGGAAGAAATGTGAAGCGTGAAGACCACGTTCTAGGTCCCACATCTAAAAAGACAGTGTGTGTGTGTGTGTGTGTGTGTATTCATGTATGGGAACTTCGCACTTAGCAAGGAGGTGCTGACACCTGCCATTTGAAACCTGTCCTTTGTCCAACCACATACGCAAGTTGACAGTGTTCAGGATATTGCTTCACTCACTAGCCTTTCCTCCTGGCAGTCTACCACAGCATTCTGAGTTCTCTTTCTTCTCTGGAAACTGATGTGCCCCTCTTCCCCCTGCCCCTGCCACAAATATTGGTGGCACACACAAAGGAGATTACATGGCCTCAAAGGAGTATGGGTGGGGGTAAACATTTGTTTCTTGACAGCATCATATACAGTACAAGATTGAGAGAAGAAGGAAGAGGAGAAAACAAGAAGATGGGATTAAGGAATCTGCTCATACAGACATTACCCATAAGGAACAACTTTGGAAGGGAATGCTATTTGCATATCATTCTCCTCTGCCTCAAGGCTGCATGCTGCTGCCTACTTTAGTGCTTCTTTAAGGAATTAGGAAGTAACCAAAGAAGAACTCATCAGGGATATGAATCCTGGTCTGTGACGCTCCTGAGAGTTGTCGCGCTGCTCCTTTTTGCCTCTGTTTTGTAGCCTTGGGCACCATACTGACAAGGGAGTCCCTGGACTCCACCATGCCAGTTTCCTGATGGCATTGGAGTTGAGCAGGAAGGCAATCCTGGAGGAGAAGCAGAGAATGGCTGCCAGGGCAAGAGCATTCTTTGGCAGCAAAACCTCCTATCCAGTTCCCTGAGAGTAAGCCCCAATGAACTGGATAGGATTTACTTCTGAGTATGAATAGGGTTGCATTCTATGTCTCTTAAACAAACACAGAACTGCTCAGTGCTCCTCCGTAGCATTTACCTCTACCTAAGCTTGAGCCTAGGATCATGAGAAGATTCTAGGCTCTTCTCCTGGGACACAGAGGGCCTTTGTGCCCTTCTCCTAAAGGCACAGAGCATGATGCAACAGGGACCTGATCCTGAAGACCATGGGCTTTCACCGACGCAGCTAGATTTTCAGAGGTCTCATTCTGTCCAACAATAACCTTTCAGGAAGGTGGTGCAAGGAGAGCCTAAAGGTCTAAAGTTTTGCATTGGTTTTCCAGCTAAACAATTTGCCTGTTCAAAGGCACAAACTTAAAGGTAAGGATCTTGACAAAAGCCTTGTTTTTCATCCTCAGCTAAAGATATTCTTAAGTGATTTGATATTGTCTGGGAAAGTTAATTAATGTGACACTGATTATACACTAGGGACAAGCAACTGCAGGCTCAGGGATCAAATCTGGTCACAGGATGTCTAACACAGGCAGCATGAACAGTGAGGGAAGGTTTGACAGAGCCCTCCCCTTTTTATGCACTTCAACTGACTTCTGTTACATGAGAAAGCATGACTGGACCCAGACAATTGTAACAACTTTTGTCCTGGCACAAGTATCACCCTTCTGGGAAGAGGTGCTGGTGGTCCAGCTCAAGGCACTTTTGGATGAAATATATCAGATAGACCTTTTCAATCTGGGTGTAGGCTGGGGTTTGGCACTGAAACAACCTTGGTTGTCCTGATTGATTACCTCTGCCATGAGATACACAGTATGACCATACTGATTCTTCTTGACCTCTCTGTGACTTTTGGTACCATCAGCTATGGTATCTTGCTGGATTGGCTCTCTGAGTTGGGGCTGGAGGCTACAGTGATACAGAAGTTCTGCTCATACCTGCATGGTCGGTTTCAGAAGGTAGTACTGGTGGACCTCTGCTGGAACCCTTGGCATTTGAACTGTGCCACAAAGTTCCATCCTGTCCCCCATGCCCTTTTGATATCTGTATGAAGCCTCTGGGTGAGATCACTTGGGGCTCTGGAGTGAGGTGACATCAATATGCTGATGACACCCAGGTCCATTTCTCTGTGTCTTCTGAATCAGATGAGGCTGTAGGGGTGGGGAAGTGCTGTCTGGACTCAGTAATGGGGTGGATGAGCTGAATCTGGAGAAGACAGTTACACTGTCGGTAGGTGGTTCCTGGGCAGAGGAAGTTAGCATTCTGGATGGGGTTGAATTGCCCCTGAAAGGAGCAAGTATGCAGCTTGGGGAGCACTGCTTGATCAAATGCTGTATCTCACCTTGTGAGCTACGGAGACCCAAAGCACACGTTTCTTCAAAGACACAGCTAGCACCTACGTTGTTGTTGTTTTTTTACTTAAGAATAAGTGCAGGGTGCTCAATTGGAATTGGGACCCTAGCTTGGCGAGTAGTGGGGGGGGCTTAACCCTTCCTTCCTGCTGCAGTTCTGTTCCAGATTTCCCCTGACACACACACACAATTTATAGCGACAAATAGTGTCTTTAAACTTATTTATGCTTTGGCCCTGAGTCAGTGAGTGGAGCCAAAGTTGCTGGCCTTTCAGTAGTTCAAATATGGCCCCTGTTAAATAAAATAGTTTTGCTGAGGAGGGTTAAGTCCCTGAGCATTCCTACCTTAGCCTGTCAATGGCAGTATACTGCCTGAAACACCACACACACCCTGGAGAAAGCAGCTCTGCATGTTTGAGCAGGCCAGTGTGGCATAGTCCAGGGGTGGGCAGAAGTCAGATCTCAGATATTTTGGACTTCAGCTCTCAGTAGTTCCTGTCAGCATGGCAGATGGTCAGAAACATTGGGAGTTGGTCCCAAACACCTGGAGATCTATTTTCTGCCAACCCCTGGCATAATGGACCCCATGCCAGCTTTGGACCAAGGGACTCTCTGTTGAAAATCTCCATTCAGTCATGAAGCTCATTGGTCACCTTGGGCCACTCACCATCTTTCAGCCTATAACTGACCTCATAGAGCCGCTGTGAGAATAAAGGGATGGGGAGACAAATAAACAAACAAACAAACAAACAAACAAACCATATACACTACCCTGACCTGGTTCCTGGAGAAATGGCAGGATGAAAAGAAAATAAACAACTTGAAATCTAAAAAAATAACACCTTAGTTCTATGAGCAGAGAACTTAAAAATGGACCATACAGTGACCTGAGGGGTGTGTGTGTGTGTGTGTGTGTGCGGGAGATTAATTAAAGCTATTAATCAAGTGCCTTAAAATACCACGGGTGGTTTGGGGAGATGTGTTATTTATCATTTATTTATTTATTTATTGCATTTATATCCCACCTTTTTTCTTCTTGCAAGGAACCCAAGGCAGCTTACATTATCCTCCCCCTCTCCATTTTATCCTCACAACAACAACCCTGTGAGGTGGGTTGGGCTGAGAGTCTGTGACTGGCCCAAAGTCACCCAGTGAGCATCCATGGCCGAGTGGGGACTAGAACATGGATCTCCCAGCTCCCAGTCTAATACTCTCACCACTACACCACACTCACTTTCAATGTTGGAAAGCATTAAAGTTTATTACATCATTAAAAATAGCAGTTACCTAATATATACAGTTGCCCTCTTGATTCAAGGTCATGGGGCTATTTTTTATTGGGCCAGCTACAGTTGGTGTAGGAAAGTTTTATTTATTTTAGAGAATTTGTATCCTGCTTTTTTACCATAAAATGGCCTCAAGGTTGCTTACAACAATAGAAATAGTACTATTCTAAACAACAACCCACAAAATAAAAATAGCCGGTCAACACATGGTAAATTGCCTTATACTAAGTGAAACCATTGGTCCATCTGGCTCATTATTTGCTCTCCAGAGTTCCAGACAGGGTTCTGTCCCAGCCTTACCTGAAGATGCCAAGGACTTAAGATAGAACTTTTTGCATGCAAAGCATGTGCTCTACCACTGACCTAGCTAGACAGAGCCCTTCTCCTAATAAAAGGGTGAAAGATAATACAGTAAAAGAACAGCTAAAAGAGCATTAGAAGTATCTCAAATACTGCTAAAAGTACAAGAGGACAGACTTTGCTTGACACCAAAAATATAAGATAACCAAGTTGGCACTTGGTGAACACATCTGGAGAGAGAGTTCCATAATTGGGGAACCAGGACAGAAAAGGTCCTCTGCCTGCCTGCCTGCCAGAATGGCCTCTGAAGGCAAGTTCATGTGGAAGACAGTGGTTATTTAGATATCCCAGCCCCCATCTCTTTATCTTTAAGGTCAAAAACTGCACTTTAAATTGAATCCAGAAACTGAGAGCCATTGAAGATCTTTTAACTCTGGATTGAAGTGTTCATGGCAGCCAGCTCCAGTACATATGTAAGTATGCATGCATTTATTTATTGGGAGAGCAATCTATGGCCCCTAGACAGAGTCTGGAGGGGCCATAAGATAGTTCGGATTCCTGGATCCGAGGCTGGAGACACCACTCCGACCTTGGACCCAGGACTCTGAGCTCCTTACCACTCTGCCTCACAGCTGGTGCTGGGAGAACCATGCTGGTTGCCTCTCTGAGGTCGCAAAGGCAACCTCAGAGGGAAGGGAAAGGGGGCATGCTGCTGGGTTGGGGGGTGGGGACAGCTTATGCCATATCCCCAGGCCTCCCCAGTCACCATTCCTCCTTTTCCCGGATGCTTCAGCTAGATGGGCGAAAACACCCATCTAGCAAAAATGCAGAGCATTCTCTGAGCAGGTGCACCATTGCTAATTCATTTCATATATATTCAGGAAACAACAGAGAACCCTGGAGGTCTTGGAGGGCTAACTTTCATGTTTTTTACAGATGCAACTGCACTGCCACATATCATGCATGTTTGTTACAAGAAATATAGTGTGTATGCCTGAACAGATGTATTCATCAAACTTTATGTACTATTTTAAATGTTAGTACTTAAAGATACAGGCACACGCAGAGGAACACCCAATGTGAAGACACCCAAAATATGCATGACCAGGGATAACAGGAACCCAGTGGATAAATCCTTGGCCATAGACTCTGGTACGAGCAAGCCACAGAATGTGCAGACACTTAGCCAAGTGGTGCTTGCTGCAGTCATGCAGGTTCTGTCTATGAAATAATGAGCAACTATGTGTAAATTGTGCCTGTGATGCTAGTCCTCTAATGACCTGCATGGTCACCTATATTCTGCTGGAATCAGAGGAGGCAGCAGCGAGGGCCTGATTTGTATTATACCATCCGTGCAGAGGCCCCAGTGCATGTACTGGCTGATTCCTTGGTGCAGTCGTGCAGGCTGCATTCATCTCCAGGGCAGGTTGATGCCATCACTAGCTTGCACCAGCGGCACAAGCATACAGGTAAACTTGCTTGGTCTGCCACAGTGCACCCGAATTGTGGTAAATTCATTGCCAATTTCTGGTTTTGGTGAAATTAGACAGCAACTTGACAAAAGCCTATAATGAAGAGAAGGTCTATATATAATTAATTCAGAAGCCTTCAAATGTCTTAATATGGTCAATCCAGAAACCTTCCAAGGTAGGCTGCCAGCTATAATAAATACTTAATTTTGCATTGACTCTGTAGGAAGATTTCTCAATATCTGATACATGACACCTAAAATCAATAGAATACTTAGGATATAGCATACAGTAATTGTTTAGATGCATATGTGTGATAATTACATATCAGCTAAATAATTCACTATTGAAATGATTTGTAATGAATAGTAATGTTTGTTAGAATAATTAACTTCAGAGATGAGCATTTTCCTCTTGGCCAATTACATGTGTATTACATATATGGACACTTACAACCAACATCCATGGCATAGGATAAGATATCCAGTCATATCTCATATGGTGCTTTGGAATTTAGAGGACACACTGCCTATATATCAGTTCTTACATGTGAGTATGTGATGCTTTTGCATGTCAGAGCACCATTTATCAGTGAAGAATGTCCAGCAGAGGGCTCCTTTGAAACAGAATGTGAAAAAGATGACAGGCTTTTAGCATATAATTGAAATGTATAGCAATTTGGAATCCAGTATATAGGGTTAAGATTTGCTGGTTATTTTAGAAAACCACAAACAGATTTAATACTTTGAGGCTTTGATAGTGAACAGCATTATTAAAGATTATTGGGCTCACTTTCATGATATCCATGGAATACAATTTTACTGCCTATAACTAAGCATGTGTCATACTTTAAAACATGCCTACACACTTCCCAAGGGAAGACAGTCCACCTGTCCTCAAGCTCTAGTTCTTTTTCCATGCTCAGTGACATGCTAAAAGACGAATCTCCACTTCATTAACTATTTTATATAGCTTCTTTTATATGGGTTTCAATTCAGGTTGGATGCAACTGTTTTATCCCAGGCTTCTGAATGGTTCCACTTCCATATGTAAGCTGGCCCAGGATTCAGTGAAAGTTTATACTGTTCAGAAGAGAAAGGTAACCTCTGCCTGTGTGTGTAAGGAAAATGGTGTTGAAAAAAAATGAATCCACACATTCAAATAACATGACAGAGCAAGACTGCACAAACTGAGTGGACATTGATGTGTAATTCTACCTTGTGGTGGGGGACAGCCAGACCAGGAAATACAGCTGCTAGATCAGGTGTTTTCTTTTATGTGATGAAGCCAGGTAGGAACTTCCTTTTCCCTGGGTAAATATGTATATCTATAGACATCACTCCCTTTAATACTAAACTTGGGAGATGTGTGCCAACAGGACTGGAGCCAAAAACCAGAGCCATTGAAATTAGAAGTTTCCATTT
Source organism: Heloderma suspectum (assembly GCF_057233095.1). Taxonomy (NCBI): domain Eukaryota; kingdom Metazoa; phylum Chordata; class Lepidosauria; order Squamata; family Helodermatidae; genus Heloderma; species Heloderma suspectum. The sequence continues at coordinate 55,642,553 of NC_139458.1, forward strand.
GCCACTTGGAACAAACTAGTTTCCTGTTTTCTCCAAATATGGAAAACGACTTTGCATAAACCATGTTCAGTTACCAAATCAAGCAATCAAACCATGGTTTGATTTCCTCGTTTTATAACTAAACATGGTTTTTACAAAATACATTTCCCCATGGTGGGACAAAACGCAAAACTTATTTAGTCCAGAACATGAACCGAAGCTCCTAATCTCTTCTTGTGAGTACAGGAGGAGGTAAAGGAAGAAGAAGGGTGTGAGCCCAAGGCTCACCTCAATGTGTTTTTGTCACAATAAACCATGGTTTATTTTGATATCTGAATGAGAATTATGTCTTGAAATAAAGTTTAAAATTATAAGCAATAATGGGTAAGATTACTAAACACATGGAAGACATATTTTAAAATAATGATCAGACCTTGATTTTTATTTATTTATTTGGTAAACTAAAAAATGGTTCTGTAAGAAAATTATTGGCAGAATTTTTATTTTAATATTGGTCAAATAATGCAGTGGTGAAAGTGTCCGCTGAATTGGCCTTTCTTAGTGCTTATTATACAAAACGGTGTTAAATATTAATACACTGATAAAATGTTCCTTGTATGAAAGCCTGAGAATTACTGCCTAATATCCCAGATGATGATCCAGGTATTTATTAATTAAAAAGGACCTCAAAAATAGTCATCTATGATTTTTTTTTTACAATCAGATTAAGTGTCCTTAGGCTAAAAGCATGACACTCATTCTGGTTATCTAATCAGCCTGTTCCAATACCAAGGAACTTAAAAATACTGTATAACTTCTTCTTTTTAAAGTATAGATTGATTAACCATTTTCACTTTTTTATTATTTCCCTTTGTGTGTGTGTGTGTGTGTGTGTACACACACACACATACACACACACACACACGTTATGAAATGATGTATTTGCTTACAATGCTTAGACTGCAATCCTATGGTCTCTGGGAGGGCATCCCAGGAGCCATAATATTTAGTAGCTGGGCTAGCCCTATCATTAGCAAGAGTGAAGCATCTGCCTCAGGTGGTAGATTCTGAGGGACAGCAATGGATATTCCCTAGCTATTCTTGCTCAGCCCTCCCTGGGCATGTCCTGCTGTTGGAGAACAAAGCTGTGTGTGCCACGTAGTTTGTTCTGCATCCCTTAATCTAGCCTGCTACCCTCAGGTGAACCATGCAGTGAAGGCTGAAGGATGCTATCCCATTGTCAGTGCTGTAGTAGGATTCAACTGCCAGCCCAGTTGGTTTCTGCACATGGAATGGGGTGGGGAGGGGAGACAACCTTCTTGTCTTTTGCCTTAGGCAGCAAAATTTCTTGGGATAGCCCCTATTTAGCAGATCTCTGTAAAGAGGGAGATCCACAGGTGGAGAAAGAGGTCCACCACTGGAAGCTTCCTCACTGGAGTGTGGAAACCTTCATATCCTTGCCACCACACCATCTGTGCCCAGATAGGGGAAACAGCAAAAAGGAGGTGTGCTGGGGTTGATTGCAGGACGCTTAGGATCTGCTGGATACAAATCCATTCCATCCCCCAGGTTTGCCCCTGGAATGGTGGGGGGAGTACACCCCCCCAGGAGCTGGCATACTTATTTTCCCTCCCACTGAAATCTATAGGAGGGATAAAGTGAAGGAAGAACAAATGCAGATGGAAAAGCAAGAAAAGCAGTGAAATACCATCAATATCTGCCCTGCCAGCACAAGTATGGGATGGCTTTGGATATGGCAATCCTTCCATCTCGTGTTCTCCCTCCCCAGATCTGCAGGACTGCTCTGCCCAGGAGGCAAAGTTAAGCCATGGGATTATCCCTGCTCTTCAGATGCCATATTTGGATACGACTGACTTGTACCTCGGTTAATACAGATCTAGCATCTATCACTACAGCTCAAAAATCTGCAGTACTATCAGTAGTACAACATATCAGCCCAACAAACTGCACAGCAAAGAGCCAGTAAGAAAGCTAGCATGCAGTAGCTGCTAATATGCTGGGCAGGCCAGCGAGACCATGGCTGTTTCAAATCCCTGTTCAGAAACAGAGCTCACTGGTGACTTTGGTCCAGTCACTGTCTCACTCTAGCATAGCTTACAGCAGGCATGCAGAACCTCAGGCCTGAGGGACAAATCTGGCCCACCTGGGTGCCAAAACTATTCTACCCATTTTCCCCAACCACCAATGGTTTGGTGGTTTCCTGTCTTTCGTGTAGTTCCCTCCCACCCCACATTCTAAAAGGTTGAATAGCCTGTCCTGAGGCTTATACTGGCAATATGATTTTAAGATCAAATATGCTGGTAGTTTTGGTGCCACCTTTTTTTCCTTTGCCCCCACTCAGCACTAAGATGCAACCCCCTAGAGCTTCTCCAAAATGGAATTCAGGTCTGGGGCTCAAATAGGCTCTGCACTCCTGCCTACAGAGCTGTTGTAAGGACAAAAGGGAGGACCCACACAGGCTGCTCTGAGTCTAGGGAGGAAGGGTGAGAAGATAACAATATTCTAATAGTAATAAATAGAAATTTATTTATTTATTTAAATTTATTAATTGTCCATCTGGCCAGTCACCCAGCCACTCTGGGCGATGTACAACAATAAAAACAGTTTATACAATAAAATTCAACATTAAAAACATAACATTTCTAAAATTACCCTAGCCCACCCCAAATGCCTGCCTGAACAACCATGTTTTTAATGCATGGCGGAAGCTCATTAAAGAGGGGGCATGGCGGAGTTCCCTCGGGAGGGGGTTCCACAGAGTGGAGGCCACCACAGAGAAAGCTCTCTCCCTCGTCCTCACCAGCCTAGCTGTCCTGGCTGATGGGACACAGAGAAGGCTATCTGAGGCTGATCTTGTTGAGTGGCTTATCTGGTGTTGCGGGAGGCACTCCTTGAGATAGGCTGGGCCGGAACTGTATAGGGTTTTAAAGGTCAAAACCAACACCTTGAATTTGGCCTGGAAAACAACTGGTAGCCAGTGCAGCTCCTTCAGCACTGGAGTGATGTGATCTCGCCAGCGGCTGCCTTTAATCAGGCTAGCTGCCGCGTTCTGTACCAGCTGCAGCTTCCGAACCGTCTTCAAGGGTAACTCCACATAGAGCGCATTACAGTAGTCTAAACGAGAGGAGACCAGGGCATGTACTACCGATGGGAGCAGATGGTCGGGAAGGTAGGGGCGCAGCCGCCATATCAGATGGAGTTGGTACAGCGTTGTCTGGCTCACAGCTGACACCTGAGCCTCCATGGACAGCTGGGAGTCTAAGATGACCCCAAGCTGCGGACCTGGTCTTTCAACATACAATAACACTGATGATATTATTCAAACTCAGGCTGCAGCTCTGTGACACTGAAATCAATGGAACTTAAGTGTGAATAAATGGGTGCAGGTTTATAGCCTTAGGGCACATTTTGGCACTGTAGAAGGATTGGCATGACAGCCCAAAGTGTGTTTTGAAAAAGCAGCTAGGGCTTATTCCAGTGACACTTTTGAGTACTTTTGCTAAAAAGAACAAACTTAGAGGGGAAACTATTTGTCTATCTACTGCAACAATTCTTGTTTTAACAACAAAGTAATGTAACGTGGAGTTCTGTTATTTAACATAGCACTTGACTAAACAGAAGGCTATTTGAACATGCCGCTCTTCTGGGGCTTGTCATAATGACTGACATTTTCTGATATTGAGCTAGAAATAATATGGATATTTAATCCTACAGAGTTCACCTCTAGCAGAATGGAAGCACTACTGTTATCAGCAATCTATATCACTGGATAATTTCACCTAACGGTCATACTGTGGAATGAACACATTAGTACAATCTTTAATGCTCCATATCATGTTTACTTTTTAAAATTTCATGAATATTAGTTATGTATATTTTGTGCATCTCCACTTGAACATTGACTAAAAATCTACTTTTTAGATGTGTTACACCACTCATGAATTTTTTACAGTATCCATCTGTGCATTGCAATCTCTATTCTCCATGGTTCCACATTGTTTTGGCTAACTAACAGGCCCATATGTTGCCTTAATGTATTTCTACACAATGTTTGTACTTTTAAAAACCCTTTTTAAGGAGGGGAACAAAACCAGGAAAAACCACAGGGCTAAATAAGCTATAAAGAGTATCCACATACAGTTAGACTGTCTTTACTGAGTCTGAAGACATTATGATTCTGCTGCGACAAGCAGCATTTGTCTTCATTTTGTCTGACTGTCCTCATGTGTTATTATTAGTGGCTGTCAGGCTAAAGCAGAAAAAAAATAGCATCGCTTGACAAAGAAGTTGAATGCATAAATGCTATAACTACGCATCTGAAGCTGGGGAAAGCATGCCTTTTAAGATGAAAAATGGAGGGGGGGACCCACCCGGGGGGACCCACCCCATTTAGAATGAAACTTTAAGATCAAAAAAAATTTTTCCTCCTTGTCTGTACAACTAAATTCAGAACTAACCATCAATAAAAACAAGTTATTTGGCACATGAGCTTTCTCATGTCAGCTTTGTTTAAAAGCAACTAAACATGTATGTGGAACAATCACTTCCATTCATTTTATTTCTGATAGCACTGAAAAAATACAAACATTATGAAGTCTTTATTATGAAATAGATGTTTGCTGAAATATGTAACGTTTTTGTTTCACACATGGGTGGATGCTTTGTATTCATTAGTCAGTGAAACAACTTTCTTTGACATAAACTTCTAGGGCGTTTATGAATAGAAAACAAAACAAAAAACATACTTCTCTCATCATCTGGCTATAGAAATAGTTCAGCTTTCAAATCAACAATGCAACTGACAAAGAATCATGAGCTACAGCAAGACCACTGTAGGATGAATCTGTGCACAGAACCCTGGCCATAATCATGTGAAGGAAGGTGAGAGCCAGAGTTCTTCCGTTAATGTCCAGGGTGATTGTCCTTGCATCTATTCTAAAAGCAAACCCAGGTAACCTGGTGGAATGAGGTGAAACAGGAGCCCACTTTGTGTGAAACAGCATGGGGCTCCCAAAAGGAGACCCCAATTTTGGCAAACTTTTGGGGAGGTTCACAAACAGGGTGAAAATGTTTGTCTTGTCTGACACGACAGCTGCCATTTACAGGAGAACATCTGCAGTATGCTGCCCAAGGCAAACCCTCTTCCCCTTGGCAAGTGCTTTGCCAAGCAAGAGGGAGGGATTGTGATTTTGCAGCAACAGGTTTCCCCCACCCCCATACCCCCCAAACAGGCCATCTTCAGCTGTGAAAAATGGAGTCCATGATAAATCAGTGCAGCCCTACTTCTGCTACATTTTTATCCCACTTACCACCACTCACTTTTCTAGAGAGAGATGGAAATGGTAGTTACCATTACACCACAATTATGATTCCTGAATTATTCAGGAATTATACTTCCCAAGTTCTAGTTTATTTTGTAGTGGACTTATTAATAACAATGTCACAAGCATTTGAAGAGAGGTGCTCAAAAAGGAGAATACCCCTGTTTGAATGCCCACAGACAGGACAGAGCTGAACAGGTTGCCTCAACTCTGCAAGCCACTGCTGCTACCTAATCCTAATCCCCAAGAACCCAGTTTTAGGGAAGGGAAGCAGATGAGTGGCAGTGCATGTTTCCCCACTGAGCACTGTATAATCCCTGATGCAGAAATGATGCTATTTACTTTTTTTCTACCAGAGATGATGGGACTGTGTCTTTCAGTTTTCATCCTGGTGTCGAAACTCATTCATCGGGGCCTCCAGAACACCCACTGCTGTCTCTCCCAATGCCATCACCTTCCCCTGGTCCCAAGGTAGGAGTCTTCAGGTCTGGAGTGGAGGGTGGTGGGGGGAGGAAGAGGAAGTGGCAGTGTGGAGGTGGTGGCAGTGGGCACCTCAAGTGGAATCAAACCATTTGTGGCTGCCTAAAGTGGGAGCTCAAAACACTCAACCCTTTGGGGGTCAAATCTAGAGTTTGTACATCCCTTCTTATTAATCATTTGAGTGGTGTAAGGAATATAGAGAGAGAAATCAATAAATACACCAACAGATATGTACACACACGTGTGTGTGTGTGTGTGTGTGTGAGAGAGAGAGAGAGAGAGAGAGAGAGACTGCAGAGGAATTTAGCTATGCTGAAGTAGAATGTCAATACTGAAAATGAACTGAGTGATACTTCCACAAAGGAACAAAAATCAGTGACCAGCAAAGGGACACTGTATAAGATGTGAGTACCAAATGAACCAGCAGAAACCCCTTGTTGTTAATCTTGAGCTTTGAAAATATTTTGAGCTTCTATTCAGCCTTCTCATTAATGAGAATGTATATATTAAACTTCACTGAAGCATGTTTTAAGACTAAATGAGAAATCCAGTCTATGCTCCTCCACTTATATATAAAGTCATCGGTGAATATTAGGGATGTCAGAGAATTTCGCCACGAATCTCAGGGAGGCCGAATGCCAGCACATTCGGCCCCCCGAAATCGGTGGTGGAACAGTCTGCCCCCCGCCCCCCCCAGGACAGGACTTACCTTGGGTGGATCTTCCTGGCGGCGGCGGCGGCTCCGGCGGTGGCGGCCGGTCTTCCGACCGGCTGCCACCGCCGCCATTTCCAGTTAAAAAAAAAAAAGTGATAGGCTACGTAAATGTTAACGTAGCCTATTACGGCTGATTTAAAAGAAAAAACAATAACAACGCGAGTACGCAAATGGCGGCACCCATGGGCGCCGCCATTTGGGTTCCTTATTTTGGCACGTCTTAGTCTACGTAAATGTTTACGTAGACTAAGATGGCGAAAATAAGGGGAACGCAAATAGCGTAGCGTCTACGCTATTTGCGTTCCCCTTATTTTCGCCGTCTTAGTCTACGTAAACGTTTACGTAGACTAAGACGTGCCAAAATAAGGAATGCAAATGGCGGCGCCCATGGGAGCCACGATTTGCGTAAGTGCCGGTTTTTTCTTTTAAATCAGCCATGATAGGCTACGTAAGCATTTACGTAGCCTGTCATGGCTGACTGCAGAGAAGCAAACGGCGGTGGCTATGGCCGCCGCCATTTGCATCCCTGCTAGCCAGTGGCCGGATGTCCGGCCGCTGGTGGAGCTGGCCAGCGGCTCCGCAGAATTCCTGCGGAGCGGAGCCGGCCAGCCAGAATTTCAGGGGGGAAGGACAGAGCACCTCCCCCCCGGCCAGAATTTCAGGGGGAGGGATGGAACACCTCCCCCCCCCCTCAAATCAATTTTGCTGAAAGGTAAGAGACTTTCGTACATCCCTAGAATATAATCCAGTCCATAGCTTACATGAAATTTAGGTTGTTGGCCAACAATGTCCTATTGTTGCCCAGTAGCTACAAACTGTGCCAGAGAAGGTTATCTTCAGGGCACTTTTGTTAAGTTGGGAAGCCTTATCTAATGTGGGAGCTGTTGCTGTTCCAGTAGATGGGCAACAGGGCTGCTGTACTTTTCTCTATTTGTTATCACTGTAAGGAATAGTACTAAGCTGCTCACAAGCTGCTCACAATCCAAATAGACCTTGGTCCTCTTTAAATGTTCCTCCATGAATATGCATGACAGAGCAGCGAAACATGAGAACAGGACCCTTGAAAACTAAGCATGCCAGGTTCACACCATCACCGTAGCCCGCCCTGGCTTATTTAAGCCATGGTGGGTTGTGCCACAGGCTGGTGGCCATTTTGAATATTCAACCCCCAGTGCGGGGGTGGGTATGCCATGGTTTGCTGTGTCATCCAAACCTGAACATTTCCTTGTTTGTTACCTTGGCTGCTAATGGCTTATGCATGGGGTTGCAGATTTGTACATCCTGCAAGCATAAGTGCATCTTTGTATCCACATAGCTCTAGTCAGTACTCTGTCAGTCGGTCTTGGAAGGTAATGGAGTGGTAAATTTTGAAGTGCAAGTGCTCATCATGACATCACCAAGCCCTCTTCATAGCCATGCCCCCAAGGAGAGTCCATAGGTATACCTTTGAAGGTCTGCAAGGATTTTTCCAGAGAGTGGGGGAAGTCAAAATATATACATACAACATTTTATATACGTCTGCAAAATATATAATAGAAATCTAAACACATAAAACAAATGTTTTGTATTATACTATATATTATACTGAATAAAAACATTTTCTTTGTTCAAGTGGTTCTTCTGTTCCTCCCTTCAAAATGTTGAAATGGCTCTAAAAACATTGACATCATCCAGTGTTAAAGGCGAGGTCTACAATTCTAGCATGCCATAAACAGAAATGCAGAAGCTTGCACAGCTAATATCTCTCCAATGCAAACCTTCTAATACTGCTGCTTTTCTAAAAAACAAACAACCTTTTTTTGAAAGACTAATTGTTTCTGTCAAGATTAAATTATGTGGTTATTGGGGAGATGTCAAGATTAAATATAGACATTTTGGGTACCAGTGAACTGAAATGGACTGGAATGGGCCACTTCACATCAGATGACCACCAGATCTACTACTGTGGACAAGAGGACCACAGAAGAAATGGAGTAGCCTTCATAATTAATAATAAAGTGACTAAAGCAGTGCTTGGATACCATCCAAAAAACAATAGAATGATCTCAATTTGAATTCAGGGTAAGCCATTTAACATCACAGTGATCCAAATATACGCCCCAACCACAGATGCTGAAGAAGCAGAAGTAGATCAGTTCTATGAGGATCTGCAGCACCTACTGGATAATACGCCAAACAAAGATGTTATTTTCATTACAGGAGACTGGAATGCTAAGGTGGGTAGTCAAGCGACACCTGGAATTACAGGCAAGCATGGTCTAGGAGAACAAAATGAAGCAGGTTATAGGCTGATAGAATTTTGTCAAGACAACTCACTGTGCATAACAAACACTCTCTTCCAACAACCTAAAAGACGACTTTACACATGGACTTCACCAGATGGTCGACACCGAAATCAGATTGACTACATCCTTTGTAGCCAAAGGTGGTGGACATCTATGCCGTTGGTAAAAACAAGATCTGGAGCTGACTGTAGTTCAGATCACAAACTTCTTATTGTACAATTTAGAATCAGACTATAGAGAATAGGGAAGACCCAAAGAGCAGTTAGATATGAGCTCACTAATATTCCTCATGAATATGCAGTGGAGGTGAGGAATAGATTTAAGGAATAGATTTAAATCTACTAGATTTAGTAGATAGGGTCCCGGAAGAACTATGGACAGAAGTTCGCAACATTGTTCTGGAGGCGGCAACAAAAAACGTCCCAAAGAAAAAGAAAACGAAGAAGGCAAGATGGCTGTCTGCTGAGACACTGGAAGCAGCCCAAGAAAGAAGGAAAGCAAAAGGCAACAGTGATCGGGGGAGATATGCCCAATTAAATGCAAAATTCCAGAGGTTAGCCAGAAGAGATAAGGAATTATTTTTAAACGAGCAATGCGCGGAAGGGAAAGAAGATAATAGAATAGGAAGGACAAGAGACCTCTTCCAGAAAATTAGAAACATCGGAGGTAAATTCCAGGCAAAAATGGGTATGATCAAAAACAAAGATGGCAAGGACCTAACAGAAGCAGAAGAGAGCAAGAAAAGGTGGCAAGAATATACGGAAGATCTGTATAGGAAGGATAATAATATCGGGGATAGATTTGACGGTGTGGTCAGTGAGCTAGAGCCAGACATCCTGAAGAGTGAGGTTGAATGCTTAAGAAGCATTGCTAATAACAAGGCAGTAGGAGACAACAGTATCCCAGCTGAACTGCTTAAAATCTTGCAAGATGATGCTGTCAAGGTGATGCATGCCATATGCCAGCAAATTTGGAAAACACAAGAATGGCCATCAAATTGGAAAAGATCAACTTATATCCCCATACCAAAAAAGGGAAACACTAAAGAATGTTCCAACTATCGAACAGTGGCACTTATTTCACATGCCAGTAAGGTGATGCTCAAGATCTTGCAAGGTTGTTGTTGTTGTTCAGTCGTTAAGTCATGTCCGACTCTTTGTGACCCCCTGGACCACAGCACGCCAGGCCTTCCTGTCCTCCACTCTCTCCCGGAGTGTGCTCAAGTTCATTCTTGCAAGGTAGACTCCAGCAATTCATGGAACAAGAATTGCCAGATGTACAAACTGGGTTTTGAAATGGCAGAGGAACTAGAGACCAAATTGCCAATATCTGCTGGATAATGAAGAAAGCCAGGGAGTTTCAGAAAAACATCTATTTCTGTTTTATTGACTATTCTAAAGCCTTTGGATATGCAGATCATAACGAACTGTGGAAAGTTCTTGGTGGTATGGGGATACCAAGTCATCTTGTCCATGTCCTGAGGAATCTGTATAATGACCAAGTAGCAACGGTAAGAACAGACCACGGAACAACGGACTGGTTTAAGAAAGGACTGGTTTGGGGAAAGGAGTATGGCAGGGTTGTATATTGTCACCCTACCTATTCAACCTGTACGCAGAACACATCATGCGACATGCTGGGCTTGATGAAGCCAAGGCTGGAGTTAAAATCGCTGGAAGAAACATTAACAATCTCAGATATGCAGATGACACCACTTTGATGGCTGAAAGCGAGGAGGAGCTGAGGACCCTTATGACGAAGGTGAAAGAAGAAAGTGCAAAAGCTAAGTTGCAATTAAACCTCAAAAAAACCAAGGTTATGGCAATCAGCTTGATTGATAACTGGCAAATAGAGGGAGAAAACGTGGAGGCAGTGACAGACTTTGTCTTTCTAGGCGCAAAGATTACTGCAGACGCTGACTGCAGCCAGGAAATCAGAAGATGTTTACTTCTTGGGAGGACAGCAATGACAAATCTGGATAAAATAGTGAAGAGCAGAGACATCACACTGACAACAAAGGTCCACATAGTAAAAGCAATGGTATTCCCCGTAGTAAGCTATGGCTGAGAGAGCTGGACCAGAAGGAAGGTTGACCGTAGGAAGATAGATGCTTTTGAACTGTGGTGCTGGAGGAAAATTCTGAGGGTGCCTTGGACTGCAAGAAGATCAAACCAGTCCATACTCCAGGAAATAAAGCCAGACTGCTCACTTGAGGGAAGGATATTAAAGGCAAAACTGAAGTACTTTGACCACATAATGAGAGGACAGGACACCCTGGAGAAGATGCTGATGCTAGGGAAAGTGGAAGGCAAAAGGAAGAGGGGCCAACCAAGGGCAAGATGGATGTGATGGATTCGACCTTAGGGGAGCTGGGGGTGGCAATGGCCAACAGGAAGCTCTGGCGCAGGCTGGTCCATGAAGTCACAAGGAGTTGGAAGTGACTGAACGAATAAACAACAATTGTTTTTATCTCTCATCTCCCCCTTACAGTCTTAACTACGGATGTTTGGTAGAGTTTTCACATGTATATATGAATTATTTGATGATGATGATGATGATGATGATGATGATGATGATGATGATTCATTACATTTATATACTGCCAACAGCTGAGGCTCTCTGGGCAGTTCACAACAATTAAAACCATAAAATACAACATGACACAACATAATATAGGACTCCCACAACTACTGTGAGGATTGCAGCTGTGAGCTTGGAGAGAACAGGGTGGCCTGAGGGCCGGCAGATGACATCACAGTCCCTGCTAGGGATGGACGAAAGGGACTTACCTGGTCCCGCAGCTTGCTGCACGGTGGGGGGGAGGCGCTTCGCTTCTCCCCTCGAAGTTCAGGTGAGGGGGGGGAGGCGCCCCGCCTCGCCCGGCCGAAATTCAGGCTGGGGGTGAGGCGCCCCATCCCTCGCCGCCGAAATTCAGGCTGGAGAGGAGCGTCCCGTCTACCCGGCCGCGAAAAAAAAAGGAAAGTAAAAAAACAACAACACACACCCGTGATAGGCTATGTAACGATTTACGTAGCCTATCACGGCTGACTTTGGAAATCTAGCCATGATAGGCTACGTAAATCGTTACGTAGCCTATCACGGGTGTGTGTGTGTGTGTTTTTTACTTTCCTTTTTTATTTTGCAATGGCGGCGGCAGCCGTTCAGAAGACTGGCCGCTGCCCCTGCTGAACCGCCGCCGGGACCCGCCGCCGAGAGGGACATTCGCACGAGGCAAGTCCCATCCCGGGGGGGGTGGGGGGCCGGCGGAGAATTTCACCACCAATTTCGGGGGTGAAATCTCCACGGAATCTCCCAGAGATTCGTGGAGAAATTCTCTGCCATCCCTAGTCCCTGCTTTAAAATTGGTCCCAGTGCTTTGACCCTGCTGGTTCCCCCTCCATTACACTACTACTCTTGCAAGTAGAGGAGCGGTGTTTGAACAGGTAAAGCTTGATGGCTGGTTTAATCAAAGGGCCTAAGAACGTGTAATTATAACTCTTCTTTAGTGCTTCTTGCATCCTCTCCCAGTCAAATCTAGGATAACTGGGCCTGGGGAAGAGACGTTTACCCCTTCACTAGTGACGCCACCAATAGTAGAAATTAGTTAATTCGTAAATTGAATCTGTCACGTTCATAATTCTTGAATATATAAGAAGCCCTGACTTTGATCCAATGAACTTTAAACATGCCGCAATCCAAACCAAGTTAATTTATTTTTCTGCACCTGCTATACACAGTCTACACCATGGGTGAGGGTCTTAGTAAACTTACATTAGTACAAGCTTTTAATAACCATGTTCTTCTTTAGTTCCCTTAACTTCTTTAAAGGTAAAAGCCTCTCCAAGGTGCTAGGAGGGCACCTCTCAAAACAAGCCTGGAATTATTTTTATTTATTTATTAAATTTCTTAATTGCCGATCTGGCCAGTCACCTGGCCACTCTGGGTGATGTACAACAGTACAATTTAAACAGTAAAATTATACATTAAAACATTATTTTAAATTACCCTAATCCACCCCAAATGCCTGCCTGAATAACCAAGTTTTCAGTGCGTGGTGGAAGCTCATTAAAAACGAGGCATGGTGGAGTTCCCTAGGGAGGGAGTTCCACAAAGTGGGGGCCACCACAGAGAAGGCCCTCTCCCTCGTCCTCACCAGCCTAGCTGTCCTGGCTGATGGGACAGAGAGAAGGCCATCCAAGGCTGATCTTGTTGGGTGGCCTGTCTGGTGTTGCTGGGGGCTGGGCCGGAACCATATAGGGTTTTAAAGGTCAAAACCAACACCTTGAATTTGGCCCAGAAAACAACTGGTAACCAGTGCAACTCCTTCAGCACCGGAGTGATATGATCGTGCTGGTGGCTGCCTTTAATCAGGCGAGCCGCCGCGTTCTGTATAGGGATGGCGGAGAATTCCGCCACGGATTTCAGTGAGGCCGAATGCCAGTGCATTTGGCCCTCCGAAATCCGTGGCGGAATGGCCTCCTGCCCCCCGCCCCCCCGCGGAATCCCCCCGGGACGGCACTTACCTGGGGCGGATGTGGTGGATGCGGCGGCAGCGGCAACAGCGGCTCCGGTGGCGGCGGCAGCAGTGGCGGCGACTGGTCTCCTGGCCGGCCGCGGCCAGGCCGCCGCCATTGCCGTCCTTGCAGCCGTGATAGGCTACATGAGAATTTACGTAGCCTATCACGGCTAACCCCCCCCCAAAAGCCCAGGGTATGCAAATGGCGGCTGCGGCGGCCGCCATTTGCATTCCTTATTTTCGCTGATTTATCTTATGTAAATATTTACGTAAGATAAAACGGTGAAAAAAACGGAACGCAAATAGCGTAGTGGGCGCTATTTGCGTTCCTTTATTTTTCGCCGTTCTAGCCTACCTAAATATTTACATAGGCTAAATATTTATTAAACAGGGGCGCAAATGGCATAGCAGCCTGCCATTTGCGCCCCTGTCTTTTGCCATGATAGGCTCCGTAAATATTTACGTAGCCTATCACGGCAAAACAAGGGAATGCAAATGGCGGCCACTGTAGCCATCACCATTTGCGTTCCTGTTTTTTTGCCGTGATTTAGCCTATCACGGTAAAAAAACAGGGGCGCAAATGGTGTAGCAGCCTGCCATTTCTGCCCCCGTCTTTCGCCATGATAGGCTCTGTAAATATTTATGTAGCCTACTTATCATGGTAAAAAACATGAACCCAAATGGCGGCCGCCGTAGCTGCCGCCATTTGCGTCCGCAGGCTCCAAATGCCTGTGAATGCACCTGGCCGGTGGCTCTGCGGAGCTGCAGCGGAGCGGAGCTGGCCGGGTTAGGATTTCAGGGGGAGGTGTGGAGCGTCCCCCCACCGCGAATCACCCCTGCGAAAAGGTAAGTGACTTTCGTACATCCCTAATTCAGGACTCTTGGCTCTCTTCCAGCAGGCAAGGAGAAGCTGTAGACCTGCATGCCTTCCTAGCCACTGGCCTTCTCTCGCTGGCAATGCATGGCTTTGGCTGCTGCCTTTGCCAACAGTCGCTTCCCAGTCCTCTCCTTCCTGCAAGGCAACCAGAGCTCCCCAGGATTCAGCCAGCTCAATTCCTGATGCCAGGAGCTGCCAATTCCAGTGGGCCAGCACTATCAACCTGCACAGGTGCTTCTTCAAGGCAGAGGGACACAGAAATAAAGCATTCCAAGTTGGGGGTGCAAGGACAGCAACTTCTTTCAGGCCAACTCATCTCCCTGGGGAGTCCCTGAGGGCAGGAGTTCCTACAGAGGTAGGAAATGGTGCCACCCTGCTACACAGTGTATGAAAACTATGCCCAACAAAACCTTCCTTTCCAAGGGGTTTCTAAGGTATGTTTATAATTGGCGACTTAAGTCCATGGACAGACATCTATATAGCTTGAAATAACAACAACAACAAAAACAAAACAACAACAACAACAATAATAATATGCACACCTCTGGTTGCTTATACGGTTGGCAAGTGTATAAGCTTGGCCAATGTGTTGGCTGGTAAGCAGTGCCTCTGTGTACTTTAAGATTTTGAAACAATACAATTCCCACATCCCTAACTCTGAGATCTCACATATTTCTTAAACCGTAAAGCCCAGGATTTTAGTCAGGACCACACGAATACAGATTTGTACGGAGCCTTCCTCACTTCCATCCATCACATCCTACTGCCTTTAGAATAATGTAGACAGTATATAACTTATATTTTCCAGGCTTCCTTGTTTATAGTTATGAATATCATCTAAGCTGCATGGATTTTATTTATTTTAATTTTTAAGGCTCAACAGAAACCTCAGAGCACTGAGGACAAAGCACAGTATAGGATA
The DNA here is from genome assembly GCF_057233095.1 of Heloderma suspectum. NCBI lineage: Eukaryota > Metazoa > Chordata > Lepidosauria > Squamata > Helodermatidae > Heloderma > Heloderma suspectum. The sequence continues at coordinate 55,657,669 of NC_139458.1, forward strand.
GAACATTGAATGAAAAAAAACTAAAGCTCCCCCCCCCCCATCTCAGACCACATCTATTGCCATCCATTTTAATTTTTATCCAATGGAAAGAGAGAGATCTGTGAGGAAGTGCCCCAGCAAGTGTGCTTTTGATGCAGAACGTATCTGCACTGCTGAGCCCATCCGAGCCCTATTGATCTGGATAGATGCATCTTTTGATGTGGATGTGTAATGTGTATCCACATCTGGGGCCAGTAATTGATATGCATGACTAGTTGCTCACAACTACAGCTAGATAAGAGACTTGTTCTTGTATCAGGAACCTACAGATAAAAATACTAATAAAACATTTCTGGCGAAGCTGCAGAAACAGGCAAGCTGGAAATGATCTATTGAGCAATGGGAGGGAAACATTTAGACATGTTCTTGAGCACTTCTCAATTTTTCTCGGGTTCAGGGGTTTGGTCAGAAGGGATTATCCCCAGATCCTCAGCCAGTCTCTCTCTGCCCCTGAAACACCTACCCCCCCCCCCCAAGGGTGGAGTTTTGACCTCATAGAGAAAGCTGCTACAGAAACCTCCATAGTGGCTGGGAGGAGCCAGGAGGAGGCTCCAACATTGGAAAAAGTCCTCCAAGGTTAGAGCTTTGTCTACAGCCTTGGAGGGGTTTTTCTAGACAATCCTATGGCCCCTGGGATGCTGTCTAAGTAAGGACCATAGGATTGCTCTCATAATGATATGAACCTGGATGCTTTGCAATGATTTAGTCTGTTGTTTTGATTTTGTTTTGTTACAAAACAAAAGTAAAGTTAGCTGCCTGCAGCTGCCTTTCTACCTTCTTCAAATACAACATTTGAAAACTCATATTTGTATATGTTTATAGGTAATCATAGTATAGTAACCCCTTCATGGATCACTGCCTTGTTGTGGCGAAGGGGCTTGCGTAACTCAGTGAAGCCATAAGCTATGCCGTGCAGGGCCACCCAAGACGGACAGGTCATGGCAGAGAGTTCTGACAAAATGTGGTCCACTGGAGAAGGAAATGGCAACCCACTCCAGTATTCTTCCCAAGAAAACCCCATGGAACGTATCACAAGGCTAAAAGATATGACGCCGGAAGATGAGCCCCTCAGGTCGGAAGGTGTCCAATATGCTACTGGGGAAGAGCAGAGGGTATTTCCAAGTAGCGCCAGAAAGAGTGAAGCGGCTGGGCCAAACCCGAAAGGACACTCAGCTGTGGATGTGTCTGGCGGTGAAAAGAAAATCCGATGCTGTAAAGAACAATATTGTTTAGGAACCTGGAATGTCAGATCAATGAATCAAGGTAAGCTGGAGGTGGTCAAACATGAGATGGCAAGATTGAACATTGACATCTTGGGAATCAGTGAACTAAAATGGACAGGCATGGGCGAATTTAATTCAGGTGACCATCATATCTACTATTGTGGGCAAGAATCCCTTAGAAGAAATGGAGTAGCACTCATAGTCAACAAAAGGGTGGGAAAAGCAGTACTGGGGTACAATCTTAAAAATGATAGAATGATCTCAGTACGAATCCAAGGCAAACCATTCAACATCACAGTAATTCAAGTCTATGCCCCAACCACTGAGGCCAAAGAAGCTGAGGTTGATCGGTTCTATGAAGACCTACAACACCTTCTAGAACTAACACCCAAAAAAGATGTCCTCTTCATCATAGGGGATTGGAATGCTAAAGTAGGAAGTCAAGAAATCACCGGGATAACAGGCAGGCATGGCCTTGGTGTACAAAATGAAGCAGGACAAAAGCTAATAGAGTTTTGCCAAGAGAACATGCTGATCATAGCAAACACTCTTTTCCAACAACACAAGAGGCGACTCTACACATGGACGTCACCAGATGGTCAATATCGAAATCAGATTGATTATGTCCTTTGCAGCCAAAGATGGAGAAGCTCCATACAGTCAGTAAAAACAAGACCTGGAGCTGACTGTGGCTCAGATCATGAGCTGCTTCTTGCAAAATTTTGGCTTAAATTGAAGAACGTCGGGAAAACCACTAAACCATTCAGGTATGACCTAAATCATATCCCTGATGGATATACAGTGGAGGTGAGGAATAGATTTCAGGGATTAGACCTGATAGACAGAGTGCCTGAGGAACTATGGACGGAGGTCCGTAACGTTGTTCAGGAGGCAGCAACGAAATCCATCCCAAAGAAAAAGAAATGCAAGAAAGCCAAGTGGCTGTATGATGAGGCTTTACAAGTAGCTCACGAAAGAAGGGAAGCGAAAAGCAAGGGAGAAAGGGGAAGATATACCCAACTGAATGCAGAGTTCCAGAGAATAGCAAGGAGAGACAAGAAGGCCTTCTTAAATGAACAATGCAAAGAAATTGAGGAAAACAACAGAATGGGAAAGACTAGAGATCTCTTCAAGAAAATTGGAGATCTCAAGGGAACGTTTTGTGCAAAGACGGGCATGATAAAGGACAAAGAAGGCAGGGACCTAACAGAAGCAGATGAGATTAAGAAGAGGTGGCAAGAATACACAGAAGAACTATACAGGAAAGATCTGAATGTCCCTGATAGCCATGATAGTGCGGTCACTGAACTTGAGCCGGACATCCTCGAGAGTGAAGTCAAGTGGGCCTTAGGAAGCATTAGTAACAACAAAGCTAGCGGAGATGACAGTATTCCAGCCGAGCTATTTAAAATCCTAAAAGATGATGCTGTTAAAGTGCTGCATTCAATATGCCAACAAATCTGGAACACTCAACAGTGGCCACAAGACTGGAAAAGGTCAGTTTACATTCCAATCCCAAAGAAGGGCAACGCCAAAGAGTGTTCAACCTACCGCACAATTGCGCTCATTTCACATGCCAGCAAGGTGATGCTCAAAATCCTACAAGCTAGGCTTCAGCAGTATGCGAACCGAGAACTACCGGAAGTACAAGCTGGGTTTCGAAGAGGCAGAGGAACTAGAGATCAAATCGCCAACATTCGCTGCATCATGGAGAAAGCAAGAGAATTCCAGAAAAACGTCTATTTCTGCTTCATTGACTACGCTAAAGCCTTTGATTGTGTGGCTCACAACAAACTGTGGCAAATTCTTAAAGTGATGGGAGTACCAGACCACCTTACCTGTCTCCTGAGAAACCTGTACGAGGGTCAAGAAGCAACAGTAAGAACCAGACATGGAACAACCGATTGGTTCAAAATTGGGAAAGGAGTACGACAAGGCTGCATATTGTCACCCTGCTTATTTAACTTATATGCAGAGTACATCATGAGAAATGCCGGGTTGGATGAATCAGAGATCGGAATTAAGATTGCCGGGAGAATTATCAACAACCTCCGATATGCAGACGATACCACCCTAATGGCAGAAAGCGAAGAGGATCTCAAGAGCCTCTTGTTGAGGGTGAAAGAGGAGAGTGCAAAAGCTGGTTTGAAACTCAACATTAAAAAAACTAAGATCATGGCATCTGGCCCTATCACTTCCTGGCATATAGAAGGGGAAGAAATGGAAGCAGTGACAGATTTTACTTTCTTGGGCTGCAAGATCACCGCAGACGGTGACTGTAGCCATGAAATTAAAAGACGCTTGCTCCTTGGGAGGAAAGCTATGGCCAACCTAGACAGCATAGTAAGAAGCAGAGACATCACCTTGCCGACAAAGGTCCGTCTAATCAAAGCTATGGTTTTCCCAGTAGTAATGTATGGCTGTGAGAGCTGGACTATAAGGAAGGCTGAGCGCCGAAGAATTGATGCTTTCGAACTGTGGTGCTGGAGAAGACTCTTACGAGTGCCCTGGACTGCAAGGAGGTCAAATCAGTCAATCCTAAAGGAAATCAACCCTGACTGCTCATTGGAAGGACAGATACTGAAGCTGAAGCTCCAATATTTTGGCCACCTAATGCGAAGAGAAAACTCCTTGGAAAAGACCCTGATGCTGGGAAAGACTGAAGGCAAAAGGAGAAGGGGACGGCAGAGGATGAGATGGCTAGATAGCATCACGGATGCAATGAGTATGAACTTGAGCACGCTCCGGGAGAGAGCGCAGGACAGGAAGGCCTGGCGTGCTATGGTCCATGGGGTCACGAAGAGTCGGACACGACTGAACAACAACAACAACAATCATAGTAACACAATTATAATGCAATTATATTTTTACAGAGATAATTAAATTGAAAGCCTGTTGTGTCAAATGCACAAGAACACCACAAATTAAACTGGTGGAATGAATTATATTATGTTCATCTGTTTGAAAATCTAAATACTACTGTTACATAGGTAGCATTTGGGGAGAAATCTTATATTTATTTATTAAAACATTTATATCCCAATTTTCTGTCAATAACTCTCAAAGCAATAACGAACTTCAAAACAATCAATAAAAAGCCAGAAATAAAAAAATGCAGATAACTTCCCCACCCCACCCCACCCCAACAAAATTACAAAAAATTAAAACAGCAAGAACACAGGGTTGTAGCCAATGGTGTCCTTCCACGGATGGAAGGTTGCTGAGCTGGGGGCAAGTGGGATGCTGACATGTGTAGGAGTAAGTCGCATTGAACTCAATAAGACTTACTTCTGAGTAGACATGCACAGAGTTGGTTCTCCTCTCCGCTCAGCTTTGTAGTTCCACATCCAGCTCATTATCAAACTTCCTGTTAGTTATCTCAGAAGACCCTTGGGTGAATGGGGGGGGGGGTTCCAGGGAAACAGCTGGATTGGGGGAGAAGCTCACACACACGCACACACACACACACACACATAATGGAAGAATATAGTTTTTCATATTCCCTGGTATGTTTATTCCTCATTTTGTCCATTCCCTGAGCATGTGCAAAGTGTGCTTTTTATTCATTTATTAGCTTGCTAATCTTTCTGCTCATGCTGCATTTGTACAAGTGTAACTACTTCAGAAAGAACTTTCCATTATACTGTCTCTTTTTCATGAGTTTCATAACAGAAGTGTGGTGTAGTGGTTAGACAGCCAGTGTTGCCTAGTGGTTAGAGTGTTGGACTGGGACTTAGGAGATGAGGGTTCTAGTCCCCACTTGGCTATGGAAGCTCACTGGGTGACTCTGGGCCGGTCTCAACCACACACATTGTTTGTGTGTTCTTTCTGAAGCAGTCAGGTAAAGGTGTCCCCAACCAGTCGTGTCTGACTCTAGGGTGTGGTGCTCATCTCCATTTCTAAGCCGAAGAGCCAGCGCTGTCCAAAGACGCTTCCATGGTCATGTGGCCGGCATGACTGAACACCGAGGTGCATGGAACGCTGTTACCTTTCCCGCCGAAGCGGTACCTATTTATCTACTTGCAATTTCTTGCTTTCGAACTGCTAGGTTGGCAGTTACACTTGTACAGATGTAGCATGAGCAGAAAGATTAGCAAGCTTCTCTTTCTTTATCCCAGGTCCCTACTCACTGGTGGGTGGGTGCACAATCAATAGGGCCTTGTTGAACAAAGCCTACAAGCAGGTTTGTACAGAGAGAGCTAGTCCCTAAGGCAGCCTCACCAAACCTGGTGCCCTCCAGACATTTTTGACTACAACTGCCATCAGCAGTGACCAGGAGGTCAAGGCAGCAGGATGGGGAAGTAGTGGCAATTGCATTTTTCTAGCAATCCTACTTAAGCTTAGAACCCATACTTATACACATGGGGACAGCTGTATATTTTCAGAGTTAGTGTAAGCAGTGCTGTTTTGAGAAAAAAAAACACTCCTAAACCACTGGATTGCTATAACTCAAGACTCCTTTTTGTGACTAGTAAATCACTAAAGTGGGCCTTAGGTTTCAAGATTGCCTGGTAACAATAAACTCTATAGTCCTCAGACTGAGAGAAATAAATGATAGATGCTAATTTAGTAGTTTTGCAAATATTTTTGACATGTTAGAAACACTGCAGTTTGGGAAAAATACTTAGGTCACTTCTTTATGTTTGTTCTGAAAAACAAATCTAAGATAATATAGATCTGCATCTGATATCTCAGTCAGTTCTCCAGTGTAATTAACACAACAGCTACCTACAAAGTATGTTTAAATTGTTTGATGTTTTCTGACTTATATTCTGTTCCTCTTTTTCTGCAGTGGACTTTGTATTCCATCTCATTCAAATCTACAGGGTGCAGAAATATGCAGTTCTTCCTTTCAATGCATGCCAAAAGGGGTTCCATTTCTCTGCCTTCTCTTACCTTTCATGTGGTCCTCAGATAGACTATTCTTGAACCACAATGAAAGATTTTGTTTCTGAAGAGAGAACTCATCCTGCTATTGCTATTTTACTTGGCATTTCAAGCTAAAGGGAGCAGCTCTGATGTTTCTGATTTCCTCCACCGCACAAGAATTGTACTTACTGAATGACATTACAGTACTTTTGGAACTCTTCAATCAGTTAAGTTTTTTTTTTATTATAAATCTTGCTATGCTTGTGAAGGTGAAGAAGGGTTTCTGAACGTCTAAAATTGTTTCACTTCTGCCTCTACGGAGTAACTATCATATTCTGAAGGCTAGAATGAAAACTTTACACACACACACTATTAGAATAGCGGTGGCAGGAGATCACACTAAAGGTGCAACCCTATGCATGTTTAGACAGAAATAAATCCTACAACTCCTAGCATTTGCCAGCCAGGATAGGATTGAGCCCTGAGAGAACATTTCACCAAAGGGTTAATCTGCTCTCAGAGTGTTAGAGGTGTAATAGCAGGAGTCACCCAGCATGCAGAGCAAATCAGCTCCCCTGGTTACATGCAGAGGACACTGCCAGCACCAGCAAGGCACAGCCAAGTAAACTTTTGCTACTGTAACTGGGGCTTAATCTACACACAGCAGTTATACCATTATATCATAACTACTGGTGCCCATCGGTGTTATGTGTACCAATAGTTATGAACGGTATAACTGGTATGTGTAGATTCAGCCTAGGGCTTCTTTTTGTATTAAAAAAAAGTTCAGTTCTTATGACAGTGTTTACATGTCCCTTTTGCAACCAAGTAAAATTTATTTTGCTAAAGCCTTTACTTCATGGACTCAGTTATTCAGCCATTCTTGCTAATACAAACACGCACACACTCATTATGAATTGGTCAACAAACATATACAAGCGAATCTATAAACGAATATATAACTTGATCAGTTTCTCCACTGTTTCCTCATTCAGTGTTATTAATTAACATGTTTTTCTGCCATCATCTTATCTGTTCACTTTTAGACTGGGATCCAAAGGGCTGCTTGTTTACTGTGATCACATATGGGGTTTTCAATCCTCTGCAGTCCTGAAAAACTGCCCATGAAGATTGGGGGACCCTCCGAAGCATTTAATTTGGTGTGTGTGGCTGCTGGAAGAGAAAATTAACACCACTCTTGGTGCAGTCACAGAACTGTTTGGGGTGTGTACAGAGACCTGTTTGGGTTCTGGCATTTGCCTTTGTACTTCACTATTTTAATTTATTGTGATTAACTATTGCAATCTCAGACTACGGCTGATGGAATCCAGGGGCAGTATCCAACGGATCACAACTGCTAATGGAAATTATGTTGCAGTTGCATAAACTACTGTAGCACAATGCCAATAGCATTAGCTGGCATGCCAATTTCCCAGAGAAAACAGCACGCTAGCTAACACTATTGTTGTGCTAGAGTATTTTATGCTAGCGTAAGGTAATTTATATTAGAGGTGGCACCCTGCTGGATATTGCCCCAAGTTCATTAAATCTGAAAGTGATCTTAAAGGTATCTTGTCTGCAAAGCAAGAAACCATCATTACCCATTCTCCCAAGATAATCTGTTCCATCTGCAACTATTTCTACAATTAGAGATGCAGGGTACAATTGCCTACACAGACAAGATACATAATTAGGTATTCCCCTTGAAGTCAATGATGTTTACCAACCCTATTGGACTTCTCAGCAGTTTTCGATACCATCAACCATGGTATCCTTCTGGATTGTTTATCTGGTCTGGGCTTGGGAGGTACAGTTTTAAAGTGGTTTGTTTATTACATTTCTATACCATCCAATAGCTGAAGCTCTCCAGTTCTGGAGGAGCGGTCTTAGAAGGTGGTGCTGAGGGACTTCCACCCCATGGTCATCATCCTGTGGGGTGCCACAAGGTTCCATCCTGTCCCCCATGCTTTTAAGCATCTACATGAAACCACTGGGGGAAGCCATCAGGAGGTTTGGACTAGGGGTGTACGAAACCCCACTTACCTGGCTCTGCTAGGGTCCGCAGGTGGGGGGAGGTGATCCGTTCCTCCCCCCGGAATCCTCGACGGGGGGGGAGGCGATCCATTCCTCCCTCCCGGAATCCTGCCTGGTCAGCTCCACTCCGCGGCCAGTCTGCGGAGCTGCCGGCCAGGCCAACCTGCAGCAGGGCCTCCACCCGCAGGCTGCTGCGGCCACAAATGGCGTCCTGCGTAGGGGACGCCATTTGCATCCCTACGCTAGCCCGTGATAGGCTACATATATATTTACATAGCCTATCACGGCTAAAGCATTCTAAAGAATCCGGGCTCACTGGAGTCCGTGGCGGAATTCTCCGCCATCCCTAGTTTGGACTGAAGTATCATCAGTATGCGGATGATACTCAGCTCTACCTCTTGTTTCCATCTACTCATCACAGGGAGGGTGTGGAAATCTTGAACAAGTGTCTGGAGGCTGTTTTAGGGTTGATGAGGGTAGGGATGTGAGAACACATCCCAGCTTGGGTTCTCTGGGTGCCCCCGAACTTTCCCCCTGTTTGCTAGGCCTCTGGGCTGCAGTCGAACCCCCACTCCATGCTCGTTGAGCAGCCCGCAACTTACCCTGCTGCTGTTGCTGTTCTTGTTGCTGGTTTTAATTGTTGGTTTTTATGGCTGTTTTTATTGCATTTATCTTTTTAGCACTTTTAATGTCTTAATGGTTTTGTGTTTTATTATTGTAACCCGCCTTGGGAGGGTTCCTGTCCTGAAAGGCAGCCAAGAAATATTTTAAATAAATACATAAATAAAATTATACATTTACAACCAATACATGTATCCCCAAATATACCTTCACAATTTGTGGTATCATTTGTCTCCTGCAAAAGCGTGTATGGGGGGGGGTAATAGTTGGGGACTTTTGGGGTGCAGGTGAAATTTCAAGAATTTTCAGTGAATAGACTTACCTTTAAATAAATACAAGGTGGCTTTACCCCCTGAACAGCCTGGTGGTGTTCCTTCCTGGGGACAGAATGCCCCTGGGAATCATAATTGAAGCAGTGACAAAGTTTTAAAAAACCTTGGCTACCTGGTATTTAAAGATAAGACCCCCACCCCACCCAAATCTTAGACATTCACCTGCACCCAGACAAAATGATTTGGGATCTCTCCAAACATAACAATTTGGGATTCCAAATTGGGATACAAAACCTTGATCAGATTGATAGTCTCGTTATGTAGGATAATAGAATGAAGTGCATTAGCAGTTTGAACTGATATGCTTTCTTTGAAATTCCTACATAAGCTTCAAAGGCTGCTTCACCAAAAAGGCTGCTCACTTGAGAAAATTTAGCAGTCATAGGTTCCTTTCACAGTTTCTTTCTCCCATTTCCACAGGAAAAATTGGACATTTGGTGAAAACACGGGGAAAAAAATTAAACTCTCTTTCAGTACAAGCGATAAAAACAGTTCTTCTGGAATCATATTTGTCTTCCATTACTGTTAGGGATGGCGGAGAATTATGCCATGGATTTCAGTGAGGTCGAATGCACATTCGGCCCCCCGAAATCTGTGGCGGAACGGCCTGCCACCCCCCCACCCGCTGCGGATTCCCCCCGGGACGAGACTTACCTGGGGCGGATGTTCCGGACAGCGGCGGCTCCAGCGGCAGCTTCGGCGGAGGCGGCTGGTCTTTCGACTGGCTGCCGCAACCACCATTTGCATTCTGGTCTTTGCCTATCTTTACGTAGCCTATCATGGCTGGGTTTAAAAAAAAAAAAAAGCATATGCACATGGCGGCGGTTATGGTGGCCGCCATTTGCGTTCCTTATTTTTCGTCATTTTAGTCTACGTAAATAGGCTAAAATGGTGAATAAAAAAGGAACGCAAATAGCGCCCACTACGCTATTTGCGTTCCCCTTTTTTTCTGCCGTAATAGTCTACATAAATATTTATGTAGACTAAAATGGCGAAAAATAAGGAACACAAATGGCGGCCGCTGTAGCTGCTGCCATTTGCGTACGCCGTTTTTTTTTTACCCAGCCGTGATAGGCTACGTAAAGACTTATGTAGCCTATCACGGCTCCCTGGCTGGATGCAAATGGCAGCCGCTACGGTGGCCGCCATTTGCATCCGCACCAGCCAGTGCGCGGCCGGAAATCCGGCTGCAGACAGCCCTGGCCTGGCTGGCTGCTCCGCGGAGCTGCCGCGGAGCAGAGCCGGCTGTCGAGGATTCTGGGGGGGGGGAGGACCGGATCGCCTCCCCCCGTTGAGGATTCCGGGGGGAGGGACGGAGTGCCTCCCCGCCCCCACGAACACAATCCACGAAAAGGTAAGTGACTTTCGTACATCCCTAATTACTGTGCAATAAAGTTAAGGTTTACTTCTTAGCTTATCTTTTCCTAAAAAGCAGTCCAGGGGCCTCTGAGTGATACATCCCATTCCCTTGATCTCTGGTGAGGGTGTGTGAAAAAGATGGACGCATACGGCTTTGGCATGATAACTTTTTTCACCAGATTTGCAGGAAACCCAAATGGCATCTCTGCAAGGGTAGCACTTTGTTTTCCAACTACCAGCCAGTACCTTACCTGCTGTAGTGCTCAGAAGCGCAAGTCTGTCACAGATATTTCCCCTGATTTCCAGTGAGTGTCAGATGGCAGACAGGAGCTCCTGCCTTTGGACAGATACTGCTCAGGTCTCCTGCAGATATGAGGCTGGGAATGTTGACATCTTATCCACATACATTGGAGATCAAGGTAAGAACAGAGTTTCTCAAAGCTACTATAATGGGTTCAGAGATGGAGTAGGCTGAGTCCATTGAGCCTACTGTCACTAGGGTTGTACCGATTCCCCACCATCCCTTCCAGTGGGGAATCCGCGGGGGTGGGAGGATGCGATCCATTCCTCCTCCCACTCGGAATCCTCGCAGAGTGGCTGCACTCCACAAGGATTCCACAAAGCTGAGGGCCACCCCGTTCCACCATCCGCATGCCCCGGATTCCCCCATTTTTTCCCGGCTCCCTGAACTTATGAAAATTATTCCATAAGTACCACTGAAAAATCCTTTTTGCATGCCCGCCGTCAGTCTCCATAAGGGTAAAGGCTTCGAAGGGATTCCTCACGTTACATCCGGTCACCTGACCTCACCGGACCTCACCTCACCTGACTTGACCTCTCTGGACTTGTCCTGACCTCACCTCACCTGACCTCACTGGACCGGACCTCATCTCACCTGACCTCACCAGACCTGTCCTGACTTCACCTGACCTCACCAGACCTGACCTGAACTCTCTGGACCTGTCCTGACCTCACCTCACCTGATCTCACTGGACCTGACCTGACTTTACCTGACCTGACCTGATCTCACCTCACCTGACCTCACCGGACCTGTCCTGACCTCACCTCACCTCACCTGCCTCACCAGACCTGACCTCACCAGATCTGACCTGACCTCACCGGACCTGTCCTGACCTGACCTCACCGGACCTGACCTGACCTCACCTCCACAGACAATAAACAGAGAAGATGGAGGATTTCCGTGGACTTCGTGACTCAGCCCCAGCGAAAGAAAGCCTCGGGTCACAGGGATCCTATCGTAAAAAGGGTAAAGCCGGTCATGTTCTTCTTCCATTTCTGATTTACAGTTTTCTTTTCATGATTATTTTTGTAAAATCTGCCGTTTGGCGGGGGGGGGAAGGGTCCGCGTGGGTCAACCGGGGCCGCCCCATTCTGAGGAGGATTCCGCAGACCAGATTTGTCAGAATTCGATCCCATTTAAAATTCATGCGGAATTCTCTGACATCCCTAACCATCACCCATGAAGTAATCCTAGAAGAATGCAGTTACTATCCAACCTGACTTAGAAGGGAGAGAGAGTGGGAAAGAGAGGGTAGAAATAGAGGAAGGAGAGAGGGAAAAGAAAGAAAGGAAGAAAGAAAGAGGGGAGAGAAAAGGAGAGAGATTCTCTTTTAACTCTGTCATGTTCCTTCCAACTACTGCAAGTGTTCCCGAGTGCCCACTTATATAAGCTATTTTCAAAATCTGAAAAATTCCTGTTAATTTTTTAATTATATTTGTCAGTCATCTGTTAATTACACATTTTAATACCTTTCTACAGAGGTGAGTCAATTAATTTGAAATTTGTGTTATTCTTGTCCAATAAAACTCTTTATTGTGGGTCCTTTGTGTTCATAACCAGCTTCAGTAATAACCCATTTCCAGTTACAAGTCAAGACAGCATCAGTCCCCCATGTTCTTCTAAATGAATGGCTTAACAATTGGGAACTAATTGTCACAGTGGGACGGCCTTGGAGGCTTGTAATCAGGGCCTTTTTCCACAATTCATTTTCATATTGTAGCAAAATAATCACCTTAGGAGCCGTTTCAAATAAAGAAAATATTTTAAACTCATAGATGGTACAGTGTACACACTAATAATAATTAATAAATATTAATAATTTTAGAGCACTGTAATTATAAACGTGCAAAGTGTGCTTTCCCTGTACGGAAATAGCAACACAGCAAAAAATAAAAAGTCCAAATGGATGTGTTCCCTCAAAGGAAAATTACCTGTAATAATATTTTACAGATTTTACTTAGCCACATCTTTACTACAATACAAATATTAGCACTTATTTAAAGCAAGGGTACGTTTACATAGAAGAACATATTGTAAATTAAAGGTCACATCAAACTAATAAACTGACTTACTTGTGACTAGGGATGGCGGAGAATTCTGCCACGGATTCCAATGAGGCCAGATTCTAAAGAATCCTAAAGAATCTAAAGAATCTGGCCCCCCGGAGTCCATGGCGGAATGGAAGACTTACCTCCACCTCCCCGTGGAATCCTCTTCGGCCGGATCCTCCAGCTCTGGATTGCCAGCGATACGGCCGCCATGCCATATCGCTGGCTGAAGGGGCCTGACTGTGGACGCAAATGGCGTCCAGGATGCCATTTGTGGCCCTAAAGGCCTTAGTTTAAGGTGTAAATGGCTGCATTTACCTTAAACTAAGGCCTTTACGGCCGCAAATGGCGTCCTGGATAGGCTACGCAAATGGCGTCCGTGATAAGCTACGCAAATATTTGCTGTCCCTGCTGACTGATAATGGCACTTTCTTATCTTTCTGAGTTTTAATGAACTTATACCATGCTAACTCTTTCCTAAACTGATCTTGACTAGCTATAGCTTTGAAAGACTGACACTGCATCTTCAAGAGGAATCTCCACCAAAAGGTAAGCCAGCAATATCCAACAGTTAAGTGGCTGCTTGCATTTTTGGCTATGAAAAGAAGAAACCACTCCAGTGGGCCCACACACGCAATCTAACCGTAGCTGCTACCATCTGACCAATCTCCTACAGTACATGGCCATGAAGTCAGAACTCTCCCATTAAACAAAGCTGAGAATCCTCAATCTCTCTCTCTCCCTCTCTCTCTCTCTCTCTCTGGAATTATTAAAAGTTGGTCCACTGCATGTTCATTTCATTTCATTACATTTCTATACCGCCCAATAGCGAAAGCTCTCTGGGTGGTTTATAAATATTAAAACCCATTAAAAATACATTATACAAAGTGTAAAAAAAAATTACAGACTAAGATATAGACAGGCAGCACATCCACACATATATCTAAAACAATTCTAAATGATCAACAATAAGAAAAATCCAGCAACTGATTAAAACCTCATCATACGCTGAGAGAATGCCTGAGAGAAGGATCTTAACCTGGTGCTGAAGAGGTAACAGTGTTGATGCCAGGCAGGCATTGTTGGGTAAATCGTTCCACACTTGGGAGGCCACAACCGAGACAGCTCTCTCCCTTGTAGCTGTCCTCCAAGCCTCCCTCGGAGGAGGCACCTGGAGGAGGGCCTTAGATGCTGAGTGTAGTGTGTAGGTAGGTTCATGCCAGGAGAAGCATTCCATCAGGAATTGTGGTCCTGAGCTGTGTAAGGCTTTATAGGTTAAAACCAGCAACTTGAATCGGGCTTGAAAACATACGGGGAGCCAGTGCAAGTGGGCCAGAATTGGTGTTATACGTTTGGACCTTTTTGTCTTTGTTATTAGTCTGGCTGCCATATTTTGCATGAGCTACAGCTTCTGAACCATCTTCAAAGACAGCCCCACATAGCACGCATTGCAGTAATCTAACTTGGAGGTTACCAGAGCATAGATAACTGAAGCCAAGTTATCCCTGTCCAGATACGCTCATAGCTGGGCCACCAACAAAAGTTGGTAGAATGCACTCCATGCCACTGAGGTAACCTGAGCCTCAAGTGACAAAGATGACTCCAGGAGAACCCCCAAGCTACACATTGCTTCTTCAGAGGGAGCGCAACCCCATCCAGAACACCCACCATTTGGTCAGAAGAACCACCCACTAACAGCATCTCGGTCTTGTCTGGATTGAGTTTCAGTTTATTAGCCCTCATCCAGTCCACTGTCACAGCCAAGCATGGATCTAGCACATCCACAGCCTCACCTGATGAAGATGAAATGGAGAAATGGAGCTGCATGTCATTGGCATGGCATACTGATGACAATGCACTCCAAAACTCTGGATGACTGCACTCAACGATTTCATGCAGATGTTGAGCATAGGGAACAAAACCACCCCCTGCGGAACCCCATACTGGAAAGTCCACAGAGCCAAGCAATGTTCCCCATGCACCACCTTCTGGAGATGACCCTCCAAGTAGGAGTGAAACCACTGCATTTCAGTGCCTCCCACTTATAACTCAGACAATCGTCCTAGAAGATACCATGGTCAATAATATCAAAAGCTTCCGAGAAATGAAGGAGAATCAACAGGGTCAGGGTCACACTCCTCCATCTCTCTCTTGACATAGGTCATCATACTGGGCGATCAAGGCTGTTTCTGTGCCAAAACCTGGCCTGAATTGTGACTGAAATGAATCCAGATAACCAGTCTCATCCAAGAGTGTCTGGAGCTGGTTGTCAACTACCCATTCAAGGACTTTGCCCAGGAACAGAACATTTGCCACCGCCCTAAAATTATTCAGATTTTACAGGTCTAGGGAGGATTTTTTCAGAAATGGACTCACCACCACCTCTTTCAGGTCTTGAATTCTGAGGAGCCTGTCAGAAGAAAGAGGTGGTAACAACACTAATTCAGCACCAAGAACATGGCTGAATACACAGGGATTCAAACCGAGACCTTTAAGAGCTAAGCCCTCAAAGCCCTCTTCCTGGCTAGATCCATCTATCAGTTTCAGTTTCTCCCACATGTAAATGTTTTAATCTCAAGTTCTCTCCAACCTGAATTCAAAGAATTTTGTGAATTTTGGTAAATTCTTATATGAAATGAACTGAAACAAAATTATCACCCACCCTAACTCTCTGCTAGCTCAAACCTGAGTTTGATGGTGGGGGCACGGTGGAGAAGGTAGAGGATGGTGAAGACAGCCTGTTCTCCTTGACTTTGTAATCCTTCTTTGCCCACTGGCTGTATCAGGAGAAAGGGTGGAATGGCACAAATCAATCCCCTTTCCTTATTGAGAATAAGGAAAGAGGGAAAGAGAGGTCCCACTTAACAGCTGTGTCTCTAAACAAAATGGTAATCTTTCTGTATGAGGCAAGTGAAGCAGTCCCAGTACATATCTCAAGCAGACATGATTTCAAGAAATCTGTGTTTTTTTTTCATATTCACTTTCTATCAAAATTATGTGCATAGGGAAAACCCCACTATGAGTATGATCCTTGCATAGTCCCAGATAGTTTTAGCCAAGGTTGAAAAGAAAACCCATTATCCTGGAAAATTCATGAATGCATCTGATCTCTTGACCCAGGTTTCCAGTGCCATTAGTTGTTATAGAACTTTGTTGGGAAAAATGTGTACTTTGTTTTTTGTGCCTTGAATATGTTAGCATGATTTCCATTGGATACAATTTTATACTAGTATAAAGAAAAACATCCTGGAAGACAATAATAGAACATATGTAAGTAGTCAATAAAGGAAAGTTAGGACAGAATAATATGCTGCAAAATCAATTATTAAAATAACAACATTAATATTATAAAAAGAAGGTACTTTTTAAAAGCTTGGCGTATGTAAGCACAAAAGTGCACCTAGCAGGAAATTATTCTCTACTTTGGTATAAGATAAATCTCTGCATTATGAATTTGCTAATCTGGTACTGAATTTCTGGAGTAAACAACAACATTAGGTAGTCCATCTTCTATGAAAAAAAGTATATATAGTATGCCCCATTGGTGAAGCAGTTTTTAAATTCTAATATAATTTCAAGGTTATTATCTATTTCAGAACAACACGGAGGGTCAGAGTTCACAGCAGCCAGAATTTACAAACCTCCAATGGGTTTTGATTGACAGCAATCAGCATCTCTTCAGCATCACTGAGGGAACAAAGTACAGGTCAAGACAGCAGGCGATTTCATCTGTCATTTTTAATTATCTAAATGATATTCACAGACAAAACCTTTCCCATCTATCAGGGCATCACATTACCATAGACAATGTTTGTTTAAAGAAGGGGCCATAAAATCAAACAATTATGAATGCAGACATGCCTTGCTATTGACTGCATAAATAATCAAGTGAGATTTCTAAAACTCTTTGCTAATGAATGGGTAGATTGCTGGCAGGAAGTGGTAAGTAATAATACAGACAACAGTCTAATGTTCTTATTGACTTTTACTAAAGCTTGGCTACAGTAGCAAGGATAAAAAAATGACGTCAAGTAAGGTTTCCATAGGAGCCGTATTGATAGCAGTACCCAGCTAAAATACAAGTAGTTAACTCCTGACCTTATAGTAGGACCAGTGATCCCCCGAGAGAGCTGAAACGTTAGCAGTACAATACATCATGAACTAAGCCAACAGCCTCAGGGCCCTGACAACATTACAGCACAGGGAAAGGGTCCTTTCCTCTGCCATTTGTAACAGTGTAATCGGCAATAATTCAATGGTAGCCTTGGAAATGAACTCAGTTTGAGGTTGTTAGATCAGTAAATAAACCTTTGTAGGAAACAGAAATGGAAAAGTAAATATCTAATCAAAGCTGTACCTACAACATTTTGCACTAACCCCAACTTTGGTACCCAAGAAATTATAAAACTTACATTTTTGCACCTGAATGGAAACCAAAAATGGTCATGTTCCTTCCAGCACAACGCCTGCTCCAGTTTTCACATAGGACCTTCGACAGAATATTGGGTGAACAACAGAGCTGGTACAATAGTACGTAGTGGTACAAAATTTCTGCTGTATTAAATCTGTTACGGTATTTTAAATCTTTGCATTGCAAAGTTTTCATCTTGGGTTTTACTTTTATTTTATGCTGCAGTTTCAAACTTTAAAACTTTTAGGTGGTATCTTATGTTGTATTTTATGGCTTTAATTGTTGTGAACCGCCCAAAGAGCTTCAGCTATTGGATGGTATAGAAATGTAAAACAACAACAACAAACAAAAGCAGTGGGTACAATTGTATTTGGCCTATTTTTGTTTTTATGGTGTGATTTTATTGTACATTGCTTTGAGGGCCCTGGTGGGCAGAAAAGCGATATATAAATACTTTTAATTAATAATAACCTCTTCATGGATCACTGCCTTGTTGTGGCAAAGGGGCTTGCGTAACTCAGTGAAGCCATAAGCTATGTCGTGCAGGGCCACCCAAGATGGACAGGTCATGGAAGAGAGTTCTGACAAAATGTGGTCCACTGGAGAAGGAAATGGCAACCCACTCCAGTATTCTTGCCAAGAAAACCCCATGGAACGTATCAAGGCTAAAAGATATGACGCCGGAAGATGAGCCCCTCAGGTCGGAAGGTGTTCAATATACTACTGGGAAGAGCAGAGGGAATTTCCAAGTAGCGCCAGAAAGAGTGAAGCGGCTGGGCCAAAGCCAAAAGGACACTCAGCTGTGGATGTGTCTGGTGATGAAAAGAAAATCCGATGCTGTAAAGAACAATATTGTTTAGGAACCTGGAATGTCAGATCAATGAATCAAGGTAAGCTGGAGGTGGTCAAACATGAGATGGCAAGACTGAACATCGACATCTTGGGAATCAGTGAACTAAAATGGACAAGCATGGGTGAATTTAATTCAGGTGACCATCATATCTATTACTATAGGCAAGAATCCCTAAGAAGAAATGGAGTAGCACTCATAGTCAACAAAAGGGTGGGAAAAGCAGTACTGGGGTACAATCTCAAAACAATAGAATGTTCTCAGTACGAATGCAGGGAAAACCATTCAACATCACAGTGATTCAGATCTATGCCCCAACCACTGAGGCCGAAGAAGCTGAGGTTGATCAGTTCTATGAAGACCTACAACACCTTCTAGAACTAACAACAAAAAAAGATGTCCTCTTCATCATAAGGTATTGGAACGCTAAAGTAGGAAGTCAAGAAATCACCGGGATAACAGGCAGGCATGGCCTTGGTGTACAAAATGAAGCAGGACAAAGGCTAATAGAGTTTTGCCAAGAGAACACGCTGATCATAGCAAACACTCTTTTCCAACAGCACAAGAGGCGACTCTACACATGGACATCACCAGATGGTCAATATCGAAATGAGATTGATTATGTCCTTTGCAGCCAAAGATGGAGAAGCTCTATACAGTCAGTAAAAACAAGATCTGGAGCCGACTGTGGCTCTGATCAGGAGCTTCTTGTTGCAAAACTTCAACTTAAATAGAAGAACGTAGGGAAAACCACTAAACCATTCAGGTATGACCTAAAACATATCCCTTATGAATATACAGTGGAGGTGAGGAATAGATTGAAGGGATTAGACCTGATAGACAGAGTGCCTGAGGAACTATGGACGGAGGTCCGTAACATTGTTCAGGAGGCAGCAACTCAATCCATCCCAAAGAAAAAGAAATGCAAGAAAGCCAAGTGGTTGTCTGATGAGGCTTTACAAGTAGCTGACGAAAGAAGGGAAGCAAAAAGCAAGGGAGAAAGGGGAAGATATATCCAACTGAATGCAAAGTTCCAGAGAATAGCAAGGAGAGACAAGAAGTCCTTCTTAAATGAACAATGCAAAGAAATTGAGGAAAACAACAGAATGGGAAAGACTAGAGATCTCTTCAAGAAAATCGGAGATATCAAGGGAATGTTTTGTGCAAAGACGGGCATGATAAAGGACAAAGAAGGCAGGGACCTAACAGAAGCAGATGAGATTAAGAAGAGGTGGAAAGAATACACAGAAGAACTATACAGGAAAGATCTGAATGTCCCTGATAGCCATGATAGTGCGGTCACTGAACTTGAGCCGGACATCCTCGAGAGTGAAGTCAAGTGGGCCTTAGGAAGCATTACTAACAACAAAGCTAGCGGAGATGACAGTCTTCCAGCTGAGCTATTTAAAATCCTAAAAGATGATGCTGTTAAAGTGCTGCACTCAATATGCCAACACATTTGGAACACTCAACAGTGGCCACAAGACTGGAAAAGGTCAGTTTACTTTCCTTTTCCAAAGAAGGGCAATGCCAAAGAGTGTTCAAACTACCATACAATTGCGCTCATTTCACATGCCAGCAAGGTGATGCTCAAAATCCTACAAGCTAGGCTTCAGTAGTATGTGAACTGAGAACTACCGGAAGTACAAGTTGGGTTTCGAAGAGGCAGAGGAACTAGAGATCAAATCGCCAACATTTGTTGGATCATGGAGAACGCAAGAGAATTCCAGAAAAACGTCTATTTCTGCTTCATTGACTATGCTAAAGCCTTTGATTGTGTCGATCACAACAAACTGTGGCAAATTCTGAAAGAGATGGGAGTACCAGACCACCTTACCTGTCTCCTGAGAAACCTGTTCGAGGGCCAAGAAGCAACAGTAAGAACCGGACATGGAACAACCGATTGGTTCAAAATTGGGAAAGGAGTACGACAAGGCTGTATATTGTCACCCTGCTTATTTAACTTATATGCAGAGTACATCATGAGAAACGCCGGGTTGGATGAATCACAGGTAGGAATTAAGATTGCCGGGAGAATTCTCAACAACCTCAGACACACAGATGATACCACCCTAATGGCAGAAAGCGAAGAGGATCTAAAGAGCCTCTTGTTGAGGGTGAAAGTGGAGAGTGCAAAAGCTGGTTTGAAACTCAACATTACAGAAACGAAGATCATGGCATCTGGCCCCATCACTTCCTGGCATATAGAAGGGGAAGAAATGGAAGCAGTGACAGATTTTATTTTCTTGGGCTCCAAGATCACCGCAGACAGTGACTGTAGCCATGAAATTAAAAGACGCTTGCTCCTTGGGAGGAAAGCTATGGCAAACCTAGACAGCATAGTAAGAAGCAGAGACATCACCTTGCCAACAAAGATTCGTATAATCAAAGCTATGGTTTTCCCAGTAGCGACGTATGACTTTGAGAGCTGGACTATAAGGAAGGCTGAGTGCCAAAGAATTGATGCCTTCGAACTGTGGTGCTGGAGAAGACTCTTACGAGTCCCCTGGACTCCTCTGCCTTTTCGAAACCCAGTTTGTAAATCTGGAAGTTCTTGTTCTGTGAATTGCTGGAGTCTACCTTGCTGGGAAAAGATGCTGGGAACGACTGAAGGCAAAAGGAGAAGGGGACGGCAGAGGATGAGATGGCTAGATAGCATATGGACTTGAATATGGACTTGAGCACACGCCGGGAAAGAGTGAAGGACAGGAAGGCCTGGCGTGCTATGGTCCATGGGGTCACGAAGAGTCGGACACGACTGAACGACTGAACAACAAATTAATAATAAACACAATACAGTATTAATGCAAGCTGATATAGATGTGGACTGTTCAGATCAGCTCTATTCCTGCTAAAATAATAATGATAAGATGAGGTAAGAAAAGGTATCTTCCCATCTTATTTTGTTTTTGTTATTCACCTAGAAGGTCTAGGAGGAGGTTGCTATAATTGTGAATTAATGGTCATGTAGGAAAGCCATTTTTAATTATAAGAGCAGTCACAGAAATTTGCATTTCTTTCACAAAGTAAAGGTTCATGAAAGGCCAGAACAAAATCATTCATCATAGGCATATAAGGCATCACAAAGTCTGAAGAATGAATGAATAGAAAACTTCTTCACCTCAAAAGGAATATGTGCTATTAAATGTACCTTCCAAAAAGTTCAGAAATGGAACATAGGTTCCATTAGGGACACTTAATTCAACGTATTAAGTTGAATTAATTCAACGTATTAAGTTGATTTCGGTGGCGGCAGTGGCCAGTCTTCCGACCGGCTGCCGCCACCGCCATTTCCAGTAAAAAAAAAAGAAAAAGTGATAGGCTACGTAAAGATTTACGTAGCCTATCACGGCTAGATTTTCAAAAAATACCGTGATAGGCTACGTAAATGTTTACGTAGCCTATCAAGGCTGAGTGAAGAAAAAACAAAAACCGTGCGTATGCAAATGGCGGCGCCCATGGGCACCGCCATTTGCGTTCCTTATTTGGGCACGTGTAGTCTACTTAAACATTTACGTAGACTACGGTGAAAATAAGGGGAACGCAAATAGCGTATTTGCATTCCCCTTATTTTCGCCGCAGTCTCCGTAAATGTTTACGTAGACTACATGTGCCAAAATAAGGAACACAAATGGCGGCGCCCATGGGCGCCGCCATTTACATACGCGCGGGTTTTTTTTTTCTCACTCAGCTGTGATAGGCTATGTAAACATTTACGTAGCCTATCACGGCTGACTGCAGGGACGCAAACGGCGGCGGCTATGGCCGCCGCCATTTGCGTTCCTGGCCGGCCAGGATTCGCGGCGGGAGGGACGGGGTGCCTCGCCCCAGGCCAGAATTTCAGGGGGGAGGGACGGGGCGCCTCGCCCCTGGCCAGAATTTCCGGGGGAGGGACGGAGCGCCTCCCCCCACCGTGAAGCAAATTTCGCCAAAAGTAAGTGACTTTCGTACATCCCTACTTCCAGGTTAATCTATAGCCAGTTTTCTGAGAGTGAGCCCCACTGAACTCAATGAGACATATTTTTGAATAGACATGCATACTGTGTAGACATGTTACCTGTAAAAAATAACTTCTGGGAAAGGGCAGTCCTGTGTAAGCTGTTCCATCATTATTTATTTAATAACATTTTATCCTGCTTTCCACATTTTACACAGGTGTTCAAAGCTCATTCATGTCACCATTTTCAATGGTGTATTATTAACTAGGAATGTGACAAGATTTGGTCTCACTGTTTTCTGGTTAAATTGTTATCTTGGAAGTGTGGTGTTTTTTTGGGGGTGCTTTCATTCCCTACCCTATTTATTCATTTATTGTATTTATAGCCTGTATTTCTTCTGTGATGGATCTCAAAGCAGTGGGCACAGGGTTCCCAGGCAGTCTTCCAAACCAGGTACTGGCCAGACCCAGACCTGCCTAGACTCAGCAAGCTGTTAATAGTGAGTGTTTTCAGCTTATCTGAGTGTTAGCCACTTCCCTGTTCTAAAGAGGGTTGCATTTCTCCTGAAAGGGCAGATGATCAGTCTAGGACCCACCCTTGCTCTTGGCACCCCAGATGGTGACCATAGACACGACTGTTTTTCATCTGTTTAGGTTGATTCACCAGCTGCAGCCATTCCTAGTAGAGAAGAGTGACCTGGCCACTGAGATACATGCCTTAGAAACATTCAGACAAAACTGCTCTAATTCATTCTAGAAAGGACTGTCTTTGAATACAGTTCAGAAACTTCTATCACTACAGAACTCAACTGCTTGCTTCCTAACATGAATGGGCCAACAGAATCAGCTAACACTATTTTTTCTGGGCTAAATTCAAAGTCCCCTTCATGGATCACTGCCTTGTTGTGGCGAAGGGGCTTGCGTAACTCAGTGAAGCCATAAGCTATGCCGTGCAGGGCCACCCAAGACGGACAGGTCATGGCAGAGAGTACTGACAAAATGTGGTCCACTGGAGAAGGAAATGGCAACCCACTCCAGTATTCTTGCCATGAAAACCCCATAGAACGTATCACAAGGCTAAAAGATATGACGCCGGAAGATGAGCCCCTCAGGTCGGAAGGTGTCCAATATACTACTGGGAAGAGCAGAGGGAATTTCCAAGTAGCGCCAGAAAGAGTGAAGCGGCTGGGCCAAAGCCGAAAGGACACTCAGCTGTGGATGTGTCTGGTGATGAAAAGAAAGTCCGATGCTGTAAGTAACAATATTGTTTAGGAACCTGGAATGTCAGATCAATGAATCAAGGTAAGCTGGAGGTGGTCAAACATGAGATGGCAAGATTGAACATCGACATCTTGGGAATCAGCGAACTAAAATGGAAAAGCATGGACGAATTTAATTCAGGTGACCATCATATCTACTACTGTGGGCAAGAATCCCGTAGAAGAAATGGAGTAGCACTCAGAGTCAACAAAAGGGTAGGAAAAGCAGTACTGGGGTACAATCTCAAAAACGACAGAATGATCTCAGTACGAATCCAAGGCAAACCATTCAACATCACAGTAATTCAAGTCTATGCCCCAACCACTGAGGCCGAAGAAGCTCAGGTTGATCGGTTTTATGAAGACCTACAACACCTTCTAGAACTAACACCAAAAAAATATGTCCTCTTTATCATAGGGGATTGGAATGCCAAAGTAGGAAGTCAAGAAATCACCGGCATAACAGGCAGGCATGGCCTTGGTGTACAAAATGAAGCAGGACAAAGGCTAATAGAGTTTTGCCAAGAGAACACACTGATCATAGCGAACACTCTTTTCCAACAGCACAAGAGGCGACTCTACACATGGACATCACCAGATGGTCAATATCGAAATCAGATTGATTATGTACTTTGCAGTAGGGGTGGACGAAAGTTACTTACCTTTTCTCGCAGCTTGTTCGCGGTGGGGGGGAGCGCTTCGCTGCTCCCCCCGCGAAGTTCAGGCCGGGGGAGGGAGGCTTCCTGCCTCGCCCGGCCGAAATTCAGGCCGGGGGGGGAGGCTTCCCGCCTCGCCCGGCCGAAATTCAGGCCGGGGAGGAGGCTTCCCGCCTCGCCCGGCCGCGAACACGAAAGTTTAAAAAAAAAAAAAAAAAGTCCCCTGATAGGCTACGTGACGATTCACGTAGCCTATCATGGCTAGATCTGGAAAGTCAGCCGTGATAGGCTACGTGAATAAGGGCAAATAGCGTTGCCCTTATTTTCGCCGTAGTCTACGTAAACATTTACGTAGACTACAGCGACCAAATAAGGAACGGGAATGGCGGCTCCCTATGGGGGCCGCCATTCGCGTACGCGCTTTTTTTTTTTTTAAGTCACCCGTGATAGGCTACGTGACGATTCACGTAGCCTATCACGGCTGACTTTGCAAATCTAGCCGTGATAGGCTACGTGAATCATCACGTAGCCTATCAGGGGACTTTTTTTTTTTTTCTTTGATTGCAATGGCAGGGGCTCCCGCCCCGCTCGAACACCGGACGAACCGCCAGCCGGACCCGCCGCTGGGAGGGACATTCAGGGAAGTTAAATCCCGTCCCGGGGGGGGCAGGGGGCGGGGGGGTGCGGAGGATTTCTCCCCGAAACTTGTTCGGGGGGCCGAACACGTTGGCGCTCGGCCCCCCGAAGTTTCGGGGAGAAATTCTCCGCCATCCCTACTTTGCAGCCAAAGATGAAGAAGCTCTATACAGTCAGTAAAAACAAGACCTGGAGCTGACTGTGGCTCAGATCAGGAGCTTCTTGTTGCAAAATTTCGGCTCAAATTGAAGAACATAGGGAAAACCACTAAACCATTCAGGTATGACCTAAATCATATCCCTTATGAATATACAGTGGAGGTGAGGAATAGATTGAAGGGATTAGACCTGATAGACAGAGTGCCTGAGGAACTATGGACAGAGGTCCGTAACATTGTTCAGGAGGCAGCAATGAAATCCACCCCAAAGAAAAAGAAATGCAAGAAAGCCAAGTGGCTGTCTGATGAGGCTTTACAAGTAGCTGAAGAAAGAAGGGACGTGAAAAGCAAGGGAGAAAGGGGAAGATATATCCAACTGAATGCAGAGTTCCAGAGAATAGCAAGGAGAGACAAGAAGGCCTTCTTAAATGAACAATGCAAAGAAATCGAGGAAAACAACAGAATGGGAAAGACTAGAGATCTTTTCAAGAAAATTGGAGATCTTACGGGAACGTTTTGTGCAAAGATGGGCATGATAAAGGACAAAGAAGGCAGGGACCTAACAGAAGCAGATGAGATTAAGAAGAGGTGGAAAGAATACACAGAAGAACTATACAGGAAAGATCTGAATGTCCCTGATAGCCATGATAGTGCGGTCACTGAACTTGAGCCGGACATCCTCAAGAGTGAAGTCAAGTGGGCCTTAGGAAGCATTAGTAACAACAAAGCTAATGGAGATGACAGTATTCCAGTTGAGCTATTTAAAATCCTAAAAGATGATGCTGTTAAAGTGCTGCACTCAATATGCCAACAAATTTGGAACACTCAACAGTGGCCACAAGACTGGAAAAGGTCAGTTTACATTCCAATTCCAAAGTAGGGCAACGCCAAAGAGTGTTCAAACTACCGCACAATTGCGCTCATTTCACATGCCAGCAAGGTGATGCTCAAAATCCTACAAGCTAGGCTTCAGCAGTATGCGAACCGAGAACTACCGGAAGTACAAGCTGGGTTTCGAAGAGGCAGAGAAACTAGAGATCAAATCGCCAACGTTCGCTGGATCATGAAGAAAGCAAGAGAATTCCAGAAAAACGTCTATTTCTGCTTCATTGACTACGCTAAAGCCTTTGATTGTGTGGCTCACAACAAACTGTGGCAAATTCTTAAAGTGATGGGAGTACCAGACCACCTTACCTGTCTCCTGAGAAACCTGTACAAGGGTCAAGAAGCAACAGTAAGAACCAGACATGGAACAACCGATTGGTTCAAAATTGGGAAAGGAGTACGACAAGGCTGCATATTGTTGCCCTGCTTATTTAACTTATATGCAGAGTACATCATGAGAAACGCTGGGTTGGATGAATCACAGGTCGGAATTAAGATTGCCGGGAGAATTATCAACAACCTCCGATATGCAGACGATACCACCCTAATGGCAGAAAGCGAAGAGGATCTCAAGAGCCTCTTGTTGAGGGTGAAAGAGGAGAGTGCAAAAGCTGGTTTGAAACTCAACATTAAAAAAACGAAGATCATGGCATCTGGCCCCATCACTTCCTGGCATATAGAAGGGGAAGAAATGGAAGCAGTGACAGATTTTACTTTCTTGGGCTCCAAGATCACCGCAGACGGTGACTGTAGCCATGAAATTAAAAGACGCTTGCTCCTTGGGAGGAAAGCTATGGCAAACCTAGACAGCATAGTAAGAAGCAGAGACATCACCTTGCCGACAAAGGTCCATCTAATCAAAGCTATGGTTTCCCAGTTGTAATATATGGCTGTGAGAGCTGGACTATAAGGAAGGCTGAGCACCGAAGAATTCATGCTTTCGAACTGTGGTGCTGGAGAAGACTCTTACGAGTCCCCTGGACTGCAAGGAGGTCTGATCAGTCCATCCTAAAGGAAATCAACCCTGAGTGCTCATTGG
Source organism: Heloderma suspectum (assembly GCF_057233095.1). Classification (NCBI taxonomy): domain Eukaryota; kingdom Metazoa; phylum Chordata; class Lepidosauria; order Squamata; family Helodermatidae; genus Heloderma; species Heloderma suspectum. The sequence goes on from NC_139458.1 coordinate 55,684,325, forward strand.
AAGGACAGATAGTGAAGCTGAAGCTCAAATATTTTGGCCACCTAATGCGAAGAGAAAACTCTCTGGAAAAGACCCTGATGCTGGGAAAGACTGAAGGCAATAGGAGAAGGGGACGACAGAGGATGAGATGGCTAGATAGCATCACCGATGCAATGAATATGAACTTGAGCACACTTAGGGATGGCGGAGAATTTCTCCCCGAAACTTCGGGGGGCCAAGCGCCAACGTGTTCAGCCCCCCGAACAAGTTTCGGGGAGAAATTCTCCGCCCCCCCGCCCCCGCACACCCCCCCGGGACAGGACTTACCTTTGCCAAATGTCCCTCCCGGCGGCGGGTCCGGCCGGCGGTTCGGTGGGTCTTCGTCAGGGGCGGGGGCGGCAGCCGATCTTTTGACCGGCTGCCGCCGCCGCCATTACAATAAAAGAAAAAAAACAAAAACGCCCCCGTGATAGGCTACGTGACGATTTACGTAGCCTATCACGGCTAGATTTGCAAAGTCAGCCGTGATAGGCTACGTAAATCGTCACTTAGCCTATCACGGGTGACTTAAAAAAAAAAAAAAAAGCGTGTACGGATAATGGCGGCCCCCATAGGGAGCTGCCATTCCCGTTCCTTATTTGGTCGCTGTAGTCTACGTAAATGTTTACGTAGACTACGGCAAAAATAAGGGCAACGGTATTTGCGTTGCCCTTATTTTCGCCGTAGTGTACGTAAACATTTACGTAGACTACAGCGACCAAATAAGGAACGCGAATGGCGGCTCCCTTTGGGGGCCGCCATTTGCGTACGCGCTTTTTTTTATTTTAAAGTCACCCGTGATAGGCTACGTGGTGATTTACGTAGCCTATCACGGCTGAATTTGCAGATCTAGCCATGATAGGCTACATTAATCGTCACGTAGCCTATCACGGGGGCGTTTATTTTTTTTTAACTGTTTAGTTTGCGGCCGGGCGAGGCGCCTCCTCCCCGGCCTGAATTTCGGCCGGGCGAGGCGGGAAGCCTCCCCCCGTGGCCTGAACTTCGCGGGGGGAGCAACGAAGCGCCTCCCCCCCACCGCGGGAAATCTTCGAGGACAGGTAAGTGACTTTCGTCCACCCCTAAGAAACACTCCGGGAGAGAGCACAGGACAGGAAGGCCTGGCGTGCTATGGTCCATGGGGTCACGAAGAGTCGGACACGACTGAACGATTGAACAACAACAACAAATTCAAAGTGCTAGTTTTGACTTTTGAAGTCCTAAATGACCTGAGTCCAGGGTAACTTAGAGAGCATCTTCTCTGATATAAGCCTCCCTGTGCTTCAAATTCAAGCTTGGGCTGAACTTAGATTGATGGGGAAAAGAAACAGTGTCTTTTGTGACACCCACATTATGGAACTCTCTCTCCAGGGAGTTCTCAATGTCATTTCTTCTCCAGCTTTTAAAATAACAACAACCAGACATTATAAAGATAAAGGTATTCTGGCAAGTCTTTTGGACTATTTTAAATTGCTGTTTTTGCTGCTGTTGATTTGAAGTTGTATAAAGGTAAAGGTGTCCCCAACCAGTCGTGTCCGACTCTAGGGTGCAGTGCTCATCCCCGTTTCTAAGCCGAAGAGCCAGCGCTGTCCGAAGACGCTTCCGTGGTCATGGCCGGCATGACTGAACACCGAGGTGCACGGAACGCTGTTACCTTTCCCGCCGAGGCGGTACCTATTTATCTACTTGCAATTTCTTGCTTTCGAACTGCTAGGTTGGCAGAAGCTGGGACTGAAGACGGGAGCTCACTCCGTCACGCAGCACTCGGGTCTCCAACTGCTGACCTGCCGACCTTCCAGTCTGCAGTTCAGTGTCTTAACCACTAAGCCACCGCGGCCCATTGAAGTTGTATACCTTTATATTTTTACGTTGCTTCATGGTTCAGTTTTGCTATTACGATAGCAATTTTTAATGTTTTGTCAATTGATGTTGCATTTATAATATATTGTGATCCGTTTGAGGTTAGTTTGAATGACCTTTCAGGAGTCCCTTACAATCCAGTGCCTCTGATTGCAAAGAGCTACAGGATCCCTTCTAATTCTAATTCCTGACTCTTAAGATTTCTATAAGTAGAGCTATCAGCCTTGTGGCATCCAGATCTGCTTTAAGATCTGACAAAAGACTGTTAATAGCTGCTAACTTTCTGGTGATGTGTTTAAATGGGAGCTCAGCTAAGATGACCCAGAAAGGTGATGGGTAGAGATGATTCATTTTTCTTCCCCCAGCTAGACAAGGGGAGGAAGCAAGTCAGATTTGTACAGGAAGTCAGTTGGTGCTGGCCTGGAACTGGATCTGAAAAGGAGGCAGGGAGCTGACTTTGCTCTCTGCTGGAAATCATATGGCACTATGGGTTCCCCTACAAATCTTATGGGAAGCAAGAAACTGTTGGGAGTGTTGATGCTGTAAACCCTCATCTTATGCTCACCCTATATATATATGTACATAGAAATATATCACAAAAATAAGAACATAAGAGCCATGCTGGATCAGACCAAGGCTTTCTTCACATGGAACTTTTATCCTGCAATTGAGATTGCTCCTTCATGGAAGTTTGTGGGCTCTTTACATGACACCGTGACCCTCCATGGTGTTCCTGCACTAAATGTCCTTTGTTCCATTTTTAAATAGATCTCAGATAATGAGCTATCAAATTACCCCGTTGTGTTCTGCTTGAGTTTCCTCCATGAAAAGAGGAAAAGCAGTAAGAAGAAGAGTGAGATCAATGAAAGATAATGGAAGACTCAGATATGGGGAGGAGAAGGGGGAAAGGGGAGGGGGGAAAGGAAGTAGGTGAAAAAGGGAGTCGTCGTGATCCTGCATTTAAAACAGAAGCAGAAAGCCACATTTTAAATGCAGGATTTTAGGCTGGTGTAGAGTTGCCCCACGGGTCCATCTAGTCCAGCATTCTGTTCACACAGTGGCCAACCAGCTGTCAACTAGAACCCCACAAGCAGAACATGAGTGCAAAAGCACCCTCCCATCCATGTTCCCAAGAAACTGGTATACGTGGGCATACTGCCCCTGATACTGGAGGCAGCACATTGCCATCAGGACTAGTAGTCATTCATAACCTTCTACTCCATGAATTTGACTAACCCCCTTTTAAAGCCATCCAAATTGGTGGCCATCTCTATATCCTATGGAAGTGAATTCCATAGTTTAACTATGCACTGTGCAAAGAAGTTCTTCCTTTTATCTGCCCTTAATCTCCCACCAATCAGCTTAATGGGAAGACCCGGGGTTCCACTATTATGAAAGAGGGAGAAAAGTGTCTCCCTATCCACATTCTCCACACACCATGCATACTTTTGTACATCTCTATCATGTCTTGCCTTACTCTCCTTTTTTCCAAGCTAAACAATTCCAGCTGTTGTAAACTTCCCCCATAGGGGAATTGTTCCATCCCCTTGATCATTTTAGTTGTCCTTTTCTGCACTGATGTCACAAGTCTTCAGTGACCTCCTCCTGGGTAAATCTGGAATGCCTGAATCTTCTCACTGCTTAGAAGTGGAGTTTGTGCGCATACCACAATAAATTACTAAATCAGGATCGGGAAGATGTTACTAGAATGGCTAAAATTTGTGGGAATATGGGAAGATTTGATGAAAGTATTGACAAAATTGAATTGTTAATTAACAGAATTTCAGCTCAGTTCAAATACTGATTTAAAAAATGTCTACTTCCAATGTGACAGTGAATGCATAAGATAGTTTGCAACTTCAATAAATGGATGCCCAATATCACATGTGCAAGAAATAAATATCTGCTTGAAACAAGTAATTGCAAATTCAAGATAAATAATTCATGCTATAGAAAGAGTAAAATATGAAATAATCCAAACATTAGAGACATTTTATGGTTTATAAATCTCATTGTGATATTTGCAAGGAGATTAGTCCTAGTTACCCTGATTCCCAAGTGCCTGATTTATGGAAGAAAACCCCACACCTTCAGCAAAAACACAGCTTTGGTGGGCATGTTTAGGGAGGGAATTGCATAATAAAGGAGGCAGTACGAATAGGCTCTTAATATGATAACATTTCAATTTTTCAAATGTTTTTGAATTAGATATTTAGATTTTGTTTAAAAATGACTAAGAGCCAAGGCCCTTGGGAAAAACAGGTTGTAACCGTGGTTCTTTGAATTTTCATCTGTAAGAAATATAGAGGCTTGTCCTCTGTAAAAGGGGATATACACAACCACCCTAGTGGCAACTAGTGAAAGGCTCAACTGGCTAAATCATGAGCTGAGCCAATACAATGGGAAAACTTCAGCTGGATAGAGTTTGAAAAACAGGAAGGTAACAGCTTAGCAACCCCTTCATAAATCATCTTGTCAACGGGTAAGGAAAAACGGGAAAAATTATCCACCATATTGAGGAAAGTCAAAACTGCAGTAAGTAAAGTAGTGCTATGCTAGTTCAGCTCTTTTTTCAACTATGCATTGGTTGGCTGGTGCTGAATCAACCCCTCCCCTGCCCAAATCCTGGGTGAAAATACATTTCCTCAAAACTCTTTGGAGGAGGGGTGCTGCTTACCTTAATCTTATAAAGAGGATCCCCCCCCCTTACTTTTAAAATTGAAGAAAAAAGGGGGGCTGCATCACTGACCATGTGCTGGCAGTGTTGGCACAAGTGTACTCGCTGAGACATAAAAGGTGATCTCTGGAAGGGAGTTTGAAAACAGAACGGAAGGGAGCTGGCCTCAGAGCCGTAAGCTTGGACTAGAGAACGGGTGGCTGCACATAGGCTCTGGAACGCCCTTCTAAGGGAGGCCCATGTCAGGGTGGAAACTGAGCCGATAGAACCCCAGAGCAGTTCTGATTCAGCAATCCGTGGGAGAGGAGCCAGCTCATCCCTCACAGGCACAGCAGCTGGCAGAGATTCCTCCTGCTGGCATTCCTGAGACAGATAGTAACCCTGGCAGTGAGAGAGTGCAGGAGGGTGGCTTGCTAGATGCTCGACGCAGATGCAGGGAGCGACGAGCGATGGAGGGTGCAGAAAGGAGGCGTAGCACCCGTTTGGCGCACAAGCAACGGCCGCATCCCGTGGACCCAAGGGAAAGAGGGAGGATCTCTCCCTAGCCCATAAGTTCAGGGTCTTCAAGTGATTCTCCTTCAAACAGGGACCAACTGCCTACCCAGAGCATAGGCTACTCTGCTGTTCCTTGCTTAGTCGCTGGTGATTAGCATCTGAAAGAGTCATTAAGGTGTAAAAGGATTAAAGCCTTGAGAAGAATCCTTTTGTCTGTGTCTTGAGTTGGCTATTGGAGTGTACTGAAAGAGGCCGCTAGGGCGCTCCTGACAGGCCATCTCATTTCCTCATTAATTACTTTCTAGGAAGCCATTTCATACATAAGCCTTAGAAGAATATTTCAAATACCTTAGGGAGCAGCCCTATGGGCTCGATGCTCAAACGATGGACAGCTCTGATGTCAGAGCCCTCTGTCCATCCTAAGGCTTGCTACACTCTTGCTCTCAGGGAGGGAGGAGTGAAGGAGGCTATTTTTGCCTCTGTTCTCTGAAATAGCTTTTTATATCTGATGGGCCTCTGAGCCCATTTAACCTTGCCTTCCATGCTGGAGGTGGAGATGATTGCTGAGAGGGCTTTGGATCCAGGGAATTCATTGTCTCCTCACCCACTGGCCTGACCCCGACACACCCACTCCTCCCTTCCCAACTCCCAAATTTGGGAGAGGAAACTGCTGTGGAGCTTTCTGAGGCAGTGGGAGGGGCTTGAGGCAGACATCCACAGCTGGATCTCTTCCTCTGCAGTCAGTGCTCTGTCACTGGCTTTGGAGGAGGAGATCCGCTGCATCCTACTGCCCCTCATATGCTGTTTAGGGGCCGCAGGAAGGATTACTCTCTTGCTACTGTGTTTTTATTTTCTGCTGTTTTCACCTTTTAATGTTTAGTGTTCCTGTTTTTAAGTTGTAGGGATTTTTTACTTGCTAATCTTTATTTAATTATGTGAGCTGTCTTGAACTTCCAGGAAAAAGATGGGTATAAATGATTTATTATAGTAACGTTATTATAGCAACAACAACCATAGGTGTGACAGGTACCTTGAGGTTACCAAAACAGATAGAAACAGAAAATGTAAAAAATGAGGACTGAAATAATAATAATAAAAGAAAAGAGTAAACACAAGAAAATAAACATTTTTGTTTCTTTTTGCCTAGCGAAGCTGAGAAGACTAGTGCAAAGCAAAATCCCTTAAGGATGCTGCTACTGCAGTGGGGGAAAGGAACAAAGCAGGAAGGCAGGAGCCACAGCCCCTTGGATATATGCACTGGGGGTGGGGGGGTGGGGAGTCAGCCTGTCATAATACTGTCCTAGCTCTAGAAAGTTCCAAACCACAGCTCTGTGATTGCACAGAGGCCTTGTACAACTACAGTAGTGTTAGCAGATCCATTTTGAGTAGAGTAGGCATTTTATACAGAATATAAGGGTGAAAAGGATTTCAGACCAAGTTTAAATACAAATTTTATCTTTAATTCAGCTGGGTTTAACTGACTCGTGAGTTAATGTGCAGCTGGAGTTGCATTTTTCTTGCGATTTGTTGCAAATTGAATGAAAAGGAAATGTAATCAACAGCACCCTGTACTTCATGTGGAATACTGCCAAAGGAAGAGCTTGACCCAAGATCTTTGGCTGCTGTAAATATTCTCGGAAGTAAAGTTCCCTCTGTACTTTCTGAAAAGCTAGAAGAATAACAGAACATCCCTGAGGATCTATTTCGAGGTTATCAGAGATGACCTCAGTGTTTTTCTACTTCTGGCAGCAGACTTCTGCTGCAAGACCAATATAATACCAAAACACTGTGGCACATTCCTTAATGTTTCCTTGACTTCATACTCTTCCCCCAATCCTTCTCTTTTTCTCATGGCTTTTGGAAAATACAGTCTCTCAGGGACTTGGCTCAACTTGAAATTTCAGAAACTCTATACTTTGTGTCAAAGGAAGCTTATAGGGTCTCTTTGGCAGAGAAAAAAGACTCACATGTGAAAGCAGGTGCTTGCTTGTTTCGTTTTTCCTTTGTACAGAACAATGACTGCACTTTAAAAAGAAGGTACACAGATCCCACCCCTATTCAGAGAGCAGTAAGACTAACAAAGCCAGGCCTCTGGTAAAAGTATTGTACTTTTAATTTCAAGTGTGAACACTCTCATTTTAAAGTGCCTGTTTGCATTAAAGTTCTTCAGGTGGAGGAGTTCTATTTGAAATACCTACAGGTAAAGAAGCTTGTCTATTTATTTTGAAACAGGAGTAGGCAGAAGATACATTGGGATCTACTGGTAGATCTTTGGGTGATCTGCAGTATATCCAAAAGGGGGTCTGACTACCTAAGAGGTGAACAATAGGAAATAAATTTGCAAGCAAAAAAAAAGAATTAAAAATCTCTGTCATGGCTGGCCTCATATTAATCGCTTATCTCTCAGCCTTGCTAGTTCCTCACCTGTAAAATAGGGAGTAGTAAATAGTTTCTTTTGACCAGGCTTTGTGCAATTCTGCTGGCCAGTTTTAGGGTTTTGTATTAGACTGCCTGATCTGTAGTAATTCATAGGTAGATGTGTACTTGCATATGCATATCACAGTGTATTGCTCATAGGGTGCTCCCTTAGTAGTTCTGCTGCCCGAGCCACCATTTTGCATCCATCTTGTTCCAATTGATAGACTTTGGGATTCTAGTAAAAAACAAAGTTGGTCCTGTAAGCCAGAAGTCTGTTGTTCACCACCATTTTAAAGGGTTACAGATTTTGTTGGTTAAATTCATGGTGGCTAAAATCATATCCTGTAGGGCGAAAAAGAAAATCACACAGAAACCAAATGGCTTGCTGAATCAAGGAAGTCTTCAGCCTTTGCCACAAAATCAGTAAGAAGAGGCAAGAGGGATCTTCTGGGGCAAGAAGTTCCACATTAGGGGGGCTTCCACAGAGAAGGGCTTCTTCTGTGTCCCCACCAAACAGATTCCAAATCAGGGCCATCCTTATAATTGGGGATAGTTAAGCAACTGCCTTAGGTGGCAAATGCAGGGGGTACCAGTGACATTCTCCTGGCTTTTCCTCTTGATCCCCTCAGCTGGTCCCCTCTCTTGGAGGACAGAGCTGTGTGTGCCACATGACCTGCCCCAATATCCTAAACTGGCCTGCTGCCCTATCCCATTGCCAGTGTTGAAGTAAAATTCAACTGGCAGTCCAGTCTGTTTCTGTATATGGAAAGAGGGAGGGGGTGCCATCTTGTCCTTCATCTCAGGCAGCAAAATGTCTTGGGCCAGACCTTCTTCAGATGGTGGCAGGACATGAAAAATGGTCCCTTCCCTTGATCTCAGTGGATAAGCAGGACATTCACATGGTTCATATGTAAAACATATTTTACAGCAAAGCCTCATGTAGGGATGTAGGACAATTCCGTTTGTTTAACTTCAGAACACGCCCCATTCGTACCTGTGAATGTGAGCACATTTTCCAGGCAAAGCTCCCATATTCCTGAACTTGTGATTGCAAAATGCATTCATTAGATAAGTATGCACTTTAAAAATGCACATTTTGAAAAAGAAATATGCATTTTCGGGCTTTAGTCAATGAGGGGAAGGTACGCATTTGGGTGTGTGGTGTGCTTTAAAAAATGGGCACTTAAAAGTGCACTGCTCCTGTTTGAACAACAACAACAACACAAAGCTCGCACTTGGGAACAGGAACAAGGTGGACTGAGCTTCACAGTGGAACTCGGAGAACCCTGATGAGCTGGAACCTCGCTGATTCCCAATCCCAAGCCTCATGTTGTTTGGCAGCCATTATGTGTGGATCCAATTTCAGTGGGATATCAATTCTATTCTGGGTTTTAGTTACAACCAGCCAGAAGTCTAAAGGTGCTATCCAAGGTACTGGACCCTATCCTCAAAATGGGATCGAATCCACCAGCCTCCCCTGGAGGTCTTCTTGCCCACCTCTCCACATGCCTCTTTTGCTGGTTCCACAGAGCACATGTTTTGTATGCAGAAGGTCCTAGGTTCAATTCCTGCCATCTCCATTTAGGTGCAGAAAGACTCCTCTCTGGAACCCTGGAGAGCTGTTGCCTATCAGTGCAAACACTGCCAAGCAAGATGGATGTATGGTTTTAAGGTAAGTTCCTATGTTACAATTTGCCATAATCTATTCATATTGGTATTTTATCATTTCCTCATAGTTGTTATATTTTTACTTCGCAACTAAAAGATGGAACACAAAACATCCATTCATTACTAGCAGTCATATTTTGACCCAGATGGTCCCTTCAAAAGTACGAATTGAGCTTTAGAAGTGCTGGTTTACACTTTCAGAAAAAGTGCTGCCTTCGATTTGCTGTACGTTCGTTCTACAAAAGCTGCCCAAGGTTGGGGAGCCAACTGCTGGCGTATCACTGGCAGATGCAGGTTCCATATGCTCAAGAATCTCTGGATGAAATTTTTATCCAACACATCTGCATGTCAGCTTGTCTTTTCTGGCCCTACTGCTGGCTTTGTTGATAAACCCGATTGCCTGTCTGCTGTGTGTCAATTTTCTGTGCCCTCTAGTCATGTAGCTAAGACCTCAGGTAGTTTCCTCTCACCAAGGAACAATATATGAGCACTTGTATGCTTCATTATGCCTATATATAGCTTGCAGAATGCAACTGTTTTCAATTAATTCAATACAGGTGATTTGCGGGTGCAATAAAAATGAAAAATGTTCTGAAACACAAATGACAGTTATAGCACCCACAATATTTTTAATCTTAAAGTATTTTAATCTTAAATAACTATGGAAGAAATTGATATATGTAAATTTGGACACACCTGGGTGTCTAGAAATTGGAATGCACAAATCTTTTTCAAGGTAATTTGAAAAACTGCCAAGATTCTTGCAACTTAATGGGTATGATATTTACAAAAATAAACTAAAGGTCCAGATAGAGAGAACTATACATCAAGCCCTGCATACCAGAGGTCCCACATGTGACTACTCTTGAAACCTAAGCAATTTTTTAAAAATCTCATTATATGGTATGAAGGGCAGCTGTCCAAAAAAAAAAAAAAGTTAAAAAAAATTGAGCAGGACTCTTACAAGCCTTTAACCGTGCCTCAAGTAGCTCATTGGATGGTAGCCAAAAAAGGCCTCTCTTTCAATTAACCTCTGTGTTCTACCAGAATGACTATGGGAGCTGGGGATACTCCTCCAATCTTGTGATTCTGTCCCTTTAAGTATGCAAATTCAGCCCAGATGAGGATGTGAAAATAATGAACAGTTTATTCACTTACAAAACTAAGTATTCCCAAGGCAAAACAGTAGCTATGGTCCCTTTGCAGCAGCTATGGTACCTTTCCTTGCTCTTTTGATACTTTCATCAGCCTTGCTCAGCTACCCTCTGTACATTGAAGGAGCAGCCTTTTTAGCTTCCTGATCCTCCTCTTCAACCAGGCTAATATGGCTAGTGTCTACACACAGAGAGAGACACACGCTAACTCCCATATGTGCCTGCCCGGACCTTAAGATCATCATCAGCGGCCCTTCTCCGTGAGCCCCTGCCAAAGGAAGTGAGGCGGGTGGCTACTAGGAGGAGGGCTTTTTCTGTTGTGGCACCCCGGCTCTGGAATGAGCTCCCTAGTGAGGTTCGCCTGGCGCCTACATTGTACTCTTTTCGGCGCCAGGTGAAGACCTTTTTATTTTCCCAGGCATTTTAGCTTTCTAAATTTTTATCTTTGCTGTTTTAAATCTGTATTTTAAACTCCTGTACTGCTGCTAGGTTTTATTGTGGTTGTATTGTTATATTGTGGTTTTAATGTTCTATATATTTTAAATTGTTTTATTGTGTGTTGTTTGGTTTTAGTTTTTGTGAACCGCCCAGAGAGCTTCGGCTATTGGGCGGTATAGAAATGAAATAAATAAATAAATAAATAACTCAACAGTCACTCTTATACCATGACAATAACAGAAGAAAAACTGTAACAGTGGGTTCTATCGAACTGGTGTTATTCTACTGATGAAATGTTATTTGATCCCACAGAGGCTTTCCTCAGTGGAATGAGGACGGAGGTGATTTTTGCACCTGCAGCCTCAACATCCACAAATCTGCTCTGGATGGTTGGGGGTCCTATTGGAACAGCTTGGGAGGTGGTATGAGTGCTGTGGGGGGGGGCATTGTTGATAACAATGCCTATGCCTTTCACAAGGTCCTGAAGGTGAACCTGCCCTTACTCAACCATAGCTGCCAAGATAGAAATTGACCATTATATAGTGTATGAATGAGGCAGAAGCAAAACATGGTTCCTAACACTCTTTATCCCATTAGGAAGCGATCTTTGATGAGCATGTGTCCAGAACTGGCAGAAAGTAAACACGGATATTATTTATGTGTGCAGATTTTATAGATATATTGATATAGATATATTAATATACTAATACAGATATATTGAATGCAATATATTGGCTATAATCAAGGGACAGGAGAGCTATGATTAATATAAACATATTCAGATGTTTAGGCAATTAATTTAATGTAACTTAAAGCATTGTTGCATATGCCTATGTAATACTGTGGCTCTAAAATAAAAACTCGGCTTTGTAACAAAAAGTATTTAGGTAATATTCTAGATGCTTTTCAGAGGGAGCTGCATTCTGTACAGTTGTTTCTGCTTGAAAGAATGAAAATTCTTTATTTTTTAAACAAGACTTGAACAGTCCTTTAAAGAGAACACTATTTTTGTAAAGTAGGACATATGCAACCCTGTTAATTCTGCTCGACCTCTCATCGGCTTTTGATGCCATCCGCCAATAGTATCCTTCTGGATCAACTCTGTGGGATGGGTGTTAGAGGTACTTGTTATAGTGATTCCGGTCCTACCTGCTGGGCCGATTTCAGAGAGTAACGTTAGGGATGTCACAGAAATCCGCTGCAGATTCAAATGAGGCCAGATTCTTTGGAATCCAGCCTCAGGAACCTGCAGTGGATCGGGACCACTTACCTCCGCTCCAGGAGGACTGGAGGCGGAATGGCACTCGGCTGCTTCTTGCCAGCCAGAACCGTTCGCCTCCTCCCTGTCCCTGCCAATTGCCATGTCTTTTCTTAAAAAAAAAAATAAAAATGGTGCAAATAGAGTCATGACGCGAATAGAGTCATGAATCTTGTGTATAAGTCTATGTGTCCATAGGCTTATACGCAAGATTCATGACTCTATTCGCGTCTAAGTCTATGGGCACATCCTGCCAATGGCCTTTTTTTTTTTTTAAAGACATGGCAATTGGCAGGGACAGGGAGGAGGCGAACGGCTCTGGCTGGCAGGAGGGAAGGTAAGCAGCCCCCAAGCCAGTTCTCCCCCCCCCCGGAATCCTCGCAGAGCAGAGCCACTCTGGAGGATTCGGGGGGGGGGAATGGATCACCTCCCTCCCCCATGGATTCCCCACTGGAACAGACAGTGGGGAATCCGTACATCCCTAAGTAACATTGAGTGACCATTCCTCAGCCCCTTGACAATTGAGCTATGGGGTGCCGCAGGGTATCTTGTCCCCAGTGTTGTTTAACCTCTATAGGAAGCAGCTGGGAGCGGTCATTAGGGGATTTGGAACCAAGTGTCATCAGTACTTTGATGACATGCAGCTCTGTCTCCCATCTGATTCAGGGATGGCTATGCAAGTCCTGTATCAGTGCCTAGTAATGCAGTAATGGTCTTGATGAGGCCAATAAACTGAAACTGAATCCTGGCAAGACAGAAGGCCTGTGGGTGAGTGGTTCCCGAGTCCAGGAGACAGGCTTATTGCCTGTTCTGGATGGGGTTGCACTCCCTCTGAAAGATCAGCTTCATAGTCTGGGGGTACTCCTAGATCCCTCATTGTTGCTGGAAAGCCAAGTGGCCTTGGCAGCTCAGAGTGCCTTTTACCAGCTTAGGCTGGTTTGCCACCTACAGCCTCTCCTGGACAGGGATAGCTTGGCCACAGTGGTACAGGCACTGGTAACCTCAAGTCTGGATTACTGCACTGAGCTCTATTTGGGGCTGCTCCAAAAGTTGGAGCTAGTGCAGAATGTAGCAGCTCAGCTGTTAGCGGGAGCTGCCCCTTTTCAGCATGAAACTCCTTTGTTGAGGGAACTGCGCTGGCTGCCCATTCGCTACCAGGCCAGGTTTAAGGTTTTGGTGTTAGTGTGCAAAGCCTTAAACAACTTGGGACCTGGATACCTGAGAGAGCTCTCCTTCTCCCTTAGCTACCAACCTACCCAGTCACTGAGGTCATCGGAGAGCTTGCTCCTGGTGGTTCCACATGGATCTATGGCCTGATCAGAGTCCACTAGGAGAAGGGCCTTCAGTGCGGCCCTTCTTTGGAACTCCCTGCCCCTGCAGGTCAGGGAGGCAGCAACACTGTGTTGCTTCTGATGCCTCCTGAAAACACTTCTGTTCCGGGAAGCTTTCCTTAAATGACTAGCCACAGTTTTTATTGGTATTCTGTTTTTAATAATTTTAACATGCTGTTTTAATCTTTCATCTTTTTTTACTAGTGTACTTCTTGTGTTCACTGCTCTGGAATCTGTTTGGATGCAGAGTGGTATACAAATGTCGTAAATAAAATGAAATGAATAAATATAGTGATTCTGGGGTTGTGCAGGGTTTGGAGGGGGGAGGGTGCTGAGCCAGGAAGCCAAAGAGGCAAAGAGTTGGCAGCTCTAAAATCTAAACCAAGGATGTGGAACTTGTGGCACTCCAGATGTTGTCATCCCTCACTACTGTCTACGCTGGCTAAGGCTGATGGGAGTTGCAATCCAACAGCATCTGGAGGGCCATATGTTCCCCACCTCTGATCTAACCTCTGATAATGGCATTTTACTAGTTGCAGATTCTATTGTTAAAAGACCAAAAAAGGTGGTGGTAGAACTGAATTCACACATTGACTGGGTTTGGACAACATGCTGAGGATGGCAAACTGAATATTCAACCCCTGCTTGGGGACTGTATTCATGCTGTGTGAACCTGGCGAGGTTAAACAACCCTCATATAATCCTAAAACAGACCTTGGCTTATGCAAGTGTTATTTAACCCTTGCATAACCCACACTTTGCACAACATGACAACCCCCAAGCAGGGGTTGCATATTCAAAATGGTGGCTGCATGTGCCCTGCATGCTCCACAGCCTCACCACGGCTTAAGTAACGCACAGTGGGCTGTCGTGTTGTGCCAACAGCCCCTCTGATTTGAACCAGTTAAATGATTGGCTTCAAGTTCTTGTAAGTAAATATTACTAAGGGATCATGAGAAATTTAAAGGAGCAGGAGATCATTTCAAGAGGGTTTTTCCTTTGCATAGTCTCAGGGCATCCATACATAATCACAAAGGATAGCCACAGCTGACACAATAGCCAGCAGGGTTGATGTCCAAATATATTAGGAAAGAGCTGAAATATCTTTCTTGGATGATATTAAATAAAATGTATAGGAAAATTTTAAAACAGAAATGTTTACATAGTATTTTGATATTTAGTTTTACAATCAAGTATCTTTTATTGTGGTTTACACTTAATTGATTTATTTGTATAACATATGGTTAGCAACCAGTATGATTTCAGCCATGTCCTGCTGTTGGCTTCCCATAAACATCTGCTTGGCCACTGTGGGAACAGAATTCTGGGCTAGATAGGCACATGGTCAATCCAGCAGGGCTTTTCCTATTTTCTTACTGGAAATGTTAAAAAAAAGGTAGCTGTCCAGAAAATAAACACTGCAGGGTCTTAATCTCATCAAACACACACACACACACACATGTGTGTGTGTATAGCGAAGTTCCTTCTTTCTTTCTTTCTTTCTTTCTTTCTTTCTTTCTTTCTTTCTTCTTTCCTTCCTTCCTTCCTTCCTTCCTTCCTTCCTTCCCTCCCTCCCCTTTCTCTTTTTCTTTCCCTGTATGTGTGATAATCAAAGCTGGTACTTTGGTATCTTAACAAACTATTCATTCAAGCAGAAACAACTGTACAGAATGTAGCTCTTCTTGTTGCTTCTAGGTGTGTGTTTCTTATCATTTTACCATGGTTTCTATGAGAAGGAAAAATTCAGTGTACCAGCTCTATGGCTGGCATAATTAAATTTCCCCCTTTTGTGGGGTATGCAAGGGGGAAAGGGGGGGGTGATCCAAGGCCTCCCTCGATCTTCTGACATAACCCTTTTTTTCTACCTACACCCTTTGGGGCACTGACAGTGGAGCAATACTTTTCCACACCGCAATGAGAAGGCCCCCGGTGGCGGACCTTCTTCTTCACGTGTAGAATGGGAGGTCCAGAATACCCTAAGGCCCCTGTGACGCCTTCCTAGGGACCCATAGGACTGTGGCTGAGTGAACAAATAAACAATACCTAAACAATTGGCAACGCCTGCATCCAACAACCTCTACAAATGTATTTGTCGGTGAAACGAGGCGGGGAAATAAAATGGCAAGACACATGTGTATTGTATAAAACCTTGGGCCACATTTACTGAAAACCTGCAATACCAGGGTGGGTGACTAAACTATGCTGGTCACTAGCCAGGCAATATATTGGGCAAAACATTCTATGCCTGCTGAGTGGCGTCTGTAAGATGGCCACCCTTCAGGACTGCCCCATTTGGGGAAGGGAGGCCTTCCCCTGTTACCACCCCCTAAGCTACAAAACATCAGGAGGGTGAAGTGAGTTGGCCCCACAGGTAACCCTTACCCCCCCATTGGGGCTGCAAAACCCCGGGTGGGATGCCTCAGGTATCACCTGTCACCGAAACAGCACTTCAGAATGCTCACCATCCCTGTACACACTAACAAGGGCTTGAAAATGAACAGATCAGTTAAATTTGCCATTTGCATAATCAGTAATTTCAGCAGCATGCAAACAACTGACATTTTTGAAAATGGCAAGGTTTTTTAGTTTTTGTTCTTTAGAAGATCAACATAAAAATATAATTCTAAAAGAAAGCAAAGCATCCAGCAAACAGACATTTTAATCATTCTGACCTGGTCTTTGCAATCTTTATGCAATATAAGACTCCCTTTTGGGGAAACGATCCACGGTTTTATGTCATCTATGTTTTAAAGTCATTTTACATCTGCTGAAAAATAGGGCAAGAGCCCGAAATCACCGCTGAATGAAGTCTCCATTAAACACAGTTTTGTTGATGTAGCAGGGGATAAAACAATCCCTCTTCAATGTCTACAAGCTGCAGAAAGTCCCCCATTTCTGTTAATGACCTATTTCTTGTGTCTGATTCAATACAGCCCACTGGCTATGGAAATGACAACACTCAGCAGGTGACAACAAAATGGTCAACAAACAGCGCTGAGATATGTCATTTTCTTCAAATACTTTCTCAAGGAATGAAATGACACACTATGGTATTCAGTATCCTGCTCAGATCAAATATTTCTTTATTAAACGAAACTACATGTACCATAGTTGCTGTATAAAATGCAGGTTTAAGTGTGCTGCTTCAAGCTTCAATTGAAAAACAATTTGATACTTGCTTCTTTAGGGGAAAAATAGCCACAGTCTCTGCTTAATATCCTGGACACTGACCACAGAAAGGCTATGGCTTTGAAAAAGCTGTCAAAGGAAAACATTTTCTTACTGGTGCCAAACTACTGCATCTAGACAAACTGGAATGTGTTAGTTCCATATGTTGTGCTGCACCGTTTTGATATGCTATGTTTCGCCTCAGGAAGAATTTAGCAATGCTGCAAAACCAGGGAACCCCTTTAATAACTTCAACTTTGGCGTTAATGGCAGTGTTCTTTTAGGAGTGAACAGCAGCTTTGGTAGATGAGTTTCCATGAGACCACAGTGCAGGGTGAAATGATGACACCTCCCCACACTTTCACAATGGTCCTGATCCTGATGTACATCTGAAGGCTCCCTCCCTTCAGAAGTTTGTTCTGTACAAACAGAAGTTTGTTCTGGGAGATGACTAAATGGCATATGCAATATCCGAGGCAGAGTTTCTCAGCACATCCCGTCCCCACTTGTGTGTTAGTTTAACTACTTTTAATCATGCCTGAGGAGGACTTGAGAAGGAAAAAACCTGCCAAATTGGGGGGAGAAGATAGAATGGAGTAGCTGGGATAGGAAAACACACACATACATTATATATAGTATATAATATATAATATATAGTACACACTGACCTTTATGGTGTGAATAGTTCACACTGCAGGTCAGGCTTTGAGTGGTTTGTAACAACCCTGCAGTGTTGCCCAGAGGTATCAGACCTGTTGTTGTTCTTGTTGTTCAGTCGTTAAGTCATGTCTGACTCTTCGTGACCCCATGGACCATAGCACACCAGGCCTTCCTGTCTTCCGCTCTCTCCCGGAGTGTGCTCAAGTTCATATTCATTGCATCGGTGATGCTATCTAGCCATCTCATCCTCTGCCGTCCCCTTCTCCTTTTGCCTTCAATCTTTCCCAGCATCAGGGTCTTTTCCAGGGAGTTTTCTCTTCGCATTAGGTGGCCAAAATATTTGAGCTTCAGCTTCAGTATCTGTCCTTCCAATGAGCACTCAGGGTTGATTTCCTTTAGGGTGGACTGATTGGACCTCCTTGCAGTCCAGGGGACTCGTAAGAGTCTTCTCCAGCACCACAGTTCGAAGGCATCAATTCTTCGGCGCTCAGCCTTCCTTATAGTCCAGCTCTCACAGCCATACATTACTACTGGGAAAACCATAGCTTTGATTATACGAATCTTTGTTGGCAAGGTGATGTCTCTGCTTCTTACTATGCTGTCTAGGTTGGCCATAGCTTTCCTCCCAAGGAGCAAGCGTCTTTTAATTTCATGGCTACAGTCACCGTCTGCGGTGATCTTGGAGCCCAAGAAAATAAAATCTGTCACTGCTTCCATTTCTTCCCCTTCTATATGCCAGGAAGTGATGGGGCCAGATGCCATGATCTTCGTTTTTTTAATGTTGAGTTTCAAACCAGCTTTTGCACTCTCCACTTTCACCCTCAACAAGAGGCTCTTTAGATCCTCTACGCTTTCTGCCATTAGGGTGGTATCGTCTTCGTATCAGAGGTTGTTGATAATTCTCCCGGCAATCTGAATTCCGACCTGTGATTCATCCAACTCGGCGTTTCTCATGATGTGCTCTGCATATAAATTAAATAAGCAGGGCAACAATATACAGCCTTGTTGTACTCCTTTCCCAATTTTGAACCAATCGGTTGTTCCATGTCTGGTTCTTACTGTTGCTTCTTGACCCTCGTACAGGTTTCTCAGGAGACAGGTAAGGTGATCTGGTACTCCCATCTCTAAGAATTTGCCACAGTTTGTTGTGATCGACACAATCAAAGGGTTTAGCGTAGTCAATGAAGCAGAAATAGACATTTTTCTGGAATTCTCTTGCTTTCTCCATGATCCAGCGAATGTTGGTGATTTGATCTCTAGTTCCTCTGCCATTTCGAAACCCAGCTTATACTTCTGGTAGTTCTCGGTTCACATGCTGCTGAAGCCTAGCTTGTAGGATTATGAGCATCATCTTGCTGGCATGTGAAATGAGCGCAATTGTGCGGTAGTCTGAACACTCTTTGGCATTGCCCTTTTTGGAATTGGAATGTAAACTGACCTTTTCCAGTCTTGTGGCCACTGTTGAGTGTTCCAAATTTGTTGGCATATTGAGTGCAGCACTTTAACAGCATCATCTTTTAGGATTTTAAATAGCTCAGCTGGAATACTGTCATCTCCGCTAGCTTTGTTGCTAGTAATGCTTTCTAAGGCCCACTTGACTTCACTTTCTAGGATGTCCAGCTCAAGTTCAGTGACCGCACTATCATGGCTATCAGGGACATTCAGATCTTTCCCGTATAGTTCTTCTGTGTATTCTTTTCACCTCTTCTTAATCTCATCTGCTTCTCTTAGGTCCCTGCCTTCTTTGTCCTTTATCATGCCCGTCTTTGCACAAAATGTTCCCTTGAGATCTCCGATTTTCTTGAAAAGATCTCTGGTCTTTCCCATTCTATTGTTTTCCTCGATTTCTTTGCATTGTTCATTTAAGAAGGCCTTCTTGTCTCTCCTTGCTATTCTCTGGAACTCTGCATTCAGTTGGATATATCTTCCCCTTTCTCCCTTGCTTTTCGCTTCCCTTCTTTCTTCAGCTACTTGTAAAGCCTCATCAGACAGCCACTTGGCTTTCTTGCATTTCTTTTTCTTTGGGATGGATTTCGTTGCTGCCTCCTGAACAATGTTACGGACCTCCATCCATAGTTCCTCAGGCACTCTGTCTATCAGGTCTAATCCCTTAAATCTATTCCTCATCTCCACTGTATATTCATAAGGGATATGATTTAGGTCATACCTGAATGGTTTAGTGGTTTTCCCTATGTTCTTCAATTTCAGCCAAAATTTTGCAACAACAAGCTCATGATCTGTGCCACCATCAGCTCCAGGTCTTGTTTTTACTGACTGTATAGAGCTTCTCCATCTTTGGCTGCAAAGGACATAATCAGTCTCATTTCGATATTGACCATCTGGTGATGTCCATGTGTAGAGTCACCTCTTGTGCTGTTGGAAAAGAGTGTTTGCTATGATCAGCGTGTTCTCTTGGCAAAACTCTATTAGCCTTTGTCCTGCTTCATTTTGTACACCAAGGCCATGCTTGCCTGTTATGCCGGTGATTTCTTGACTTCCTACTTTAGCATTCCAATCCCCTATGATGAAGAGGACATCTTTTTTTGGTGTTAGTTCTAGAAGGTGTTGTAGGTCTTCATAAAACCGATCAACCTCAGCTTCTTCGGCCTCAGTGGTTGGGGCATAGACTTGAATTACTGTGATATTGAATGATTTGCTTTGGATTCATACTGAGATCATTCTATCGTTTTTGAGATTGTACCCCAGTACTGCTTTTCCCACCCTTTTGTTGACTATGAGTGGGAAAATCAGTAGTGGGGTACAATCTCAAAAACGATAGAATGATCTCAGTATGAATTTCTTCTGAGGGATTCTTGCCCACAGTGGTAGATATAATTGTCACCTGAATTAAATTTGCCCATGCTTGTCCATTTTAGTTCGCTGATTCCCAAGATGTCGATGTTCAACCTTGCCATCTCATGTTTGACCACCTCCAGCTTACCTTGATTCACTGATCTGACATTCCAGGTTCCTAAACAATATTGTTCTTTACAGCATCGGACTTTCTTTTCACCACCAGACACATCCACAGCTGAGTGTCCTTTCAGCTTTGGCCCAGCCACTTCACTCTTTCTGGCACTACTTGGAAATTCCCTCTGCTCTTCCCCAGTTGTATATTGGACACCTTCCAACCTGAGGGGCTCATCTTCCGGCGTCATCTCTTTTAGCCTTGTGATACGTTCCATGGTGTTTCCTTGGCAAGAATACTGGAGTGGGTTGCCATTTCCTTCTCCAGTGGACCACATTTTGTCAGAACTCTCCACCATGACCTGTCTGTCTTGGGTGGCCCTGCACAGCATAGCTTATGGCTTCACTGAGTTATGCAAGCCCCTTCGCCACAACAAGGCAGTGATCCATGAAAGGGAGGCAGTGATCCATGAAGGGGATCAGACTACACTGTACTCCCTGGAAAAGACCCTGATGCTGGGAAAGACTGAAGGCAAAAGGAGAAGGGGATGGCAGAGGATGAGATGGCTAGATAGCATCACCGATGCAGTGAATATGAACTTGAGCACACTCTGGGAGAGAGGGGAGGGCAGGAAGGCCTGGCGTGCTGTGGTCCATGGGGTCACGAAGAGTCGGACACGACTTAACGACTGAACAACTATCAGACCTGTACTGCAGGCTGCAAGTTGGTCTGAAGCTGAAAGAGTAGTTTATAACAATCTTACAGCATGGTTGTTTTTATGCATTGCCACGTAGTCTACTGTTATTACTGCAGGCCACAGATGGGGCTACTGAGGCATCCTCCCAGGCCAAATCATGTACTTAATTACCTGAAGAAGCCTCATGCTCCATTGACTTGCATGAAGACCTATAGCACTTTTTAAATGTTCAAAACACTTTTAAAATCTTTATTTGCACATGAAGTAAGACCCAAATTAGAGCAGAGACTATGACGCTAACTTTTGTTTCTTCACCCCCCTCAACCACAGGCACACAGTAACACATCAACGCCAGAGATACACTGCAACGTTTTGCTGTGGCTCCCACTTGTGTAGTGATGATGATGATGATGATGATGATGCAGACGTCTGTTTTAATGGAAATAGCCAGAGTTTTTTCAGTGACCTGCACAGCATATGGTGGTATTTTGAAAGATGGTGATGAAATAGTGATGAAAAACATAAAATCATTGTCATCAGTCATATACATATCAGTGTATATGACTGATTAGAATTTCTGCAACGGAAACAAAGATGTAATGGACTCAGAAATCTGTGCTTGAAAGGGATGATGTATATAAAATCTTCATAGCGATAATAAGCCCCATGCTGTGCTCAGTCTAGTAGGCTATTACAGCTCAGATATAGAGCCCTAGTACAACAGGCCAGACCACAAAGATTGACACTTTAAAGCTCAAAGTCCTTATTTTAAACCAGAGACTAACATGACTGAAGGAACATTCTGTGCTTACTGTAGCCAGAAAAGGCTGAAGCTTTAATGGCCTTTTGAAAGGATTAGAGAAATTAATGGAGGATAACTGTATCATTCCATTGAATAGGAAACCTAGGTCCAATGATGAGTGCTGAAAGGATTGGAGTCAAAATGGGGCCACTGAGAAACAAGAGGGAAGTATCTGCATGCTTGGGGAAACCTTAAATACAATTACAAACATGCTTCAAACAGCAAAGAAAAGAGAGGAGATAAAGCGGGGGGTCTACCAAAGATGGCCTTCAGTCCTGTTCCCCATGTCAGCAGAAACTCCCATGTTCTTTGCTAGTACTAATCTAGGTGTTCCTATATACAGTCTATATATAACAAACCTCTTAATTCTGCCAGCTTACATCATGATTGCCTTTCCTGGAGAGGAGAATATTCATCACATACAGTAATAGTTATACTGTTTTTCATGACTGCTGCATACATTAAGATGGACAAAGACTACAGTTCACAAGATTATATTGCCTGGCTGCATACATTCATACTTTCAAACAACTAACTTTGTTTCTCAAAAGTTATTTCTCTTACCTTTAGCCATATGTATTGAGCACCAAGCATTATATTACAGATACAGGACTCATATCAACATAAATAACATCTTAGCAGTCTTTAAGCACCATTGTGCTTTCGCCATATATGTACTCATTAGTAAGGTTGTGATGTTTAAAATAATACAAAAAAAGTGGCAATACTGTAAATCTCACTTGCAATTGTTTTACAGTATAAAATTATAAGGTATGCCTTTTGGTTTAAGAAATCTGAAAAGCAACTTATTTAAATATGCAGAATTATCTTGAGTTGTTCATACGTGAACTTAAAAGCCATGCAACACAGGAAAATTAAGTAATTATGCCTCCAAGTTATTTACTGCAATTAAGCTCATTTATCATATGCAAATTAGTGCAAACTGGTCTCATTAGTTACTAAATTACTCAATATGAGCTGAACAATGTAGCACTCCAGTTTGTAATGAAAAATCCCTGTAGAGGCAAGCAGGATCAATTAAGCTAATTTGCATATGCAAATATAATATCTAACTTTTACTTTCCCCTATATTTAATCCTACATTTTCTGGTCATTCTTGATTATATAAAAAGGATAGGGTCAATCACTTTCTTTTTTATGTTCTAGTCTTCATGCAGCTGCAAAAAGGTCCTATGCAGGCTAGACATTTCCATACAGACATTTAAGTCCAGTTTCTCATAAAATTATCTAATAAAAGCTTACAGAAGCTATCTTTACTACACACTCAGGAAGAAAATGCAGAATATCTTCAACCCTTTTCCAGCTGTACCCAGAAAATTTCAATCAAAGGTAAAGACATCTAAGGTAAAGACCACTAAGATTTTCATCTGTCTTCACTGCAGAAAATACAGGACAGATGTGCCTGAATGGATGTTTTCACTTTTCAGGAAGGAAGTCTGAGGAACTGAGGCAAACGGTAGTGACAAAAGATGAAATTCTCAGCCTTATTGATAAATTGAAAGCAAATAAATCAAGAAGTCCAACACAGTGACATTTGACTTCAAAAGAGGACGCTTCTCCAAAATGAGGGAAGTGGTGAAAAAGAAGTTAAAAGGGGGAATCAAGAGGATTAAATCCCTTCAAAATGCTTGGAGATTACTCAAAACCACAATAATAGAAGCCTAGAGAAAATGTATACCACAGGTTAGGAAAGGTAGCACCAAGTCCAAAAGGTCGCCGGCATGGTTAACAAGCAGTGTTAAGGGAACTATTAGAGAAAAGAGAGTTTCTTTCAGGAAATGGAAGTCTTGCCCAAGGAAGGAAAACAAAACGCAGCACAAGCTTGCACAAAGGCAATGCAAGCAGACAGTAAGAGATGCAAAAAAGCAGTTTGAAGAGCATATCACCAACAACATCAAGGCCAACAATAAAGAATTCCTTAAATATATCAGAATCAGAAAACCAGCTAGGGAGGCAGTTGGACCACTAGATGACAATGGAGTTAAAGGAGTACTGAAGGAGGACAAGGAGATTGCAAAGAAGCTGCAATAAATTCTTTTCATCTGTCTTCACTGCAGAAAATATAGTACAGATACCTGAGCCTGAACTGAAGTTTTCAGGAAGGGCATCTGAGGAACCGAAGCAAATAGTGGTGACAAAAGATGAAGTTCTCAATCGTATTGATAAACTGAAAGCAAATAAATCACTGGGCCCAGATGTTATCCATCCTAGAGTTCTCAAAGAACTCAAATATGAAATTGCTGACCAAATATGCAACACGTCCCTAAGATCAGCCTCCATACCAGAGGACTGGAAGATGCTCAATGTAACACCAATTTTCAAAAAGGGATCTGGGGGTGGGGGTCTGGGAATTTCAGGCTGGTTAGCTTAATGTCTGTTCTGGGTAAATTGGTTGAAGGCATTATTAAAGACAAAATTAGTAAGCATATAGAAGGACAAGCCCTCCTGAAAAAGAATCAACATGGCTTCCGCAAAGGTAAGTCCTGTTTCACTAACCTTTTAGGGTTCTTTGAGAGTGCCAATAAATATGTAGACAGGAGTTATCTGGTAGACATTGTTTACTTGGACTTCCAAAAGGCTTTTGACAACGTCCCTCACCAAAGACTCCTGAGCAAACTTAGCAGTCATGGAATAAGAGGAGAGGTTCTCTTATGGATCAGTAACTGGTTAAAGAACAGAAAGCAGAGCACAGGAATAAATGGTAAATTCCCCCAATGGAGAACGTGCAGAATGTTTCCCAATGTGCGGTCTCACAGGGATCTGTACTGCAACCAATGCTTTTCAACTTATTCATAAATGATCTGGAATTAGGAGTGAGCAGTGCAGTGGCCAAGTTTGTTGACGACACCAAATTATTTAAGATTGTTAAAACAAAAAAAGGTTACGAGAAGCTCCAAAAGGATCTCTCCAAACTGGGAGAATAGCAGATACAGTTCAATCAAAATGGCAAATGGCAAATACAGTTCAACCTAAGCAAGTATAAAGTGATGCACACTGGGGCAAAAAAATCCCAGCTTCAAGTATAAGCTGGTGGGATCTGAGCTAGTGGTAACTGATCAAGAAAGAGATCTTGGGGTTGTGGTGGAAAGCTTGATGAAAATGTCAACCCAGTGTGCAGTGGCTGTGAAAAAGGCAAATTCCATGTAATGAAAATTAAAAAAGGAATTGAAGATAAAACTGCCAAGATCATACTCCCTTTATACAAATTTATGGTGTGACCACACTTAGAATATTGTGTACAGTTCTGGTCACTGCACCCTAAAAAATGATATTATAGAGCTGGAAAAAGTGCAGAAAATGGCATCTAAAGTGATCAAGAGGCTACAGCAACTCCCCTATGAGGAAAGGTTACAGCAGTTCGAGTGGTGTAGTGGCTAGATTGTTAGACTGGGAGCCAGGAGATCCGAGTTCTAGTCCCCACTCAGCCATGGAAGCTCACTGGGTGACTTTGGGCCAGTCACAGACTCTCAGCCCAACGTACCTCACAGGGGTGTTGTTGTGAGGATAAAATGGAGAGGAGGAGGATAATGTAAGCCGCCTTGGGTTCCTTCCAAGAGGAAAAAAGGTGGGATATAAATGAAATAAATAAATAAATAAATAAATAAGGGGGGACATGACAGATGTATACAAAACAATGCACGGTGTATAGAAAGTGGATAGCGATACATTTTTCTCCCTCTTGCATAATACTAGAACTCAGGGTCATCCCATGAAGCTGATTGGTGGGAGAAAAGGAAGTACTTCTTCAGACAGTGCAAAGTTACACTATGGAATTCATTTCCACAAGACGTAGTGATGGCCAACAATTTGGATGGCTTTAAAAGACAAATTGGACAAATTAATGGAGGAGAAGGCTATTGATGGCTACTAGTCTTGGTGGCTATCTCCTACCTCTAGTATCAGAGGTATGTAAGGCAGGGTGACCAGCCAGATGGGCGATTAATAAATTTAATAAATAAATAAATAAATAAATACACCAGTTTCTGCGGAACACTTGTGGGATAGTGCTGTTACACTCATGTCCTGCTTGTGGGCTTCCCATGGGGGCTGGTTGGCCACTGTGTGAACAGAATGTTTGGTAAGATCCAGCATGGCTCTTCTCATGTTCTTAAGATGTCTGAATAAAAACTGAAAGGTGTACACTGTTTACTAAGTGGTCTTTTCTCTGAACAAGCTATTCCTACTATGAGTTTACAATTATACAAAATATGGAAGTTCCTTTTACTGTTGTAATGTTCCCGAGCTATAAACTGTTGGCTCAAAGCTTGGGATTATATTTTCAATTTTTTTGCTTTTGACACTACCTTGCAAATGTTTGATATTACTGTATGGCACTATCTTCATACCGAATCTAGACTTAAAATACTACAAGCGCTGTTTTATTTCAAGTTTTTATGACAAATTACATTAGATTCATCAGGTGAATACCACCAAATTCATATTACCATGAGTGTCTTAAGTTCCGTTTTTTATTTCCTTAGCTAGTTTTGCAAAAATGGGATTAATAGATTAATGCCCACCAGAGAGAAAAACATGGCTATCACCCCCAACCCCCAAATATGGGTTGAATTAGTGATGAGAGGACCAGAGATGATTGGGTTTGCTGAAATTCTCTGAACTTTACTTCAAAGCTTGGTTCACCTCACTCCCATTCTCATTTGTCACCTGTTTTTTTATTTGTTCGAATGGGAAGAGTTGTACATTTTTCAAGTACACATTTTGCAAATGTGAACACAAGTTCAGGAATTTGAGAACGTTGTCAGACAACATGCACTCCTGCTCGCGTTTGTTTCGGGTTGCGAACAGGGCATTTTTGAGTGATTTGCGAACTCAAACTAAATTCTCATATATGCCTAAGTTCGCTGCAGTGTGCCAAGGGCACAGTACCTGTGCATGGAGGAAACCCAGTGGGGCATAACAGATCCTGATTCTCCCCTCTGGGTCATATGTACATGAGCAATTAGTAAGCAGGCCATTATGGAGGTCTAGGAGTGCTTCCCATATACATGTCCAGCCTGGCCCCTTCTACCTGGTTTACATTCTCTGAGTGAGCAGAAGTGGGAAAGGCTAGATGGGGATATTTATAAGCATTTATAAGCATCCCTGTAGTATCTTGGCATGATATCTGTGCCATAGACTAAGGGAGAAAACAGGTTTCTCTTCTATAATACTCTATTGGGATTCCTCTAGACCTGCTATAGTCCATGCTATATTTATTTATAGCCCACTACACAATATTAATTGCAATATAATTCTTAACATTTGCCCCTAAGATTCGATGTGTGAAATCATGAGCAGGAAGGGTGAACACAATCTGAGGTTCCAAACACATTATATCATGGCATTTCAAATAAACCTAGCCTTAGACCACAGACTATATAGAATGTGATCTATGGGCAGCTAGAGGGTTTCTATATAGAACAGCCAGCGGCTGGTGAAATCCTGCATCCAGGTTTCTGCAATGGACACAGGTGTTGCAAAGAGAAGGAGAAAAGCATGCAATCCCATCTGTTAAGTAGGCTGGGAAGGACAACAAACTTGATCCAGTGCTTCCCACATGGCAGGTTACTGGTAGTCGAATCTAAATTTGGGATCAGTGGACCTATTCCACTCTGTTATTCCTCCATGGTTCCTTTGTCACTGGTTTCCCTATAGCCTTCTGCCAAAAAAATGAATATTTCTCCAACATTAATTTCAGAATTTGTACAGAATTTGTTCATTCACTTTGCTTGCCACGCTTTCATCGATTTTTTTTCCAGTCCTTTGATTTTTTTTGTTTCTTTTTCCTCTCTGCATAAGGACTCCAGCACTAATTTTATATCAAAAAGAGCCAGTTTTTCCGCAAATTTGCTGTAGTAGTCCTGAATATTTATGGAAATGAATGTGAATAGAGGGAATCTCTCTCTCTCTCTCTCTCTCTCTCTGTGTGTGTGTGTGTGTTTGCTCTAGCAGAATACAGCCTGTAGAATGAATAGATTTCCCCTAGTTCTCTGATAGTGAAAGATTATTGGAATTTTTCAAACACTGGTACTTCTCACATCCAGAGTCCAGCTCTATGGCCATTCCTTGGCAAAATGTGAACATATTCTTGAAATATAATATATCTGAAACCATAAGGTGCAATAAAGACTCATGGCAAGCTAAAGAAATAAATCACAGATATCTAATACTTCTGTGTGCTTAAGCGTATAACTGAATTTCTAATTGTGTTCACCGCAAGAGGAAAAAAGGTGGGATATAAATGTAATAATAATAATAATAATAATCTAAAATACATGCAGGAGCACTGAAATGCTCAGAAGCATCAATAACAGTGAGGGGGAAAAAGACTGTGGAAACTGGGGGATAGTTCTGTGCCAACTCTTTGCAATTTCTGAAAATCTATTCTGGAATAATTGCAGGTTTCTTGATCATTAGTGCCAATTCACAGGGGAGGGAAGATCATGAATTCGGGTGAGAACCATGAACTGATGAGAAATTAGGTTAGGGAGCAGTCTGCAATCTTCCTTATTTTAAAGGCTTTCACAAGTGTTGATCTGCTATTTGGAGCTGAAGAACTATAGCTCTTGCTGGACTGAGTCCAGCTCACTACTTCTTCCATATTCCTATCTCAAAGCAGCTGACTGATGCTGTAAGAGGCTTCTGCTCTCATAACTTCATAGACTGTAAATGCAATAATGTATTCAATAAGGGAATCTGCACATATTACCTTGTTGTAACAGAAACAAAGAGTCCTAAACATTAATTGGTGGTATTCGTTTTGTGGGCCAGCATCCACTTTTTCAGGTGAATGAAGTGGTCTCTAAGGGGAGAAGTGCAAGGAGGACCTATGTGTACACATACATGCCTAGTTGGGGCTCAAACCCATGGAAGATCATGCCACAGTGTATTTCTTAGTCTTAAAATGTCATCTGCCCAGTGGAGGCTGGTGGGTCTTATGTCAGTGGGGGTGAATTCACTCTGGGTTTCCGTCAGAACCAGTCAGAAGTCTAAAGGAGCTATCCAAGGTACTTCACCCATTCTTGGGATAGGATTCAGCACTTTGGATAGCTCCCTTGGAGTTCTGATTGGATCTGACTGAAATCCAGAGCATATTCACTGCCCCACTGACATTGGAGCCACCAACCTCCACTGCATCTGCCTCTTTGTTATAAGATATGCAGCGACATGAGCTCTTGCAGGTTTCCTTGTGGGGACCATTGTTATTTACTTACTTACTTATTGTTATTGCACTTTTAAATCACCCAAATCTCAAGTTCCCTGGGTAGTGTATAAATAACATTAAAAACCTAAAAATATAAACAAGAATAAGAACATAACATAAAAAATTGAAGCCAACAGCAAAGAGTTAAAACACTACACTGAATAAAGCCAAAATAAAACCAGCAGCAGAGTAAAAGTGCAATGATCTGAAAGCACTAAAACAGTTCTTAAAATGCCTTGGAGAATAAAAAGGTCTTCACCTGACACTGAAAAGAACAAAATGTAGGCATCAGGGGAGGGCATTCCACAGATAGGGTGCCATCAAAGGCCCTCTCTCTTGTACCACCTGCCTCGCCTCATTTGGTAGGGAACCTGGAGGAGAGCCTCAGATGATAACCAGCCACTAAGGACAAATACAGGAGGAGGAGAAATATAGGCCGATATGCTCCTTCAGTGTTCTGGCGCGCTTTAGTACAATCTGTTGTATATCATGATAAACACAACATTTTCAGGTTCTCCTTATCAGCTTGCATCCAATTATTAACTCATTCATCTTTTTCATTGTTAGCCTTCTCTCTTGTAAATGTCATTTTCAAACTTTCTAGTTCTAATTTGTGTAAAAATTACTTGGAGCAATTTGATATATACACCACCATATCTATACACTTACCATAGATATGGTAAGCCATATCTCAACATTTATTCAGTGTTATACTAATGGTACGATAAAGACAGAAAAATATGAGATAAATGCACACATGGAGTGGTAAATCTTTAGTCACCAATTTATATTTTGAAAATTCTGGCACTTCCAATGACTCAGTGCCCTTCCCTCCAAAGTCTATGTCAAACAGACTGTAAAGAAACATTAAATAATGTTCAATTAAAATTCTATGGTAGTCTTCTGAGATGCATGAATAAGGTGCCTGATGAACACATTTCAAAATAGGACTCAGATGGTTTGTACACAAATCTATTTCAATTAGTACTGTCTATATCTTTATAATGACACAAAAATGGGCATAATTCTAGCTATTTAAGAATTTTGAATTTTTAAATTTAAACTGATTTAAAAGAAGCGTTAAGCAGAAGATTAAACCTCTCCTGTTGAAATCAGTGGGACTTAAACGTGTTTAGCTCTGTCCACATTGTGCCCCATATGTTAATATATTTTCATAACAAATGAAACAAATTACACAACCGAAATATCTGAAAGCATTCGCCAGTTTATCTTTTCTTAAACATCAGGGTGATAATAACACAACAAAACTCCTGTCTTATACTTAAAACATCAGACGTAGTATTTGTATACTTGATACAGTAAGCAATAAATTATCGTGGTCTGCTTGCAGAATAAGAACATGGCAAATTAAATCTGAATCACAGGCATACAAATTACAAAATCACTGAATTTGCAATATTGGCCTCCTTGAGAAACTCACTTTATCAGTAGTTTTCGATACTTTTAAACTTTCCTCTACTCTGCCATAATGAAGTTTTAAAATATGGTCTTTACCCACAGCAATTCTGAAAGCTGCAGTCGCATATTACAGAACTCCACCCCCTATCTGTTTAAGAAGAATATTTCTTGTTGTTTGATATCATAACTGCATTTAGATGTTACAATAAACTGATTTATTGTGATGGAATGAGCCTAGCTTCCCCCTGGGTGCGTGTGCTCCCCTCCTCGCTCCTCCTCCAGCATGGAGGAGTTTCAGAAGCTTTTGCTTTTGTTTTTGATCAACTGTGGCTTGTTGTGTCATCCAAACCAAAAGACTGTCATTAAACTCAGCCCCTTTGTTTGAAACAAGCCAACTTCACACTATGGGTTATGATGAAGTTGACTTGTTTCAACAAACCACAGTTAAGATTAACCATAGTTTAATATTTGTATGACATGTGGTTAATCTAAAATGCAAGAGAAAGCTTCTGATCTCCTCCTTGTGGCTGCAGCAGAAGAGGACAGGAGGGGAGCCTGCAGGCCTAGCAGGAGGCTAGGCTTGTTCCTTCATGATAAACCATGGCTTATCATAACGTCTGAACATAGTACTTCTCGCTCTTTTTTATCCTCAGATAGAATTTTATTTTGAACAAACAAGATTAAGCAAGCACACATTTCTGATAAAAAAATTGTTATTTTCAATGCAGTGAAAGATACTATAAACAAGGTAGATTTTTTAAAAAAATATCTTGCCTACACTGACAAATGATGTCCACTTTTATTCTATTGCTTTTAATGGCATTCTAGTATGGAATCTTGTGTCAAAACAAAATAAAAGCACATACACAATGCATGAACACTTGTCAAGATAATCTGTTGGCACATACTACAGAATGAAATTTTGAGGAACACCACACTGATTATCTAGTATGTCTGAGATCTGGAAGACATGCTATCTTCTAAGGAAGATAAATATCATCGTCAATGTGATAGTCGAAACACTAGTAAAGGAGAGCAAAGGGTGCTGGAAAAATAAAACAGCAAGAAAAAAATGAAAGCCTAAATGTGAACAAGACAAAAAATCACAAAATAGTGATTTATACTTAGGCAAACACACACAGTCATTTGGGGAGCCAACAGCTACTGCACAGTGCAATACAACTAATTTGTGTGAGATCTAAATTATTACAGCACAAATAATACTTGCCCTCCCTCTCTCATTAACATTCTTTCAACCATGGCTTTCTAAAAAGGAAAAAAAAATGAATTCATAAAAACCTCATCATATAAGCCATGACAATAACACACAGTATCCAAATAAATTACAGGAATCTTAGATCTTATTGCCAAGTATGTTCAACTTTTGTTTTTCTTTGTAAAGCCATTGTTTTTACCTGTAAAATGTGACTTCCCAAATGTGACTCAAATACTTCAGTGGCAAGTGCACTGGGGCTTCTCCTGCGCTGGGCACCTATAACTGAATAAAAAAGCAATTATGTTGCAATCTCTGCACATTCAGTCACAATGCATCCCTGATCTGAGACCAATTTATTGTATGAATCAATTAAATATTTTATTCAATCTCCCATTTGAAAATAAATAAATAAATATTAAGCAAAACACTTGGGGGATTCCCACAGAGCTCAGCAGAACCCTAGTTTTCCACTTTCCCCTTGGTGTGCATTGGTGCATGCACAGCAGCACAGCACCACAACAGGCTGTTGCAGGGAATGAGAGATCTGTGTAAGGTCTCTGTATGTCTCCATATCCATGCCTAGATCTCCCTCTCTACTCAGTCAAGTTAGACGATGAGCTATGGACTGAACATAATTTGACTAAGCAGAGTAGGCAGGCTGGATGGGGATACCGAGTACACACAGATCTCCCATTCCTGTCCTGGGTAGATGTTTCTGTGCACACCTATGTGCAGATCCAAATGGGAAGTTGGAAAGAAAAAGGGCTCTATTGAGCTCTATGAAGATCCCTCTGCATCCAGGCAACGTGCCCATGCAGGGAAGAATCATACCTGTTAATGATTTTCAATGGCTTGAAACTGAATAGCAAATATTTGATTTTTTAAGGATTTAAAGTCATGATACTGAAGAGGTTTTTAAAAATGGGCCCCTAATAACATAGATCTTTTGATTAAAGAACTGCATCTCAGGGATCTTGGAATTATGTTGAGGACTGGACTGAGCTAATGAGAATATACAACAAGCTCAAGTAGCAGCATGAAAAATATTTTTCAAGTCCAAACATTTCTAAAATAAGCAGGGATGTCCCCAGACTTTAAAGGCCAAACTATATGTAACAGTAAATGTGCAGTTCGAGGTGAATCTTTTTTAACTTTAATAAATAGTAGCCACGACGCATTGGCATCAACAGTATGCTTAACCCTTTCTCCCACAAATGGCAGCTTCCCCCCATGCCATATAGCAGCAACGTGTGCGGTTTTGTCAGGACTGTGATGTAGGAGAACAGGTTAAAAAAAAACCCTTCCTCCCCTTGCTGAGGTGCTGATCCTGATACACCGATATCCCACAGCTGATAAAGCTAAAAAGGCAATCGTCACACAATACACCTCCTCTCTCTCTGTCTAAAGCCACTATAAAGGCTGCTCCCTCTTCCAAGTCAAGAGTATAACATATGATGCCCAGAGCAAATGAAGTAGCTGAGCAGAGCATGTTACTCTGCTAACCATCACAAGCACATATCTTCTCCTGGAAAAAAGGGCTATTTTCTTTCTAATTTCGCACATTCATTTCCTACATGTGATACATTTTCCTAAACTGTCTATTGGAATGTTTTAGAGAAAAACAATAATCAAAAGCAGTTCCAGCCAGACTGTACAAGCAACAATATTTCTAGGGGTGCAAGTAAAGAGGTGCAACCAGAGATGATGTGTAGATGAGGATCTCTTGCAATGTTAATGAAGATGAGAATATACAGCTCTCGCTACACACAGTCAGAAAGTTGTGCCTCCCCCTGGCAAGGCTGCAGCCCCATGCAGCATCCCCTTAGACACTGGAAGGAATCGGGATCCTGCTAAAATCACATGTCACCACACAGGGAAGGGTAGAAGATATCACAGGCAAAGCTTTCCATTTCATCTCCCTTGAATAGGGGTAGGCAAGCTGGTGCCTTCCAGATGTTTTAGACCACAACCCCCCATAATCCCTAACCAGTGGCCATGCTGGCAAGGGATTATAGGAGTTGTAGTCCAAGACATCTGGAGAGTGCTAGCTTGCCTACCCTTTCTCTAGATTGTAGAAGATATAGACCCTAAGCATGCTCGAGTAACATGGAGCTCCTACATATGTGGGCTTCCACATCAATGGAGAGGTATTTTTAAAGGAGTGGGATTTTTGTGGTAATTAAATTGCCTCCCTCTTGGCAATGACTACAGAAAACTTTCTGGCATGGAAGCTCCAAGTGTGCATCCTCATGCCTGCAAGAAATTGCTGGATCAAAGTGAGGTTTCTAGCTAGGATGACCATGTGTCCTGCTTTACAAAGAAGAGTCCTCTATTTGAAGGGCTGTCCAGTACAAGTCCAGTTTAAAGCAAAGACCTGTAAGAAGGGAGAGCATGGCCTTGAACTTGCCCATCAATGACAAGCACCAGGACAGCAGACTGAGCAAGCACCCAGATCACCTGGACACAATCTTCCTCATTATGATGAGATGTGATGTACTTCTATTTAAATTACAGTAATAATTTCCAAATTTGCTTCTATACATATACATTAGCAAATGAAAATTTTATGCAGATCTCTGTCCTCTTTTGTCCTCTTCTTTGGTGACACATTTCCTCTGTTTTGGCAGTGCCACCACATTTCTAGCTTCTGGAGTGCTAACCTCTAGTGAAACACATTACTGCCACCAAATGTTTTTGCAAGGTCTCTTAATTAATTTACCAATATATAGATCAATGATAACATGTGGTATTTAACAGGCAAACTCAAACATAAACATACGTTAATAAAGCAGCTGTTATTGTACATAGCGGCTTGTTGGTACCAGTCTGATTATCAATCAATTCAGTGAAAAGACATTTTAAAGCAATGATTTGTAAGTGCGTTCTGTGATATCAAACGTCAGATCTGATATCTGCACACAAAGACATATTACACCTACTGACAGGAGACAAGGGATATTGGTTTAGAAGTGTAACATTACGGATGTTACATGTAATTTCTTTGCAGGAAACATTGCTCTATTTATATTGAACAACAAATTTACTGCTGGAGTAAAGTAATACACAGAAAAATTAGAGATGGCAAATGCTACAAAACCAACACTTTGTGTCATCTTCATCTGCTCTTAGAAAGGAAATCAAGGTCATACATAAACCAGCTCAAAGAACATTTCCTTATGTTTTTGTACTTTATATAAGAGTATTTATTGAAATAATACCTAGGAAAATCAATAGATTTGTTTTAATGTCAGAATCACTCATTTCATGCATGGGCTGAACAGAAATGATGTCACAGTAGTACCTAGTTTCAAAGTAATCTCTTATTTTGTGGTTTTGCTCTGCAAGGTAATTTCCATTCTTGTGATCTTAAATCATTTTGCTATTTCTTGCTCCTGTCATTCATTTTCCCCAAAGATAAATTAACTTCTGCAATTTTGAGGGGGTTTGGTTAAGTGCAACACAACTTCACAGCATATTAAATTAGATTAAGCAGTGTTGCCAGAAACTGAAAAACAAATGACCTCCCTTCCTATTCAAGACCTTCCACCACAACCCAATCCACCATACCTAAGCATAAACAAACACAGTCAAATAAATCCTTTCTTCTTTTGGTTTGCTGAGAAAAGCTCCCAGCCCTCTTTCTTAGCTGCCTGTGGAAACTGCATGTTTGCTTAGGAAAGCTTTCGCTCTTCTGATACAGGAGTATCCTGGGCAGGTGGATAGGATTTTAACATCAAGTCAGAGTACTGTTATAGCATCAGACTACACTAGCTTGTAAAGCAAAGAGGCTTAAATCTGTTGTCTTGATTTTTTTTTTCATTCTGATCCCTAAGGTTCATGTTTATGACATTTGTAACATCTGCTACAAATGCTGAGGTAAGTCAGGCACAACCTTATTACTTCCAATCTAATGCTCCACTCATCCATAGGGCTTTTGTATGCTACAAGTATGTCAAGAACTGCTGGATCTACATGAAGCAGGATTCAATATATGTATTTCTCAGATTCACTGTCCATAAAGTATGTCATAGTTTTAAAAACTATTTAAAGCACCTTCCTTTTTATCACTGTCTGTCACTCTAGTATAGACCCTTCCCATCCAAAAAAATATATTACAGATGGGATGACATTGCTTCCACACATTTCTAATGCTTGTATGGTATGTTTAGTTTATTACATCTAAATAATGTCTTTTTATTTATGTTTAATTGAGAACCTTCATTCATTTTTTGAAACCTGCTCCTTCAGCATTTTGTCATTTTTACACTAGCGTTTATTTATTATTTATTTATATCAAAAATTTCTGGGCTACTTTCTGGCTCATAGGCCTGCAAAGTGGTATACAATCATATAAAATCACTAAATTAAAATAAATTCCAATTAATATGGGGAAGGTTTTTTGAGTTACATGTGGAATGATATGGTCCACTAAAAAAAATAGTGCAGGCCAGCAAAAAGACATGCTTGACATAACCCTTTTATTTATTTATAATTTATTTATAATTTATTTTCTATGTAACTATACATTTATCAAATTCTTACTTAATGATTTTACTTATAGATATGCAACACTTACTTGATACAAAACGAGCGGGAAAACTAAAGAAGAAGGATTGGGGGCAGGAGGGAGGGGGAAGCGTTTACTGTTTGTACTGTATTGGAAAATGAAATAAAATAAACTGTTAAAATTTAACCATGAAGGACTGTTTCACAATTCACACATTATATAGAGAATGTACAGGGGTAATGTAGATCTGAGAGCAGAGGGAAGTAGAGAGAGACACAGAAAATAGCCAGGATATGGAGACAGCAGAGAAGGAAAGACGATGGAACAGACAAAAATTAAATCAGCTGGGAAGTTATCTGAAAAGGGGAAATCAAGGGAAAGCGTGGAAATGTAACTACTGGCATGGCACCAAGCAGTGATGTACTAAATGGCTGTGATGGAGATGCAAACAAAGACATCGCATTTCAACCAATACCCCCAGCCTTACCTTGTCATAAATTATCACAACTTTGCTCTCTCCTCCTTCCCCCTTGATGTATGACATACTTTTTGATGAGCCATAAAGACAGTTATGTCATCTGCTTCTTGTCCATTATAACATTTGGCTTTGTTTTTGTAATAGTATATAAGAGTGCCTTCCGTTTGCCAAGAAAACAATCAAGCAACCCTTGATTGGAAGCCATACAAATGGCCCATTATATAGCAGGCTGCAATATGTGTTTTACTATGCGAGAGGTGTGGTAAACATCTCGTATGCCTCCATCATCTTCAGAAGGCAGCAAACATCCACCACCTTGTTTTTGTACTCAGTGTGGGCTTTGAGGTAGCACTCTTTCAGGTGAAATTGTACCCTCACCCACCTGATTGTCTAACTGCATACTAGTTCATTGAATTGCGCTGCCATTGTTTTACTTTTAATTCACAGCTTTCACGTAATCACAGAGTCAGAAGAGTCCAAAAGGCCATCTAGTTAATTCCTTACTGCAAGACAGGACTATCAATCCATCAGCCCCTCACCACACCCCCACCATCCACCTATGTAACTGAGGCCACAATAAGCAGTTGTTATTCTCTGCTGGAACAACAACAAAAAAGGTGGGGACAAGGGAGGTTTTGCCTCTGCTGTAACTAAAATAAGGTTGTTGGTTATAAACAATGTTTTTACAAGATATTTTTGCTTACAGATGGTTATGATAAATCAGCAGTGTGACAGAGATTAATGTGGTGGCTAGTGTTATGGAATGGATTGGGCCTGGACATGGAAATGCAAAGTTTAAATTTATATTGTGGTATGAAGCTCCATTACACTGTATGCAAAGTATCACAGCCTTTAGTTATAGATTAATCTGAAACAACTGCCATTCCCTTGTTTATAGCCCTCTGTAAGGCCTCAGGTCTGAACCAAGCTATTAGTAGTTTTAGAGGGGGGCTTAGATGCTTTCTGACTTTGGTTCAGTTGGCAGGCTGTTTTCCCTAACAGGCCTCTTGATTTACCAGGATGAGTCAAAGGTCGATAGTGCGGCCTCAGCACATTCCATACTAACGAGCTGGGGTGTCTTATCAAGATGTGCCTGGGAAGCAAAGTTTGTTTGCCTTAAAGCTGCAGGTGTCTGTGGTGGGAAAGTTCTGGTTGTTTCCCTTCTGACCAAGCACTGTTAGTCTATACTGGGAATGAACACTAATTAACGCTTGCTGCTGTCATGCTGCCTCAATGCTAACATGTATGGTATAAAACCCATTTTACCCCATGGCTCTAGGTTCAGAGAAGCTGTCTGATCCAACCATTGGCTACGCCCCTGTGCTGATTGTACTCAATAAAGTACTCCTTGTAAGAAAATCTGTATCTGATTTATCACTATCTTGGCACCTCTAAATTAATAGTTTGAAGCCTACTGCAGGGGCAATACATCCTCCTCATTAACAAAAATTATTAATTCACAAACTTGGAGAAGGGTTTGTGTGTGTGTGTGTGGTGGGGGGGAGGGGGGAGACCACTTAAACATTCTTCAACTAGTGTTAAGGGGTATGTGATTTCATTCCAGCCTTATTTATCTCGCAAGGTGGTTAGTATGATAAATACAAAAGAATCTCAAAGCAAATTAGTACACTTACTAATATACCCAGAGTATCTGGTAATTACCAAATTACACAATTGTACACAACAGTATAATTATTTCCATATTTTGGTGTAAGAAACTACTTTGATCCAAAGGTGTAGAAGAACACCGAGTGACAGAAACTGATCCCCAAATCCAGATAAATTCTTCTATTTGCACAAATTATTCTGTAAAACTTTGTACAAGCACTTTTCAAGAGCTTTTTAAAGCACACTGGGGTATACATGCTACTTTATCTTCCAAGTTTCTTATATGTAATGCAATCCCCACTATAATGTGGTGGTGCACTGGAAGAAAACCTCTCCTAACTTGCACAAGAGTTTAAGGAACAGCACTAATACAATTTCTCCTTCTGCTTACAGTTCTTTGGATCCACGTGTCTGCAAATTTTATTCATTTTCTGTTGAATTTACTTTAAAAATGCTTATAGTTATCCATTCTCCATCCAAAATACGTTTTTCAAGCAAACATACATCTCACTGGGAAATGAGCAAAACAGGAAAAACTGGAAACCAACAAAGTAAGGACAAAGTATTCATGTAATAATGAAATGTAATTCATGTAATGAAGCCGCTGGGGGCTATCATCAGGAGGTTTGGGGTGCGGTGTCATCAATATGCGGACGACACGGAGCTCTACCTCTCGTTCAAATCTTCACCAAGGTTGGCCATAGAATCCCTGTCTAAATGTCTGGTGACGGTGAGTGGCTGGATGGGGAGGAATAAGCTGAAGCTTATTTTACGAATCCCATAAAAGAAATGGAGTAGCACTCATAGTCAACAGTACTGGGAAAAGCAGTACTGGGGTACAATCTCAAAAACGATAGAATGATCTCAGTACGAATCCAAGGCAAACCATTCAACATCACAGTAATTCAAGTCTATGCCCCAACCACTGAGGCCGAAGAAGCTGAGGTTGATCGGTTCTATGAAGGCCTACAACACCTTCTAGAACTAACAACAAAAAAAGATGTCCTCTTCATCTTAGGGGATTGGAATGCTAAAGCAGGAAGTCAAGAAATCACCGGCATAACAGGCAAGCATGGCCTTGGTGTACAAAATGAA
Organism: Heloderma suspectum; assembly: GCF_057233095.1. Classification (NCBI taxonomy): domain Eukaryota; kingdom Metazoa; phylum Chordata; class Lepidosauria; order Squamata; family Helodermatidae; genus Heloderma; species Heloderma suspectum. Next base: position 55,723,422 of record NC_139458.1, read on the forward strand.
GCAGGACAAAGGCTAATAGACTTTTGCCAAGAAAACACGCTGATCATAGCAAACACTACTTTCCAATAGCACAAGAGGCGACTCTACACATGGACATCACCAGATGGTCAATATCGAAATAAGATTGATTATGTACTTTGCAGCCAAAGATGGAGAAGCTCAATACAGTCAGTAAAAACAAGACCTGGAGCTGACTGTGGCTCAGATCATGAGCTTGTTGTTGCAAAATTTCAGCTTAAATTGAAGAACATAGGAAAACCACTAAACCTTTCAGGTATGACCTAAATCATATCCCTTATGAATATACAGTGGAGGTGACGAATAGATTTAAGGGATTAGACCTGATAGACAGAGTGCCTGAGGAACTATGGACTGAGGTCCGTAACATTGTTCAGGAGGCAACAACTCAATCCATCCAAAGAAAAAGAAATGTAAGAAAGCAAAGTGGCTGTCTGATGAGGCTTTACAAGTAGCTGAGGAGAGAAGGGAAGCGAAAAGCAAGGGAGAACGGGGAAGATATATCCATCTGAATGCAGATTTCCAAAAATAGCAAGGAGAGACAAGAAGGCCTTCTTAAATGAACAATGCAAAGAAATCGAGGAAAACAACAGAATGGGAAAGACTAGAGATCTTTTCAATAAAATCGGAGATATCAAGGGTAGGGATGGGGGAGAATTTCTCCCCGAAACTTCGGGGGGCCGAGCGCCAATGTGTTCGGCCCCCCGAAGTTTCGGGGAAAAATTCTCTGCACCCCCCCGCCCCCCGCACCCTCCCGGGACGGGACATACCTTTCCCGAATGTCCCTCCCGGCGGCAGGTCCCGGCGGCGGTTCGGCAGGTCTTCAACAGGGGCAGAGGCGGCAGCCGGTCTTTCGACCGGCTGCCACCGCCGCCATTCCAATAAAAGTAAAAAAAACAACAACGCCCCCATGATAGGCTACGTGACGATTAACGTAGCCTATCACGGCTAGATCTGCAAAGTCAGCCGTGATAGGCTATGTTAATCGTCACGTAGCCTATCACGGGTGACTTTAAAAAAAAAAAAAAACGCGTACGCAAATGGCGGCCCCCATAGGGAGCCGCCATTCGCGTTCCTTATTTGGTCGCTGTAGTGTACGTAAAGATTACGTAGACTACGGCGAAAATAAGGGCAACGCTATTTGCGTTGCCCTTATTTTCGCCGTAGTCTACGTAAAGATAGACTACGTAGTAGCGAGGCGCCTCCTCCCCGGCCTGAATTTCGGCCGGGCGAGGCAGGAAGCCTCCCCCCTCGCCTGAACTTCGGGGGGAGCAGTGAAGCGCCTCCCCCCCACCGCGAAGCAAGCTGCGAGACCAGGTAAGTGGCTTTCGTGCACTCCTAATCAAATCACCAACATTCACTGGATCATGGAGAAAGCAAGAGAATTCCAGAAAAACGTCTATTTCTGCTTCATTGACTATGCTAAAGCCTTTGATTGTGTGGATCACAACAAACTATGGCAAATTCTGAAAGAGATGAGAGTACCAGACCACCATACCTGTTTCCTGAGAAACCTGTACGAGGGTCAAGAAGCAACAGTAAGAACTGGACTTGGAACAACCGATTGGTTCAAAAGTGGGAAAGGAGTATGACAAGGCTGTATATTGTCGCCCAGCTTATTTAACTTATATGCAGAGTACATCATGCGAAACGCCGGGTTCGATGAATCACAGGTCGGAATTAAGATTGCCGGGAGAATACCTCAGATACACAGACGATACCACCCTAATGGCAGAAAGTGAAGAGGATCTAAAGAGCCTCTTGTTGAGGGTGAAAGTGGAGAGTGCAAAAGCTAGTTTGAAACTCAACATTAAAAAAACGAAGATCATGGCATCTGGCCCCATCACTTCCTGGCATATAGAAGGGGAAGAAATGGAAGCAGTGACAGATTTTATTTTCTTGGGCTCCAAGATCACCGCAGATGGTGACTGTAGCCATGAAATTAAAAGTCACTGATCTCTGGGAGGAAAGCTATGGCAAACCTAGACAGCATAGTAAGAAGCAGAGACATCACCTTGCTGACAAAGGTTCGTATAGTCAAAGCTATGGTTTCCCAGTAGTAACGTATGGCTGTGAGAGCTGGACTATAAGGAAGGCTGAGCGGGCCGCCAAAGAATTGACACTTTCGAACTGTGGTGCTGGTGAAGACTCTTATGAGTCGCCTGGACTGCAAGGAGGTCCAATCAGTCCATCCTAAAGGAAATCAACCCTGACTGCTCATTGGAAGGACAGATACTGAAGCTCAAATATTTTGGCCACCTAATGCGAAGAGAAAACTCCCTGGAAAAGACCCTGATGCTGGGAAAGATTGAAGGCAAAAGGAGAAGGGGACGGCAGAGGATGAGATGGCTAGATAGCATCACCGATGCAATGAATATGAACTTGAGCACACTCTGGGAGAGAGCGCAGGACAGCAAGGCCTTGTCTGCTATGGTCCATGGGGTCACGAAGAGTCGGACACGACTTAACGACTGAACAACAACAATACCCATGTTGTACATTTGTATGAAAAAAGAAGATAAATAAAACAATCACTTTTGGTGACTCACCCACTAAATTAAGATGTTTCAGATGGGCCTGTCATACTCATGGGATACAAGTATACTGTTTTAGCTACCACCATCATTTTTACAAAAGTATGTATGTATATATAAATTAGTTTGTTCGAACCTTGATTGAACGTTCTACCCCTAGAAGTTCTGTGGCTAGAAAAGAGGTAGTAGTAACTCCTCCAGTCTTTTCCTGTATCCTAGCTCCACACCAAAAAGCATGGTGAATGTCTCCACGTTCACAAAAAGCAGTCTAGAACTGGATCATGGCTCGCAAAATTTAACAATGACAGAAGAGGACACAGTAATGCCCTGTGAATGCTGGAGCATCAACTGGCTACTCAAAAAGATTCAAAGAATTCCACTGACAGTGTGATTGGTTCTGCCATTGTAATACTTGAATATCACCTTTATTGCCAGTGCCTGACCACCTAATTTTAAGGATACGGGATGGCTAGACTCTGTGTATTTGTATCTCCTGCCACCTGTCAATCCTGTTCCCCATTTACTTGCTGTGATGTGAGCCTGTCAACAATCTTCCTACAATCAGTGGGCAATTAAAAAGAAGAATAAATCATATAATATCACAAATTTAATTTGATTAATATGTGTACTGAAACTGGATCACAAACAAGAACATAACACTTTACAGTTTTACAGTTCTAACTGGTTTTTATGATATTATTTTATAAATTCTTATGTTTTCCTATCATTGAGGCAGGGGAAGTTATAACGAAGGCTAATAAATGAAGTGGGACAATCAATCAACATTTTGAGGAAGAAATCTGCATCAGATGCCAAAACTGAACTGATTATAATTAACCCAAGGTTCTCATAAGAACTGACTTTGTAACATGCCAATTATTTTTGTTGGTATTCCAGATGCTCTTTTATCTATTCATTGTGGAACGAGTGGGATGGCAAATGCTATTATTTTAAAATCTATATATTTAAAATTAAAAATAACAACAGTTATAAAGGGAGTATCGTATCTATGCACGTTAGATCCAACCTGGGTATTGGTTCAAGACAGTATTGATAGTCATTGTGGATAATCTGCTCTAGATAGGGATGTACAGACTGTGTAAAATCCGCTCCATCTGTGTTTTGCGGATTGCCTTTCATTGTGTCATCTGCCCACAGACGGATACGAATATATTTTTTTTCGTCATGCCGAAAATTACGGAAATATTTACATAGGTATTTACGTAAGTATTCACATAATTTACCCCAGTACATAACATTTAGTGTATTGTCCCCTATTCCATTCTACGTTTCCTCAGCAGAAACTTACATATTTTTCTACAGATTTATATGCGTAAATTTCGGGAAGGTAAAAAAATAGTCCAAAAGTCCACGGACTCTGCAGTGCCTGAGGGGGTCGCTCTGCAGCAGATTCCACAGGTCAGATACTTAGAAATCCGAGCTCATTTTAATCCGTCTTGAATTCCTCCAGCATCCCTAGCTCTAGAGGACAATGAAAGAAATTCTCCTTGTTGATAATTATGGACTTTGCAGCAACCTTTGATATTGTTAATCATAAGTAGGGATGTATGAAAGTCACTTACCTTGAACGAAATTTGAACCTTATTTTCGCCATAGTCTACGTAAATGTTTACGTAGACTACACGTGCCAAAATAAGGAACGCAAATGGCGGTGCCCATGGGCACCGCCATTTGCGTACGCGTGGGTTTTTTTGTTTTGTTTTTACTCAGCCGTGATAGGCTACGTAAACATTTATGTAGCCTATCACGGTATTTTTTAAAAATCCAGCTGTGATAGGCTATGTAAATCTTTAAGTAGCCTATCACGTTTTGTTTTTTACTGGAAATGGTGGCAGCAACTGGTCGGAAGACCGGCCGCCGCAGCCACCGCCGCCGCCGAACCGCCGCCGGAGCCGCTGCCGCCAGGAGGATACGCCCAAGTTAAGTCCCGTCCCGGGGAGGGCGGGGGGGCAGACCATTTCGCCACCAATTTCGGGGGGCTGAATGCGCTGGCATTCGGCCTCCCCAAGATTCGTGGCGAAATTCTCTGACATCCCTAAGACTTTACTTGATATTATATCTGAGTGGGCACTTCTGAGTGAATTTGCTAATTTTCTCAGAACAAACATTAAGGATAGCCCTTTGAGATTGTCATTTAGCTCCTTCAGAGTTCTTATGTGTTACTCTGCAGGGGGCAATATTTTATCTCCAGCATTGCTTAACATCACCATGAAGCCACTGGGAAATATTGTCATAGGACAGGAACACAGGGAGCTGCCTTATGCTGAGTCAGGCCATTGGTCCATCTAGCCCAGTATTGTCAACACTGACTGGCAGCGGCGATCCAGGGTTTAGGCAGGATCCTTTCCTAGTCCTACCTGGAAGAGCTAGGGATTGATCCTGGGACCTTCTGCATACAAAGCATGTGCTCTACCACTAAGCTACAGAGGTTTCGAGTGGAATGTCATGAATATGGTGATACAAAAAGCAAAGATAGCCATATTGACCATAATTTTCCCTCCCAAAATCCATATTAGTGTAATATCTTTATTAGACCAACTCAAATATCATACAAAATGTGCATGGTTTCATAATATGATCTCCAGATATCTTCATCAGGCAAGATGTTAGAAAACCAGGGGTGTGTGTGTGTGTGTGTGTGTGTGTGTGTGTGTAGGGGACAGAACAGACAGAGGGGAAGGCTGACTTGATGCTAAAGCCATGATGCCTATGTAGTCAGAGTCTTAACATGTTATGGAAGAGGAATATTTGCAGACATTCAGATTGGGTTCTATCATGATGTGAGCGTTTCAGGTTTCAGTGCTCCTAGAACCCCTGGGAACAAGAATCTGGTAAGGGTTCCAAAGTCTATATAAATGAACGTCCAAGTGCAGCCATTTATCTTTTCAATCAGTTTATGGATGTGATGGTTCAGTAAATGAAGAATAACAAGTTCAGGTAGAATCCAGAAAAGTCAGAAGGGATTTTAGTGGGAAAGCCAGGCTATGGCTCACCTCCTCTATGTGCTTGAAGCAGATCTATGCATTGAAACATACAGTTTTACCACTGTCATATCTAGCTTGTCTCTCTGAAAACACTTCTTATATGAGCACCCCTCCCTTCACATATTAAGAGCCAAACTACATATTACACTAATCGCTGAAGGTTAGCTTTTTATTTACTCTAGTGTAAGTGCACAGGACCCCAATTCAGATCAGGACCACTGTGCAGAAAAGATTAAACTTTCCCCCCACCATTTTTTCCTAACCCCGCCCCCCGTTTTCCACTGAAACCAGCTTCCATTGACACCAATGGATTTTTTTTCCTGCCTCCCCACCCACCCCATGGGGGGGGGGGGAATTTCAGTTGTAAAAATGGTTGGGGAAGAGAATGCTTAAGCCTCTCCTCCCAGTGCATAGTGGTCCCAGCTCAAATCAGGGCCATGTACATTTATACTAGAGTAAATAAAATGCTAACCTTCAGCAATACACAATGTGATTAGCATAATGTGTAGTTTGGCTCTGAAATCAGTGAGGTTCCTGTTCAAAATTTCCTTGTCCAAGGAAATCAGGGCTGAAGCATGGAAGAGAGGGCCCATTTTGGCAGTACCAGTAGCTTCTCCTGAATAGCTTCCACTCACTTATTCTTTTGGGAATATGGATTTTAAGAGTTTTGCATTTATTGCATAAGAAGCATGCCAAGATATTCTGGATTCAGCAAAATCCTACTCCTTTTTCATGCCGTAATACATTTCCAAGCTTTCACTTCTGAAGCATACACCACTACATTTTCTTTGCATTGTTTTCTTTCATTATTATTCAAAACTGTTATTTCTGCCATCTGCATTTTACATCTCCCTGCCCCCCCGCTATTTGCCACAAGGCACTAACTGCAGCAAATAGTACTTCCACTGGGAAATAACAGCTTCAGGTAGTGATTTTCAACAGCAAAACAGTCCAGGAGAAACAGTTAAAACAACCTAACGCCCACACTGTTGTCACTGATTAAAAGATTAGTGTCTTGTTCATCCCATGAAAGTGAAGTGCCAAGGGAACAAGAAGCAAGACTGTAGCAAATGCCACTAAAGATAGAATTCTGCATTATTTAGCAGTTTAGTTTATTTTCTTAGCAAGAAAGACTTGCTATGAAAAAAGCACTGAAAACTGAAGACATGGTCATCCTTGCAGTTCAAAGGCAATTAAACTATTATCCAGATAACATAGTCTCATACGCAACCTTTTTGTTATGAGAGCCACCAAACAACAGGACATAAGACACTGATTAGAACAGCACAGGCTTATTAATATTAATATTCTCTTAATATTTGTGCCTGAGAACCAGTTTTATTCAGCAAACACAAAGCCTTGATAACAAATGTGTAACTGTAGTTGGCTCAATGAAACTATCTCATCACTCTGTATATTAGTTACTCCATATTACCAGTGCACACTCGAGCTGTATGAAAGTAAAGTTATTTGGCTTGCTCAAAGCTCTAGCTTCCCAAAATAACACTAATAGCATTCAGAATATTGATGCTGCTATTTAACTGGAATAATTGTCTACTGAGTGACAATTATTTAGCTTTCATTCTCTAAAACAGTTCTGTAGAAACAGAAAATAAAGCGTGCTATTCCAAAAACAATCTGTTTCAGTTTTTGGCATAGAGTTTAAGGATGGAACATGATGCATTTTACAAACTCTTTCACAAAGCCAAAGGAGGAGGGGACTTCAACATGTTCTTAAAGTTTACTTACTACTTTGATGGACTATTTGAAGCTCTGCAGCAAATGTTCTATTCCTGCTACTCACCAAAAGCCTAAACAAATATGCCTTATCCCCCTGCACTCCAAAGGTTGGCACAGAGGGGCATTGATGGATCAGGGCCTTAGGGCCACTATTGATAAAATCCTTCTAGGAGTGGTTTTCATCTCTTGGGCGGATGATATACAACTCAGGGCCCTCCTAACAATCATAACAGGTTCAGGGGATTCATGCAGGCAGAGGTGCTCTTTTATTCCTCCTTCACCACCAGCAGTTCCAATGCATTCTGCATAAGGCTGCAGGCGGAATGTGGCTTGCAGCCAGCTGAATAATTATTACAGCTGGAATCAGGCCTCACTGGAGCTGGTGTGCAGACTATGTTTCTGGTAGCCTTCTGTGCCACTGGGGTTTATGCAAAATCTTCCTTATTCCTTCCATTACCTTCAAGCAGCCATTTCCTACTTACAGTGTTAAAAAATGAAGAATCTACACTCCAGCATCAAAGGGTCCATCCGAAGACTAATGCCTGCATTCATGGCTTGCAATTAGGGATGTCAGAGAATTCCGCTATGGATTCCAGTGAGGCCGGATTCTTTAGAATCCACAACCCCCCGGAATCTGTTGCGGAACAGCCTCCCTCCCGCCCGCCCGCGGAATCCCCCCGGGACAGAAGTTACCTGGGGTGGATACGGCGGCGGCTCAGGCTGATCTCCTGTAGGGATATACGGAACCCCGCTTACCTGGTCCACTGGGTTCTGCTGGGGGGGGAGGCACTCTGTCCCTCCCCCCGGAATCCTGGCCGGCTGGCTCAGCTCCGCGGGGATTCCACAGAGCCTCCGGCCGGCTCCGCCAGCAGCTGGACATCCAGCCGCTGGCTAACAGGGACACAAATGGCGGCGGCCATAGCTGCCGCCATTTGCATCCCTGAATTCAGCCGTGATAGGCTATGTAAAGACTTACGTAGCCTATCACGTCTGGGTTAAAAAAAAAAAATGCGTACGCAAATGCGTTCCTTATTTTTGGCCGTCTTAGTCTACGTAAATATTTACGTAGACTAAGACGAAAACAAGAAAGGGGAAAGCAAATAGCATAGCGGATGCTATTTGCGTTCCCCTTTGTTTTCACCGTCTTACTCTAAGTAAATATTTACGTAGACTAAGACGGCAAAAATAAGGGGGAATGCAAATAGCGTCCGCTACGCTATTTGTGTTCCCCCTTAGTTTCGCCGTCTTAGTCTACGTAAAAATTTAGATAGACTAAGATGGCCAAAAATAAGGAACGCAAATGGCGGCGGCCGTAGCCGCCGCCATTTGCGTATGCTTTTTTTTTTTAACCCAGACGTGATAGGCTACGTAAGTCTTTACGTAGCCTATCACGAATGGGGGCGGGGAAAAAACAAAACAGACTGCAAATGGTGGCGGCGGTGGCCGGTCGGAAGACCAGCTGCCGCCGCCGAAGCCACCGCTGGAGCCACCGCAGTCCGGAACATCCGCCCTGGGTAAGTCTGGGTGGTGGTGGGGTGGCAGGCCGTTCCGCCACGGAGCTTGGGGGGCCGAATGCACTGGCATTCGGCCTCACTGAGATCAGTGGCGGAATTCTCTGACATCCCTAGTCCCCTGGCCGGCTGCGACCGGGCTGCTGCGGCCGCCATTTGCAGCTGTGCCTTGCAACCATGATAGGCTATGTAAGTATTTACATAGCCTATCACGGCAAACAGCAGGGGTGCAAATAGCGTAGCGGCCGCCATTTGCGTCCCTGCTCTTTGCCGTGATAGGCTACGTAAATACTTATGTAGCCTATCACAGCTGCTTGCAAGGATGCAAATGGCGGCTGCTATGATGGCTGCCATTTGCGGCTGCACCAGCCCAGCTGTGGCCGGCCCTGGCCGGTGGCTCCGCGGAGCCGGCCGGGGAGGATTCCAGGGGGAGGGACGGAGTGCCTCCCCCCCACTGCAGATGCCCCAGCGGGGATCCCTGCTTGCAATGGATCCCAATGGTGTTTGTTAGGACACACCAGATCACCATGCTTTCAGAAATTTCAGTACAGTCCAGAGAGATTGTATCTGCACGGTTAAGCAGCTCTGTGTATTGCAGCAGCTAGAGCAGTGCGCAAATGGTCTCTTGAAATCCTCCACCTTACTTGTGGGCAGAGAAATTTGGGAGACAATTTCATCGAATTTCTCCAGGGGAAGGAGAAATTCTCGACCGTTTCTCCCAGGAAGGGCTCCCCATTGGCAGGGTTTGTAGCACAGCTTATTTCTCTTTTTTTGGTAAGGGTTTCGGGGGGGGGGGTTGTTCATGCTGCAACATCATCAACTGTCTTGGCAGGCTGGCCCCCAGTTTGCATCAACTGCAGTGCAAGTGAGGGCAGTGTTGTGTCTGGCTCCAGGGATGAGGTGGAGTTGGTGCTCTGGCAAAACCTCTCCTCCAATTTCCTGAAAGTTTTCTCCCCCCATGAAAGAGGCTTCTATTGTTCTGCCTCATTCCGGATGTTTTATAGTTTATTTTTGTGGTGTTTTTGAGCTTACCTAACCACAGCTAGCTCCCAGGCTGTCTGCATGTCCTGATCTAAAAAAGCTCTGTGGGAGGATATACCTCATGATGCCTTAAAATGGGCTTTAATTGAAGCATAGGAAGCTGAGGAGGCGGCCAGAGAGATGATTGTACAATGAAAGACAGGACATTTGTGCTCACTCCTCGGCTATCTCCTAAGTAAGGTAAGCCCAAGAAACCCAAACCCAACCCATGAGAATTTCTATGAAATTTCTTCACCAGTGAATTTCTTCTCGGAGGCAATTTCTCTTCTATCAAATTGAATGAGAATGGTCGGAAAAAATGTGGGAAAAACTGGCGGCAGCTGCTGTGCCAATGCAGAGCATTGCTGACTCCAGTGTCAGAGCAGCTTTAGACACCCATCTCTATTGTATATGCAGATCTGCCCTACTATAGCAGTGCATATTCTACCCTTTCCTAGTAACAACTCACAGTGACGTTGTGGCATACTGAATGTACCTTTAACGGGCCTGTAATGAAAGAATTTGGCTTCTCCTCTGATACTTGCCTGGAGTGGCTCTTGATTGTACTATCTCTGTCTGCGCACATGTGGGAGTGAAAGGAAGGGCGTGTGAGGTACGCTGCTTTGCTGCAAGATATTTGTCTTTCTAGGCATTGTTCTTAATGAAAAGGAAGCTGCTTCTCAACCTGGCTGTCTCTGCTGAAGAAAAAAAAAAAAAAAAGACATGCTTCCAGACAATCTTAGGATGCTTCTGCCTTTACCCCTGGCTTTTCCTTTGGATCAAAATACCACAGCATAGCACCAGTTATGACAGGCTGCCGGAGCTTCTCCAGGGCTTCCTGGTGTTCAGGCCTCCATTGCCAGAGAGCATCATTGCTCAACAATGCTCACAGGGGTGCAGTCAAACATGACTTATTTGGAATGTGCTGCGCCAGGTACTGAATGGGTCCTAAGAGTTTCTCAAGGCTGCAGACTAGACATTGTGCCAATAAAGAGTGTGCTCACGCAATGCGCTTGTTTGTTTTTATTATTTACGTTGCCCTAAGAGCTTTGGCTATAGGGTGACTCATAAACTGAAACAACAACAACTGCAACAACTTCCTCTAGCTTTGTATTTTCTCCATTTGATCTATACATTTTCATGAAGTGGTTTGTTCTTGAGCATTTGTGACAGGTTACACCAACGCTGGTCACAGTCTAGGGTGGCGTGTGTTTCCACATCTATTGCAAACTTTGCTTTTGACAACTGTGAAGCTCGCTTATGGTGCCGATCGGCCAGAGGCTTGAATTGCTTTTGAAAGCAGCTGAGGTACTTTGATGTTTGCTCAACTGCATGCAGTGTTACTTCTCTGCAGACATAATTTGAGCCTGGACACTTGTAACAGCCTGTGCAAGGGTGAGACAGGCATTTTTTAGAAACCTTTCCTTGAGTTTGCTATCAGTTATGCTGGATACAATCTTGTCCCTCAGCATACAATCCTTGGGAGGGCCAAACTACAATGCTGTGCTGTCTTCTCTGTTCTTATCACCACGATGCAGTCTTTGTGTTTTTATTGTGTTGTGTTTTATTTTAATCATATTTAGCTGCACTGAGCACCATTTCATGGTAGAAAGGTGGGGTATTAAATAAGTAAGTAAGTAAGTAAGTAAATAAATAATTTGTTCATTGCCCTGGCATCCACAAGGATAAACGGTGCTTTAAAAATGTTTCAAGAAATAAATATTTTATATTATATTTTTGTTACCAAAATATTTTATATTATATTTTCATTGATCTAATATATAAGATCAAATGTAGGGCTCTTTCTAGGTTCACAATACGTCTTGAGTGCTGCAAGAACCTCTGCCAAGGTGTGTTGGGGCCTGCAAACACATACTGCATATTATTATAAACCTCCATTGGTGGCTAAACTGTGGCCTCCAGATGCTCTTAGACCATGATTCCCATCAGCGCCAGCCAGCTAGCATGGCCAATGATAAGGGATGATGGGAGTTGGAGGACCAAAGATTACCCACTTTTCCTATAACTTTGTTTCCAATGCAATGACACAAGGTCACAATTCTTAGTCTTCAAACACTTCATCAGCCTTAGTGACTGCAATGTACAACCTCAATTTCTGTTCCCATCTCCTCCAGTTCTTAATGAAATTTCCCACAAAGGATAAAATCTGATGGAGATTTTAAATCCTCCATTGTCTTCTGAGGGGTGAAAGTTGTAGGTCTCCTGTTCAGTGTGTTGGACTCCAAAAGGAGAAACCGTCCAACTTCTAACACCATCTAATATTTCCTCCTTGCCTAAGGGTCCCAGGGGTGGAGTATGTCCTAATAGGTTCTGCTCTCAGTTCAGTTTGTAGCAGAGACAAACAGGTTTATAAACAGCTCCCATTTTATTAGGAACAACAACACATAGGGTCAGTTCACACATAATGATAAATCATGCTGAAAACAAACCGTGGTGGTGGGCTGGTTAACCACTCGTTAAGACATGCTGCTGACAACAGATGATCAGGTGCTCGTTGGCTGGACATGGCTGGTTTCCCCCTTCCACCACCCCACATGGGCCTTTGTGGCACAACTCATCTATACTCCTACTGTGATGAAATTCTCCCCCGTCCCCCGCCTGCCTTTCTGGCCTTGCAAAGCACCTGCATTGACACATATATGCCATGTCTTCAGAGCAGAGTGGGTGGGTGGGAGGTACACCTCACTTTTTAGGACCAAGTGACTGAGGGTTTTATTTATTTTGTTTAACACTTTAAAAAAAAAAGTCTCCTTGGCTGCTCCTCGCAGCCCGTTCCTCTTCCTAGAACAGTTATGCATGTATGAGTGACTGACTTACCTCTGGGTAATTATGCACCCGCCTCATTTGGGATCATGGCAAATCAGGAGGAAGGATTTATGCTTTTCTCCACCTGTTTTCATGGCAACCCACCCGCCCAAATGATTAAAAAAAAGAAAAAGAAATTGAGACTTTTTAATTTTTTTACCCCCCCCCCCCGCAGGGGCAGGGGGAGATTTCAGCATGAAAACAGGAGGGGGAAAGCTTAAATCCCAACATCCTGAATTGCTATGGTCCTGAATTGGGGACATGGAGCTACCCCAAGAAAAGTCATGCATGCATGCATGCATGCATGCATTTATTTATTGCATTTATACCCCGCCTTTTTTCCTCTTGCAATTTTTTCCTCATGCATATATGCATAGCTGTGCTAACTTGGCACATAAGGAGATAAACCAGGTCACTATCCAATGAAGTGCTGAGCTGGAAGAGGAGGGGTGAAGGCCAAGGAGCAGCCGCTTTTCACCACTCTCGCCAGGTGGCTCTGTAACCCTTTCTGGCAGAACATGCACAAGCCACTCTGCTGGGTTCGGATGTCCCAACAAGCCACCCTGAAAAACCCAACTACAAGCCATGGGTTCTCAGGGTGCCTTGTGCATGGCTAACAAACGCGCCAGGTATGGATGTCACACTCACAACAAGCCACCCTGCAACAAACAAGGGTGAAAACCCACTGTGGGTTGTCGTGTAGTGCGAACCAGGTCATAGAAACACACAGAGCTAGGGATGTCAGAGAATTTCTCCACGAATCTTGGGGAGGCCGAATGCCAGCGCGTTCGGCCCCCCGAAATTGGTGGAGAAACGGTCTGCCCCCCCGCCCCCCCCCGGGACGGGACTTACCTTGTGCGAATGTCCCTGGCGGTGGCGGCTCTGGCAGCGGTTCGGCGGTGGCGGATGCGGCGGCCGGTCTTCCGACTGGCTGCCGCCGCCGCCATTTCCAAGTTAAAAAAAAAACAAAACGTGATAGGCTACGTAAAGATTTACGTAGCCTATCACAGCCAGATTTTTAAAAAACACTGTGATAGGCTACATAAACATTTACGTAGCCTATCTCGGCTGACTGCAGGGACGCAAATGGCGGCGGCTACGGCCACCGCCATTTGCGTCCCGGCAGGACAGGATTCGCGGCCAGAGGGACGGGACGAGTCTCCCCCGGCCAGAATTTCAGGGGGGAGGGACGGGGCGCCTCCCCCCCGGCCAGAATTTCGGGGGGAGGGATGGAGCACCTCCCCCCCACTGCAAATCAACTTTCAGGTTCAGGTAAGTGATTTTCGTACATCCCTACTAGGGGTGCACGAAAGTCACTTACCTGGTCTCGCAGCTTTTCGCGGTGGGGGGAGGCGCTTCGCTGCTCTCCCCGCGAAGTTCAGGCCGGGGGGGAGGAGGCTTCCCGCCTCGCCCGGCTGAAATTCAGGCGCCTCGCCTCGCCCGGCCGTGAAATAAAAAGTAAAACAAAAACAAAAACGCCCCCGTGATAGGCTACGTGACGATTTACGTAGCCTATCACGGCTGACTTTGCAAATCTAGCCATGATAGGCTATGTTAATCGTCACGTAGCCTATCACGGGGGCGTTGTTTTTTTTTTCTTGGAATGGTGGCAGCGGCAGCCGGTCAAAAGACCAGCTGCCGCCCCCGCCCCTGACGAAGACCTGCCGAACCGCCGTCGGGAGGGACATTCGGGAAAGGTAAGTCCCATCCTGGGGGGGGGGGTGCAGGGGCGTGCGGAGAATTTCTCCCCGAAACTACTTCGGGGGGCCGAATACGTTGGCACTCGGCCCCCCGAAGTTTCGGGGAGAAATTCTCCCCCATCCCTAATACACAGAGCTGGCTCCAGACAGCTCTGTAGGAAGAAAGCTAGACTAAAGCACATGGTCTTCGATGTCTATACAGTAATGCCCAGAGAATGGGAAACAAACAGAACGAACTTGAACTCTTAATACAGGAGGGAAATTATGACTTGATAGGTGTAACTGCAGCTTGGTGGGATGACTCCTATGACTGGAATACAGCAATTGAAGGATATAACTTTTTCAAAAAGAACAGGAGGAACAGAATGGGAGGTGGGGTTGCACTATACGTTAAAAATACATATCTCTGCACTGTAGAAATACAGGAGGATGAGCTTGGTAGCCCCATCGAGAGCATCTGGGTTGAAATAAATGGAGCAAAGAATAAAAGGAACATGGTGGTCAGAGTCTACTAACGGCCACCCAATCAAGGAGAAGACTAGGATGAAACTTTTGAAAAGCAAATTGCCAATGTTTCAAGGAAGCATGATGTAGTAGTAAGAGGGGACTTTAATTTCCCGGATATCTGTTGGGAGACAAATTCTGCAAAACATGGCCCCTCGAAGAGATTCCTGACTTGTGTTGCTGATAATTTCCTCCTACAGAAAGTAGAGAAAAGAACTAGAGGATCAGTTATCCTTGACTTGATCCTAATCCACAGAGATGACTTAGAGGATAAAGGAGCAGTTTTAGGGATGTCGGAGAATTTCTCCACGAATCACCGGGAGGCCGAATGCCAACGCATTCGGCCCCCTGAAATTGGTGGGGAAATTCTCTGCCCCCCCGCGATGGGAATTACCTCGCGTGAATGTCCCTTGCGGTGGCGGGTCCTGGCGGCGGTGCGGCGGCCGGTCTTCCGACCGGCCACCAATGCCGCCATTTCCAAGTAAAGTGTAAAAAAACAAAACAAAATGTGATAGGCTACGTAAAGATTTACCTAGCCTATCACGGCTGACTTGGGGAAAAAAAAAAAAAGCGCGTACGCAAATGGCGCCGCCCATGGGTGCCACCATTTGCATTCCTTATTTGGGCACGGGTAGTCTACGTAAAGATTTACGTAGACTACGGCGAAAATAAGGGCAACGCAAATAGCATTGCCCTTATTTTCGCCGTAGTCTACGTAAATCTTTACGTAGACTACCCGTGCCCAAATGAGGAACACGAATGGCGGCGCCCATGGGCGCCATTTGCGTACGCGCTTTTTTTTTTCTTTTTCAGTCAGCCGTGATAGGCTACATAAAGATTTACGTAGCCTATCACGGCTGACTTTGAAAATCTAGCCGTGATAGGCTACGTAAATCTTTACATAGCCTATCACGTGTTTTTTTTTTTTTTACACTTTACTTTTTTCTTTCGTGGCCGGGGAGACGGGACGCTCCCCCCTGGCCAGAATTTCGGCGGGGAGGGATGGGGCACCTTCCCCCCGGCCTGAATTTCTGCCGGGAGGGGCGGGGCGCCTCCCCACCCGCCAAGAATTTCGGGGGGAGAACCAGAGCGCCTCCCCACCACACCGAAAAAAGCTGCGGGACCAGGTAAGGGACTTTCGTCCATCCCTAGCAGTTATGGGAACTCTGGGGGAAAGTGACCATGTTATAGTTGAGTTCTTGGTTCTAAAGGAAGCAAAAGCCAAGTGTAGCCAAACACGTATCCTGGATTTTAGTATATTTTTATAAACTCAGAACAATGATAAGTAAGGTCCCATGGCAAGCGACCCTAACAAGAAAAGGAGTCCAAGATGGGTGGGAATTTTAAAAAACGGAAATTCTAAAGGCACACTTGTAAACAATTCCAACAAGAAAAAAGGGCAGAAGACAACAGAAGAAGCCAATGTGGCTTCACAAAAAGCTTAGAGATGACCTGAAAACAAAAAAGGACACATACATGAAGTGGAAGGAAGGCCAAGCTACAAAGGAAGAGTACAGGCAGGTAGCACAGAATTGCAGGGATGGTGTCAGGACAAGAAGGCTAAAGCCAAGAATGGGCTGAGGTTAGCAAGGGATGCCAAAAGCAACAAAAAGGCTTTCTTCAAACACCTGCATAGTAAAAGTCAGAGGAAAGAAATGGTGGCTCAGCTATTAAATAAGGAAGGCAAAATGATAACAGATGACAAAGAAAAGGCAGAAGTGCTCAACTCCTACTTTGGCTCAGTCTTCTCCCAAAAGAGGGTCTATGAGACCCTGGCAAAAGGCAAAATACAGGCTGAAGGGGCAGGATTGATCTACAGAACTCTCAGTGAGAACTCTTGAGATCGATAGGCATATGGTCTTGAGCTTGAGATCGATAGGCATATGGTCAAGGAACACCTAATTACTTTCAATGAGTTCAAATCTCCAGGGCCAGATGAACTGCACCCTAGAGTAATAAAGGAACTGGCAGAAGAACTCTCAGAGATACTTATTCTCTTTGAGAAATCATGGAGGATGGGTGAAGTGCCAGATAACTGGAGGAGGACTAATGTTGTCCCTATCTTCAAAAAGGGCAAAAAGGAGGAACCTGGGAACTACAGACAACTCAGTCCAACATTAATCCCTGGGAAAATTCTGGAGCAGATGATAAAGCAATCCATCTGTAAGCACCTTGAAAACAATGCAGTGATTACTCCAAGCCAACATGGATTTGTCAAGAACAAATCCTGCCAGACGAATCTGATCTCATTTTTTGATCAGGTAAGCTCCCTTGTGGACTGTGGGAATGCTGTGGACATAATATACCTCGACTTCAGCAAAGCTTTCGACAAAGTGTCCCATAATAATGTCCCTGATTAGCAAATTAGCTCAAAGTGGGTTAGATGAAACAACTATCAGGTGGACCCACAGTTGGCTACCGAATTGGACTCAAAGACTGCTTATCAATGGGATCTTCTCAACTTGGGGGGAGGTAATGAGCGGGGTACCGCAGGGCTCAGTCCTGGGCCCAGTGCTTTTCAACATTTCTATTAATGACTTGGAGGAGGAGGTGCAGGGAATGCTGATCAAATTTGCAGATGACACAAAATTGGGCGGGATAGCTAATACCCTGGAAGACAGAAACAGAATTCAAAGTGATCTTGATAGACTGGAGTGCCGGACAGAAAACAACAGAATGAAATTTAATAGGGATACATGCCAAGTTCTGTACGTAGGAAAAAGAAACCAAATGCACAGTTACAAGAGGGGCGATACTTGGCTCAACAAAACTACAAGCGAGAAGGATCTTGGAACTGTGGTAGATCAAAGCCCTATGAGGAGAGACTGAAAGAACTGAGCATATTTAGCCTGGAGAAGAGAAGACTGAAGGGAGATAGGATAGCGCTCTTCAGGTACTTGAAAGGTTGTCACAGAGAGGAAGGCCAGGATCTCTCAGTCATCCCAGAATGCAGGAGACGGAATAATGGGCTCAAGTTACAGGAAGCCAGGTTCATCGAGTCATAGAATAGTAGGGTTGGAAGGGGCCTACAAGGCCATCGAATCCAACCCCCTGCTCAGTGCAGGAATCCAAGTCAGAGCATCCCTGACAGATGCCTGTCCATCCTTGTCTTGAATGCCTCCAGTGTGGGAGAGCCCACCACCTCCCTAGGTAACTGGTTCCATTGTCATATTGCTCTAACAGTCAGGACGTTTTTCCTGATGTTCAGCTGGAATCTGGCTTCCTGTAACTTGAGCTCATTATTCCATGTCCTGTACTTTGGGAGGATCAAGAAGAGATCCTGGCCTTCTTCTCTGTGACAACTTTTCAAGTACTTGAAGAGCGCTATCCTATCTCCCCTCAGTCTTCTCTTCTCAAGGCTAAACATGCCCAGTTCTTTCAGTCTCTCTTCATAGGGCTTTGTTTCCAGTCCCCTGATCATCTTTGTGTTGCCCTCCTCTGAGCCCCCTCCAGTTTGCATCCTTCTTAAAGTGTGGCAGAACTGGACACAGTACTCCAGATGAGGCCTAAACAGTGCTGAGTAGAGCGAAACTAGTACTTCATGTGATTTGGAAGCTATAATTCTATCCACACAGCTGCTGGGAGTACTCACGCCATACATTCCCAACAGATTCCAGCTGAACTTCAGGAAAAACTTCCTATTAGAGCAATACGACAATGAAACCAATTACCCAGGGAGGTGGTGGGCTCTCCCTAGGGGTGCACGAAACCCACTTACCTGGTCTCGCAGCTTGTTTGCGGTGGGGGGGAGGCGCTTCACTGCTCTCCCCCCGAAGTTCAGGCCGGGGGGGGAGGCTTCCCGCCTCGCCCGGCTGAAATTCAGGCCGGGGGGGAGGCTTCCCACCTTGCCCGGCCGAAATTCAGGCCGGGGAGGAGGCGCCTCGCCTCACCCGGCCGCGAAATTAAAAGTTAAAAAAAAAAACGCCCCCGTGATAGGCTACGTGACGATTAACGTAGCCTATCACGGCTAGATCTGCAAAGTCAGCCATGATAGGCTACGTTAATCGTCACGTAGCCTATTACGGGTGACTTTAAACAAACAAACAAAAAAGCGCGTACGCAAATGGCGGCCCCCATAGGGAGCCGCCATTCGCGTTCCTTATTTGGTCGCTGTAGTCTACGTAAATCTTTACATAGACTACGGCGAAAATAAGGGCAACGCAAATAGCGTTGCCCTTATTTTCGCCGTAGTCTATGTAATCTTTATGTAGACTACAGCGACCAAATAAGGAACGGGAATGGCGGCTCCCTATGGGGGCCGCCATTATCCGTACGCACTTTTTTTTTTAAAGTCACCCGTGATAGGCTACGTGACGATTTACGTAGCCTATCACGGCTGACTTTGCAAATCTAGCCGTGATAGGCTACGTTAATCGTCACGTAGCCTATCCCGGGGGCGTGTTTTTTTTTTTTTTTTATTGGAATGGCGGCGGCCGCAGCCGGTCAAAAGATCGGCTGCCGCCCCCACCCCTGATGAAGACCCGATGAACCGCCGCCGGGACCTGCCGCCGGTAGGGACATTCGGCAAAGGTAAGTCCCATCCCGGGGGGGGGGTGCGGGGAGCGGGGAGTGCGGAGAATTTCTCCCTGAAACTTGTTCGGGGGGCCGAACACGTTGGCGCTTGGCCCCGCGAAGTTTCGGGGAGAAATTCTCCGCCAACCCTAGCTCTCCCACACTGGAGGCATTCAAGTTGAAGCTGGACAGCCATCTGTCAGGGATGCTTTGATTTAGATTCCTGCATTGAGCAGGGAGGGGGTTGGACTCGAAGGTCTTATAGGCCCCTTCCAACCCCACTATTCTATGATGCTATGATTCTAAGACATTTTGCTGCTGCCTGAGGCTAAGGACAAGATGTTGTTCCCATTCCATCCGGTGTTGTCCACTACACTGGAGGGCTGGGGGCTAGCTTAGGGGGGCACAGGGCAGGCTCTATGGCACACACAGGTCTGTCTTCCAACACTCCCCAGCCTCCAGCATCTGCCACCTACCTGAGGCAGCTGCTCCACTCTATGCCCTTAATGGTAGGGCTGGCCCCATAAACATAATTGTCTTGAAGCAAGGTAGAACAGCTCATGCAACCTTCCCTTCCATTCCACATGCACACACCCAGAAATTAGGAATGTACGAATCCCTTACCTGGCTCTGTGCAGGAGCATCTGCGGGGGGGGGGAGGCGCACCGTCCCTCCCCCTGGAGTCCTCGATGGGGGGGGAAGCGCTCCATCCCTCCCCCTGGAATCCTGCCTGGCCGGCTCCGGCTGCCCACAGCCGGACATCCGGCCGCTGGGCAGCCCTGCAGGTACGCAAATGGAGGCTGTCGTAGCCACCGCCATTCGCGTCCCTGTATTGAGCCGTGATAGGCTACGTAAATATTTACATAACCTATCACGGCAGGGGGGGAAAAACCCCAGCGTACGCAAATGGCGGTAGCCGCCACCATTTGCGTACGCTGGGGTTCCCCCCCCACCATGATAGGCTACGTAAATACTTACGTAGCCTATCACGGCATCTGCAGGGACGCGAATGGCGTCCCTGTGTTAGCCGTGATAGGCTACGTAAGTATTTATGTAGCCTATCACAGCTATTGAGAGGAGGAAGCGAATGGTGGCCGCAGGACGGCCGCCATTCGCAAAGCAGCACAGACAGGAGCAGGTAAGTGCTCCATTTCATGCGCCTTTTGCGGGGTGGGGGCGGCGGGGACTTCATCCCGCGCACCTTTCGTGGGTTGGGGGGGCGGGGCTTCGTTCCGCGATGGATTTAGGGGGGCCTCACTGAGATCCGTCGCGGAATTCTCTGGCATCCCTACCAGAAATAGAACAAACAAACGCCACACCAGGCAGGTATTGGAGGGAAAACTGCCATTACAGGCCCCTTAAAGGTAATTCAATATACCTTTGCACTGCAGCAGTACATTTAGTTGATGTTGTCATTGAGCTTTCTTGAAGACTAACAGCACGATCCTGTACATGTCTACTCAGAAGCAAGTCCAATTGCGTTCATAGGGCTTATTCCCAGGTAAGTGGGTAGTATTACAGCCTAAATGATTCTTCCCTAAGTGATCACACTCTATGAACATATGTGTGAGGGTGTATTTTCCCCATCCCAATGCACAGCATTGATTTTGCATTTATTTTCACTAAATCTCATCTTCCATTCTGATGCCCAGTCACCCACTATGGAGTATATGTTCAGCAGAAATGCACAGGAGTCAAGCAATAATGGTACTACATACTTTCTAGACAGTAAGCAAGCAAAAGCTCCCACTTGAACACATACATATGTAGAAATGTCCCTAGAGGATCCTGTTCAGTCTATTCTACAGTGATGATGGGCTGTGCTATGTTTATTGTTAGCCCATCTGGACAACAGATGTGGTGCTTAATGGCTGCAGTGTTTCTGATTATAGGCTAGTGAATATTTTTAACTGACACAATGGGCTGACTGACTGGTCTTTGGTAATATAGAGGCTTCTACCTAGCTAGTTTACTTATGCAAATACTCACAAGAAAAGAAAACTGATTTGGGATATTGAGGCTGGAGGCTTTGAACAGAGAGTATAAAATGTGCATCAGTCAAGTAGTGAGCTTGACAAGCCTCTATTGAGTCCATTAAAAGAAGGAAAGGTACATGAATTTCAAGCTTGGAGGCCTCTAATTACCTCATGCTTAAACTTTAACTAGGGAACTAAATTGCTGCACTAAAACCATAGAAGATCCTCCACCTGATTTGTGCTGGTGTATCTAAAACAAAGTGATGCTGATCCTAAAGAGACATCCATTCAGCCTTTAGGGAACTGGTTTTGAACCCATTTCTAAGCAGTACATAAGGCTTATTTAAATTTATTGACAAAACTTTTTGAAATTGTATTAGTTGAAAGCAATACAGCAGTTGCAATCCTCAAGAACACTGGCAGAACTGTAGTTACAATAGTTGATTAAGTCACTGATTATTGTACTTTTAGCAATTAAATTGTTATTTTATAATTGTTTTGTTTACACGTTTCACATTTCTTGAAAAGAGTGTATGTAAGTGATAAATAAAATACAAGTAAAGCAGTTTATTTTGCAAAGTACCAAAGATTTGTATTTCGTACAGGTTACATTCATCTGCTGCTAACAGCAGCTACATCTGGGGGTGGAGTAGCTGGCTTATGTGAAAATGCAACTCATTCTTGTACCAATTTGAATAAACCCAGCCGGACTCCTACAGTATTCCAGTGCCATGAATGTATGGAATGTATTAACAGCAAAGGGTGTATTCATGAGAACCACTGTGCTAACTTGAAATTGTACATGCGGTCAGACTAAAAATGTTCTGTTTAACTAATTGTTAAAGATGACAAATGTTCAAAGTAAACACAACTGTTCTGCCATTAAAAACATTCATATTTTATCCAATGTATACCAGGTAACAGTATTTTTTTCAAGCCAACATTATC
Organism: Heloderma suspectum; assembly: GCF_057233095.1. Lineage (NCBI taxonomy): Eukaryota > Metazoa > Chordata > Lepidosauria > Squamata > Helodermatidae > Heloderma > Heloderma suspectum. The sequence continues at coordinate 55,745,716 of NC_139458.1, forward strand.
CTCGGCTATTTATCTAGTTACAAACTTCTACAGACATGAAATATTTTAAGAAGTCCTCTGAAAATGGCCTGAGGTAATTTCAAACTTAACAGACCCTGTCCCACCAGAGCTCATTACAGTGAATTTTATAACGAAGTACCCTCTACTTAATTTTCAGAGTTTAGCCAAGCGTACCAGAAATGCAGCTGCATTAACTGCAATTAATGGTATAATAAAAGCAGTGGAAGGCTGTTTAACACTCAAGAACCAGCAGTAAACAGTGGCTTCATGTTCTCTAACAGTCAGTGATGTGTCAAAGTGCCAGAAGTAAAAGATTTCCTCTACTTAGGGAGAAAAGGAACATTTCCCACTGAAGGGAAAAAAAGTCTGTAAATGATCTAAAAATGATCCCCTCCAGTTATGCCACCAGCATTCCTCACTCTCTTTGAGAAAGTGTACAAAACAATACACCCGTATTCCCTTCAGTGAGAAAAAGAGGCAAATTCAATTTAACAAAAAGTAAGGCCATGAATATTAGGAAGTGACTAATATTACATACAAAATTATACTCAACTCAGTTTATTGTCAAATCAAAAACAGAAAGAAAAATATCACTTCTGTGAAAGCAATTAGTAGTACCTTTTCTATTATTATTTTTTATTAAAAGAAAAAGCTGAGCACATGGCTGGTTTTAAAACTGGCATGACTTTGTAAAATTATGAATGTATGCGTATCCAATGGTGGCATCTCACTAGCAGGCAGAGCTCTTGCTCACAAAAGGCACCTCTGCTCGATCTTCAGGGATCCTCCCTTTCCCATCAGACTGCCATACCAGAGCTCACCCCATTTAGGAGGGTGTACCCCCCCCGACCCTCTGTGCAGCATTTCAGGGGGCTTTGGGGGAAAGCAGGGGAAATCAGCTTCCGCAAATTCCCCTCTGCTGGCAAATGTTGGATGGAACCCTATGACTTGGCTGTGATCCACAAACTTGTTTCATGAGAAAGTTTGTAATTATATAATTATGTTTTTGGAATCTAAAGACCAAGAGAGAGAACACCAATTATTTTGAAAACTGAAATAGCCAAATCAACGTTTGGGGGACAATTCTCTTCCCTCATAATTTTATTCCAAATGAAAATAGTATAATAATATTTTCTTTACTAGGAACAACTAAAAATCACATCTTTTTGAGCTAACATATAACATACGTTATCAGCCAGGCAGTCCTTTCTTAAAAATGAGTAATGCTTCACAAGTTGGATATCGTAATGCTATACTAGAATATTTCAATAATTTTGTCCATCCTTTCATATCCTGAGCCAAGCCTTCTCTAATGCAATGTATGAGACAGCTTCATTATGTTTACTACATACCATATCCTAAATACCTAAAAAGATGGTGATGTCTTCCGTTAGGTCTAGCTGCAATGATTTGCAGCTAACACACAAGAAACAACTTCCTCTAATTCCCTTTAATTGATTTCAGATAAAATAACAGAACTTCTGGATCCAGGAAAAGATACATCCTTTTGTTTATCTAAATATTCTGATCTGAAATGTATTCATCATAGAACATGTCATTCAATGTGGAAAACAAATCAGGTTTATGATCATCAACCTTTTAAACCTAAAATTAGTTATTTTGATTCTGCTGATGGATTGTAATACTTTTACATGGTCCTATAAGTTTAGAAAAAGGAGAAGGAGCAGCCAGGAGCTGCACATGAGCAGTGAAAACTTCTCAGGGTTGGAGGGCTTTCTGGTTTCTATTTTTGCACATGTGGTTGGTGAAGTTGCACACTCTTCCCTGCCCCCACAAAGGGGACAATCCAGAGAAAAAAGAGCAATGTTCTCTTGTAGTACAGTTACCTTACATGCTGAATACTAGCTTGGCTCAGGGTTCTTTTACCTTCTTGGGCTGTTGCTGAGTGATGTGTGTGGGCTGTGGTTTTGCAAACTGGAACTTTAGAAAAAGATTGCCAGAGCCTGGTAGCTTCCTAAATAGTAACCTGCATCAAGTCCTGCATTAACTACAGTCATGTCAAGAGAAGAGGACTAATTCAAGTGTTGATATGTTTGTATTGCAAGTATAGCTGTTCCCTATATTGCAGCTCTGAATGTTTTCAATGCACCAGCTAAGGCCTGTCTGTAATTATTGCTTATATAAACCTGAATTAGGATCATTATTTTAAAAAAATGCCTCCAAGTCTACTTTGCCATTACTCCCTAACTTTACCTTGCTTGGCATTGTAAGAGGATTGGGAGGGGGAGAGAAAGGTAGAGGATGTCATTCCCCCAAAATGAGAGAGGACCAAAAAAGCAGGAGGAAATTCTGAGAGGTATGTTGGTTGGATGTCTGCTGGAAGAATTTGCAGCTTTTTAACCTTTCTGTGGGCCCACATATTTAAGTCCAGCAAGTGACTACACAATGATTTAGGGGGTGGGAAGAAAGAAATCTTTTGAAATCCTGTCCAGGCATGCAGCATGTGTATTCCTCTGGAATACACAGCATGATGTTTGAGAAAATGTACAAGGAGATCTGGTAGAAGTCGTGGGCTGCGTTCCAGAACCCAGCACGTGCGCAGTTTCCTTTTCTCTTATATGAAAAGCATGCACATTCACATTTCCCTTGCTATAAAAGAGAAAGTGCACACCAAGGTCACCACAGGCCCCTTTAGATCACAGTCACAAAGGTGCTCATTGTTCTAAAGGTTGTTGAAAAGTTAAAAGGAAAGTGTTAGTTAAATAGGTTCTTCGTTGTAATACCAATGCAGAACAAGGACTGAACTTTTGAAAAATCACAATTTGAGGAATGGTTTTTTTTCTCCCAGATTTGATAACATGTTCCAGCTAATATATTAAATTTAATAACAGCCATGAGAAGAATGCTGCAGATTTATTAAATGTTAGGGCACTGGGACAATCCCATGGATATACAGTTCATTCGTTCCTGTTTCTCTTACCTTCCTAATAATCCCCATTGTGAAGTGTGACATTTTCTGGTATCTTTATTTAAGGGGTTTTAATAAGCCTTTAAAAAAATCCCTACCAAAGCCAGGTCCATGTTATGGGTCCCCTCGAAAACATGCCTCTGGTGGGCCCCCATCCGCAACATCTCTAGCAAGCAGGCAAGTGGTGGCGGCAAGGAGAAAGTGTTACTTCCACTCACTGACCTGGTCTGTCCATCCGGGCAGAACAGCACATAGGAGATGGGCCACAAAACTTCGGGGGGGGGGGCATTTTCACTCCCAGCCCTGCTGGCAGCTGCTGCTGCTGCTCAGTTGCAGCTGATCAGGATTGGTACAGTGGACCCACCTGAGGTGCTGTGGCCTTGACAGCATTCTGACAGTGCCGACCCCTTACTGCTACCTTCTGATTCAAGGCTGTCAAACATAAAGCGCCATGGCCTCGTTAGGCCCTTTGAGATCTCCAGTGTTGCCCGCTGTAGCCTTTCCAGAGCAGATCCACAGAACGGAACCACAATAAGGGAAACAGTGACTGGGCTAAGGAAGCAGTACAGGCCACTGCATCAAATTGAAATCCACCATTTCATTTAAAAATGTCAATAAGCAGCACAAGTGACAAGGGCTGTGGAATTTGCAGTTTGCCTGCATTTGGAGGTAGGGGAAAATGGTATGGAACAGGTGATGATGGCCAAAAGGAAAAATAGACTTTTATAATTAGCGCTGTGTGCAAATGGTCTCTTGAAATTCTCCACCTTACTTGTGGGCAAAGAAATCTGGGAGACAATTTTACTGAATTTCTCCAGGGAGAGGAGAAATTCTCAACCGTTTCTCCCAGGTAGGGCTCCTCATTGGCAGGGCTTGCAGCACAGTTTCTTCCTCTTTTGTTAAAGTGTTTTGGAGGGTTTTGTGCTGCAACAGCATGAACTGTCTTGGCAGGCTGTTCCCCGGTTTGCATCCACCGCAACGTAGGTGGGGGAGCATTGTGTCTGGCTCCAGGGATGAGGTGAAGTTGGTGCTCTGGCAAAACCTCTCCTCCAATTTCCTGAAAGTTTTCTCCCTGCATGAAAGAGGCTTCTATTGTTCTGCCTCATTCAGGATGTTTTATAGTTTATTTTTGTGGTGTTTTTGAGCTTACCTAATCACAGCTAGCCCCCCAGGCTGCCTGTATGTCTTGATCTGAAAAAGCCCAATGGAAGGAATTACCTCATGGTGCCTCATCTCACCTGACCTCATCTCATCTGACCTCACCCCCACAGACAATAAACAGAAAAGATGGAGGATTTCTGTGGACCTCAAGACTCAGCCCCAGTGAAAGAAAGCCTCGGGTCACAGGGAAAATGCCTCGTAAAAAGGGTTAAGCCATTCACATTCTTCTTCCTCCATTTCCGATTTATGGATTTCTTTTTGTAATTATTTTTGTAAAATCCGCCGTTGGGCGGACAAAAAAAAAAAGGGTCCGCGTGAGCTCCTGTCCAGATCGACCAGGCTGCTCTGTTCCGAGGAGGATTCCGCGGACCGGATTTGTCAGAATTCAATCCCATTTAAAATTGGTGCGGAATTCTCTGACATCCCTAGCAGTTGTGTTGCTCAAGGAATTCTGACAGGTGAAATATAGCAGGATGATACATTGCAGTTGAACGTTTAGAAGCTAACCAATACTACTGCTACTTGTCCAATTTTCTATTTAAAAAGGGGGTGTTGTTTTTCGGTGTAAAATTATGGATTTTCCTAAACAGCTTTCCAGCTCATTTGAGTTTGACAGCAAATGTGCTTTTGGTGTATGCTAAAGGCAATATATAAAGCCAGTTAATTGTAAATAATGATAATTTTTACGTCCCTTGTTTTAAATATTTTTTAACTGGGGAAAAGTATTCTGAGGCAACTATGAAAACACACATTTTAAAAACACTCTGTATCCACGTGGGGAAGCATATATAAAATGGAAATAGTAAGCAGCATCTTACTATTAACACTTTTGGGGGGTGGGTGGGTTTTTGTTGTTGTTGAAAAAAACAGTATGATTTGTATAGACTTCTATAGCTGTACGAAATTAATTCTTGACAAAAGCTTAGAAGCTATATCACATTACAAAGAAGATTCAACATAGCCGAAGATTCAATTACTGAATGTGATAGACCACCAACAGTAATGCTGTTATTCTTGGAAAGTCAATGCAAAATGAATGTGCAGATGTTGACATAAAACTTAAATTTTAAAAAATGGAATTAAAAATGGCAAGAATTGTGAACAACAGGGATAGTTTTATGATAAGGCATATCATTGTCCCACCACTCTTAATACTATTATGTGTATGTGTGTGTTTGTGTGTGTGTTTGTGTGTGTGTTCCTTGAGAGAGCAGACAAGCATGTAGATAGGGATGATCTAGTAAACATTATATATATCAGGTTCCAACAAACATTTGATAAAATCCCTCACCAAATGGTCTTGGGCAGCTGTAGGATTCCCAATTTGTAATGCATTGGTAAAAAAATAGAAAGCAGAAGCTTGGACGAGCAGACAGTTCTCACAACAGAAGGAAGCATGTGATGGGATCTCCCAAAGATTTGTATTGGGACTGCTGCTATTAACATATTCATAAATTATCAGATGCAAGGTAGCTCAATTGGTGGATGTCACCATATTATTCAGAATGGTGAAGACCCCAGTGGACTGTGAAGAGCTCCAAAAGTATCTCTCAAAACTAGGTAAATGGGCAGCAAAATCATAAATGAAATTAAATGAAAGTAAAAAGAGGCACACTAGTTCAAACAATTCAAACTTCACACGTATACTGACAAGGTCTGAACTAACTGTGATTGGGAAAGAAATTCTGGGGTCACAGCGAGTAGCTCAATATGGCAGAAAGCATGTCAACATGGCATAGCTGTAGTGAAAGAAGCAAATTCCATGCTAAGGTTTATTAGGAAAGGGGCTGAAAATAAAATTGCCAGTATAATGCCATTATAGAAGCAAATGTTGCAACCACATGTGGAATACCACCATAAGAATTTTTTGTAGAATTGGGAAGGGGGCACCCAAAACGATTAATCGGTTGGAGCTAGGGTTGGTGGAGAAATTCATTTGGCTTGCATTTATCTTTATTACTTGTAATACCTGTAGAATAAAATCTCTAAGCAAGCTGACTTAATTTCACACTTTTGAACCAATACACCAACTTAATTGGTGAAAACTTAATTACCCCTTGAAATTTGCACTTCTCCAAATTTTGCAATGGATTTCTCCAATAAAAAGAATGAGGACAAAACTGTGTATCTTAGGTAAAATAACATTCCAAAGGAAAATTGCTCAGTAAAAAAAAAGTCAATGGAGAAGGGACATGAACAAGGTTTATGGGATTCTGAATACCATGGAGAAAGTGGCGAAACATTGCCTCTCTCCTAATCCTAGAATGTAATGTATATATTTATTTATTTGATTTGTACCCCAACTTTCTACCAAGAAAAAGATACTCAGGGAGGCTTACAATCATAAATAAATAAATAAAAACACGATAAGTGCACAAACTTATTGGTTGTACTCCTGATAGTCAAAAAGCTCCAAACCTCTACCCACCTATCCTTGTCAGCAAGAGCCAGGCGGGGTCAAAGGAGAAAGGAGGCGATTTTGCCTCTGTTCCTCTGTTCAAAATACAAAAAGTAGCTAGATGGGCTTCTGATCCCATCTAACTGACCTATTTTTTGATGGGAAGGAGGGGACTGGAGGGACCATAGGATACTGCATATCCCGGCTTCTCCTATCCCCTCCCCCTCCCTGCCCACTGGCACGCCCCCTTTTCTCCCTCTCTGACTTCTCTTATGAGGTTGAAGCTTTCTGTGGCAACTGGGAGGAGGGAGGGGGTAAGGGAGGAAAGATCCGTGATAGGATCTCCTTCATCACCATATTCATAGCTCTGACTACAGGCTTGGAGGAGGAGATCTGCAGCATCCTATGGCATCTCAGACAGTGTGTAGGGGCCATAGGAGTACTCTCTACAGCAATATTAAAACAAATACAGAACTCAGGGTTATCAGATGATACTGACAGGCAGTAAGGTCAGGACAAACAAAGAAAAGCATGTAACACACAGTAAAATTAACTTTTGGAATTTGCTGCCACAAGATGTGGCAGAAGGAACTACCCTAGATGGCTTTGAAAGGGGATTAAGTGGAACTTCCTCATTCAGAGCTAGTGGACTTCTTAAACCTAGTTGCTGGAGGACAGACATTGGGGGCAGTGTTATTGCCTTCATGCCCTGCTTGCGGGCTTCCTGGATGCATCTGGCAAGAAACTGTTGGAAAGAGGATGCTGGACTAGATGGTTCATTGCTCTGTTCTTATCAAAATGCACTGTCTGCAAGCAGACAACAGACGTTATATTACACTCAATGAATTTTAATTAATTCAGGGAGCAATCCTATGTCCCCCAGACAGCATCTGGGGGGACATAGGATTGTTCAGTTTCTGGGCTTCGAGGTCAGCAACAGGGCTCCAACTTCGGACCCTGAAACTGCACTCGCCTCCCCCTCTTAACCAGCGCAATTCTGGCTACGTCCCTGCGCTCTGAAATGGAGTGCGGAGATGGGAAAGGGGGCATTCTTGGGTGCAGGAAGGGGAGGAGACTGGGGCGGCAGCCATACGACATGTCCCATGGCCACGCAGCCTCCTTCCCTCCCCCTCCAAAGTGCCACTGCTAGATGGGCAAAATCACCCATCTAACAGAAACGCAGGGTGGCTGGAGAGCAAGGGCCAAGACCATCTCCGTATTCCAGCTGCCCTACACTGGATATGCAGCAGCCTGCAAGTTCGGAGGCTGCCGACTATCTTCATAGGATTGCGCCCTGACACACTAACTTGGTTCACACGTAACAACAACCCATAATATGGTTTGAGTATAGGTTGTTGAATCCTGCGTTGTTGTTACATACGAACCCGGAACTATCATTGTTCACCATGAACAACTCAGGAAGAAAGCCCATGGTTTGTTCTTAGATTATGAATTATAGTTTGTTCTAACTATGGGTTGTTGTTACGTGTGAACCCAGAACCATGGCTTGTTTCATTAGGCTACAAAGGCGGTGGGCAAGAGCTGTAAAATCCCCGCCCGCTCTACATGCCACTACTACAGAGGTGCAAGTGCATTTGGGCTACAGGGAGGGAGAGATGAAGGAGAAGGGAATCAAACAACCCAGGAAATGAAAAAACAACATGCACTTTGCATGATTATTTGGCAAATAAATCATGGATAAACTCTGGGTAAGGCAACAACCCATTCTGGGCTGTTGTTATGTGCAAACTGGGTCACTAATCGGTAGTGGATAAAAATAAGCTGCATAAAAAGTGGATAGGCCAACAACTACTACTAAATTTCATAAACCGCATAAGCTACAAATTAGATGTAAAACAGTATAACATACAATTAAAAAGCTTCAGTTATACTGTTCAGTAATACATTAGGCTGAAAAAAATTCTTAGGAGTTTGTAAACCAAACGTGGCATTCTGTAGCGTTTAAATGTTCATTGCCTCTATTTGCTTAAGGCACAGATGTACTTAAAAAAAAAAAAATTAACATAATTCAGATAAATAGATATATTTCAATGGAGCATAAGGCTGAACTGAGAGAGAAGGCATAGAAATGAAATACAAACACATCGTACTGCTGAAATGCAAGACCCCCTGCAAGTGATTCCTGTAACTGAATACACATGGCAGCCTGCTGAGACAATGGCTTGTACATGGGGTTTTCTTTCCAAATACATCCCAGAAGCAAATTTCACATGTGAGCTCTTTACACAATGCATTTACTGACACTATAAATCTTTGCTCCCTAGCTTTTTGCAGCCAGCGCAACTCATTCAGAACTGCTGTAATATGTTCCCGGTAGAATGTCCCACTCAGCAGCTTAGCCATGGTATTTTGCACTAGCTGCAGCTTCCAGGCCAGCCTCAAGTAAAGCTCATTGCAATAGTCCAACCTTGAGGTTACCAGTGCATGGATCACCATGGTCAGGCTATCCCTGTCCAAGAACAGCTGTAGCTGGTGAACCAACTGAAGTTGGAAGGCATTTCTTGCTGTGGAGGCCACATGGGCCTCCATTGACAGTGAGAGATCTAGAAGTACCCTCATGCAAGGACCTGCTCCTCCAGAAGGAGTGCAACCCATTCAGATCAGTCAGCCTCCCTAATTCCCGAATAAGAGAACCACCTATCCACAGTGCCTCCATCTTATTGGCCCTCATCCAGCCCATCAGTGCATTCAGACACTGGCCCAGGGCCTGTACAGCCTCTCCTGACTCAGTTGATATGGAGAAACAGAGTTGGGTATCATCAGTTTACTGATGACACTTTATTCCAAATATTTAATGACCACCCTGAATGGTTTCATCTAGATCTAGCATAGTTCCGGGGCACTGTGGAAAGGATATGGCGACCACCACAAAAAATGGTGGAGAATATTCAAAGAAAAGTTGCCTTCTCAGAAAAAATCTCCTCTGAGAAATTTCAGTTCAGTTCTGCATATGTGATTAATAGACTTTCGCCTGGAAGCTAGGAGGGTATTCCCAACCCCTTTCTCATACTCTAGGCATTGGAATATCTGCTGCACAGCCTCCAGGCAGAGAGGTGCAACCAATTTGGGTCTGGATGGAGAAGAGGCCTTGAGAAGGTAGATTGGGAAATACCAGTAGCAGCCATGGAGGTCCAGTAGGCCTGAGAATCAGCCGCTTGGAAGCCATCTAGCTCCTCTTTGGCCTAATTGAAGGTGGACTTCCTGTAGAAGGGGGCTGATTTTCCTCACCTGGTTTGGGTGGCAAGGTGAGATTCAACTCAGTACAGAAGCTGAACCTCTACTCCAGTCCTTCCTTTGAAGATTGTCTTAGCACCTCACAGAGCATGTTGAGATGCTTGAGCAGACTTCTCCAACCTTGAATCCTGAGATGTTATTGGCTGTAACTCCCACCAATCCTATTAGCAATACTGGTTGGTGATGATGGGAGTTGTAGTCCAATAATATTTGGGGACCCAGTGTTGAGGAAGACTGCTCTAGAGAATGGCATCATTGCCTTAGAGCACCCATTAGGTTTTTTTGTATGTAATGTCAAGCTAGCCCTTACAATTGCAGGGGAAAGCTAGAAAATATGAGTACACAGTGTGCTGCACAGTTTTATTCAAGTTGAGGGATTCCATTCATAATTCCCCCGCCCCATGTAAGCAACCAAGTCCCCATGTGTGACAAACTACTCCTATACTCTGCTAAAGCACAACACTGCCTCCTAGACATCTGGTAAGTCAGGATCCTTCCGAAAAACCCTAAGTAGGCTCAATCTCTCTTTTTGTTCCCCAAAACACATCAAAAGATTAAGCTCTTTCGCACAACTGTTTGACCAGTTGAAGCTGGACATCACTTTTATAAATCAAGTATAGGGTTGTTACAATTACAAAGGTAAAGCCACCCAGTAAGTAATTTTCTGATTTGATGGCTAACCCACTGACAGAAATAACAGAAGGTATTGCACGATTAGACCAAATACTAGTCAGTATCTGCTAAGGGGCCAGCTTTTACACCATGTTGGTTGATGACTGGTGGGAAGGGAGAATAGGGTGCCTGGATTCCATTCTCCATCCATAATGTGGGACAATCTAGAAGTATAGCACCTTACTAGATCAGGTAGCTTTCTGTTGCTAATTTTACCTCCTTTGAAAAAGGAAGATAAATATATACTTTCATATATGTTATATTGTTTGCTTATTTAGTAGTTTGTATGATATATTTCTCAAATGATTAAAATGAATTTAAGTGCATAGCTGATGAAAAGCTTGATTTGGAAAGATGGGCATCACTTAACTGTAGTACTTGTGGAACGGTTACTATACTTAAGATGAATGTCTTACCATAGATAATTTATGTATTATTATGTAACATTCTTTTATATATTCCCCAAATGTATTTTCAAAAACTCTATGCAGTAATTTGGATGTTGGGGGGTCCCCCCCCCCAGTTTTAACTTAAGAGATGCAGTTGCCAATTAGGGAGGGAATACTTAATTTTCCAGATCTTAGTTGATATCAAAAGGCTCATCTGTTATCTCACGCTAGTGATTGAAAGATATCTTTTTCTGTTAATACTCCTCCATGAGTTGTTTTGGAGTCAACTTATTTGACACATCTTTTTGGCTGGATGGCACTATGATCTAGGCACATTAAGAAGAAAGGAATGGTTCCACCTGCAATTTCAATAGCTGAAGAGTCATGGCATATAATGTCTCATCAGCTGCATCTTGATCCATATTCTCATGCTAAATTAACCTTATGGGGAAAATGAGATTTAAAAATAGAGAGACAGCTTTTTTTGTGGAGGAACTGGGCTGATAGTGAAATTTATACTTTAGATCAGTTATAGGACTGGATGATGAGTTTCTACCATTTTCAGTATTAAGGCTTAGATATTGATTACTATCTAGTGATGGGTGGTAATATATTCAATTGCAGCACCTCTTGGTGTCTCTAGATGGGCCATCAACGACAAGTGCTTCAGTATCTCCTATACTGTTGGAGGAATTGGATCTTTACAGAAAGCTAAGTTTACAATAGGTCTTTATAAATGTCTTTTGGAATGTAATAACGTGAATGTTCAACATGTTAGAGAGGAATGGAATAGGAAATTAGAATACTTTATCAAGCCTAATCAATGGAAAGTTGCCTTAGCTTCCATATATACTACTTCTATAGACTTAAAATTGAGGCTGATTCAACAAAAATGATGTTTTGTGGTATATTGGACACCACAGAAGCTTGCTGTGAAGAAGCTGACTAGTTCTGCTAGTTGCTGGTGTTGTAATATGGCCCAATACGTTGATGTGGCATATGTGGGCATGTCCTGTAGTGACTTCTTTCTGGTTGGAAGTTACTGCCTGCATAACTGTCATTTTGTTTTGAAAAAGCTGTGATAACTGCATATGTTCAGGTGCTTTTAAATTACATTCCCGTAATATAATTCCTGTGAGGATTAACAGATGGACAGCAAAAATTGACTTTGAGAGCCCTAACGGTTGCAAAGAGACTCATACTTCAAGCTTGGAAGGATTACACCCACCACCTTTCCTTCAATTGTCTGAAGATCTTACTGCCCTTGCTGCACACATTGAACATATATGCTTCAGTTTGGATGCTTATTTAGTTATATGGACTGCTTATAATAAGGTATATATTTGAAACAGACATGTTTAGTCTTCTCTCTCTCTCTCTCTCTCTAATTAATGGTGCTGTGAATAGTTATTATGAATGGATATGCTTTTTTGTTATGTTGTTGCTGTTAATATTTGTTGTTCCCCACTTTTTGTTTTGTTTTGTTATAACTGCAATTAAAAACCCCCCCATAGTACTTAGATATTGAATTACTTGAAGCAAGTCTTCACCCAAATTGGTACTGGCAAAGAGGCAAATTTGTCCCAATACGGCTACTAGTAACTACGGCCTGTGTCCTTGTGGAATGATACAGCCAACTAGAGAGCAGTCATGATGCCATCCAACCATATGGCTGTAAGACTAAGCAGCCAAGTGGGCATGTAGGGGAATCAAATATATTTGCTTAGGGCAGGGGTCCCACCCTGGTACAGCCAAACAGCTGTCTATTCTGGGGTTTTCATGCCTTTGGTTAAGGGGATGTGACATAGTTAATGCAGCTTTTGGCTGGTTTAATTCAATTAAAAAATTAAAAGAAGCTGCTAGAACCACAAATGAAGTTCCATTTTTGGGGAAATAGTCTTGAGGTACTTGCAGCCTTTATGAGTTTTTTATTACAAAATACAAAACTTTCGAAATACATTCTGTTGTGCTATTGGAAAATATTTCAGTGACATTCCAAAATGCTCTAGCTTCAGAGAATCACACATATACTAGAAATAAATTAAATTAAATCCTTCCCAAAGAGGTAAAATCCTACAGCAGCCTTCCCTAATCTAATGCCTCCCAGATGATGTTGAACTACATCTCCCATCAACCTTGATAACTGACCATGTTGGCTAGGAATGACGGGAGTTGTAATCTACAACATCTGGAGTACAAATGGATGAATTTGTCTGGTTTCTCAGTTTCTAAATTTTCCTGTCTTAAGTTCAACCCATCCCAATGTCCACATCAGTTTGCGACTTTAAAAAAAAGTCTGCATGAAAATTCATATACATTTTTGTGCACATGTTCCTGATTTATGCATTTCTGTATGTATGTTTGTCTAATATATGTATTTTTAAAGCAGTTTTCCTTAATATACTTCTGTTTTGTGTGATTTTTCATGTATATATGCATTTATGTAGGCTTCTTTTTCCTTTTCCTTTGGTCTGGAAAACTACATTTCAAAATCCTGAGAGTGTGAATATCAAAGGATAATTGTGTTCTGGTTTGTATATTGATTTAGGAAGTGCAAACTTGGTAAGTTCTTATCAAAATGGGAGCTGAACAAAATTCTCCTCCATCTAGTCTGGACGGCACCAGGTTGGGGAAGGCTGCCCTACAGAAATAATATTCCTTCCTGTGATGAATATACATACATCTAGGTCTTGCACCTTTAGGGTGCAATCCTGTGCATGTTTAGACACAGAAAAGGTCTACAATTCCCAGCATGCTCCAGACAGCATTGCTGCCTGTGGCATACTGGGTGTTGTAGGCCTTTTCTCTGTCTAAACATGCATAGGATTGTGCCCTTAATTGTCTTAGTAGAAAACACATTTTTCTTGGATTTGTATCCACAGTCCAGAGGCATCTTGAATCCCCATCAGAATTTTTGTCAGAGTTCCATTCTTGGCAGTTTTCTCCATGGAATCCCTAACTTGCTATTTTCATTCTGAAGTTGAAAAAACAGTATAATCCGAATACATCTGAAAGGGGAATTACCATCTATTTGTGTGACCTACTTTCTCCTAAACTTCCCTTTTAGCAGTTCTCATGCCATTCCTCCATGCCCCCCCCAACATTATTTTTGAGCAACCTCAAATGATACAACAATAAAAATTAAATTAAAAGAAGAAAAGAGATAAAGCACAGGGGATCAAAACCACAGCAGCAGATTAAAACCAAATTCAGCTAACATTAAAAAGCCCCAGGAAAACAAAAAGTTCTTCATTTAGCCCCAAAAAGTCATAAGGGAAGTTGCTTTTCTCCATGGGAAAAAGATTCCAAAAATGGAGCATTACAATAAAAAAGCTCTCTCACCAGCTGTGAAATTTGCTCAGTGCATGGACAGGTACATGTAGGAGGAAGTGGGTCTAGTACCATTTCCAAACATATACGTTTTGAAGCTAAACACCAGCACTTTGAGTTGTGCTCAGAAACTGACCAGCAGCCAGAGGAGGTTAGATATATTCCCACTGAGGCATCTAGCAACAGTATTCTGAACTAATTGGAGTTTCTGAGAAGTCTTCAGAAGCAGTCCATTGTATTTATCAAGGCCGGATGTTAGCAAGGTGTGAATAACTGCGGAACTAGGAGGGGTTCCAACTGGCTATCCAGATTTGGCTGTTGGAAGGTATTTTGCCAAGGGTTCTGTTCCTACCTAGAGGGCCAGTTCAGAAGGTGGTGCTAAAGGAATACTGCTCGGCCCTGTGGCTTTTACATTATGGGCTCCAAAGTATGCCATCTTTTCTCTCATGCTATTTCTCAGTAGAAACTGCTAAATGAGGTAATCTAAGGATATGGAATGAGGTGCCATCAGGCAATGGAGGAGGAGGAGGGGGAGGAGGGTGGCACACAAGAGCTTTTTGAGTTTTAACTTTTTGAGTGTTCCACTAGAACACTTGAAAAGCCATTAGTCTCTTTCAGTATGAACAGGAGGGCAAGTGCCCATCCCTACCCGTCCCGAGAGTATTTACCTGCAGGTGGAATATACATTTTTAAACAAAGTGGGAGACATATACACACCTTCCTATAAAAGTAATACGACAAAGGCCAACTATGGAGGAAAGGAGATTCCATCAAGTCCCATGCCATGCCACCAAGTACCATACCATGCCATTATTACATGCATAGCTGCAGTTGTAGGTGTAATGGGCTTTGCCCAATATGTTTAAATGTTTAAGTGGGCCAGCCAGCCAGGATATAGTCTGAATGTGCCCCTTGTCTACTTTCTATGAGCAGTGTGAGGTTGGAGTCACTTAACTATCTTTTCCATACTGCATGATAAATTTCTGCAGCCCCCTAGAAATATATTTGAACCACAGTTCTGTAATTCTTCACTTCAGACATGACTTCAGGAAATTAGGAAGAATCTGGTAACTCTGTGCAGGATCTTAAGGCTACAATCCAAAAGACACTTACTAGGGAGTCAGCCCCGTTAAACACAGTGGGAGTTACTACTGAATAAACTTGCATAGGTTTGCTAAGCAAATAAAGGTTTATATCTTATATGATTTCACTCTCATATGTAGGCTCACCCACCATAATCTAAAAATTGGGATGTGGGATCATTTTATGAGTTCATCCCACTTTTTCCTGATGGTATCCAGCCTCGGTCTCTTTGGCCGCTCTCTGTTACCTTGCAAGAGGAAAGCAGGAGTACAAATTACAGTGAGGCATCTTTAGAATTATCATAATTAACAGTGTTTATCTATGGTTCAACATTTTGTTTCTGCTATCATTCAATTACTGACATCTGTAGAAATCAGGATCTCTGATATTTCATTAAAATCTTTATCTGTATGAAACATTATAGTATAACTCAATTTGAAGATAAAACAACAGATAAATCAGAAGAGCCTCACTAATAAAACAGGCTAGCTTTCAAAGACACCCTTCACTTTGTCCATCATATGATAGTATTTAGGGTATATAATACTGAAAGGGCAATCTGATAATCACACTAGAAGCAATTTTAAACCACACTACTGCTGAAAAGTCAATTTAACTTTCCAGCTTTATAAGACTTTGTTATTGCTATTGTTAATTATTTCTCATTTAATGGGAAATTGGCAACGAGGTCCCCTCCTGTCATTTTAAATCTGCAATAATATCATGTGAAGCTTTTCGTCCTTATTCCCCAGTCCTGGATTATCAGAGCTAAATGGCAGCTCTAGCATTACAAAAGCTCAGGGGCAGGTACTGTTACACAAATTGCCAATTCAATTAACAGTGTGTAAATGCTCCACTGGCAGACTGAGGGAAGGATGGCCATTTTGGCAAGTGTCATTCCTAATTTATCAGACTGTCAAACCTTCCCACTCAGGTGCCCACGGTCACTGTCTGCCTCTTAATGTTAAACTGTGACGCTGTAGGAGCCATTCTTGTAGTTTGACAAGGCACAATACTCAAAACTGATTTTAAAATCAAATGTACAGTTGTCTTAATTATTATTCTCAGTATAAATGATGTTTTAATTACGAACACAGAGTGGGAATATTCAATCAGGATTCAACACTACACTTCCCCACTGTAGAAGGAATCCAGTTCTACCTGCATTCAGCATCATTTTATCCTATACTGCATGGCTGCATTCAGATAGGAAGTTTCTCAGTATTAGCAACAGGTTATGTTGTGCTGGAAGAAACTGGGGGGAGGGGCGCACTCTGAAGCGCAGTGGGGGGATGAGAAACACTCAAGCGTGTTTCGCTTCGTATGAGAAAGATACAGCAGCAAGATAGAGGATACTGAAGGCAATACTAGGGGATTGTGAAGGGATGGCCTGTAGGGAACAAGAAGTCAGAGAGGCTGATTCAGGTGGCCTTGGGACGGGGGAATTGTCACAGCGATGTATCTGGAAATATGAAGGGTTATTGGAGAGATGGAACTACAAGAATAACAGGGACTGGCCAGCGAGCTCCTATTACGCCAGTACTTTTTCAGCTGCACTGGCTGCCAGTCCATTTCCTGACCCGATTCAAAGTGCTGGTATTAACTAGGGATGTTAGAGAATTCTGCCATGGGCTCCAGTGAGGCTGGATTCTAAAGAATCCCCTGGAGGCCATGGTGGAATGGAGCAATCTCCCACGCCAACCCGCAGAATCCCCCCGGGATGGACCCTACCTTTGTCAGCCATCCGCTGCCCCATTAATGGCTGCCCTGGTCTGCGGCCGCCATTTCCTCTGTACTTTAGCATAGCGGCTGCCATTTGTGTCCCTGTGGTCGTCATGATAGGCTACGTATATATTTACGTAGCCTATCACGGCAAAAGGCAGGGACGCAAATGGCGTAGCAGCCGCCATTTGCGTTCCTGCCTTTTGCCGTGATAGGCTACGTAAATATATACGTAGCCTATCACAGCTACCGCAGGGACACAAATGGCAGCCGCTACAGTGGCCGCCATTTGCAGCCACAGCCCAACAGCAGACAGAAGTCCAGCTGTGGGTGGTCCCAGCTGGCGGCTCTGCGGGCTTCCCGCAGAGCAGAGCTGGCCGGGGAGGATTCCAGGGGGGAGGGACAGATCGCCCCCCCCCCCGCAGACGGCCCCAGCAGAACGGGGTAAGTAATCCATACACCCCTAGTATTAACATTTAAAGCCCTTAATGGCTTGGGGCCAGGTTATCTGACGGATCGCCTTTTCCCATATGTGCCTGCCCGGACCTTAAGATCATCCTCAGCAGCCCTCCTCCATGAGCCCCTGCCAAAGGAAGTGAGGTGGGTGGCTACTAGGAGGAGGGCTTTTTCTGCTGTGGCACCCCAGCTGTGGAATGAGCTCCCTAGTGAGGTTCGCCTGGCACCTACATTGTATTCCTTTCGGCGCCAGGTGAAGACCTTTTTATTCTCCCAGGCATTTTAGCATTTTAGCTTTCAAGACTTTTAGCTTTGCTGTTTTAAAAATTTGTATTTTAAAATCCTGCCCTGCTGCTAGGTTTTATTGTGGTTGTATTGTTATACTGTGGTTTTAATGTTCTATATATTTTATATAATTTTATTGTGTGCCGTTTGGTTTTAATTTTTGTGAACCGCCCAGAGCGCTTTGGCTATTGGGCGGTATAGAAATAAATAAAAATAAAATAAAATAATTAATATGTAGTAGGAAAGGAGAGAGATTAAACAACACTGTTTTCACTACCAGTATGGGAGCTTTGTGGAGACAGATATTTTTGGATTGTGCTAAAGAGCACTGTTTGAACTGTGGACCTCTGTGTGCAGGGTTGTATATTACAATTTGCTTTCTGCAAGCATAGATATGTACCTGGTTACCTATGGAAATCCCCCCTGCCCCAGTGCAAAGATTGCACTTATAGTTTCTACAGCCTTTCATGTATAGTTCCCCATTATTAAAAGACACAACACTGTACTGTCTCCAAGTAGCGGAGTGGTTATGCCAGGTTTTTGACAAAATGGTGCACTTTCAAACCAGCCATGGACTTGCAGTTTAATGCCTAAATATTTCCTGATATGAATCCACCCACTCATATCTACTCCTGGTTTTAATTTCTATACTTTTTCACTTATAAATGAATATTCTCTACATCAAGAGAATGTTCACAATGGTGATTGTAAGGTCCCAACAGAACTAGATGGCAAATTTAAATTGAATGTAAATTGACAAAAAAGTACGAAACAAGGCAAGTGCATGTTCATTATATAACATGACATCATATAACATGGATGCGCCTGATCTCGTCTGATCTCGGAAGCTAAGCAGGGTCAGCCCTGGTGGGTACTTGGATGGGAGACCGCCTGAGAATCAGGCTTCCTGCACTGAGCAGGGGGTTGGACTTGATGGTCTTGTAGGCCCCTTCCAACCCTATGATTCTATGTCTATGTCTATCTCTTTAAATAAGTATAGATACAAATAGTTCACTAGAAAATGTTTTATGATAATGCAATACACAAGGCAGTATCCAACTGTGTCATTCCATTAGTGCAAATGATATTGCACTAGCAGAAACTAAGTTCAAAACTATGTGCAAGAAGAGTATCCAACTAAAGTTACATTTGCACAAGCGTGGTTGCACAAGTGGTCGTATGTTTACTTGTATGACCCACTGTGCAACCCACTGTGCAACCAGTTGTGTATTCCACTTGCGCAAACCACTGTGCAAGCAGTTGCACATATGCTTGTACAACTGGTTAGGCAAACGTAATGGGCAGCCACTTGCGCAAAGGGAAGATTCAGTGGAGCTCCACTAGCACTATTTTTGCTTGTGGAATGACACCACTGGATACCACTCATGGTCTCTGAAAAAGTAATTTTATATCCATTACTGACTTAATACTAATATCAAACATTAATAATCCTAAAATAAACTTGCAAACCTCTTGGTTATTATGTGAAAACTGGTAATGTATGGAACATACATTGATTTATGGGATGTAAAAATGATTATGGTCATAGTCATATACCTGTTTTATAGCTAAACTCCAACTGGAAAGCTAGGTATTTGTTTATTCCAGTGAAATTACTCCTGAAAATACTTTACTTCATGGTAGCAAAAAGCAATTCAATTAAGGGTGGCATTGTAGCAATGTTCTCTAGCATGGGCACAGTCAGGTTTGAGAAGACTTCGAGCAAGATGCTTTCCTGGAGTTGAGGGGCACAGGCACCACCAGCCCCCTCCGCCACTGCCACCAGCCAGCCATGCCACGAATTCATCTTTCCTTCCCTCCTATTTTTTTTTTAATTGCAGCAGCTCCTTCTCCTCCCCCTAGCGCAGCCCACCATTTTAAAAGTAAAAGTTGTGGGTTTTTTACTTACATTTTGAGTAGCAGCAATCTGAACCAATCAGTGCTGCCTTTGGGGTGCCACAGCCAGTGAAGGCATAGGAGTAACAAAGGGGCAGTCTTTATGTTGGGGGTTGGACTCAATGGTCTTATAGGCCCCTTCCAACCCTACTATTCTATGATTCTATGTCACTCCTGTGCCTTCATTTGCTATGTCCTCCAAAGGCAGCATCTGATTGGTTCAGATTGCTGCTACTCAAAATGTAAGTTAAAAAACTTTGTTTTTTAAATGATGCACAATGGCTGCCACAGAGACCTCTTTTTGTTAATGTTAGGGCCTGGCCAGAAGAAGAGGAGAAAGGACTTCACAGGTTCATTGGGTGTCCTCAGGACCCCAGCCCTGCACCCTGTGGTCCAGCTCTGGCTGCACCACTATTCTCCAGGGATAGAGACCTTCTTAAAAACAGATGTTGCTTTGCTTCATTAACTTTGCACAATCCACTAGTTCTATCATACAGACGTAGTACAAACCATTCAAGTAGCACCATGGTATTGTCAGGGATATGTGATTTCTGGAAGTATGTTCAATGTGCCTCAAGTTTATTTGTTTTTTGTCTTTCCCAAACAAACGTATCACACCCAGTGGGTGGGGGCCTGTACCTTTGATAGTGTCCTGTGCCCAGACAAAGAGAAGGGCCATATGTGATGGTAAGACACTCATAGGCACTTCCCTGGAAATTTTTAATGTATGGTTAGGGGTTGCCCAAAGCTTACTGTAAGGTGCGCACCTCCACTTTCCTATTCATTTCTATGTACACTGGGGTGCAATCGTTGAAAGTATCTTGCATCATAACAAAGCACTGGGCTGGATGCAATGCTGAGACAACTTGTAGAGATTTATCGCTGAGAGATGTGAATATATGATTTGGGGTGCACACCCCTAGTTCCTTATTCATTTATACATATCATTGTTATTGGAATGGTAGCAGTACGCTTGACACTGTCCGTTACCCCCCAAAAATATAGTATCAGAAGCAATGGTGTGCCAGCTTGTAGAAGACACTCCCCTGGATGTTTGGATGTATGGTTTGTTGTGTCCCCAAATTTATTGTGGGATGCACACCTCCAGTTCCATAGTCAATGGATATACAATATACAATATACAATGGATACAATGGGTATATTTGACATTGGTGGCGAGTTGGACAGTGTCTTGTGCTCCAATAAAGCATTATGCTGGATGCAATGCAGTGCTGTCTTCTGGAGGCCACTCTCCCTGAGGTTTGGGTAAATTATTTGGGGTGGCCCAAGCATAGTTTGGGGTGCACAGATTCCGTGTTCTTATCCAGGTTAGAAATTATTGTTGTGTTCTCAATCACATATTAGTGGAATTTTTGTTATTAGCTTCTTCAGGTTGTACATGTGATAGAAGACTAACATACATTTTAAGAGCCAGTCAAATTATTCCAGTACGTAGTGACAGAGCCTGTTGCCAGGTATGGAGCAAGGGAATGGATGCTTCTGCTCATCACAGCTACAAAGAAAGATTGGCTAGGCTAGGGAGCAGAAAAGAGAAGAGAAACTGCCTCTAATGCCCCCAGCCTTTATCTTCTGTCACTAAGATCTGATCTATGCATGCACCAGAATGGGGTGGGAACAAGGCAGTAGAATGCCGAGATCATAGGATGGACTCAGGCTGTGACTCAGGGATCACAGTTTATGATGTTCTTCTATGAAAAACACCTATAAACAAATAGAAAAATGAACACAGCAAGAGCAAAGCTAACACAGAACCTTTCTCCCAAATGTGTCAGTTTTCTTCTTACAGAAGCATTTTTAATTCGGGGAACATCTAAAAGTGTGACTTCCACCCACCTGCAGCTTGAAGTAGTATAGCTCAACCTATCTTCTCCTAGTATAGCTCAACCTATCTTCTCCTAGTATAGGTGTGGTTTGGTTTTAATTTTTGTGAACCGCCCAGAGAGCTTCAGCTATTGGGCGGTATAGAAATGAAATAAATATAGCTCAACCTATCTTCTCCAGACTCTACCACCTCTTTTTGCAGCATGTGTACACACCAAGCCCAGATCAGAAGCAACCCCATGTTATATGCAAATGAGTGTAAGAAAGCACTTTAAAAGAAAAACATGCTTCAGGAGGTGGGAAGTTTGATCAGAAGGCCAGTGTGTGTGTGTGTGTGTGTGTGTGTGTGTGCATGTGTGTGCGTGTGTAGTTAACCCTCTCTCTACTGGTCATTTATCCACTATCACCGCCCATCCCCTGCAAGGTTTCTTCTAGTGTATTCAAAAATATGTTTGCAAGGGTAAACACAAACAGAAGAAAAGGCAAGAGAGTGTGGTTTGGAGTTTGTAAACAGCTGGTGGGAAAAGCACCCCCCCACACACACACACACACTTCTTTATTCAAAATTGTGCCCTCCTGAATCTACTTTTCATTAAAACCACCACCACCACCACCACCACAGGAGCTTCATTCCATGCATTTGCATGTAACATGGAGTTTGCCCCTCAGATGCTTAAGAATTAACTATCCGTTCCTTCACTCCCTGCCCAGTTGCAAGGCTCAGCAGCCAACGTTACGATTAGGGGAACAGATGAGCTCCTCCGGTCCCAGTGCCATCAGTCTGATTTCAACAGGCTTAACTAAAACCGGGAAGCAGACAAATGGGATTTGTTGCAATTTTGCCAACTTGAAACAGTGTTTGAAACTTCAGAGCAGCAGTTCCTCAGCATGCTAATTGCCATCATGGTGTTGCTGCTGCTTCATGTTGTGATCATTGCTTTTGAATAGCTGTTGTTGCCCTTACAACAGAAGACTGACTCAGTCACATAATTTGCTGATTATTCGAAACTAGAGAAAGGTGCATGGCCAAGGAAATCCAGGTAAGAACTAAGTATTTTAGATCAGAAAAAAAGTAGTATCTGAGCCAATAAACTGAAGACAATATTACTCTACAGAATGTAGAAACTACATATATGAAGCTTGAAGTAGGGGTAAGAATTCAAGAATTAAAAACTAGGGAAAGTTAAGCAAATGAAGTATTGTTTGAGCACTGATTCTTCTTTGAAGCTAACACTTACTGTGTTTTGAACTTGGATGAAGTAAAACATGCCTGAACATAAGTAGAAGGATAGAATATTTAACCCTGTATCTCTGAGAAATTTTGTAACTCCATATATATGCAAAAAGGACAGCATGTATAATTGTTGTTGTTGTTCAGTCGTTAAGTCGTGTTCGACTCTTCATGACCCCATGGACCATAGCACGCCAGGCCTTCCTGTCCTGCGCTCTCTCCCGGAGTGTGCTCAAATTCATATTCGTTAGGGGTGCATGAAAGTCACTTACCTGGTCTCGCAGCTTTTTGTGGTGGGGGGGAGGCGCTTCGCTGCTCTCCCCGCGAAGTTCAGGCCGGGGGGGGAGGCTTCCCGCCTCGCCCGGCCGAAATTCAGGCCGGGGGGGAGGCTTCCCGCCTCGCCCGGCCAAACTTCAGGCCGGGGAGGAGGCGCCTCGCCTCGCCCAGCCACGAAATAAAAAGTTTTTTAAAAAAAACGCCCCCGTGATAGGCTACGTGACGATTAACGTAGCCTATCACGGCTAGATCTGCAATGTCAGCCATGATAGGCTACGTAAATCGCCACGTAGCCTATCACAGGTGACTTAAAAAAAAAAAAAAGCGCGTACGCAAATGGCGGCCCCCATAGGGAGCCGCCATTCGCGTTCCTTATTTGGTCGCTGTAGTCTACGTAAAAATTTACGTAGACTACGGCGAAAATAAGGGCAACGCAAATAGCTCCCTATGGGGGCCGCCATTAGCCGTACACACTTTTTTTTTTTTAAGTCACCCATGATAGGCTACATGACAATTTACGTAGCCTATCATGGCTGACTTTGCAAATCTAGCCGTGATAGGCTACGTTAATCTTCACGTAACCTATCACGGGGGTGTTTTTGTTTTTTTTTCTTTTATTGGAATGGCGGCAGCGGCAGCCGGTCGAAAGACCAGCTGCCGCTCCTGCCCCTGACGAAGACCCAATGAACCGCCGGCCGGACCCGCCGCCGGGAGGGACATTCGGGAAAGGTAAGTCCCGTCCCGGGGGGGGTGCGGGGGGGCAGAGAATTTCTCCCCGAAACTTCTTCGGGGAGCCTAACATGTTGGCGCTCGGCCCCCCGAAGTTTCGGGGAGAAATTCTCCGCCATCCCTAATATTCGTTGCATCGGTGATGCTATCTAGCCATCTCATCCTCTGCCGTCCCTTCTCCTTTTGCCTTCAATCTTTCCCAGCATCAGGGTCTTTTCCAGGGAGTTTTCTCTTCGCATTAGGTGGCCAAAATATTTGAACTTCAGCTTCAGTATCTGTCCTTCCAATGAGCACTCAGGGTTGATTTCCTTTAGGATGGACTGATTTGACCTCCTTGCAGTCCAGGGGACTCGTAAGAGTTTCTCCAGCACCACAGTTCGAAAGCATCAATTCTGTGGCGCTCAGCCTTCCTTATAGTCCAGCTCTCACACAGCCATATGTTGCTACTGGGAAAACCATTGCTTTGATTATACAGACCTTGGTCGGCAAGGTGATATCTCTACTTCTTACTATGTTGTCTAGGTTTGCCATAGCTTTCCTCCCAAGGAGCAAGCGTGTTTTAATTTCAGGGCTACAGTCACCGTCTGCGGTGATCTTGGAGCCCAAGAAAGTAAAATCTGTTACTGCTTCCATTTCTTCCCCTTCTATATGCCAGGAAGTGATGGGGCCAGATGCCATGATCTGAGTTTTTTTAACGTTGAGTAGATTTTCAAACCAGCTTTTGCACTCTCCTGTTTCACCCTCAACAAGAGGTTCTTTAGATCCTCTTTGCTTTCTGCTCTTCGCTTTAGGGTGGTATCGTCTGCGTATCGGAGGTTGTTGATAGTTCTCCCGGCAATCTGAATTCCGAACTGTGATTCATCCAACCCAGCGTTTCTCATGATGTA
Organism: Heloderma suspectum; assembly: GCF_057233095.1. Taxonomy (NCBI): domain Eukaryota; kingdom Metazoa; phylum Chordata; class Lepidosauria; order Squamata; family Helodermatidae; genus Heloderma; species Heloderma suspectum. Next base: position 55,770,257 of record NC_139458.1, read on the forward strand.
CTCTGCATATAAGTTAAATAAGCAGGGCGACAATATACAGCCTTGTTGTACTCCTTTCCCAATTTTGAACCAATCGGTTGTTCCATGTCCGGTTCTTACTGTTGCTTCTTGGCCCTCGAACAGGTTTCTCAGGAGACAGGTAAGGTGGTCTGGTACTCCCATCTCTTTCAGAATTTGCCACAGTTTGTTGTGATCCACACAATCAAAGGCTTTAGCATAGTCAATGAAGCAGAAATAGATGTTTTTCTGGAATTCTCTTGCTTTCTCCATAATCCAGCGAATGTTGGTGATTTGATCTCTAGGTCCGCTGCCTCTTCGAAACCCCGCTTGTACTTCAGGTAGTTCTCGGTTCACATACTGCTGAAGCCGAGCTTGTAGGATTTTGAGCATATGTGAAATGAGCGCAATTGTACGGTAGTTTGAACACTCTTTGGCATTGCCCTTCTTTGGAATTGGAATGTAAACTGACTTTTTCCAGTCTTGTGGCCACTGTTGAGTGTTCCAGCATGTATAAACTATGCATTATATACAATTTCAACTGGATAAGTAAACAAAAGAAATGAACTGATAATGACAACCACTTTGGTATCCAGGCATCATTCCAACAAAAATTTATTTCCAGAACATAAATGTAGATTGCACAACGGTTTTTAAAACTAGTGTATGTTAGAGCAATTAACTCATAATTACATCTATGAATGACTATATATATTATAAATATGAGATCTGAATCAAAATTTCTCCAAGACCACTGGATAAAACAAGATATTCTGATCTTCATGTTTAAACTGATTTTCAAGGCTACATCAAGACTACCAAGTTTATAATACAGTTACTGAAAACGAGTTCTGTAGGCATTTCATGACAAAAAAATTCAACTGTATGAGGTAGAATACATGAATTAGAAAAAAGTAGATATCATGAGCAGGTTTGCATAGGTCTGTGAATATCATTTTCCAAAACGGCCACCAGCCATCTTCCTACAGCACCCACCTCATATATCATGGCACCTACGACCATACAATTTAAGTAAAATTATAGGCTTGGGGCTTTTTTGCAATTGCAACACCCCTCAGAACCCCCCCTCCCCCGCATCTCCTATGATCCCCTGGGATTTTGTGCCCTGATGCTTGATAACCCACACGACATGGCAACAGAGGAGGTAGGAGAGAAGGAAAAATTCTCCCTCCGATTGTGTCTTTGTATGCCACTGTTGTTGCTATCGCCACCTCTGTTGTTTCAAAGGTAAGGAACATAAAGGCAGGGAAGGTATTTTGGGGAGCTGAGGGACTGGCTGAGGGGACTTTTGGTGGAAGCTGGTGAAGCTATGTGGAGGGGGTATTTTTCTGAGCCCACAGATTGGCTTGGAGAAATTATTTGCCATCTTTCAAGTTTTTAAAAAAGATCCTGGGTAATTTTTCATTAGCCTAGCCTCTGTGAGCCATGCACTGGTAACCTCACAATTAGACTACTATAATGTGCTCTACATGGGGCTGCCCTTGCACCTGGTTTGGAAGCTGCAGCTAGTGCAGAATGAAGCAACTAAGATGCTCAATAGAGCACCTAGGTATACACATATTATACCCGTGTTAAAAGAACTGCATGGCTGCCTATTACCTATTGAGCCTTGTTCAAGGTTTTGTTGTCGACATACAAAGCCCTAAATGACTCAGGAATCAGAGACCTGGTTGACCATCTTTCTATCTATCTATCTATCTATCTATCTATCTATATGCAGTCAGTCCCTGAGATTTTCTGAGGCAGCCCTATTGGTCATTCCACGGACAACGAAATGTCACCCCAGGTAGCAATACATAAGCAGGGCTTCTCAGTGGTGGCATCGACCCTTTGGAACACTCTCCCATGTTTAATTCTAGAGGCAGAAACAGCTTTCCCTGACCTGTGAGTGACTTTGTTACACCTTGTTTTATTGTTATGATTTTGTCATGGTTTTTTAAAATGTTCTTAATGGTTTAATTATTTTTACCTAGTTTCTATATTGTTCTGATGTATTTTAATGTGAACCACTTAGGGATTTTAATATATTAAGTGGTATAAAAGTATTATAAATAAATAAATCCAAAATGAACCACATACACTTGATTAATCTTATTTATTAGGGATGTATGAAAGTCACTTACCTTTCCACGGATTATGTTGATGGTGGGGGGGCGGCGTTCCGTCCCTCCCCCCCCCAGAATCCTCCACGGCCGGCTGTGCTCCTCAGCAGCTCCGCAGAGCAGCCGGCCAGGCCCAGCCAGGCCAGAGCTGTCCACAGCCGGATTTTTGGCCGCAGAGGGCTCTGGGGGGAACAAACAAAAACCGCGTATGCAAATGGCGGCGGCTATGGCCGCCGCCATTTGCGTTCCTTATTTTTGGCCATCTTAATCTACGTAAATATTTACGTAGACTATGACGGCGAAAATAAAGGGGAACGCAAATAGCGTAGCGGGCGCTATTTGCGTCCCTTTTTGATTCACCATTTTAGCCTACGTAAATATTTACGTAGGCTAAAAAGGCGAATCAAAAAGGGACATAAATAGCGCCCACTACGCTATTTGCGTTCCCCTTTATTTTTGCCGTCATAGTCTATGTAAATACATAGACTAAGACGGCAAAAAATCAGGAACGCAAATGGCGGCGGCCATAGCCGCCACCATTTGCGTACGCGTTTTTTTTTTTAAACCCAGCCATGATAGGCTACTTTATTTAGCCTATCACTTTTTTTTTTTTAAACCGAGCCATGATAGGCTACGTAAATCTTTACGTAGCCTATCACGTTGTTGTTGTTGCTTTTTTACAAGACTGCAAATGGCAGCGGTGGCAGCCACCCGGAAGACCAGCCGCTGCCGCTGCAGCCGCCTGGAAGATCCGCCCCAGGTAAGTCTTGTCCCGGGGGGGATCCATGGGGTGGCGGGGGGGGTGGCAGGCCATTCTGCCACAGAGTTCGGGAGGCCAAATGCACTGGCATTCGGCCTCACTGAGATCCATGGCGGAATTCTCTGACATCCCTAATTTATTTGTTTACTATATATAGCTCTCCTTTCTTCTGCAATGGAACTAAAGCCACCATACATGGAGTTACCAGGTGGCCTCCCATTCAGGTACTGACCAGACCTACCTAGCTTCAGCAAGAAGGCACTATCATATGCCCTCAGCCTATGCCTTGGGACTATATCAACTTCGGGGCAACTGTTCTAGGTAACAGTGGATTTAGTCTTTACAAAAAATGCATACCCACTATAATAATCAAGAAGTTTTGGATGAAAAATAATTTCAATGCACTAGACAATTACAAAAAAAAAAAAAAGAAGCCTACAGTTAAAATGCCTTCCTTGAATCTACAGGGAAGATTCAGGGAACAGCAATAAATATAATCCTAAGCATACTCACTGGGAAGTTTGTTCCCATTGAGCCTACTAGGGCTTCTGAGTGAAGCAAAAAGAATGTGAAATATTTTAAAAATATTGCTCCAGAATGGCTGAAAAATAGTGTGTATTTAGATTTTAATGGTGCAAAAACAGAAGTGGTAGAGGTTAAACCATATCAACAAGCTAACTGTAAGACTGGTCTGGCAAAGGAACAATTTGGCCAGATAATTCATGAATCTCTTGTCTCAGATATTTTAAATGAAGACTTCATAAGAATCTCTTGGAGAGGATTTAAAAGGAAGGAATTCTGGCAAATTAAAATGTTGGACTAGATTACACGAGATCCTTTTTCTATGCCATGACTATGCTTTCTAAATCAGCACAGTGGATGATCTATCTATTTGCTAGAAAATGATGTTAAAGAATCAGAAAGTTTAAAAGTGTGATTAATTTCTAATCAAATTTATCTCCTGGAGATTTTAGTGCTGGATATTCTATGAATATTGAAATATTTCTTCATTATTCATTGAAAATTTTGTAATTGGTATTTGACATTCAATTATAATTTATTTTAATATTGAATATTGGATCATTGATATTTGACCGTATTTGTTGACTGATATATAAAGATATATATTTAGCAGAATCAGCATCTGATAGTTAGCATGCAATAGTATGCAATACTTAACTGTATTTGAAAACTGATATGTCATCACATTTAGTATGAGTACATCACATTGAAGCAGAAAGGCAGGGTGTGTGTTTATGTGTGTGTGTTATATATAATAATAGTTTCTGATGGGATTGAAAACTGACATAAAATGTATTTGACAACATTTGTCAACTGACAACAAATGAGATCAAAACAATCAAGAAATGCCAACAAGACTAAAGTATCAACATTTTGAGGTAAATGTTCACATTCAAATTTAAGGCTGAATTCAAAATTCTGGCAATATAATTTTTGTGTCTGAAATTTTGCTTCAGTTATTTTATGAAAAGTGCATGACTTTTAAAGCTTTGAGAACTAAAGCTGCAATCCTAAATACACTTACTAGGGAGTAAGCCCTGGTGAACACAGTGGAACTAACTTCTCACATAGGACTGTGCCGTTAGAACCAAGGTAGGAAAACCTTTTGGGCTGTCGGCACATCTGGCAATCTGAGAAACTGTCCTGGACACCACCACAAAGTGGCTGCAATAACAGGCATGGTGAAAGACAAGTAACCTGCATGAAAAACCGAATACGAGGCAGAGGTGTCGTCTGAGCCCCAAGTAGGGATGGAGAATTCCGCCACAGATTTCAGTGAGGATGAATGCACTGCCATTCGGCCCCCCAAAACCCATGGCGGAATGGCCTCCCACCCCCCGCCACCCCACAGAATCCCCCCGGGACGAAGCTTACCTGGGGCAGATGCTCCGGTAGCGGCAGCTCTGGCTGGTCTCTCAGCCGGCTGCTGCGGCCGCAAATGGCGGCTGTCGTAGCAGCCACCATTTGCGTCCTGCCAGGCTGCCGTGATAGGCTACGTAAGTACTTACGTAGCCTCTCACGGTAAAGGCAGCCACGCAAATGGCGGCCACTACGCCATTTGCGTGGCTGCTTTTACCGTGATAGGCTACGTAAATACTTACGTAGCCTATCACGGAAACACCAGGGGCGCGAATGGCGTAGCGGCCGCCGTTTGCGTCCCTGCTCTTTGCCATGATAGGCTATGTAAATATTTACGTAGCCTATCATGGCAGCCTGGAAGGACGCAAATGGCGGCCGCTACGACAGCCGCCATTTGCAGCCGCAGCAGCCCAGCCGCAGCCAGAACTCTGGCTTTGGACGGCCCTGGCCGGCAGCTCCGTGGAGCTGCCGTGGAGCGGAGCCGGCCAGGGAGGATTCCGGGGGAAGGGACGGAGCACCTCCCCCCCACTGCGGAAGCCCCTGCACGGAGCCAGGTAAGGGATTCATATATCCCTAGCCCCAAGACACTAAGCAACTCCTTTGAACCCTCCGTTTTCAGCAGCAACGCAAACCTATTTCACAGGAATCCGAGCTGCTGATAAGGAAATGTGTCAATTAAAAATAAAAAAGTAGGAGGAGCATGGCGCCTTGGTGAGTGCCAAAAAGGTGTCCAGGGCTGCATTGGTGCCACAGTTAGAATCTGTGTTTCAAACTGAAGTAGCTGTTAATGTGAACATGGACTTTAAAACATATAAGCAGTAGTTTGACAAAGTTGCATGACTGTGGCAAAATCTCATTTAATTTTAAGAACAACACATGTTAATTGCAGCATGGATTATGCTGGCAAAAAGCTCAGAGAACAGATCATATACCAACAGGTAACCAACAGAAAATGATCTAGACTATTGTGACTATGGATAAAGGGCAGTATCCAGTGCTGTCCCCGCGCTAACAGTAATGCTATTGCACTAGCATAAACCAATGTTAGAGCAATAACATTACTGCTTGCTAGGAAAAAGAAGTGATTTGTATAGGGATAGCGGAGAAATCCGCCACAGATTCCAGTGAGGCTGGATTCTTTAGAATCCGGCCCCCCGGAGTCTGTGGTGGAATGGACTACCCCCCCCCACCGCCACCCCCGAAATCCCCCCGGGATGGACCTTACCTGGCAGCAGCGGCTGCTCAGGGTTAGGTCATGAAATGGCAGCCGTCGTAGTGGCTGCCATTTGCGTCCCTGCCCGTGATTGGCTACATAAATGTTTATGTAGCCTATCACGGCAACGAGCAGGGACACAAATGGACGCAAATGGTTCCATTATACACACACATAATGGAAGAATATAGTTCTTCATATTCCCTGGTATGTTTATTCCTCATTTTGTCCATTCCCTGAGCATGTGCAGAGTGTGCACATTGGGAAGCCCCCCCCACACACACACACATAATGGAAGAATATAGTTTTTCATATTCCCTGGTATGTTTATTCCTCATTTTGTCTATTCCCTGAGCATGTGCAGACTGTGCTTTTTATTCAAACAAAGAGAAGGTTGCTGATCTTTCCTTTCATGCTACATTTGTACAAGTGTAACTGCTTCAGAAAGAACACACAAACAATGTGTGTGGTTGAGACCGGCCCAAAGTCACCCAGTGAGCTTCCATAGCCAAGTGGGGACTAGAACCCCCATCTCCCAAGTCCCAGTCCAACACTCTAACCACTAGGCAACACTGGCTGTCTAACCACTACACCACACTGCTGTTATGAAACTCATGAAAAAGAGACAGAATAATGGAAAGTTCTTTCTGAAGTAGTTACACTTGTACAAATGCAGCATGAGCAGAAAGATTAGCAAGCTTCTCTTTGTTTGAATAAAAAGCATACTCTGCACATGCTCAGGGAATAGACAAAATGAAGAATAAACATACCAGGGAATATGAAAAACTATATTCTTCCATTGTGTGTGTGTGTGTGTGTGTGTGTCTGGGGGGGAGTTTCTCCCCCAATCCAGCTGTTTCGCCCCCCCCCTTTACCCAAGGGTCTTCTGAGATAACAGGAGGTTTGATAATGAGCTGGATGTGGAAATACAAAGCTGAGCTGGGGGCAAGTGGGGTGCTGACATGTGTAGGAGTAAGTTCCATTGAACTCAATAAGACTCACTTCTGAGTAGACATGCACAGAGTTGGTTCTCCTCTCCATTTTAGCCTCACAACATCAACAACAATGCTGGATGTGGAAATATAAAGCTTAGCGGGGAGAATAATACCTTGTGCAGGGCTCCAGGACCGGCATGGTCATTTTAAAAGGTTGTTTCTTTCTTTCAAACAGCGTTGCTTTAAACAAATAGTTTATCACTCAGGCACACCTAAGACAGCCTTCTTTTGGGAAGCCCCTACAAGGAAGTGTTTTGGCTGAAAGTAATTACTGCACGATAGGGCAGGGGGAAAAAATACGTAAATATTTACAAAAAATAGTGATTCTTACGGAAGTTATGCAGACTCACGGAGATGGCTGGGCACCGGAATTACGGTTGTCGGTACGGATTTATCTTTGTAATTTTTGGAGCGGAAAAAAAAGAGGAGAATTCCGGGGGCTTGTAAATGGCAGAACGGAGCACTGGCTGCAAACTGTGGAAGTGAAGCGGCACCAAAGGTACACAATTCGTACATCGCTAGTGATTTGCTGCCAAATTTTGGCAGCAATCACTTTTCACCTTTGTCTATCTAGCAAGAAGTAATTTATTTATTCATTACATTTATATTCTGCCTTTTTTCCTCCTTAAGGAACCCAAGGTGGCGTACATAATCCTCCTCCTCTCCAATTTATCCCCACAACAACAACCCTGCAAAGTGGGTTTGACTGAGAGTCTGTGACTGGCCCAGAGTCACCCAGTCAGCTTCCATGGCTGAGTGGGGACTAGAACCTGGATCTCCCAACTCCCAGTCCAACACTCTAGCCACTACACCACACTGGCTCTCTGACATTGTAATGACATTGTGTGAGCAATGGTTTATGCTAGTGCTGTGACAGCACTAAATACTGCCCCAAATCATCACCCATAAACTGTTATGGGATGGTAAGATAAACTCAATGCAGACTTTAAAGAAACGAATTACTAGTGTCAATATAGATGAGGTGAACTGGTAACATTGGATATCTTAAATATTAGATTGTCTTATCTGTTAAATATTGCAAAGACAGGTGGGCTGTATGTTAATTTTGACTGTATGGATATTATACTAAATAAGTAACACATATATTTTAGCTTCATTCATGGTCTCAAGATAATGCTCTAACCCGAAGGATTCTCAACAAAACTGTCAGAAGTAAAATCTTCTAATTATGGGTGTCATCTCCATTAGGAATTGAAGCATGTCTCAAGTGGCCTGAGTGAAAGTTCAGGTACTGGTGCATTAATGTACTCTTTGTTCTCATTTGTTTGATGACTTAGGCTTAATTCCTGCTGTCTTTATCAGAGAACTTAAACTTGACCCAATTAATTTAATGCTTGAAATAAAATGAGCAAGAAAAGTGAGCAGTTATTTCCAAGACACAGGATGAAGGCAATACAGCACAGTAAAAAGCAATTTTCCCCCACAGGCACCTGAGTTCCTTTCTTTTGGTATTTATTCCTGTAGAATGTATTGCTTCCTACTGAATTTCCGTCAGCTCCATGGGAGACAACACCATCCGTCTTACTTCATCTTTTAACAAGGACTTGATGAGGTGACAAAGGACTGATTCTTAAAAACACATTACCTGTTATGTGAGGCATTGTGTGACAGGAAGAACTATCTTACTGACAGGCACCTGACAGCAGATTTGTTGATTTCATGGTCACTTCATTTAAAGTAACAACAGGGTGAAATATGCCATCTGATAATCTGTTTGAATGTTGACTGTGAAAAGCACTTAACATTTCTGCCAGCTACTACTACTACAGAATCTGTTCCTCAATATGTGCAGTTTTGCAGGTCTCAATAATTATCATGTATGCACATGCACATCCACACACACATAAAAAGAAAAAAAATACCAGAACTTTACAAAAGTAATTCTAGGTTTTCCTAAAAGTAAAAGATTCAAACCTAAGATTAAATTAGTTTTCAAAAGATTTGCACTTGAAGTAGTCTAATTGATGTTGATAGTACTACTCCATCCTAAGCAACTATTGGACCTTCAGAAAGCTTTTGACAAAGTCTCTCATAAAAGTTCCCCCATATGAAAAATTAGCATGGGATTTGATGATAGAAACTAGAGGGTACGAAACAAAGAAGACAATTTTCACAGTGAAGTAAGCACTATTTCTGAACTGAGATTCCCCAGTAAGGGCATTCCAGTTCAGAGATAATACCAATTTATTCAGAATTATGCAATCTCCGGCAGAGTATGAAGAGGTCCACAATGATCTCTTCAAACTGATGAATGGGTAACTTAATGGCAGATGAGAAAAAATGTGAGAAAATGCAACACAATGTGTCTAAGGGGGAAACACACACACCCATTCTTACGTCACATATATGCTGGTGGGATATTGATTGACTGTGCCTACGCAGGAAAGGGATTTTGCGAGTCATGATGTAAACAAATCTAAACAGAAAATAATGTCTCCATTGTACCTAGATACAGATCCAGCTGAGATCTTCCCTCTCTCCAGCTACCAGATTGCATTGCTGAGGACATCAGTTGGAGAGAAAGCAGAAACCCTTCTATTGTGCTTGGATCCGGCTCCATGACTTGCTGAACTTTGTAACTAAAACTAGTGCCAAGAATGTGTGTGTTTTTTTCTTCCTCCACCCCAATTCCTTTTCCATTTCTGTCATGTTTTTTAGATTGCAAACCTGAGGCAGGGACTGTCTTTACCTCATTACTGAGGTTTGTAAGCCATTCTTAGAGCCTTTTACAGCCGAAGAGCAAGGTAAAACTGCTTTAAATAAATACATAAATAAATAATGGAGCACTTACTGGGTTGGATCCAGAGAAATCACGTGTAACAGGGCTGGCAAAAGCCCCTTCCACTGGTAGCTCCCACAATCCCCCTAGAAGGTTCCCCTGAGGGTTGGGGGGGGGCTGTTGAATGGGATAGGCTGTGGTACAGGAGGATAAGGGGGGAAAGGGGGATCCCTGAAAATCAGGTGGAAGCAACTTCCACATGATATGATAATGAGAACTAGTTTAAAGCACCTTAAAAAGGATTAAAATAATATTTCATGCAGGATAGGTCTCCGATAGCTATTAGTCATGAGAATTAATGGGACCTCCATATTCATCAGCAGTCTACCTCTGAATATCAAATGATGGGACAAATATATGATGGATATCACAATCATGGCTCACTTGTGAGTTTACAGAGGTATTTGGCTGGCCACTGTTGGAAACAGCATCCTGGGCTAAACAGAGCACTTTGTTTTGAACAAAGTACAGGATAGCGTAAAAAGCAAACAGATAACTAAATAAATTCATCAAGCCAATATTTATCTGTAATATGTGATTGTTTTTATGATAGCTTAGATGGTAAGGACAAAAAAATAGGGCCAAAGTTGTAGAGAACCAAATTATAGAACTGCAATTAGCACATAACTGAAAACTGGTCTAGGTATAATAATCAAATAATATAACAATAGAAACACACTTACAATCATTTGTAATATTTGCTAATTTATCTTTTAGTGAAAATAATTACTGCTTAAACAGAGATAATATAAATGTGAAAAAACAATGTAAATGTAATATTATGCATATAATAGTAGAAAATTTGAACATCTATATCAAAAAGTATGTTCAACCAAGTCTTTCTGAGAGGTCCTTTTGTGCCAGTTTTCAGTTGTGTGCTAATTGCAGTTCTCTAATTTAGCTTGGATGGTAAACCATATTTCATAGTATGTTCAGTATGCACAGTTGTGGTACCAGAAACACTGTTAATTAGGGATATTAGAGAATTCCGCCACAGACTCCAATGAGTCAATGATTCAAAAGAATCCAGCCTCCAGAGTACGTGGCGGAATGGCCCCACCTCCCTCTGCCTCCCTCCGGGCCCACGTGGAGCCGTATCCTCCTCGCCAGCCAGCTCCAGAGCACCAGCGATACGGCTGCCATTGCCATATCGCTGGCTGGGCTGACTGACTCCAGATGCAAATGGCATCCGCTACGCCATTTGCAGCCAGAAAGCAATTAGATTAAGCTAATTGCAGCCATTTACGGCTTTATTTAGCTTAATCTAATTGCTTTCTGGCCGCAAATGGCATAGTGGATGCCATTTGCGTCTGGAGTCAGTCAGCCCAGCCAGCAATACGACAATGGTGGCCATATCACTGGTGCTCTAGCGCTGGCCGGCAGCTCCATGGATCACCTCCCCCCCCCCACAGACCCCCCCACTGGAATGGCAGGTAAGTAATTCTTACATCCCTACTGTTAATAGGATACAACCAATATATGCATTCATTTTTTTACGTTCAGCAAAAACCTGCATGTTTTCAAATTAAATATACTAGTAGTCAAAGGATGTCTGAGTTTTTGTTTGTTTCTTTATAATATACAGACTGTTTTCAAAAGAAAAGTGATACAATATTCAGATATGAACATGTTTAAGATTGCAGTTTACTGAAGTAAACATGCTTAGTTATTAATATTAAATACAAGAAGCAGATCTGCCATACATCTTAGTTACTTGATTACATATTCCCACTCTCCCTTTTTGACACATACATACACACAAAAACAATAAACTGCCTACTTGATTTATACCGGCTCACAAGAGGCACGACGAAGAACACTTTGAATATCGTTATGCTTTAAAGCTTTTAAAAACAGCATTAAATATGAACCAGAAATAGGCTGGTTAAAATTTATACTTTCTCTGAGAGATTTTTGACACTTTCAATGCTTGTGAAAGCTGAGGGGTTGACGGCACTAGTCAAATACAGTTGAGTGAGCAGACTGCCTGCATCCCGCATTCCACCTCCTGTGCAGTTCAACCGTGACGTGGAGGGACCAGCCTTTTCTCTCTCTCTCTCTCTCTCTCCCTCACACACACACACACACACACACACACACACTTTCAGATTTTTTTTTTGCTAATCTTTATTCACGGCTAAGAAAAACAGACTTGAATAGGTCAGTAACTTTGGAATTTTTCTACACAGTTTAACAGGCTCCTACGTAGTCTGCATATTTAAAATAAGAAATCCAGTGGGTTAATAAGCTAACTAAACTCATATCAAGCACTTTGTTTCTAATAAGGAACGATGTTTTATCTAAAGTTTTAATGTAAAATTGTTTACTTTTATATCTTCTTTACCCAGAGGATCCACAGTTCCTGTCTCAGGGACTCATGTCATTAGTTAGAGAAAACATCACCATAAATCACAAGATCAGGGTTTTACACACACATATAAAGGTCAGTCTCTATGTTATTTTACCATGCCATAGCCCATCCTGGGTTTCTTTTAGTGAATATTCTACATAAGTTAGAACTAGTGGCACTGGCTACCAACAGTGGCCACAGATCATATTGCTATTGGGTTGGACATAGGATTTAGACATAAAAATCTTTTATCAGCCATGAAACTCGCCATGCAGCTAGGCCAGGGACTGCTATGAGCATAAATACAAGTTTGGTACTGTGAAAAGTTCTACAGCAATGCTAAAATAATTCTTGTTAAATTAGACCAGGAGGGAACAACATGAGGCCTTGGCGGCAGTAGCAAAACCCCCAGTGATTTTGCTGTAAAACAGGGTGCACAGGGAGCGCACACCTAATTTAAAAGCAAAAACGCACTCCCAGAAGCCTCCCAGAATTTTGGTCGCAAATTTGGCAGTAGTGGGGAGTAGTGTGGGCCCCAGTGGGTTCCAGGAGTGGGGAAACTGGCCCCCGGACTTATGAAGTCGTCCACCCCTGAACTGGATCTTGACAACTTGAGACAATAAAATTAGTTTACCTGTAATATTTGTTCTTCTACAGTAGTCCACACTCAGCAGTAGGGCATTCCTTTCCCTCCAGAAAAGAAAGTAAATTTAGGGCGCAATCTTATGGCTGCTAGTCAGCAGCTAGATTACCATAGGATAGATCGGTTCCAGGGAACTGGGAATGGCCCCACTCTCCATGCTCGAAAGAGGAGCATGGAGTGGCAAAAATGGGGCGTTCCCGGGAGCGTGTCAGGGCGGAAAAGTCAGAAATGCCGGTACGACACTGTCAGGGTAGAAACTGAGCCCAGAGAGCCCCAGAGCAGTTCTGATTCTGAGGAGGAACAGCAATCCGTGGGAGAGGGGCCAGCTCATCTCCCACAGGCTCAGCACCTGGCAGAGATTCCTCCTGCCGGCATTCCAGAGATAGATAGTGACCCTGGTAGTGAGGGAGTGTGGGAGGGGGGCTTCTTAGATGCTTGATGCAGATGCAAAGAGCGACGAGCGATGGAGGGTGCGGAAAGGAGGCCCGTTTGGCGCGCAAGCAATGGCCGCCTCCCACAGACCCTAGGGAAAGAGGGAGGATCTCTCCCTAGCCCATAGGTTCTGGGTCTTCAAGTGACTCTCTTTCAAATGGGGATCAACTGCCTACTTGAAGCTTAGGCCACTCTGCTGTTCCTTGCTTTAGTCGCTGGTGATTAGCATCTGAAAAAGTCATGAAGTTGTAAAAGGATTAAAGCTTTGAAAGAATTCCTTTTGTCTGTGTCTTGAGTTGGCTATTGGAATCTACTGAGAGAGGCCGCCAAGACACATCCTACGTGTTGTCCATGCTGCTTCCCGCGCTCCGAGGTCCCACAGCTAGACAGATGAAATTGGCTGTCTTGCTGTAAATGAAGAGTAGCTGAAGCACAGAGGGGATGATCCCCTCTGCACTTCTCCTGCCCTGCATTGGATAGGCGGTCGCCTCCAAGTTCAGAGGCGGCCACCTATCCTAATAGGATTGCACCCTTACTCCCTTTTTTGTTCCCTGGGTGCCCACCTTACCATTTTTTTGATTGGTAGAGTTCCGATATTTCCCCCCCTATGAAGTGGGAGTGACATTGTGCTGACATTATGTCAGCAAAGACAGGTTCCCAAAATTTTATTTGTCAAAGCAGTATAAATATGGAGATAGGGGTGGATCTACAGGGAAGAATTAATGAGTGGGAAGCACTCTACCCTTCCATTCCAGCAATTCTCTAAAGCCCGTTCTCCCAAGGCCATTTTTCTTCCTGCTAAGTTTATTTCTCAACTTGGAGGCCAACTGGTGGGGAAACGGGTAACAAGCAGCCTAAAAGGAAGAGTTGTGGGGAGGGTGAAGTAGGGATGTACGAAAGTCACTTACCTTGCCCTAAATTTGATTTGCGGTGCGGGGGAGGTGCTCCGTCCCTCCCCCCAAAATTCTGGCCGGGGGGGAGGCGCCCCGTTCCCCCCCCCCGAAATTCTGGCCGGGGGGGAGGCGCCCTGTCCCCACCGCTGCGAACCCTGGCTTGCCGGGAACGCAAATGGCGGCGGCCATAGCCGCCGCCGTTTGCATCCCTGCAATCAGCCGTGATAGGCTACGTAAATGTTTACGTAGCCTATCACGGCTGCGTTAAAAAAACAAAAAACAAAACGTGCGTATGCAAATAGCGGCGCCCATGGGCGCCGCCATTTGCGTTCCTTATTTTGGCACGTGTAGTCTACGTAAACATTTACGTAGACTACAGCGAAAATAAGAGGAACGCAAATAGCGTAGCGTCTACGCTATTTACGTTCCCCTTATTTTTGCCGTAGTCTACGTAAATGTTTACATAGACTACACGTGCCAAAATAAGGGACGCAAATGGCGGCGCCCATGGGTGCCGCCATTTGCGTACGCGCAGGTTTTTGTTTTTGTTTTTTACTCAGCCATGATAGGCTACGTAAACATTTACGTAGCCTATCACGGTATTTTTTTAAAATCTAGCCGTGATAGGCTACGTAAATCTTTACGTAGCCTATCACGTTTCTTTTTTTTTTTTACTGGAAATGGCGGCGGCGGCGGCAGCCGGTCGGAAGACCAGCCACTGCTGAACCGCTGCCAGAACCGCCGCCGCCAGGGACATTCGCACAAGGTAAGTCCCGTCCCGGCGGGAACGGGGGGGCGGCAGACCGTTTCACCGCCAATGTCGGGGGGCCGAATGCGCTGGCATTCGGCCTCCCCGAGATTCGTGGCGAAATTCTCTGACATCCCAGGGTGAAGCCTAACCTGCACCCATTCCTAGAGATGTCTGATCTGGCAATGGTCACGCATGCCTTAGTTACATCCTGTTTGATCTACTGTAAAGTGCTCTATGTGGTGCTACCATATATATGTGGGCCAGTTACAGGGAGCACGCAACTTGCTTGTTACAGCAGCGTCACTGGCTACTGGTCTGTTTCTGGGTAGAATTCAAAGTGTTGGTTATGACCAATAAAAAGCCTTATACAGCTTGAAACCAGGCTACCTGAAAGACCGCCTTCTCCCATACAAGCCTGCCTCATTCTTAAGAACTTCTGAAGAGGCCCTTCTTTCAAGACCGCTACCTTCAGAGGTGGTGGCAACCTGAGAGAGGGCTTTTTCAGTGGCCGGTCCAGACTATGGAACTCCTTCCTAAGGGAAGCTACATTTGTTCCCTCTCTGTTAGGGATGGTGTGGGCACCCGATTCCATCCAGAACTCCAGAAGAACCCACCCTTCATGCATCCCCGAGCCCCTGCCCCCACTCACCCCATGCCTATGCTCAGTGAGTGGCCCACACTCACACTGGCGGCCTCATTGAGCTCCATGGTCGCCATTTTTTAAAAAATAAAATGGTGATCGCAAAAATGTGCATACTTGCATTTGTGTGAAAATGCACATATTTGCGAACACACATATTTGCACATGCGCAAAAATGCATATTTTCACAAATGCCTATATTCAGACATATGCAGATATGCACATTTTCACTCGTGTGCATATTCACACATATGCAGATATGTGCATTTTTTGATCGCCATTTTATTTTTCAAAAAATGGCAGCCATGGAGCTCAATGAGGCCGCTGGGGTGAGTGCAGGCTGCTTGCCAAAAGCAGGAGGGGCTCGCTTGGGTGTGTGGGGAGTGTGTGCACCAGCGTGCGGGGGCAGGGGCTGGGCAGGCGCCTGGAGAACCTGGACGGGGGTGGGTTCGCACATCCATACTGTCATCTTTCTGCCCGCAGGCAAAGACTGTGTTATTGAAGAAGGCCTTTAGTCTGCAAGTGGGTCTGTTAGGTTGGGTGCTGTTTTATATCCATCTGTCTGTCTCTGTCTCTGTAATTGTTATGTTTTTATTGTTTTTTAATGTATTGTTTTAATCAATTCTAATTGTTCTTTAAGCCGTCTTGAGTGCCATTTTTTGGTAGAAAGGTGGGGTACAAATAAAATGAATAAATAACCTCATGCCAGTTCTTCCATGCAAATGCTTATCCTCACATTAGTTAGCATTGTTTGTTTTATTTTTATACCACACCTTCAATGGCACACTAGGGAGGAATCCTCAGTGTGACTTAAAGATTCAAATAAAATACAATCATATAATAACAAGATAAAACAAACAAAACTAAAACTATACCAACACAATACCATCATCACACGGAATAAAACCACCAATGAGCCAATCAAGGTTTGGAAGTCCAGATTTGCCTCATAGTTCCGCTCGCAGATCTCCTGTACGTGTATGCTGTCCCCACCATCACCACAAAAGAGATACCTTCCATGTGACTGAATGTGGCATTCCTCAAATAATAAAACAAAAGTCTCAATCTAGCTAAAATAAAGCACTTTAAAGTCCCACTGATTTTAGGAGGGAAGATTAAATCTCCCATTAATTTCAGTGCCTGACTCTGGCTGGACTGTGCTGTACATAGTTGCTTATCCATAGCTGAGAGTGGTGAACATTCCCTCCTCCTGCCTCCCCGTTTGGAGCCCACATATTCACCCCCCTCCCCAAAGGCACTCAGCAGTCATATGTGATTATATATGGCATTTCTGGAAGAACTAGATCATACACAGTGTTTGGATATACCAGAAGGGTCAAGTCCAGCACCTGCCTGCAAACCTTTATCACATACCAATACCTGCATCCGTTGCTCCCATCACTAGATTAGCTCATGCTGTCCAGTCCATAGTGTGCAATAATCATGGCCAACTCTCATGTTGAAGGCCTGTCATGAGAAGCCACTTCTTGGTGGCACATCCACACACAGGCCACAATGGGAAAACCATTTGTCATATGGATCAGTCAAAAGCACGAACTTCAAATAACCTCTGGCACTGGTGTGGAAACTTTCCACCGATCAGGAGATGTATGTGGCAAGCAGCTTTCATCACCATGTGCATTTCCAAAGGCTTCCTACATAAGGGCCATAACATGAGGATCAGCTCTCAGAGGGAAGGTACCATGCAGAAAGGTGCTCACAAATGTAATATTTCTATATGACTTCTTTTATGTATTTATTCATTACTTTTATTAGTTGCCCTGTAGCAGAGTGATGTACAATAAAACACAAAATCCATATACATCAGATCAGAAGCAGCAAATCAATCAATCAATCAATCAATTAAAAACAGCAGAGGCTAAAATAACAGGCAACACAACAACAGGATCTAAAAAAATACAAGAAATTTAAAACTACTAAAATGTAACATAACAGCAGAAATATTATGAATACAAATCCCAAGATAATAAAAAGGTATTTTTGTCTGGTGCTGGAAAAATAATAAAGTAGGCATCAGGTGGGCCTCTCTGGGGAAGATATTCCATAACTGCGGTGGGGGGAGATGCACTACTGGGGGGGGCGCATCTGGCAAGCTACTACAGAACCATAAGTCATGCCACACGCTATAAGTTAAAGCATACCGTCTGGGAAGTCACTGGCCAATCTGCTTCTGAGAAAGTTTAACTCAACACAGATTTGAGACAAGTGCTAACAATTTATTTTGAGACAGGGCCATAATTAAGAGTGGCAATTCTGTGCTATTTGTAAAACAGCGTAACAGTGGAATAGTAGAGGGACAAAGGTGCCACACATGAGATACGTAAAGATAGTATGTAGGCACAGGGAAAAGGTGACTTGTGGGAGAACATGCAGAGGAAGGAGAGTGAAGGATCTCTCTCCTTGGCCCCATGAAGCCCTCTTTAGCATCACCTTTAAAACTTTTATCTCCAATGATGAGAGCTAGAAACAGTACCCTTAGTTAGTTACGTAGGTAGTTTTAAAAAAATGAAACCAGAAATTCCCACAAGTGTGTGTCTTGAATATTCTGGACAATCCAATATCATTATCAGTTGTGCAACTCCACTCAGTAAACCAAGTCCCTGCTCATAAAAGATGGATACGAATTAAAGTCAAACTAGATTCAACAGAGAAAAATACAAATATACATTAAAATCAAACAACCAAGAGATATGAAATAATGTTGAGAAGCAAGCATGTCTGTCTTTGAGATTTTATTAACTTTCTGTATGATATCAAATGGAGTTAAACTCCAACTGTGAAATGTCTTTGCTACCTGAAAGTGGAACATTTTTTTCTTTATAGTAGTACGTTATACAATTCATTGCTTTCATCTTTCTCGCATCTGCAGGATATTGAAAATGAAATGAAAACAGAAAAGGATTTTTAACATGAGGGAAACACCCGATCTACAAAGTTACCGAAACACCAAGCATGTGTGGTAGTAGTGCACACGCTCAGTCCTATGGCATTTGTTGAAAAGGATCCCTCATACGTAATGCGACTAAGCAAACAAATAAGGTTCTTCTCTCAGTAGGAAAGAACCGCTACTCCATTAGATCATTAAGGCGTTCTGTTCAGACAATCCCTGTCTGGTGTCCTTGGCCCAGTCAAAGAGAAGGAAGGCAAATGTGCTTTCATACGGTAGAGCTGGAATGTCACACCAGAATGAAGGTTGTGGAACAGACAGCGGAGAGGAAGTGATGTGGTGCTACATGAGGTGTAGTGTTCAACAATGAAGGCTGGTGTTATATTCTGCCGAACAACATAATGACTCATCCAGGCAGAAAAATATTACCACCATGGGAATACTTGAAACGTCTCAGTTTGAGAGTAATTAGGGACTAAACTACACTGGCATGCTTCAGTGATGAAATGAGAAAATAACCAATACCTCTGTCAAGTTCTGATTGGGGAATATTAAATGAATATGAGCTTCGGACATCTCTGACCACAAACTAGGAACTAGCAGCAATTTGCAAAAATCCCTCCGTACAAACTATGGTATCATACAAAAATAAGGTGGAAATCCCCCCTCCCAATTATTGCACTTGTTATAGTTACTACTGGAATTGCATGTAGTTTGTTCCCCAATCAGAACTTGACAGAGGATAGCATGCACAAATTGGGGAAAAGGGCAAGGTAGTAATTTAGGGCATAATCCTATGCATGTTTAGACAGAAACAATATAACTATATATTAAAAAAAGCATAAACTTCAATCACCCTGAAGCTCTTGGCCATTTATCTATAAATAATGTTGCCAGTGTTAATTTTATACACTCTACTGAATATCTGTATTGTTAACCAATGTCAAGGGACTTTTCTCTTTACTACTGTAAACTGGCATTACAATTAAATTACATAACCTAAGCATCATCTGCCATGTTAATGCTCACCTTAAAGCTATCTTGATAAAGTGCACAATATACAGATTTACCAAATGGAGTAACACATCAATAGCCCTCTATTCTATTCCAATGACCAGGGGGGTGCCTCCACCAGTGATTTACTCTGAGCTGGGTGCATTTGGAGGTCTTCAGGGATACATGATGTCGTGGCCATCCAACAGCCACCCTGGACTTTATTTCCTGAGACTGTTTAAAGTAGCGATGTATGAAAATCACTTACCTTTTCGCAGGTGTGATTTGCGGGGGGGGAGGCGCTCCATCCCTCCCCCCGGAATCCTCCCTGGCCGGCGCGGCTCCGTGGAGCCACCGGCCAGGGCCATCCACAGACGGAGTTCTGGCTGCGGCCGGGCTGCTGCAGCCGCCATTTGCGTCCTGCCAGGCTTAGGGATGGCGGAGAATTTCTCCCCGAATCTTCGGGGGGCCGAGCACCAACGCATTCGGCCCCCCGAAATCAGCAGTGAAATTCTCTGCCCCCTGCCCCCCCCCCCTCCGGGATGGGACTTACCTTTGGCAAATGTCCCTCCCAGCGGAGGGTCCCGGCGGCGGTTCGTCGGCCTTTCGTCGGGGGCGGCAGCCGGTCTTCCGACCGGCTGCCGCCACCATTACAAAGTGTAAACCCCCCCCCAAAAAACCCTGTGATAGGCTACGTAACGATTTACGTAGCCTATCATGGCTAGATTTCCAAAGTCAGCCGTGATAGGCTACGTAAATCGTTACGTAGCCTATCACGGGTGACTTTTGAAAAAAAAAAAGCGCATACGCAAATGGCGATGGCCTATGGGCGCCGTCATTTGCGTTCCTTATTTGGTCCTGGTAAATCTTTACGTAGACTACCGGGACCAAATAAGGAATGCAAATGGCGGCGCCCATAGGCCGCCGCCATTTGCGTACGCACTTTTTTTCCCCCCAAAGTCACCCGTGATAGGCTACGTAACGATTTACGTAGCCTATCACGGCTGACTTTGGAAATCTAGCCGTGATGGGCTACGTAAATCGTTACGTAGCCTATCACGGGGTTTGTTTGGGTTTTTTTAGACTTTGTTTCGCGGCCGGGGAGACGGGGTGCTTCTCCCCGGCCTGAAAGTCGGCCGGGCGAGGCGGGAAGCCTCCCCCCCCGGCCTGAATTTCGGCCAGGCGAGGCGGAACGGCTCCCCCCCCTCGCCTGAACTTCGGGGGAAAAAGCGAAGTGCCTCCCCCCCACCGCGAAGCACCCCTGCGAAAAGGTAAGTGACTTTCGTACATCCCTAGCCAGGCTGCTGTGATAGGCTATCACGGCAAAGAGCAGGAACGCAAACGCCGGCCGCTACGCTGTTTGCGCTGCTGCTCTTTCCGTGATAGGCTACTTAAGTATTTACGTAGCCTATCACGATAAAGGCAGCCATGCAAATGGCATAGTGGCCGCCATTTGTGTGGCTGCCTTTACCGTGATAGACTACATAAATACTTAAGTAGCCTATCACGGAAAGAGCAGCAAACGGCGTAGCGGCCGCTGTTTGCGTTCCTGCTCTTTGCCATGATAGGCTACATAAATATTTACGTAGCCTATCATGGCAGCCTGGCAGGATGCAAATAGCGGCCGCTACAGAGGCCATTTACAGCCACAGCAGCCGGCCAAAAGACCAGCCGCTGCTGGTGGAGCCGCTGCTGCCCCAGGTAAGTTTTGTTCCGGGGGGGGAATTCCACAGGGTGGGGGGGGGTGGGAGGCCGTTCTGCCACGGGTTTCGGGGGGCCGAATGCCAGTGCATTCGGCCTCACTGAAATCCGTGGCGGAATTCTCTGCCATCCCTATTTTAAAGTCTGATTCTTTATAGCTGTTGTGTGCCCCAACTCCTGCATTTACCTCATGTATGCTAGCCCTGCACAGAGGTGTGCCTTTCACCGTGACCTGGGTCAAAGGGAGTTTCCTGTCCCTGTGTTTCCTGTCCCTGTGTTTCCCAGCACAAACCAATTAGTTTACTCAGTTACTCAGAAGTAACTCCCATTGTGTTCCATGAGGCTTGTCCCCTGAACGTGCACACCAGCATTTACAGAGATCCCCCTCAATTGAAATAGAACATTTTAAAGCACTAATTCCCTAAATACTGCAAAGCGGTTTCCTGAAGCTGTGATTCTCCAATGTTTGGTTTATCGCCTTCAGAAGAAACTATTCACACCTTCATTCCTGTGCAGCATCGGGGTTGAAAGGGAGCTGGTTCCCCATCCCTTTGTTCCTCTCCCTGTCCTTCCCAGCACAAACATATGTGTGTCCACTCAGAAGTAACTCCCATTGTGGTCAATGAGACTTGTTCCCTAAATGAGCACTCCCAAATTTACTGAGATTCCCATGAATTGAAATAATGCATTTAGAGAGCCTTAATGTCAAAGCGGGGGGCGTGGGGGAGAGAAGGAGAGTGATTTTTGTCAAGATACAGGAGGAAACCGCAGGATTTTATCGAAGGAGAAATGGGGGGGGGGAGCCTGGATAGGGGGGAGCCTCTCTTATTGGTTGAGCAGCCCCTGCCAGTCAGATTATGTTCACTCCAACCCTCACCCCCACCCCACCCAGAAGTATGTTCTGTGAAGCGACTTATATTGGTGCGGTGCACTTGCTGTGGAGCCCTGCGTGCAGACAAGCGCACCAAAGCTGATCCCTTGAAAAAATCCAGGTAATCCTCCATTCGTTTCTCCTTCCATTGTCATGGAGAGATCCCCCCTCCCCCAGTTAGGGATGGCGGAGAATTTCTCCCCGAAACTTCGGGGGGCCGAGCACCAACGTGTTCGGCCCCCCGAACAAGTTTCGGGGAGAAATCCTACGCCCCCCACGCCCCCGGCCCCCCCCCCGGGACGGGACTTACCTTCCCTGAATGTCCCTCCCGGCGGCGGGTCCGGCTGGCGGTTATTTGCGTTGCCCTTATTTTCGCCGTAGTCTACGTAAACATTTACGTAGACTACAGGAACTAAATAAGGAACGCGAATGGCGGCTCCCTATGGGGGCCGCCATTTGCGTACGCGTTTTTTTTTTTTAAAGTCACCCGTGATAGGCTACGTGACGATTCACGTAGCCTATCACGGCTGACTTTGCAGATCTAGCCGTGATAGGCTACGTGAATCGTCACGTAGCCTATCAGGGGACTTTTCTTTTTTTTACTTTCGTGTTCGCGGCCGGGCGAGGCGGGAAGCCTCCTCCCCGGCCTGAATTTCGGCCGGGCGAAGCAGGAAGCCTCCCCCCCGGCCTGAATTTCGGCCGGGCGAGGCGGGAAGCCTCCACCCCCCCGGCCTGAACTTCGCAGGGGGAGCAGCGAAGCGCTCCCCCCCACCGCGAACAAGCTGCGAGAAAAGGTAAGTGACTTTCGTCCACCCCTACCCCCAGTCAGACCCTCGGTAAAACAGTGTGTGTGTGCACGGGTGCATGTGTGAATAATTATTTATATTTGAAAACTTTAGAAAACATAAAGTAAAAAAAACATGTTCTTTACAACATATTATTTTGAAGCATAATCTGGCACTTCATATACAAACAAAGACAGACAGACACTATAAACTTCCACAATAGGGATGCAATTTCCTAATATGAACTAATATTTTAGGATAAATTATTTATCTTCAAAGCATGTACAACCCACATTAGGCCAGGTTAATAAAGTCTAATAGATGTAAGGGCTAATATGATATTCAGCTATTGACATAAACATAAATATAAATTTGAAAGAAAATAACCTACTTTAGTAAAACTACCTGTGCAATAAAAATTAATGAACTCCAAATGATTCTGCACATCTCTACCAAATTGCATTTTGAGGCTCACATCTTCAGGACATGCTGGGTGGTTTGATGCATTCCCACAATTCATCTTTCTGCTAAGCCGGTTTTAATTTAAATGCAATTAAAGGCTCAAAATGAACATTATGTATTAGATAAAGGCCTGAATCTGCAGACTATCATAAATATGATTTTCAGAAAAAAAATTAATTACAAGCCATTAGGGTACAAGTCATCTTACTGCAAATGTTGAGTTAAACTGCAGAATTAGTTTATTCGTTCCATTAAATGTTAAATACTGATTTTAAGCTCTGCTTCAATGTCAGTGCAACCGGGCAATTTAAAGGAAAGAAAAACCTGTCTCAATAGACTGTGGAATTAAACACATCCCTAAGCATACTGGAATGGATGTAAGTCCCACTGAAAACAATGGATACTCCTTCAGAGAGAATTACTTGGATCCAAAGACTCATACACCTATTTCCCCTTGACAAATAGGGGGGTTGGCGCCCATGCTTTGAGGAAAGCCTCCTTTGAGATATAACATGTAAGTCTGTTCAAAGAAAAATAAGTATTAATCCCACTGGACATGTCCAAGCCACTGAACACACCTAAAGTAGCTCTCCAGATTAGGTTTTAAATAAAAGAGACACCCTGGAAAACCACTACCAGTCAGAGTAAACAATGCAGGGCTATATGACACACAGGCGGGCTATACAATAGATTTCTGTGAAAGATGCGGTGTGTGACCGCCAGGGAGAATTTTAAAAGGTTTATTATGTAATTTAGGGTCATCCAAAAAATTAGGTGTATAACATTTTTTTCTGTGTTGATTTATGCAAATACTAGCCACACCTAATTTAGATAGACACAGAATTCTAAACAGAAATAAAAGTGGAGAATAAATACAACACTTCTCGTTTCTCTACTATTTAGCAAGCAGGATACAAAACAGACATACCCTACAATAATGATTTTCACATAAGAGTACAATGGGAGAAAGAATGAACGAACTAAAGAGTGATGAAACTTAACTAAGAGCTCAAGCTTGCAATTTTGACACTTGCTGTGAGCTGGAAATTCAGTGCACTCCAGGTATATAAAACAACAACACAGGAACGAACTGTTATTTCTGTCTTTGAGTAATGTGACATTACTACTATAATTTTAACTTTTATGCGCATGCTAGAGTGTGTCAAAATAATCTAAACCACTGCTATCAAATATATCTCTAAGCCTGGTAGAAATCCTTGGCATTTTACTATGATTCAAGTTTCATTTAATATTGTTTGTTCTATACTTGTACAAGTAAGTATAATACTTTTAATACCAGATGAAACTGCAATTGTGATTCATTTTATAGAATATACTTTTGAAGCAAGCATTACGTTCTGCTGATACAAATGTATCATTTGAGAGAGACAAAAGAGTTTTATTAAATTCACCTGGTTCTCTATCTTGTTACCTGCTGTGTTCTTCATAGCCTATATACAGCTACTATACTCTCCCAATTTAACCCCAGCAGACAGAAGTAGCGGTGGGATAATTGGTTTTTTGTTTTTGCCCCATGAAAGCTGGTGTTTGTTAAAAAAAAAAAAAATGGCACAAAGCAACTGTTCTTTCATCAACAGGGCATTACAATTAAACCCTTAAAAAGCAGCAATATAATTGGCGAAGTCCAGATTTTATTCTCCTAGGAACTATTTACAAAACATTACTATTAACTGAATGAAGCACAACAGAAATTCATGATCAATTTTTATTTTTAAAACATTCATTTATAAAATGAATTTCATTTGCTACATAGTAGTTTTTAAAATCAATAAGTCTTCAATCCTATACACACTTACCTGAGAGTAAGTCCTATTGAACTCAGTGGGCTTACTTCTGAGTAGATATATTTACAGTTGAGCTCTTAATTCTCCCCATACTCAGTAGGTTGCCACCTTTTTTTCTCTCACAGATTTCGTAAGGAATCTGTTCAGAAGAAAACAACTTAATGCCATTGCAAATGAGGTATTTTTGCCAAAAGCTGGGTGCTCCAACTGCAGGCAAGCTAGATGCCAAGTTGGTATATGGCAGCAGTTCTCTTTGGGTCAAGAGTGCATGCAGTGGCAAGCAGATGAATTGATAGTCTGTGTAACATCTCAACTCACCAAATCCGAGTTCAGGAAAGAGCTGAACAAATGAAACACAATCATATGTATGTCTACTCTGAAGTAAGTCTCACTGAATTCAGTGGGGCTTACTCCCAACCAATTGTCCTTAAACACGCAGCTGCCTCTAAACCTCGAGTCCCGATGGGATGATAACCATTCTGACCTGTTTTACAAGGTTGTTGTAAGGATCACTGAAATAATGTACATAACCTGCATTATCGAAGTGTTTTTGAGCTGTATACTAAGCCTGCAATCCCAAAGACTGTTACTTGGAAATAAGTAAGCCTATTTGAAGGCTGTGTGAGATTTACATCCAAGTGAATATGCAGAGGACTGGGCTGTGTGGGTTGGATCCAATGCTGGCTCTCCACTAGCAGAATGAAAACTGCTGGTGGAATGGATTTCCCCTCCTCACTGAAGCGCCCCCCCCATCTGTTCCAGAGGGTTTGCAGGACCCTCTAGAGCGGGTGTGACAGGCTGGGACTGCAGGGGAGAGGACAACAAGGGGAAGTCCTGTTGCACTATCGGATGTCTGCTCATGCGATGTTGGATTTCACCCAGGCTCTTGATAGTAATCCTCTAAGGAATACGTTTACATTTCTCTCTACATCTTGGCCACTGTTACATATTCACATCCTAAAGACTGATGTTTCCATCCTAGACTTTCATGGTAACTGAACATGTGCATCTTATTTGGCAGGGCCCTGAAACTCATAAGTGTGTGCTAATTACACACTTCGGGCTTTCACATAAACAGCCTAACCACAGAGTGAGAGACCACTTTTTATTCATACAATTGTAAAATCCCAAGTATAGTGAATAAATATAGAAGGTGAAGAAGTCACTTAATCTAATGTGATGAAAATGCAAACTTGCCATGAGCTGTCATCCAGACATCCAGATATACAATCTACAGTACTCTTGCAAGCTTACTGCTGTTTGCCCATTAGATCTTCTGTGCTTTATATAACTGTGCTACTAAACAGGTGCGAAAAAGTCAAACATTGCCAAGCTTGGCTGCCTGTGAAGATGTTGAAATCATGAGGTTTCCATTCAAAACAAGGTTTCTGTGACAGCAAGAGTATATACTGAATATTTATAGGTACAAATCTGAATGATGAGTGTATTGTCCATTATCAACAATTAAATGGTTATAAATAAAGCACAGATAAACAACTGAGTTGTGTTTAAATTTTATTTAATTATATTTATGCCTAGATACCAAAACGTAGAGCAAGTAACATGCAGAAAGGAAATGTAAAGACACAGGCAACACTGGAAACCAAATGCCCAATTAAAACAAAAAAGCTTTCTACTATTTAGAGATGTTTAAGCTCAGACTTCACTAAACCTCTCAGGTAAGGGATTTCCTAACTGGGGCTCTATGCGCTCAGTTTCCACCCTGACTGTCAAGGGCTCCTAGGAGGGCTCTCTCAGTCTAATCCAGTAGCCAAGTCCAGACGGAGACAAAGGGATTCTTTTCAAAGCTTTATTCTTCTTTTACAACTTACAACTCTACAGGTAGCAACTAGATCTGAGCAGCAGCATCCCTATGCCCTACGTTGGAACAGTTGGTCCCCGTTTTAAAGGCAATTACTGGCAGACCCTTGAATATAAGGAGTAGGGAGAATCCCTCCCCTTTTCCCTTGGATCCTCTGGGCGCAACCGTTCTTTGAGCGCCAACCGGGTGCTACGCCTTCTTTCCATGCTCTCCATTTGGCGCCGCTCTCTGCGTCTGTGCCGCGCATCCAACCAGTCTGCTATTGGTGCTGGGTCACTCCCTGGACTGCTTTCTAATCTAGGAATGTGGGTGGGAGGAATCTCTGTCAGCTGCGGGCCCTGGGAAAAAGGGGTGCGCTCCTCTCCCAGGAGCGACTGCTCTTCCTCCGAATCAGAACTACTCTGGGATTCTATGGGCTCAGTGTCCACCCTGACATCAACAATGGCAGGAGACACCCTGGAGGGTAACGGCATCATCTGAAGAGCCTTCAAACTTTAGGGATGGCGGAGAATTTCTCCACGAATCTCCGGGAGGCTGAATGCCAACGCATTTGGCCCCCCAAAATTGGTGGTGAAATTCTCCGCCGGCCGCCCCCCCCGGGATGGGACTTACCTTGTGCAAATGTCCCTCTCAGCGGCGGGTCCCAGCGGCGTTTCGGCGGGGGCGGCGGCCGGTCTTCTGACCGGCCGCCGCCGCCATTGCAAAATAAAAAAGGAAAGTAAAAAACAAAAAAACCCACACCCGTGATAGGCTACGTAATGATTTACATAGCCTATCATGGCTAGATTTCCAAAGTCAGCCGTGATAGGCTACGTAAATCGTCACGTAGCCTATCACGGGTGACTATGAAAAAAAAAAAAGCGTAAAGGGACCAGGTAAGTCCCTTTCGTCCATCCCTAGCAAACTTCCGTGACAGAGCCATCTCAATATTAGGATAAAAGCTCCATGTGAAAAAGCCCTAAATACCTGATGGAGCGCCTCTCCTGGCATGAACCTACCGATACACTACGTTCATCATCTAAGGCCCTCCTCCAGGTTCCTCTGCTGGAAGGTGGCAACAAGGAAGAGGACCTTCTTGATGGGTGCCCCCAATTATGGAATGATCTCCCCGAAGAGACCCGCCTGGTGCCAACATTGTTATATTTTTGGTGCCAGGTTAAGACTCTTCTCTCAGGCATTTGGCAACAAATGATGAGGTTTTAAACAGATCCTGGATTTTTTGATTGTTATTGTTGATTATTGTTGATTGTTTAAAATTGTTTGTACCTTCCCCCCGCATCCAGCTTGCCTGGCCATAGGAAGGATTTTGCGTGGCGGGGGGGAGGCACAGACAAGGGGAACGGCACTGGCATTCCTAAGTGGCACCACCGGGGAGGAGCTTACCGACTGTTTTAGGTTGTGGGGCCCCTCCCTTCATTCTCTTCAAAGCAAAGCTCCCTCCCTCCTACCTTGTATGCAGTGTGGGTTACGCTGGTCATCCTTTTGGGAGCCGAGTAGGAATTTTTGGCTCATAGTCTCATTGGCTTTGGCTATGCATCTTTTTGCCTACTTCACACTATAAGTGGGTTGGGAGTTAATTCAGGTTGTTTTGGTCTTATTTAATCACTTAGGTTGATTCGGTCACATTTTCTAAATAGACAGCTATACGCAGGCACCTTTGGTGGGGTATAGGCATGGTGAGGTTTGGAGACACAGTTTCTGTTGACTGGTAAGGCCTGAGGCTTCCAGCTCAGGGTTTTGTGGCGCCAGTTGGAAGATAAGGATTCCCTTTGAGGCCCACTGTCCTCATCCACCCAGAGTTTTGCAGCTTGGGGTGTGTGTGTGTGACAGGGGAAAGCTTCCCATCCCCAAATTGGATAGCGAAATTGGATAGCAAATTGGATCCCGAGAGTAGGGATGTACGAATCCTTTACCTTGCCTTCCACTGGGGGTCTGCTGGTGCGGGGAGGCGATCCGTTCCTCCCCCCTGGAATCCTCGCTGGCCGGCTCCGCTCCTTAGCAATTCCACGGAGCCACCAGCCTGCTCCGAAGCACCAGCGATACAGCCTTCATGCCGTATCGCTGGCTGAAGGGGACGTGACGTACTTCGGTTGCAAATGGTGTCTGGGACGCCATTTGCGGCCGCAGTATGTCCCCTTCAGCCAGCAATATGCCATGGCAGCCGTATTGCTGGCAATCCGAGCCAGAGGATCCGGCTGAAGAGGATTCCACGTGGAGGGGGGGGGTAGGTCTTCCGTTCCGCCACGGACTCCGGGGGGCCAGATTCTAAAGAATCAGGCCTCATTGGAGTCTGTAGCAGAATTTTCCACCATCCCTACCTGAGAGGTGACAATCAAAGAGCCCACTCTACAGGCATCAAATGTCTCTCCCGATACAATGCCAGGCTACTCTGGCTTTGAGAAGTTGCCCGCTTAGGTTGCCCTTTGCAGATCTAACCAATTTCAATAAATGTGGCCCAAATTTTTATACCAGCTACTTGTGTCTTATCTCTTTATTTCCCCCTACTCCTTTCACCCACAAAGATATGTATGTATCTCTGTGTACTGTCTGTTATATGTTTGTATGTAAATGGCTTTTATGCTATGTATAAAGTATTTTAAAGGTTTTTAATCTTTGTAAACTGCCCAGAGAGCTTTGGCTATTGGGCGGTATAGAAATGTAATAAATGAAATGAATGAATGAATGAATGAATGAATGAATGAATGAGAACCCAAGAATAGTGATGGCTGAATGTCATCAAGAAATGAGGCACTGCAATCTGGAAGAGACACAGTCTCCAAAACATCTTCAAGAGCAATTTCAACCAGAACATAGGCAGCCTTTTTCAACCTGATGCCTTCCAGATGGTTTGGACCAGAACTTCCAACATTTCTGACCATTGGCCATGCTGACTGGGGCTGATGGGAGATATAGTGCAAAATATCAGGAGGGCACCAGGTTGGGGAAGGCTGACCTATGAGGATGATTCAAAGTGAAGCAGGTAATGCTTGTATGTATACATGCATTGCATTTTACATCCTTGCCAAATTTGCCAAAATTCTCCCTGCCTTACATAACTGGCTTGCACCCCTATCTCCTACCTTCATCCCCACTTAACATAACAGTATCCATCTGACAGGGACATCTTGTATAGGACTGTGGGGGCATACAACATAACTCTGTAGCACAAATTAGACAAGAGAACCAAAGGGTGGTCCTCGAATAAACTGCTCCTTAAAATGTACAGCATTGGGAAGGGGTGAAAGGAATGGAATCAAAGCAATTTAAATGGTGAAAAGGTGGAGTGACCACATCTCAGCAGAAGAGCACATGGTTTGCCTACAGAAGTTCCCATATTCAATCCTTGGCATCTCTAGTTAAAAAGACTAGGTATCGCATGATGTAAACAACTTTTGCCCAAGACCCTGGAGAGCTGCTGCCAGTCAGAATAGACAACAGTGGACTAAATGGACCGGCAGAAGGCAGCTTTCTAAAACCAGATTCAGGTACAGACTTCCCTATAGACCTGTGCCACAAGACAAGTGATTTAGCCTGAACAATCAATGTTATGTACTAACATTCACCAAATGTAAACCAAGTTGTTTGTTCCAACCTCATAACCGTGACTCAGAATTTTTCAGAAATATTAAAATTGCTGCCCAAATTGATCCAAAGCAAAATATGAACAGAATCTTCAGGTTTTCAGGCATTCAGAAAGGGGTTAAAATAAATGTGTGCGCTAGACCAGCCTGCTCTTTCTTCATGTTAGTAGCCCTCTACTCTTGGAGGGCAACTGGAGGGCCTCCTGGATCTGTGGAGACTCTCCACACAATTAAAGAACACTGATTTTAAGAATGCTAAGTATGGCTCCTCACAGGTGTCTGAGAGACTTCAAGGCTAGTGAAATTTCTCAGAAGGGTTCTATAAATCTGAAGGTTGTCAGCAGGTTGCCTAAAGCAAAATGTGAAGTAAATCTGGAGGTTACTTCTCAAGTGATAGTTTCAATAAAAGTAGTAACATTTCTCAAGGGTGTGTGTGTATTGCTGATCCCTAATTTATAGGGGTTCCATGGGGTTTTAATTTAAATCTTCGGCTTAAATTGAAGAACGTAGGGAAAACCACTAAACCATTCAGGTATGACCTAAATCATATCCCTTATGAATATACAATGGAGGTGAGGAATAGATTTAAGGGATTAGACCTGATAGACAGAGTGCCTGAGGAACTATGGACGGAGGTCCGTAACATTGTTCAGGAGGGAGCAACTCAATCCATCCCAAAGAAAAAGAAATGCAAGAAAGCCAAGTGGCTGTCTGATGAGGCTTTACAAGTAGCTGAGGAAAGAAGAGAAGTAGGGATGGCGGAGAATTTCTCCACGAATCTTCGGGAGGCCGAGCGCCGAGGCATTCGGCCCCCCGAAAGTGTTGGGGAAATTCTCCGCCAGCCCCCCCCCCCAGGATGGGACTTACCTTCAGCAAATGTCCCTCTGGGCGGCGGGTCCCGGCGGCGGTTCGGCGGCGGTTCGACGGGGGAGGGGGCGGTGGCCGGTCTCCTGACCGGCTGCCGCCGCCGCCGCCATTACAAAATAAAAAAGTAAAACACACACACACCCGTGATAGGCTACGTGACGATTTACGTAGCCTATCACGGCTAGATTTCCAAAGTCAGCCGTGATAGGCTACGTAAATCGTCACGTAGCCTATCACGGGTGACTTCGGGGGGAAAAAAAAAAGCGCGTACTCAAATGGCGGCGCCCATGGGCCGCCGCCATTTGCGTACGCGCTTTTTTTTTTCCAAAGTCACCCGTGATAGGCTACGTGACGATTTACGTAGCCTATCACGGCTGACTTTGGAAATCTAGCTGTGATAGGCTACGTAAATCGTCACGTAGCCTATCACGGGGGGGGGGTTGTTTTTTGTTTTTTACTTTTTCTTTTGCGGCCGGGGAGACGGGGCGCTTCTCCCCGGCCTGAATTTCGGCCGGGCGAGGCGGGGCGCCTCCCCCCCCTCACCTGAACTTCGGGGGGAGAAGCGAAGCGCCTCCCCCCCACCGCGAAAAAAGCTGCGGGACAAGGTAAGTCCCTTTCGTACATCCCTAATTAGGGAAGCGAAAAGCAAGGGAGGAAGGGGAAGATATATCCAAATGAATGCAGAGTTCCAGAGAATAGCAAGGAGAGACAAGAAGGCCTTCTTAAATGAACAATGCAAAGAAATCGAGGAAAACAACAGAAGGGGAAAGACTAGAGATCTCTTCAAGAAAATCGGAGATCTCAAGGGAACGTTTTGTGCAAAGATGGGAATGATAAAGGACAAAGAAGGCAGGGACCTAACAGAAGCAGATGAGATTAAGAAGAGGTGGAAAGAATACACAGAAGAACTATACAGGAAAGATCTGAATGTCCCTGATAGCCATGATAGTGCGCTCACTGAACTTGAGCCAGACATCCTAGAGAGTGAAGTTAAGTGGGCATTAGGAAGCATTACTAACAATAAAGCTAGCGGAGATGACAGCATTCCAGCCGAGCTATTTAAAATCCTAAAAGATTATGCTGTTAAAGTGCTGCACTCAATGTGCCAACACATTTGGAACACTCAACAGTGGCCACAAGACTGGAAAAGGTCAGTTTACATTCCAATTCCAAAGAAGGGCAACGCCAAAGAATGTTCAAACTACCGTACAATTGCGCTCATTTCACATGCCAGCAAGGTGATGCTCAAAATCCTACAAGCTAGGCTTCAGCAGTATGGGAACCGAGAACTACCTGAAGTACAAGCTGGGTTTCGAAGAGGCAGAGGAACTAGAGATCAAATCGCCAACATTTGCTGGATCATGGAGAAAGCAAGAGAATTCCAGAAAAACATCTATTTCTGCTTCATTGACTACGCTAAAGCCTTTGATTGTGTGGATCACAACAAACTGTGGCAAATTCTGAACGAGATGGGGGTACCAGACCACCTTACCTGTCTCCTGAGAAACCTGTACGAGGGTCAAGAAGCAACAGTAAGAACCAGACATGGAACAACCGATTGGTTCAAAATTGGGAAAGGAGTACGACAAGGCTGTATATTGTTGCCCTGCTTATTTAACTTATATGCAGGGTACATCATGAGAAACGCCGGGTTCGATGAATCACAGGTGGGAATTAAGATTGCCGGGAGAATTATCAAAAACCTCAGATATGCAGATGATACCACCCTAATGGCAGAAAGCGCAGAGGATCTCAAGAGCCTCTTGTTGAGGGTGAAAGAGGAGAGTGCAAAAGCTGGTTTGAAACTCAACATTAAAAAAACGAAGATCATAGCATCTGGCCCCATCACGTCCTGGCATATAGAAGGGGAAGAAATGGAAGCAGTGACAGATTTTATATTATTGGGCTCCAAGATCACCACAGACGGTGACTGTAGCCATGAAATTAAAAGACGCTTGCTCCTTGGGAGGAAAGCTATGGCAAACCTAGACAGCATAGTAAGAAGCAGAGACATCACCTTGCTGACAAAGGTCCGTCTAATCAAAGCTATGGTTTTCCCAGTAGTAACGTACGGCTCTGAGAGCTGGACTATAAGGAAGGCTGAGTGCTGAAGAATTGATGCTTTCGAACTGTGGTGCTGGAGAAGACTCTTACGAGTCCCCTGGACTGCAAGGAGGTCAAATCAGTCCATCCTCAAGGAAATCAACCCTCACTGCTCATTGGAAGGACAGATACTGAAGCTGAAGCTCCAATATTTTGGCCACCTAATGTGAAGAAAAACTATCTGGAAAAGACCCTGATGCTGGGAAAGACTGAAGGCAAAAGGAGAAGGGGACGGCAGAGGATGAGATGGCTAGATAGCATCACTGATGCAATGAATATGGACTTGAGCATGCTCCGGGAGAGAGCGCAGGACAGGAAGGCCTGGCGTGCTATGGTCCATGGGGTCACGAAGAGTCGGACATGACTGAACGACTGAACAACAATTTATAGGGGTATGCATCTCTTCAGATGAAGCATGGATACTGAACCAAAGCGGACTGCTTCTGAAGTTTTTGGACCAAAGTGAGCAGGTCTTCCCTGAAATGATCTGAAGGTAAGTGGGCTGGTTCTGAAGCTTGAGACCAACTTCAGTGCTTCATAATGTATGAGTAGCACTGCCTCCACTGACTTACAATGGGGGAAAACAAATGATGCATCCCCCAAAACAGCTGGAGAAAAGCCCACCCTCCACCAAGGGCCACACCATTTCTGTATATCTACTCATTCCTTACTTATATTTTTTTCTGAAAAAAGTCACTACTCTTGTTTTCAAAAAGGTTTACCTGTTTCCTGAACAGTCTGGTTAAAGCAACCCTATGTAACCATTACAGTCTGGCTTGGACAGAATAGTCCTTGAATATTTTTTTTAATGTCATGACTATCCCTATCCTTTTCCTGGAAGATACCGTATGATTATGTGTGCTCACCTTCACTACATACAGAATTACTAGAACACACAATATGCACCTGAATTAACTACTATTGCAGACCAGAAAGCAATCCCCTCCATCATGCCATTCTAAGGAATAGCAACCTGAATTTTTTCATTAGCATCATTCCGAAGGCTATTTTGCCCTCCCCTCGCCTAGACACTTCATTATCCTATTCCATACTTGCTTTAAATTACCTGCACGTAAAGCTCTATTTTGTCTTTATATAAATATTCCCATACAAATACTCCTGTACATAGTACTCCCATACATATATACTGTTATACATACTCCTATACATACTATACATATACTCCCATCAATTATTCTGTCACTTTCATAATGATGCTTAGTATTTACATACCACTTTGGAGCATTCAGAGCTCGTCACATACATTATTTCAGTAATCTTTACAACAACCCTATAAGGTAAATGACCATTATACCCCTATCATACAGGGGGAGGAGGCTGAGACTGAAAGACAGAGGTTTGCCTAAAGCCATCTTTTGAATTTATGACAGAGGTTGGCTTAAATTACTTATTATTTATAACAGTGCCTAAAATACACTAGATGTTTTACGTTAATAAAATACAAAGGTCCCTGCCTACAGGCTCACAATCTAAAAACCATGAGACAAAAAGAGGAGGGGGACTAGGAGAGAGGGGAAAAACATTGCACTTGGTGGGTAAGGCTAAAAGGAAGCAAAAAGAGCTACAATAAAACGAATGTGATAATAAATCTAATAAGAAGAAAATAATCAAAGGAATCAGATTCAAACATCTTCAAGAGGGAAGCGCAAGAAAAAAAGAGATGAGCTTAAAAAAATAATTTCTTAAAGGAGGACAAAGAAGTCTGTCAAATATCTAAAAGGTAGAGAGTTCCATTCATAATGGCTGCAAGACACAAAAAACATGCAGAGAACAAATAGCATAAGGTGGTGGAGGTTTAATACGAAAATTACTATTTGATGAACAGACGGACCATGAAGAAGAATACAGAGGAAGAAATAGATAAGAAAGGATAAGACCATTAAGAAGCTTAAAAGTTAGAAGAAGTTTAGAACTTAATGCTGGACAATACCGGAAGCTGGTGAAGAAAAACATATAGGATAATATGATTAAAGCATGAAGAAAGAAAAATTAAGCAAGCATAAGATTTGAGAACAGAGATAACAGGTTTAAGCTGAGAGACAGGCATGGTAAGCAAAATATTACAATCATCAAAAAGGTAGAATGAGAGTTGAATAAGGGGTTTAATAAAATCAGATGATAAGAAAGGACAATTTAGAGAGAGAAAACTGGCAGATCTTTGCTAGAGTAGTAATTTGAGCTGAAAAAGAGGAAGAAGGATCAAAGGTAATGCCCAAGCTCTTAACTTGCTGAAGGGACTGAAGGGCGATGTTGCCAACTGAGAAAAAGAAAGTGAAAAGCAAAGGGTTAGGGGGAAATACAATAAATTCTATCATATTGTGTTTGAAATAATGATCTGACAGCTAAGCAGAAATATCTGTAAGACAGCTGGAAATAATAGTAAGAATAAAGGAAGAGGAGGAGTAAAGTGAAAGATAGAGCTGAAAATCATTGGTGTATCTATGATATTGCAGGTCAAAAGAGAAAATCAAATCACTAAGAGGAAGAGTGAATGAGTAAAGAATGAAATGAAGGGGGCCAAGAACTGAGCCCTAGAGAACACCTATATAGGGAGGAAATTGAGAATAAAATGTCAGTAATGGAAACTTTAAAAGAACAATTCATGAGATAGGAGTGCACCAAGGAAGGACGGTACTATAAAACCCAAAGAATGAAAAGAACTAAGAAGCAGGAAGTGGTCAACTGTGTCAAAAGCTGAGGAGAGATTAAGAAGAAGAATATACATTTCACACAGAACACTCTCGGTAGAATGTACAGGTAAAACCTGACTTGAAAACATCAAAATGGAATTGTGACTGGACAAGTTGCTCAAGTGGTTTGGAGAAAAAACAAGAAATACAGTTGTAAGTGGTCACTCAGTCAGCAGGACAAGTGGTAGGTTTACAAAATAAATAAATAAAAGATAAGCAACATCAAAACCGGAAATTGGAAAAAAGAAGGAACAGGAGGAGGAAAATTAGTAAGACAGAAGGAGAAGTAGCAAGAATATTGCAACTAGAAGAAGGGGATAATGGCAGAAACAATAACACAAATATCAATAGATTACTGGATAACTATGAGGATAAGTTGATGAAGAACCAGGCAGAAGATGAAGAAGATGAACATATATATTGAGGATGAGAAGAAAAATATTAAATAAGGTGCTTAATAGAAAATAAATAAGATAAAAATATTAAACTCACTTGATTCATCACACAAACTGAGAGTGAGATTTCTACAAAAGAAGCTCAGCAGCTGTGTTGAGCCTAGCCCCAGTACCATTAGCCCCAGTGCCACTGTGGGGCCTATGGGTTCAGAGTCAGATTCTGATTCAGCCTCAGAACAGGATAATTTGGGACCCAGTCCAATCGTGGGAAACTCAAGGCCTGGAAGCCTGGCTCTGCCTGGCCTCCCATCTGATTACAGGCCAAGAGAGAGGGAGACTTTCTTTCAGCCACAACTGGAAGATAAGGCTTTGAATCAAACATCTAATTTACAGCCTGAGAATGTGGAAACCACTCAAGAGGAAGACTCTGCAGGGGAAGGGGTTTCGGGAGTGTCACTAAGATTAAGATGTGAAATGAAACAGGTGGAACAGAGACACCTGTTCAGCATAGCACTCAGTTACAGGGTAGATTTCCCTATCAGGCTAGACCATCAGAAGATGGGCTTTAGCAGCCCTTCCCCTGTATTTAAGCCGATGCACAGGTTGGAAGCCTTTGCTGAGAATGTTGTCTTAATGGCATGAAAAGCTTTCTTGCTGCGACTGATTGTGAACTTTGAAACTCATACCGTGAATCTCTGCTTTGAGACCCGTACTGTGATCCAGTGCAGAGGCTGACACATTTTTGTTGGGAACGCTGCCTTTGTTTGCTCAGAATGCTTTCTTGTTCGGACTTATCATGAACCTTGGACCCTTGTCTGCCTTGAATTCTATATTGTGAAATCCATGAACTGAACTATCTTGTAGGACTTTGGATTCTAACTTGATACTGCATGGAAACTAGCCTTGGAACTGTTTCTTGAACTAAGCAACATGCCAACAGTAAATGCCTTTGCTAGCTGCTTTATAGCGGGTTATAACCATTACGTTTTTACCATGGGGTCTAAGAAGTTGGTCTGTATAATCTGATCTACTACAATAAAAAAAACCTCACTGTTACTTGTGTTTTTGTGTAAGTTCGCCAGCATGTAGCAGAAAGGAGGCTCCTGGCACTCTGATACAACAACAAGAAGAAAATAGCCTAAGAAGGATGACAACTAAGGATGAGGTGAAGTGGGTCATAGAAGAAAACAGGAAAGAAGTATGAGACAGTGCAGAACAAAAAAGATGCAACAGCAAAATCAAGTGTTTGTGAGAGAAGAGATAAAGAAACGTTAGGAATACGAGAACTGATGAGGGTGTAAAGAGTATAAAGAATTACATATAAAGAATTAAGATGGTCTTGGGAACTCAAGGAGAAAAAGTAGAATGTTAGAGATTCTAACAGCATGAAAGAACAAGTTTTGAAGTTTTTCCAGAGTGGGACTATGGGAAGAAAGGGGTAGAGCAAATCTAGAAGAGAAAATGATGATGATTCTGAATGCAGGTCAAAATTACCATAATAAGAGTAGAAGAGGAGAGAACAGGGGTAAGCCAGGAGTCATTTATAGAAATAATTAACAGAAATTAGGAAAACCATAAATCACAGTAATCTACCATTTAAAAGAAGGAAAGGAAAGCAGCATGAGTTTTGACACTAGGGAAAGAGATGGAAGAGGGAAAGGAAAGAATCTGTAACTGGAGGAGGAGGAGGGATGATTCACAGCACTCTGAAGGAGAGGGAGGAGTAGAAAAAAGGTAGAAACATAATAAAAAGCAGAAAAGGTAGGAGGGTCAACTGGAGTAATCCAGATTTCTGTGAGAAAGCAAGGAAAGAAAAAGAAAGAAAGGGGAGAAAAATATCATGTAATATAGCTTCTTTGGGCCCAAAAGACAGGGAACATAAAACTAAATTAGGGCAATGAGAGCAATCGGCTGCTTTGGAGACCAATTTATGGAAAGCAGCTAGAAATCTTTTCAATAAATTAATCAAATTAAATGTGCAGGAGAGGTGGGATTGTGAACATCATCACCAGCTATCGGAAGTAAAGCAGAAATAGGAAATGAATACGTTATAGAAAAGTGGCAAAATGTACAACACAACAAAGCAAAGAGAAATAGGAGAGTAGAAACTGACCTCAATCACAGTTGTCAGCAGGAACAGAATGAAATGGTAGGTAGCAAAGCATCCTCCTCTGCTGCTGGTGGGACTCACTGATTTACAGCTCAGTCTCTTAGGCACTGTGCTACATTAGCTGTGTTTTGTGTTTAGCAAATCATGCCTTGATATCCTAGCTATAACCCTCATTTCAAACACTTTTATTTGCTGTGACCCATTATAATAATTCCTTCAGCCTCTTGCATATCACATGTTGCTTCCTAAAAACTTAATTTAACAAACTTTTTTTCTTCTTTGGTCACTACAGCTAATTTTATCCACAGCATCTTTATAAACTAACTAGTTATACTATGAACCAAGGTGAAATCATTCATCATCAATATCCATACAGTTCCATCTCACTCATGACCTCTGGTACATTACCTAATATTTATATCGATATTATGCATCCCCTCTCATTCTCTTTCATAGTGACATCCAGTTGCTATTCCCTGCTGTCTCTTAAACACTGCGTTCTTCACTTACTTCCCTTGTATCCCTCGTATCTATATTACTCTCTGCTTCTAGTATTGGCCATGTTCCATTTATAGGTCTCTCAGATTCATTTATCATTTCTTTTTTGCCTTCAGCTCTTAAATCTGCAATTTAAGAGCCCTAATTGTTAAACATCCATCTTACATAAACTTACCTCTAAACTTTTCCCAGGTTTACAAATGAATGAGCCATCACTTGACAAAAGACCACATAACCTAGGTGATCCATTATACAATACACTATATTTCAAGTAGAAACAAATATTTGGAGGAAAATCAAATATATCCAGTATTTTCTTAGGGCCCCTTTGTACATTAGATGCATGAGTGCACTTGTGATTGCACTTTCCACTAATTCCTATAACCTGCACATCAGGGGACCTACATATTTCACGAGTATGCCTCTTCACACTGGTGAGATATGGGGTTCCAGATGTGTGTGGTGTTCATTTATTTCTCCAGGACGTGAAGATGTGTAAGTTGCTTTTTTTGCATGCTATAAGAAAGTGGAAATGCAGTTGCACTCATGCATCTACTCTCTGCCACTTCTTGTAATATGAGAAGCAGCCCTTAAGAGAAAACACAAAGCTCTGTACAATCAATTACTGCAGGGAAATAAAGTTTAATTTAGAAATGTATACATACATTCTTAAGTTCTATAAAACAATGTTTACTGAACACAGAAGATGTTTTCTGACCTTATACTCTCTATTCCATCTTTATGTCTTTATTACTTTGTAGCTCTTGCCTATAAGGTACTACTTAACACAATGGGGCAGTGGTGAGAGAACAGATTCTCCTAGTCCAGATTTTGGTATTTTTTTGCCCCAAGCAAGTTTAGCTAGCTTAAGCTGGGTATGTTCTACCAATTCTATTTTCCAGCTTCTACAGGTTTCTCTGCTGTCGTGCACTTGAGCTAACTAAATAATCTTATGAGGGTTGATTTTATATAGACATTGCATTCATTCTGAACCTGGGCGTGTACTGGATCTTGTTTTCAATGCGAGGGTTCAGCCCTGGCAATGTAAAGATTAATAAAGTGCCACCATGTACAGAGTGGTTGTCCCTTATCACTGAGTAATCTCAACCAACCCACATCTGTCTTGTATTAGGGAAGACCATTTCCATGTCATGAGTGCATTTGCTTAATTGCCCCACATTTTAATTTAAGCTCTATATTTTAGGATCAGTATCTAGGCACAGGGGAGGTCTGGGTTAAAAGGTCCAGGTTCAATTCAACTGTGGAGAAGTCACAGTCTTGTTGGTCAAAGGCTAAAGAGGAGAGATGTACCCCCCCCCAAAAGTACAC
Organism: Heloderma suspectum; assembly: GCF_057233095.1. Classification (NCBI taxonomy): domain Eukaryota; kingdom Metazoa; phylum Chordata; class Lepidosauria; order Squamata; family Helodermatidae; genus Heloderma; species Heloderma suspectum. The sequence continues at coordinate 55,810,676 of NC_139458.1, forward strand.
TGCGACTAAAGGTGCTTCAAGATGGAGGGCTCTTAATGCTACCAGTCAGAAGGCACTGTGCAGCAACTCCATCTTTTCTTTTTTCCTTAATGGATTTTCTGCAGCAAGAAAAAAGATGGACAAAGCAGTGGGAAAACACAGGAGGGTTACAAGTGGAATAAAATTATGTGAATGAGGTAAGGCAATGGCACCATAAAAGCCTTGTCTAGAAGCACTCCAAGTATCATGAGCACCAAATGTCACACACCAGCAAGAAATAGATGGAACAGAGTCTTTTCCAAGGAAATGTGAAGGCATGGTGAAGGCATGTGAAGGCATGGTGAAGGCATGGTGAAGGCATGTGAAGGCATGGTCTATTCACTTCTTAAATCTCCCAGACCGTTATAGACCACCAAAAAGGTGCATTCAAATAAGGTCTCTGAGGCCCTTACACTGTAGGCCTGCCTTGATTCAACTGAGTTACAGGCTTTCTCTTTGGGATGGTAGGAGTGAAAGGGACTGAGAAAATCGGAAAAAGAGGAAGGGCTCTCAGTATCCTGCCACAATGGCAGCTAATTTCATTCTAGTCCTACCAGTTTCTGACTTCATATCCCACCAAATTAAACATGGGATACTTGGTATTCATCAAGTGAAGCTTGATAAAGGGATCTCTATAAATGCTAAGCTCTGCGCTGGTATTCTAATGCATAACTATATAAAATTAATACCAGTTCAAGAAAGACAACTTCCTAAAAAAAGTCCCTGGAAACTCTGATCACAATTTATTATAAAAATGCCCAAACATTTTATAAAGAGCACGAAAAATAAAGTAAACTCAGTGGGCATATGAGCAATCATCACTAAAGGGCAAGCATGATACCAAAATATTGTGCAGCTAAGAGACTACAATGACATTACCCTATAACTCTGTTTCTCAGTTATTACAAAATGACAATATTGTTTTTAGTCAATTTCACTTAACCAGATTGACAGAATTACAGGTTGACATTACTGTGAAATTTTATGATGTATCATGTTAACTGTGCCAGTTTGATTAGCCTTGATTGACAGCTAGTACCTGCATAGCAAGTTAAATATCTCAGAAAAAATCCTGTGCATGTATCTCTGGCATTAATATCAACATACTGATAACTACAAGTAACCAAAAACCAGTAGCAATAAAAAGGCAGCACGTGGAAAAAAGATACAGATATATCTATTTTAGCATCCATTCATATTTCCAGTAATATGCTCTATATTCCATAAGCATTTGAACATATAACCATAGAACATTGAAAAAGCATACAAATAGAGATATTTATTCTATAGAAATGGAGTCCCAATATACTATGCTACAACACTGTGGTATTAGAACTTTCTTTAAAAGCAATTCAGCTTTCTCAGTATGAACAATCACTGTATCAGAGCCATCACGTTCATAATACTGCTTATAAAATGCCCATCTATCCCCTGAACAGAAGAAAAATGCTTAGCAAACTAAGCAGAAATTCAGTGGTTTGTTGCTCTGGATCCCTGTATGGAATTCCAGTCCACAATTCATTATGAAAAGGAGTAGTTTGTTGTCTATGAACTCATTAAGAACAGAATTCACAGTATACAAAACATCTGTATATTGGTAGACATGAGGTACTCACCTAAGGGGTTGCAAATACCTAACAGGCATTTTGACTTTTAACATTGTGAATAGCAGATCCCTTTCCCATATCATAATAACTTTGCGAACTCCCCTGAGTTCCAAAAGCAGTTCCCTGTTTGTTGTGGAGTGGGAGACTGCTGTTTGAGAAAGGTCTAAAGACCCCATGAAGAGTTCGTAGCCTGGGTTGTCATTACAGAGACTATTTTTAGTTCTGGCTCTTTGACTGACTTGTAAAGAAATTCAAACTTCAAAAACAGCTAGTTAAGAATGCGGAAGACACAGACTGTCACTTTCAGTTAGACTTTACTACATAGTTTCAATATCCTAAACAGCAGGATTAGAAAAATGGCAAGCTACTAATTCCTATTTATCTACTTGGCTGTGGAACTGTGACTTCCATTTTCTTCATTCAGATTTACAGCACCACTTCTAAAAATGTAAACAGGTACAAAATCTACTCTGGTCCTTCGAAATCTATTAACTGTTTAGCACATTGATATTTTTAATATGTAATTATTTGAACCATGCTGACTGACAGTAGTACTGACAGTCATCTATTCCCATAGAGCTCACTCTCCTGAAATGCATCCAGTGCAGGATAACTTCCTCCTGGACAATGCCCATTGTGTTTTGGCTGCAAATGTTCAGCATTGTTCTGACAACTGAACTTTTTCCGCCAACACCACTTCCTATTTAATTTTGTCACTTTTTCTTTTTCAGTGGATTTGCCATTTTTGAAAAAGTGTCAATTGCAGAAACCTGCCTGGTATCTACAGGGAAGACCTTTGTTTGTTTGTTTGTTTGAGTTAGCCTTCCCCACTTTCGTGATATAATGGTTTATAACAACTTGAATCTACTGCCACGGGAGGTTTGGTCTAGCCAGTCACCCATGCCCATTCTATCTTTGCCCACAAGGAGACAATGGCCCTGGATGAATAAACTTGTAGGCCACTGGGAATTGATATTGCTTCATCTATAAAGCCCTTTGGATGCACTTCCTTATCTGGCTGTGGCATCTTTAAAAGGCTTCTTCCCCAGTGAGAGACAGGAAGCATTTAGCCAGCATTCTAAACTGTTTCTGAATACAACATATGGAAGAATTTGCTTCACCATTATTTCTATACCTAAGAAAGTGAGAATGCTGTGATGATGAAATATAGATTAACTTCCAAAAAATCTGATGGGAAAATGGCCTCTCCTGCAGTTGAGGTTCAGAAATAATATTAGAGTTCAATTACAAGGAACCAGGGTCTGGTGATTTTCTTTCCTGTATATGGAATCAGAAATAATATGTACTGTATCTTAAGGTCTAGATCATCTGGGGAATTATAGAATGTTAGTTAAATGCTTATCGTAGATGGCTTTCTAATTTTCCTAATGTCATCAATATTGCAAATATGTAGTATCCTTTATCTGCTTTATATTTAAAGGACAAAAAGGCTTTGGTAATCACATCTCAAATTGTTATGTTCCCACGGCTGCACAGATGCTAACATGAATGTACCTATACACATTCTAGGTATAGAGGATGAAATCCTCCCCCGAAACCTTCTGCAGCATCTCCAGCATCATGGAATGCTGCATGGGGGAATCACCTCCTACCTATTCTGCTTATGGAAGCCATACTATTGGCAGGAGGGGGTAATTAGAAACCACCCAGAATGTTGCTCATTATCTTTGAGTTTGTGTCTATATCTTCTTTTCCTCCTGAAAAACTTTGGTGGCCTTCTTAGGAGAGATTTCATTGGGAAGTTCAAAGGGAGGATTTGTGATCAACAAATGACTGTCCCACCTAAGAATGATAGAAAAATAATTCACAAGATGATTTGGTTGATTACTGAGGCTTCAGTGGCTCTGTGGCAACAATCAAACCCCCTAACCACATCCTTATTAGCATGATTCTAAATCCAAGCACAGGAAAACAAGTAAATAAAAAGTTTGCCAACTAGATAAATGTAGGATTGATTTCAGATAAAACATCTATTCACACTGCTCTCGCTTTGTATTGGCTCAAGTTGACCTATATGAGCGATTCCCGCCTTCCAAAAAAATGCTTTCAGGAGCGACTTCAGACCCCATCCCAAAAGCCTTGGGTAAACCTGACCAAACCTATGTTGCAAGCTTATGGAATTGATACTGAGTCCTTAACTTCTTTCCCTTCTGATAGAGTAAAGCAGAGGCTTAAAGAAAAAAATTATCTTTATTCTAAGTGGATGGATTTGGTTACAATCTCACAAATGCCTTATTCTTTTTGGTACCCATTATATAAGACGTCATTCAGTCTGGAGAGTTACTTTACAACTCTGACTGTGCCTCACTTACGGAAATCATTTACAGCATTGCGTCTACAATGCATGCCCTCTGCCTTCTTGGAGGGAAGATTTGACAATACCCCAGTCCATCAGAGACTCTGTATCTGTGGATCTGGGGAGGTTGAGGATGTCTCCCATTACTTACTAAGATGCCCTCTCTATGGCCGTCTAAGGCATAAATTTCTTGCCATTATTTCCCAGAGCCTCCTAAATAGAACACCTTTAGAACAGATATCTTCAGCAAAGGAGATCGTTACCTTGTCGTGGTGCTGGAGCTTGAGCACCTCAATGATGTCATGAGCTAAACCGTGAAGGGACACCCAAGACGGGAAGGTCATGGCAGAGAGGTCAGACTAAATACGATCCCTTGGGAAGGAAACGGCAACCCACCCCAGTATTCTTGCCATGAAAACTAAATGGATCAGTACAACCAGAGATATGTCGGTATACAATCGGAAGATGGGATTCTCAGGTCGGAAGATGGTCAAAATTAGGGATGTCAGAGAATTCCGCTGCGGATCTCGGTGAGGCCGAATGCCAGTGCATTTGGCCCCCCGAACTCCGTGGCGGAACGGCCTGCCACCCCCCTGCCCCCCGTGGATCCCCCCTGGGACAAGACTTAGCTGGGGCGGATGTTCCGGACAGCGGCGGCTCCAGCGGTGGCTGGTCTTCCGACCGGCTGCCGCCACCACCACCATTTGCAGTCTTCCCCCCCCCCCCATTCATGATAGGCTATGTAAAGACTTATGTAGCCTATCACGTCTGGGTCAAAAAAACAAACACGTACGCAAATGGCGGCGGCTACGGCCGCCGCCATTTGCCTTCCCTATTTTTGGTTGTCTTAGTCTACGTAAATATTTACGTAGACCAAGACGGCGAAACTAAGGGGGAATGCAAATAGCGTAGTGGACGCTATTTGTGTTCCCCCTTATTTTCGCCGTCTTAGTCTACGTAAATATTTAAGTAGACTAAGACAACCAAAAATAGGGAACGCAAATGGCGGCGGCCACAGCCACCGCTATTTGCGTATGCATTTTTTTTTTTTACCCAGACGTGATAGGCTACGTAAGTCTTTACATAGCCTATCACGGTTGAATACAGGGATGCAAACAGCAGCAGCTACTACGGCCGCCGCCATTTGCATCCCTGCTAGCCAGCGGCCAGATGTCCAGCTGCTGGCGGAGCCAGCCGGCAGAGCCGGCCAGCGGCTCCGCCGAATGCCCGCGGAGCGGAGCCAGCCAGCGAGGATTTCAGGGGGAGGGACGGAGAGCCTCCCCCCCACCAGCGGAACCCGGCGGAGCCAGGTAAGGGGGGTTTCATACATCCCTAGAAAATGCTACTGGGGAGAAACAGAGGATAAGTTCAACTAGCCCCAGATGTGATGACGCAGTTAGCTCAAAGCCGAAAGGACAGCTAGCAGCCGATGGCGCTGGTGGTGAATGACGAATCTGATGTTCTAAAGATCAACACACCATAGGAACCTGGAATGTAAGATCTATGAGCCAGGGCAAATTGGATGTGGTTATTAGGGAGATGTCAAGATTAAATATAGACATTTTGGGTGTCAGTGAACTGAAATGGACTGGAATGGGCCACTTCACATCAAACGACCACCAGATCTACTAGTGTGGACAAGAGGACCACAGAAGAAATGGAGTAGCCTTCATAATTAATAATAAAGTGACTAAAGCAGTGCTTGGATACCATCCAAAAAAAATGACAGAATGATCTCAATTCGAATTCAGGTAAGCCATTTAACATCACAGTGATCCAAATATATGCCCCAACCACAGATGCTGAAGAAGCAGAAGTAGATCAGTTCTGTGAGGATCTGCAGCACCTACTGGATAGTATGTCAAACAAAGATGCTATTTTCATTGCAGGAGACTGGAATGCTAAGGTGGGTAGTCAAACGACACCTGCAATTACAGGCAAGCATGGTCTGGGAGAACTAAATGAAGCAGGACATAGGCTGATAGAATTTTGCCAAGACAACTCACTGTGCATAACAAACACTCTCTTCCAACAACCTGAGAGACAACTTTATACATGGACTTCACCAGACGGTCGACACCGAAATCAGATTGACTACATCCTTTGTAGCCAAAGGTGGTGGACTTCTATGCAGTTGGTAAAAACAAGACCTGGAGCTGACTGAGTTCAGATCACGAACTTCTTATTGCACAATTTAGAATCAGACTAAAGAGAATAGGGAAGACCCACAGATCAGTTAGATATGAGCTCACTAATATTCCTCATGAATATGCAGTGGAGGTGAAGAATAGATTTAAGGGACTAGATTTAGTAGATAGGGTCCCGGAAGAACTATGGACAGAAGTGCACAACATTGTTCAGGAGGCAGCAACAAAACACGTCCCAAAGAAAACCAAGAAGGCAAGATGGCTGTCTGCTGAGACACTGGAAGCAGCCCAAGAAAGAAGGAAAGGAAAAGGCAACAGTGATCGGGGGAGATATGCCCAATTTAATGCAAAATTCCAGAGGTTAGCCAAAAGAGATAAGGAATTATTTTAAAACAAGCAATGTGCGGAAGCAGAAGAAGAGAATAGAATAAGAAGGACAAGAGACCTCTTCCAGAAAATTAGAAACATCGGAGGTAAATTCCAGGCAAAAATGGGTATGATCAAAAACAAAGATGGCAAGGACCTAACAGAAGCAGAAGAGATCAAGAAAAGGTGGCAAGAATATATGGAAGATCTGTATAGGAAGGATAATAATATCGGGGATAGATTTGACGGTGTGGTCAGGGAGCTACAGACAGACATCCTGAAGAGTGAGGTTGAATGGGCCTTAAGAAGCATTGCTAATAACAAGGCAGCAGGAGATGACGGTATCCCAGCTGAACTGTTTAAAATCTTGCAAGATGATGCTGTCAAGGTGATGCATGCCATATGCCAGCAAATTTGGAAAACACAAGAATGGCCAACAGATTGGAAAACATCAACCTATATCCCCATACCAAAAAAGGGAAGCACGAAAGAATGTTCCAACTATCGAACAGTGGCACTTATTTCACATGCCAGTAAGGTAATGCTCCAGATCTTGCAAGGTAGACTCCAGCAATTCATGGAACAAGAATTGCCAGATGTACAAGCTGGGTTTAGAAAAGGCAGAGGAACGAGAGACCAAATTGTCAATATCCGCTGGATAATGGAGAAAGCCAGGGAGTTTCAGAAAAACATCTATTTCTGTTTTAATTACTATTCTAAAGCCTTTGACTGAGTGGATCATAACAAATTGTGGCAAGTTCTTGGTGGGATGGGGATACCAAGTCATCTTGTCTGCCTCCTGAGGAATCTGTATAATGACCAAGTAGCAACGGTAAGAACAGACCACAGAACAACGGACTGGTTTAAGATTGGGGAAGAAGTACGGCAGGGTTGTATACTCTCACCCTACCTATTCAACCTGTACGCAGAACACATCATGTGACGTGCTGGGCTCGATGAAGCCAAGGCTGGAGTTAAAATCGCTGGAAGAAACATTAACAATCTCCGATATGCAGATGATACCACTTTGATGGCTGAAAGCGAGGAGGAGCTGAGGAACCTCATGACGAAGGTGAAAGAAGAAAGTGCAAAAGCTGGGTTGCAGTGAAACCTCAAAAAAAAAAACAAGATTATGGCAACCGGCTTGATTGATAACTGGCAAACAGAGGGAGAAAACGGGGAGGCAGTGACAGACTTTATCTTTCTAGGCGCAAAGATTACTGCAGACGCTGACTGCAGTCAGGAAATCAGAAGACGTTTACTTCTTGGGAGGAGAACAATGACAAATCTTGATAAAATAGTTAAGAGTGGAGACATCACAGTGACAACAAAGGTCCGCATAGTTCAAGCAATGGTATTCCCCGTAGTAACCTATGGCTGCGAGAGCTGGGCCATAAGGAAGGCTGAGCGAAGGAAGATAGATGCTTTTGAACTGTGGTGCTGGAGGAAAATTCTGAGTGTGCCTTGGACTGCAAGAAGATCAAACCAGTCCATACTCCAGGAAATAAAGCCAGACTGCTCACTTGAGGGAAGGATATTAAAGGCAAAACTGAAGTACTTTGGCCACATCATGAGAAGACAGGATACCCTGGAGAAGATGCTGATGCTAGGGAAAGTGGAAGGCAAAAGGAAGAGGGGCCAACCAAGGGCAAGATGGATGGATGATATTCTGGAGGTGATGGACTCAACCTTGGGGGAGCTGGGGGTGGCGACAACCGACAGGAAGCTCTGGAGTGGGCTGGTCCATGAAGTCACGAAGAGTCGGAAGCGACTGACCGAATAAACAACGACAGAACAGATATGTGTCCTTCTTTCTGGAACTGATGCTTACACCACTGCCCAGGTAGCAAAATTTGCCTTGGAAGCAAGGAAAATACGTGCCAAAGCCCAAACAGCCTACTAGGGATGATTCTGCTCGATATATGAATTTATGTATATACAAATATGTGACTGTACTGGTCTCTCTCTCTCTCTCTCTCACACACACACTCTTTAATGTACATTTTGGTGGCCTATAGCTTCAAGCAATAAAGTATCGTATCGTAAAAAAAAAACACACCCTAGATAAATGTAACCAACTCACATATGCTGGGGCTGAAGTCTAGGTCTAAAGCACTAAAGAAGCCAGGAATGTTGCCAAGTCTCATATTCCTGGGTTCATAATGCTTGCTTCAAAAATGAAGAAAGTATTATGACTCCAAAATACTTCCCCAACACAGGTATTAATCTGAACAGGAGAAGAATTTCTCTCTTATTTTCACAATCCATGAGCTTGTTCCCTCTCACCCAATGATCCCCTCAAACCCCTCCCTCTCTTCCTGCCATTCCAACCTACCCTGTAGATGCCCTGCAGGGAGCAGTAACAAGCTAGAGGAAGGAAGGAGGAATGTATCCCCCCTCACCCCCAACTGCAAGACCCAAGTAGCCCCCGGTAAATATTGTTTTACCCAAGAGCTGCTACAATGTAAGTAACCTTCCTTCTTTCCGCTTCCTACAGCTACATCTCACTGGGTTTCTAATGTTTAGTTGAAGGTTCAGTTGGAAAGTTCCTCCTGGAATAAAACCTTATGTAGTGATATGTACTGAGACATTTCCTTCTAAATAGTCCAATTTTGGAATTTTCTTCCCTTTATACTTTTACTTCTGGAATTAACTTCGATTCCAAGAACATTTGTCTTGTGTCAAAGTACCTTCCAAATCCAATGGTTCATGCTCTTGAAGAAGCATAATTGTTCATGCTCTTGAAGAAGCAACCATATAAATAGAAAGCCTGATCATCCTCTTTAGAAGAGATGTGAATACTAGGCCACACTTTGAGTGACTCTTCTGACTTCATATTTTGATCATAAATCCATTTGAACTAGTCTTGTCTTTGTATAGTTGGTCAGGGTTGCTCTATATTTGTTAATCATAATGTAAAACATTTTGCTATCTAAAATATAACCATAGGAATCAGTTCCTGGAAACAATTTCTGTCTATAAAGGTTTGCCATTTGGATATACTCAACTAAAAATTATGACTAGATAATCATTGTCTACATCTTGGGGATTTTCCAAATTCCTGTCACTTCCAGATCATGCATATGAAAAAAAGAAATCTCTTCTTAATCATTATACCCATTTGATATTTTTGGATGTCAGGTTTCTGATCTTTGCCAAGATGAGAAGGATCCTATCCAAAACAAGTAACTATTTTTCTTTCCATGAATTTATTCCATATGATATGATTAAATAACATACAGAGGAAAGTGCAATTAAATCTCTCTAAGAATTGTGTTTTTCTTCTTGAGGAAAAAATGCGCAGCAAATAATCAGTGAGCATTTTTCAACTAGGAGAAAATATTTTCACTAAAACAAATAACATTCTGAAGTGCGAAGATACAAAACCAAAACCAAACAAGGATAGATCATCACAGTCCAAAGTCAAAACAAGAACAGAACATGACCTATGATCTGAGTACAGCTTTAATCTATGAATATGTGTTTATGCGTTATGGAAGCACAGGTTATGTATGAAATGTACTGGAGATACTTCCCCAAAATGCATTTAGGTAATGGGCAAATAATGATTTTCAGAAGTAATATTAAATTCCATGTACAGCTCTGTGGATATAAATATAAAATGTATAGCAATTTGTACATGAAATCATAACTGTAAGTTTAAATGTAAAGATTTATCAGAATTGCAGCCAGCCAGTTCATTGAATAACTATAGTACAATGAATGTTTCATAGTACATGGGTCCCATGCTCCAATGTATTTGGTGATGAAGCATGACAACTGTGTTGTTCACAAATTAGAGCACCATTTTTCAACAGGTGTGGCAAAGTTATACCATTAGGCATGCTGGAAACTGAGTTTAACATCCTCCACATGGAGTTTGCTTGAGTGCTTCTTGGTCCTAACTATTAGAACAATCCTGATGTCATAATATAGAATGAGAAGGGTGCCTCTAACCAAACTGCGGGGTGGAGGTGGAATGGCTCTATATCAAATATAGGTATTTGCTGTCTCAAGATTACCATTTTTTTGGTTGGTGCAATAAATAACTATTGGATGCACAGCAGCATTGTTTTGAGATTGGGACAGAGAGGATTGGTCCACAAATCTAGAAAACACTTTCAGTATGTGCAAGGGCTTGAGCTTGCAATTTTTTTTATTCTTCTTATCAGAAAGCCCCTGTCCTCCTATATCTCATGCCACATCACAAATTATTCTTGAAATTGTCCTAAATTTCAAAGCCAATTTGCATAGGGGTATCCTGTAAAAAAAAAAGAAAGAAAGTCCACAGTTCTACTGGACTAGCTGCTGGGCAAATAACACTATTTCTACCTTTGTATGAAACAATCTTCAATGAGAATGGATGGTAGCCTAAAAGGGCATACTCTCGGTAGAACAACTCCAGAACAAGTTATTCAGTTATTTCTGCCTATATAAAGAAATGACCCGACATTTTAAATATGTTCATAATTTTTCTTTACCCAATGACTATTCACAGAATAATATTAAAGCAGTTGCTTCACTTTGTTAAACTCATAAAACCATTTGGAACACAGCATACAAGTCTCCCTATTTTCCCACAATAGAATCCTTATTTCTTCCTAGCTACAGCCTAATACACCAATAGACTAGTTAAAATACAATTAGTCCAATTTCACATTTCCAAGCAGCCGAAAAATTTCATGTTATTTCAGTCACAGTGGATGGATGCCAAGTTCATTGGAAACAACCCTGCTGATTTATCTAGTCCATTTTAATACTTTAGAAATACTGTTAAAACATGGCTGTCCTAATTACACAGGGATCAGTGCACAGCATCCCTCTCACCCTGGATTCTCCCAGAAGGACTGCAATCACCTGCCTTTCCCCTAATTTCACCATGCAATTCCAACTAATTTCATCCTAGTACAGTGCTGTCAGACAACTCCCATGTCTCTGCGGTTTTAATCGATTAGCTCAATGTCTCTATAATGCATCACCAGCTGCCAGGCACAGAACTGGACGCTTTGCAAGCATTTCAGCTAAAAGACAGTTTAATTACTATACCAGCATCTCAAAGGCATAACACAAAGACTTGGAAGGGAATTATTTAAAAAAAATAGTGTCAACAAAACATTTAATAACTGAGCGAACAATGACATTCAAAAAGCTGGAAATGATGAGAAAGTCAGACGGGTTTTTTTTAAGTGTGCTTTTAATAGACTAATGTATTCAAGAAAACAGACTGGCCTGGGTATTGCAGTTTACATAGTGAACTTGTGCTTTACGATAATTCTTCCGTTAGCAATAAAAATATGTTTTCCAATAAGATTGTAATAATACCAAATTCCAATACCAAATTCCAAATTTGAAAACAAGGAAAGGGTACTGCATGTTAGAAAAGAGTTGAATTAAATAAGACCTCCCCAATTATTTTGCCAAAAAATCACAAACAACCTAAGCTTTGCTGCAAACTCTAGTTGTTTCATTGTCTTTGTATGAGAATTTGCATGAAGGACATGATGGACAGAGACCCTGAGGAGGAGGGGAGGGGGCCCACGTTGGGTTAGGGTCCGTTCTACTCCTGACCAGTCTAATCTCCTGACCAGGCTGATCCAAGTCCCTTCATCCCAAGAATCTCACAGAACAGGGAGAGATGAAAAATCTAGCCACGTCATCTTTTCAATTAACCTACATAAAGTATTGCACCCACAGCACTTACTGAGGGTGCAGGGAGGGCATGTGGTGGGAAACAGGACCACACACAGCCACAGTTGGGAACTAGAAAGGGTGAGTGTGTCCTTTTCGCTCTGCTGGACCTCTTGGTGGCTTTTGATACCATCAACTATGGTATCCCTCTGAGGCATCTGTCTCAGATGGGACTGGGAGCCGCTATTATATGGTGGCTTTGGTCCTTCTTAGAGGAGCAATCTCAGAAGGTTGTTCTGGGAGATTCCTGTTCGATGCCATGGCTGCTGGCTTGTGGTGTTCCATCACATCTCCCATGCTATTTAACATATATGCGAAACTGCTGGGAGAGATTGTCTGGAGTTTTGGGGTTTGGTATCACCAGTATGCTGATGAAACCCAATTCTATCTCTCTTTTCCATCTAAATCCAAAGAAGCTGTTCTAGTTTGAAACAAGAGTCTGATGTTGGTAATGGACTGGATGAAGGCAAAAAATAAAAATAAAAAATGAAGCGTAATTCAGACAAGACAGAGTTTTTCCTGGTGAAAGGCAGATCAGGAAACAGGGACTCAACCTGTATTACACTCTCCCTGAAGACTCAGGCTCACAGTTTGAGTGTACTTCTGGACTGTGCCCTAAACCTGGATGTACAGGTTTCAGCAGTAGCCAGGAGTGCATTCTGGATGGGGTTGCACACCTTCTGAAGAAAAAAGTTCATAGTTTGGTGGTTCTCCTCGAACTTTGCCACTTGAGTGAGCTACACCCCTGTCTGGCCAGGGATAACCTGGCTTCAGTGGTCTATGTTCTGGTAACCTCAAAGTTAGATTACTGCAATGCACTCTAGATGGGGCTGCCTTTGAAGACAGTTGAGAAGCTGCAGCTTGTACAAAATATGGTGACCAGATTGATAACAGGGACGAGAAGGTCCAAACATATAAGACTGATTCTGGCCTGCACTAGTTGCCTGTATGTTTCTGAGTCCAATTCAAGGTACTGGTTTTGACCTATAAAGCCTTACATGGCTCAGGACAGCAAAACCTAACAGAACACTTTTCCTGGTATGAACCTGCCAGTATACTATGTTCATCATCTAAGGCCTTCCTCCAGGGGCCTCCTCCAAGAGAGACTCAGAAGGTGGTAACAAGGAGGAGGGCCTTCTCAGTGGTGGCCCCCTGATTATGGAACGATCTTCCTAGTGAGGCCCACCTGACACCAACATTGTTATCTTTTGGGTGTCAGGTTATGACCTTCCTTTACTCTCAGGCATTTGACAGCATATGATAAGGTTTTAAATCAGGTCCTGGGATTTCTTATTGTTGATCATTAAAATTGTTTTTAGCTACCTGTACGCAGAATACATCATCTGTATACGTCCAGATCTGTATCAAGCCCAGCAGAATATGTGCTGGGCTTGATGAAGCCAAGGCTGGAGTTAAAATCACTGGAAGAAACATTAACAATCTCCGATATGCAGATGATACCATTTTGATGCCTGAAAGTGAGGAGGAGCTGAGGAACCTTATGACGAAGGTGAAAGAAGAAAGTGCAAAAGCTAAGTTGCAGTTAAACCTCAAAAAAAAAACAAGATTATGGCAACCGGCTTGATTGATAACTGGTAAATAGAGGGAGAAAACGTGGAGGCAGTGACAGACTTTATCTTTCTAGGTGCAAAGATTACTGCAGACGCTGACTGCAGTCAGGAAATCAGAAGACGTTTACTTCTTGGGAGGAGAACAATGACAAATCTTGATAAAATAGTTAAGAGCAGAAACATCACACTGACAACAAAGGTCCACATAGTTCAAGCAATGGTATTCCCCGTAGTAATCTATGGCTGCGAGAGCTGGGCCATAAGGAAGGCTGAGCGAAGGAAGATAGATGCTTTTGAACTGTGGTGCTGGAGGAAAATTCTGAGAGTGCCTTGGACTGCAAGATCAAACCAGTCCAGACTGCTCACTTGAGGGTATTATATTAAAGGCAAAACTGAAGTACTTTGGCCACATCATGAGAAGACAGGACACCCTGGAGAAGATGCTGATGGGAAAGTGGAAGGCAAAAGGAAGAGGGGCCGACCAAGGGCAAGATGGATGGATGATATTCTGGAGGTAACGGACTCGACCTTGGCGGTGGCGACGGCCGACAGGAAGCTCTGGTGTGGGCTGGTCCATGAAGTCACGAAGAGTCGGAAGCGAGTGACCGAATAAACAACAACAAAAATGTGTATGTGAGAGAGTTCTGTTTATATGTAAACAGTTTTTATACTGTGTACAATATTGTATTTCTAACGTCTTCATCTTTGTAAACCGCCCAGAGAACTTTATAATAAATGACCCCACTCTTCATCTGATTCTGAGTCCTCTCCCACAGCCTCTGCAGAGAGTCTGGGCCCAATCCTGACACCTCTTTATTCAAGCAGACCTTTGGCATGTAAGTGAGCCTGTTAGGTATGTGCTGTTTTTATTCTGTTACTGCTGTATTTTTTATTGTGTTTTAATGTATTGTTTTATTACTATTTTCATCAAGTTTTATTTATGATTGTAAGCTGCCTTGAGTGCCATTTTTCTTGGTAGAAAGGCAGGGTGCAAATAAAATTAATTAATTAAATAAATAAATACAGATCTTATGGCTACAACTTGCCAGCTTACATAGAGTAACTCCCAGTATGGCTGGCTCCTGGGCCAATGGTCGCACCACCATGGAAGAGAATGAAGAGCTGGTCAGTCAACCCTTTTGCTCCACACCTGTATGCCAGTGCATGAAAGAATCCCAAGGGAAGAAGAGTTCCAGCCATAGGCAATGGCTGTATAGGGTCTTTTAGGCTAGGTTAAGACAGAAGTTATGAACATCATTCTCAGGGTACAAAATGTATCTCACCCATCTGTGGCTGGTCATTTTTTTACAAATGGTTGAAAGAAACAAAGCAGAGCAAGTCAACAAAATAGTTGCAAAACCAATGTTAACAAGAATGTTGGGCAAATTTTCATGCATAGACAGTCATGCAAAATACCCACAGAAACTTTTGTTGTTGTTCAGTCGTTCAGTCGTGTCCGACTCTTCGTGACCCCATGGACGCCAGGCTTTCCTGTCCTGCGCTCTCTCCCGGAGCATTCTCAAGTTCATATTCATTGCATCAGTGATGCTATCTAGCCATCTCATCCTCTGCCGTCCCCTTCTCCTTTTGCCTTCAGTCTTTCCCAGCATCAGGGGCTTTTCCAGGGAGTTTTCTCTTCGCATTAGGTGGCCAAAATATTGGAGCTTCAGCTTCAGTATCTGTCCTTCCAATGAGCACTCAGGGTTGATTTCCTTTAGGATTGAATGATTTGACCTCCTTGCAGTCCAGGGGAATCGTAAGAGAAACTCGTAAGTTTCTGCAAAGTAAGCGGAAGAAATGCCTATTGTCCTCACGTCCTGCCTGGCTTTCCAGAGGCATCTGGATTGACCACAATGGGAAACAGGATGCTGGACTTTGGTCTGATCCAGCAGGACTCTTCTTATGTTCTCAAGGAAGTTGTTTAAATCAGACAGGTTCTCCAGAAAAAGTGCCCTTCTTCGGCCACAACACACTGCTGCTTAATAAGGCAATAATGTTTTTTAAAGCAACAAAAATAAAATTACAAAAATTAAGACAACTCACTTATAGAAGAATATCCTAACCAATTAAGTAGAGTTTATGAGATTTGTTAGTTTATTTTAATTCACTCTGCTCTGTAGGCTCAAAGATAGTTTACAATGTGCTAGTACTTAAAAAACCAGGGCATTTTTCAAATTCTAAATAATGTGAATGCAAACAACCTATTATAGAATGTTGATTAAGAAAAAGGTTTAGAATCATAGCCTGTTGATCCCAAGAGACAGGTATCCATTTTAACAGAGTCATACAAATAAGATAAACCTTTAAATAACAAATACAAAAACCAACAAAATTCTAGGGGTTTTTAATGAAACTGAGAGAAAGGGAAGAGGGGGAAGGTGGAAACCACAGTGTTGGAGCAAGGGGGAAGGGGTGTGGTGTTGGATGGCCATGGGTTGAGATCTGTGGTACACTGTCCTTGTCTAATGGCATAGTCAGCTCTGCCACTTTATGTATATCCCCTGCTCCCAAAAACAGGTGTACATACCTCCCCAACTCAAGATTATGGTAGTGCCTGGTGGCTAGACTAGTGGTTTGTTCAGGAGATGAAAAAGTTATTCTTTTGATTTTATTCTTTCTTGTAGACATGTCAAAAGTTACTACAAGCCTTGGGTATTAAAGGTCTGACATTCCAGCAAGGCCAATTAACAGTCCCTTATGTATATACCAACTGCACTGCAACACTGGGGTGCTATGGCTGTAGTATATTAGAACCTCTCATACTTATGCAGTATCCACTAGAGATTCTAGTCCTCTTGGTAGGCCCACTGCACTGCCAATAAAGTTGCACCGGTTTAATATGTGGTCATTTGAATGACTAATGCTTTTTGATGATCCCCCTTTATACACACTTAATACATATTAAGGAAGCAGTTTACTTTATATTATTGTTTTTCCTTAGTGCAGTGCATAGAAGAATGTCTGAGGTTTTTGTTTGTATTTATAGAGGCAATGTCATACACTATCAGATATTCTTGTGATTTATTTCTGCCACTTCATAATGAAGAGAACCACTTACTTATAATATCTGCAAACAAATTTAGCCACTTTACCCTAGAGAATATCCACTGGGTTTTCCAAAGCCTGATTAACAAGTGTCTAGAGACTGTTGTTCCCAGGACTATCAGCCTTTAGTTATTCCTTCCTTTAATTGTCATTCAAGGCCAATGTAATGACACTAGCACTCTCCTGCTCTTTCTACCCTGCTCAGCTTGTGATAGAAGAGGCCATTTCTCCATGAAATTTAACTTAAATCATTATAATACAATATTAAAAATAGAGAGGGAAAAAACTTGTGTCCTAAGAAGCTTTGAATCCTGATATACTGCAAGCAAATTCTTTAAGTATGGTTTCTGACATATTATTTAAAAACGATTTGACTACTCAAAAAGGCAAAAAGTGTTTAATTCATTATCATGCATCTCTGACTTAAGATATATAGATTTGAAAATCTCTATTACTAATTTAAATTACACTTTTTCCTCTCTACAGGCAACAGTTATATTAGTTTGTTGAAATAGTAGTGAATCACATCAAAGTAGTGGGCTACATTTTATAATATATCTAAATAACTATTCTATTTTCCCAGCATGTTGCTGTATACTTTAAGTATTAATATTATGACTCCATCGTATAAGAACATAGCTTTTTATTTGAAATAAATTTTCCTCACACTGTACTTTAGCAATGTTAAAAATAATGCTAAATAAGTAGCTATCAAGCAATAAAGCAGTATCATTTACCCTAGCAGCACATAAGAAATGTTTTCACCTAGTCATAAAAGACTCATGAAAGAAGCCTGCAGATATATCATTCTCATGCAATATGACCTTGTAAACTAATAATTCTAGGTGCAAAGTTTAGGCACAGACTGCATCTGATATTTTTGCTACATTCATAAGTATTTGTGTTGCAAGATGTCGGGTCAAATGTCAGAAGGAACTCAACTTTTTTATTTCTTAGTTTTGCGCACTCATTGGGCCCCTCTTGTTTAAAACAGAATAGGATTCATATAAGAGACTATTCACGTAAAGCTTGATGAATGCTTTATTATCACACACACATTCTCTCTTTCTCCCTTTCTCATACACCCCCCCCTCAATCTTGCAGTCTTGTCTGATGATTTGGGACCAGGCTACCTTAAGACCGCCTTCTCCCATATGAGCCTGCCCGGGTCTTAAGATCCTCGGGAAAGGCCCTTCTTTCAAGACTGCCACCTTCAGAGGCATGTTTGGTGGCGACATGAAAGACGGCCTTCTCGGTGGCCACTTCCAGGTTGTGGAACTCCCTGCCAAGGGAGCCCAGCTTTGCTCCCCCTCTCCTGTCCTTCTGGTGGCAGGCAAAGACTTTTTTTATTCAAGCAGGCTTTAGCATGTTGGGTTGGATGTTGCTTTTATTCTGTTATTGTTGTATTTGTAATTGTATTTAATACATTTGTGTTATTATTGTTTTAATCACGTTTTATTTTTTAAGTTGCCTTGCGTGCTATTTTTCTTGGTAGAAAGGAGGGGGTACAAAATAAACAAACAAACAAACTTAGTGATACTGCTTACCAAAAATAATACCTACACAATACACACGTGAACACAGGTTCACATGTCATGTTTCACCATGGTTTAGTGTGATGTGAATGAGCTGGAACAAGCCCAACCTTGTGCACTCCCCCTCCCCTCTCCTCATGGCTGGGAGGAGAACTTTGGTGGTGGTGCTGAGATTCTAATCTCAGCTTGCCATTTCATGCAAACCACCAACTGTGGTTTATAATGAGCTCTGGTTAGTTTAAGAAGTGTGCCAATGTAGCTACTGACTGGGTCACGTCAAAAACATAATGCATACAAACAATAAATAGACAGTGCAATCATGGAATCAACTAGAGAGGATGGGACCCTTAACTTAATCCTGAGTAGAGCCCAGGATCTGGTCCAAGATATAAATGTTACTGAGCTGCTTGGGAAGAATGATACTATGGTTATCAAATTTAATATCTATGGAAACTTGTCCAGAAAATCCAAAAGTCACATTTGATTACAAAAGAAGAAACAACTAAAAAATGAGGGAATCTGTTACAAGGAGGTTAGAATTTGGAAGGCCAATCCTTCTCGCAAAGCTTGGAGATTATTTAAAACTACAAGAATAGAAGCTAAATGAAATGTGTAATACAGATTAGAGAAGATATAAACAAATCCAAGAGGATTCCAGGTGTCAAGGAAGAAGTCTTGGCCAAATGAGGCATAGATTGTGGCAGAACAAATACATTAACAATGAGACAAGTAAAATGGGAATTTGAGCATATTGCTAAAACATTAAGATATTCCCTTTAAATATTAAATATGCAATTTTCTTTAAATACATCAGAAAGTACAGAAGTAGGTAGATGTTAGATGACAAAGGTGTGAAAGTATATGTGGAAAAGGATATTGTGGAGAAGAAAAATCATCTATATTGTGGTTTTCGTTGTAGAAGATGCTGGAGCAGCTACTGAAAAACTACGGAGGATGACAAAAGCTGAAGTTCTAGAACTAAAAGTGTACGAAGTCACCATGAACTGGATATACCAGAGAACACTTATAAAATTCAAATGTGACGTTGCTTTTCTTCAGAAAAATATGCATTATTTTTCATGCATTAAAATAATTTAATTAAAATCAGGCATCTAAAGAGAGGATAGGTACCTATCCAATACACCACCAAAGCATGAAAATGTGTAAACCAGTCCTTGCTCATTAATATAGAAGCTGGCTTCTCACATCCTGTTCTCAGTGCATGGGGAGCGGGGACTGCAGGATCATGTCCGCTGCACTCACCCCCTGACCTGCATGCAGCCACCAGCCTGACCCTGCCCTTTGCACTTTGGGCCACAGGTGAAAACAGGCCCTATGTGCATATACGTGATTGGGAAACCTGCCATGACCATGGTTCCCAATTGCATAGGGCTCCTTCTCACCTTTGGGCAAAAACACAAAGGGAATGGGGATGAGGACAGTGGCTTTACACAAACTGGAAGGCAGAGCTTCCAAACTCAGCAGTTTGTATAATCCCACTCCTCTGCATCTGTTGACTGAACACATGTAGGGCAGCAGCATGAGAAGAGGGGTAAAATGATTACACGTATGTCTGCATCAGCCATAACAGATTGACTTTCAATAGTCCCCTATAGCAATTCAATCACACTATTCAAATAGAACTCATTTGGGGGAGACTCATCAACTGTTGAGTAATCAAGGCGATATTCCTCTGTATGCCTCTGTGTATTCCAGTTGCTGGGGTAACATGAGTGGAATGGTGCTGCACTCAGGTCCTACTTGGGGGGTTTCCACAGGCAGCTGGTTGGCCGCTGCATGAACCAAATGCTGGACTAGATGGATCCTTGGTCTGATCCAGCATGTTCTTATGTCCTAGCATAAGAACTACCCCAATTATCTTCACATTAAATTCTCTGATTATTAAATTGTGTCCTGTCTAAAGTGAAGTTTGATATAGCAATGTTATGATTACTATTTACTGAAGTGAAAGAGAAGCGTAGAAGAAACAGATGGTGTTAAAGTACATTCCACCACCTCACCTCACCCTAACCAACAACCAACCACCAAACCTGGCAGTTTGCATTTTGGAAGATTTCTCCCTTGTACATTATGTGTCTGAATCGATTGTGTGAGTTCTTTGATCTGAGTTCTCTGATATTGATTTGGCAGCTTTATACAGCATATAAATTATATTATATGATTTGACATCCAGAGAGCTGTCACTTAATTTGACCCAGCTACAGCATGGTCCAAAATGCCTTTTACTGAGAGACTTTTGTGCAGTCAGAGAAGGACTTGCAGAATGAGCCAGAGCACAATTTGGGAGGCACAGGCACCAGGTAATACTGATATCCAGCTTATAGGGATTTTGATAATTTGGGGCTAGTAATGTTAGGGTTTGGGCTCACTCTTGGTAGGATTTTAGGATTTTCCTAAATGTTAGGATTCTAATGTTAGGATTTTCTCTAGCTGGCTGGAATAACACTTTGGATTTCCAGGAGAAAAGGTTCAAAAAAGATTAACCATATGAATGTATTACTGTATATTCTACTCCACGGGCCCAAGCAATAAGGGGCCCTACAAAGCAAATCAGAGCCCACATTTTAAATTAATTCAGCAAAAGATAATTGCTTAAGGCCATGTGGTCGTATAAGGAAAATGCTGTTGCTTTTTTCCTTTCTTTTTTTAATTCAGAACTATACTTCAGGCTTTGCTAAAGTCCACACTGAAATATATTTCATCCTCTATGTTCAGCCCTCCAGGGCATATTAAGTTGCATTCCAATCCCATAGCAAGTAACATTTCAGTTTAGCATGATTGGCAGGTCATTTTAGAACAGATTGTACTACTCTTTACGACTGTATTACTTTTGATGTACAGAGTTTCTGGGTTGAGCTTCAAATCCCTGATACAGCAAGCCCATTAAATTAGCTGCGCTATTCCCAGCATGTGAACAAACAAAAAGAGTTCAAAGTGTAGTGCTACAATCAGCAAAAAATAAAATAAAAACTAAGTGGCTTACAGCAATACTTCTGTGTTACAATTTATTAAAACAAATACATATGTATTTATTAAAATTTGTGGAAGAAACAAAAATATATTTCAGTGTTTTGCCACAAACAGAAACGCGTATCATACAGAATCTACATGATCTCTTCATTGTTCCCTCTGGATCTTGCAGATTCAAGTCTTTCCATCCCCTCCTGGCCCCACCTATCAGAATGCCCCCTTTTCACCTTCCCCAACCACTTCTGAGGAAGAGAAGCCACTGTGGAGCTTTCCACACTGGCTGGAAGGGTGGGGAATCCTCATGCATCCTCATGCAGTTTTCCCCTCCTGATGCTGTAGCTGTATCTATGGCCTCAAGAGGGGAAATCACCTATATCCTATAGTCCTTGCAGGGCCGGCCCTAGCATGACGCAGGGTCAAGTGCCCGCATCAGGAAGAGCAGTGCAGGAAGAGTGGCGAATTGCACTGCTCCTCCCTTTCCCCACCCGGAGGGCTTGCCTGCACAAGGCAGCCTTGGCCAAAGGAGGACGCCTGGGCCGGCAATCACAGCCTCCCCCCTCCCCCCGAGCTGGAAGAGCCAGCCCACCCACTTAGCCAGTGGGACTGTGGCATGGCTGCTGCTCCATCCAGTTTTAGTGGGAAGGAGCCACTGGAGAGCAGTGTGGTGGTGGATGCTGGCCAGGCAACTAAGTTATGGGCTGTTGCTGCTGTGATAAGGGAGGGAGGAAGTAGCTGGCGGGTGTTGCTGGGGTGGATTGAGCCCATGCCTCCTGTGTCTGCCACGACGGAAAACACAGGAGGGGGCAACAATGACATGCCCACACTAGCTTTCCAACACGGAGGAGGAAATTGGAATGTGCGGTCGGGATCAGTGGCCAAGACAGATGATCTGATTGGGATTGGGGCACCCTTGTCAAGTCTCTTGTCAAGGGCTCCTTGGAGGGCTCTCTCAGTCTAATCTAGTAGCCAAGTTTAGATGCAGACAAAGGGATTCTTTTTAAAGTTTTAGTCTTCTTTTACAACTTACAACTCTACAGGTAGCAACTAGATCTGAGCAGCAGCATCCCTATGCCCTAAGTTGGAACAGTTGGTCCCCATTTGAAAAGCAATTACTGGCAGACCCCTGAAAATAAGGACTAGGGAGAATCCCTCCCCTTTTCCCTTGGATCCTCTGGGCGCAACCGTTTTTTGAGCGCCAACCGGGCGCTACGCCTCCCTTCTGCGCTCTCCATTTGGCGCTGCTCTCTGCGTCTGCGCCGCGCATCCAACCAGTCTGCTATCGGTGCTGGGTCACTCCCTGGACTGCTTTCTAATCTAGGAATGTGGGTGGGAGGAATCTCTGTCAGCTGCGGGCCCTGGGAAAAAGGGGCGCGCTTCTCTCCCAGGAGCGACTGCTCTTCCTCCGAATCAGAACTACTCTGGGATTCTATGGGCTCAGTGTCCACCCTGACATCTCTTATGCTGGAGTGAGGGGAAACCAAGGGTTGAAGCACATGTTGCCTGTGTGCGGGCAGGGTGCGTGTATGTGCACACACATGCAAGCAATGGAACACAACTGCAGCTCCGGCCTCCTATCTCTTGGCCATCGTCTCTGGGAACTGTGGATTGGGACCATACTGCAGGGGAAGCCGTGAGCAAAGTGAGAGCACCTTCTCTCAGGGAGGTGCAACGTAGAGGCTTGGTCATGTGGAAAGTGCAGCAACCTCATCCTCTCACTGGCTGATCTGTGCTGGGGATTGGGCCCAACGAGCCCAGTCCTCCCCCACACACACACACCAGTGAGAGGGAGGTGAGTGAGACGGCCGGCCCTATTAATATCCTTTGTAAGAGTTGGTTTCTGCCAGTTCTTCGGATTTATCACATAAACCTATGCATGTCTGCTCAAAAGTCAGACCGACCCATTGTGTTCAGTTGCCAATTGGGCTTCCTCCCAGATAAGTGTGCAGATTAGCAGCCTTCCCAATATCTTCGTAAATTTAATCTAAACGCCAGTATTTGAATTATATAATTAATTACTGAAATTTCTATACCACCCAACTGACAAGTGCCATCGTTAACAATCATTTGATGCATCTTATCTTTGTTCATGCTCCAGCACAATCTGGGACATAAAAGGAGAGGCTGAAGTGAACTTGGTCTCTCCTCTCCCAGAGTGCTGCTGGAATCTGAAAGGGGAAGAAAAAGAAGAAAAGATTTCCAGTACCCCAAGGCCCTTCCTGGGTCAAGAGCATTCAGCAGTGCCGTTCTCCACCAGTTTCAGGTTTGCAACATCACAGGAGCACTAAAGCAATTCCTATCTGTCCCTGCTTTTTTTAGGATGCCCCACCCACCCTTTTTCAAGCAAATATGATGTAGTAATAAGCAAGCAGTTCCTTTGGGGGGGGGGGTGTCTTGTGTCACCTTAGAAACAGTGTTACAGCACAATCCTAAGTATGTCTATTGAGTTCAATATGACTTACTTTGAGGTAAATGTGCATAGGATTACAGCCTAAAAAAAAGAAAGGAGGGTGGAGAAAAGGAAGGAGTAGGGGGTATCGATGAAGGCACTACAGAAATAGGATGCTATGGGATGTTTAATCATGTTTAAAGGCTATAATAAGTAACGTAATGATTAATGCCTCTAAACATATACAGAGTGCCTCTCCTTTAGTCATGCATAACAGCATTTCAGTCCTAGTCAAATAATCACAACACTGAAAACGCTATACATGGTAAATGTTTCAATTTTAAATTAAAGTAAGTATTATCCTTTTCTATAACTTAGGAGTGTTTACTCCTAAGTAAGTGTGTTCAGCTTCAGGGAAGCAGAAGGGAATCCTATTTTATTCCTGTAGTGTGACATAATGAGTTAAAGGCTCAACCTTCTGCATGTATAGACAAGAAAAAATCCTATAACTCCCAGAACTCCTAGCCAGCATAGCCGCCTGAGGCATACTGAGCATTGTAGGACTTTTTTCTGTCTAAACATGCATAATATTGCACATTGAGTTTAAAACGTGAAACTCTACACATGTGTGGAATCTTTAAAAAAATTAACAGGGTTGCCATTATTACTATTACTATTGCTCTAGCACCAGGAATGTAGCAGCTGTGCAATGTGGAAGGTATACCTGCCTTCTGAAGTGAAGTGATGCATTTTAAGATAAAAAGGGGGCTATAAGCCTGTCACATCCAGCATCCAAAATTGCTTAACAACACCACTGTAAGCTGATGCCTGACTGTGCAGAAAGAGGTGCCCAGCCAATTACTACGCTTTGCCATTGTAGGTAATGAGGCTCCTGTCAAGGAAAGGGCAGGACAGGTGCACTGGCTACTGACATGTCCAATGGAGTGCCAGAGGCTTTCTTCACCTGTTGCTTCTTCCAAGCTGCCCAGGCCCCTTACCTGGGGTAGGGACGGAAGTGGTTTTGCTGGCGAAAAGGGATGCGAGTAGCAAAATTTGGACTTGGGCCAAGGTAATATGTGAGTGCGTAGTGTGGCTTGGCTTGGCTTGCTTGAGTGAGTGTGTCTGGATCTCCTTGGCTCTGAAAGCATCTTTCTGGAGTGCACCTGCTGGTGGCATGATCCACGAGGCCAGGCTCTGGCGGGTGCCCAGTCCTCCTTGACAGCAGCGGCTTGCACTTGCTAGAGAAAGGTGAACAGATGCGAAGAAGCAGAGGGACCTCTTGTTCTTTTGTGTTCAAAAGCCACAGAGCGTCTTGTAGCATCTTTCACAAATTTATTATGACATAATAAGCTTTCATGGACTAAAGACCACAAATGCCCAAATAACTTGACTGGCTTTTCGTATTATACACCTTGACTAGGCGGGGGCAGGGGCATCATTTGCTGTTCCGCCTCAGGCAGCAAAATGTCTTGGGCTGGCCCCGAGTCCTTGGGACGCTCTCCAAAAGACCACAAGGTTTCTCTGTAGGTGTTTCTATTCCATGTTGAAAATACTGGTCTCTGGCTCTAACAAGAGGGTATCTATTTTCAGTAGCACTTCGTGACTCATAGTTTTACCTTTACCTATTTTCAGGCTGTGTCTAAAGTACAGACAGGCAAGTCAGCCAGCAGATGTAACAGTTCACTCAGTCAAAGCATGCTGCACGCCTACCTTAGTCTTCTCTTTACAGACTACTATTACATCCCTTCTATAGTGATAATGGTGCAGTGGTGCAGCAGTGCAGCTAGGGCTGGACCTTGGGGCCGAAGCCCAGACCCCTGCAGCCAAGCTTCCCACCCACATGATCACTCAGACAAGGACAGGTGATAATGGGCAGCAGACATAAACTCTATTCCTGTACTCATGATGGTGCTATGTTTTAAATTAGTTTAAAATGTGAAGTTGTACATGCTCAGACTATTTCTTTAAAAAAAAAAACCAGGGTTGGCAAACAGTTTTTTTTAGTTGTCTGGGTTTTTTTTAAAAATAGAAGCAGTTGTAAAGCATGGAATACAGGTGATGGGGAGAGAGAAACATTGGTTGTATGCTTCACACCTGAGATAATACAATTGGCTGTCTAAAGGGGAACCCCATAAGACCATTAAGTCCATAAGATCTAAAATTACCCAGCTGAGACTACAATGGTGTAAAAATTACACTACAATGGTGACATAACCTTCCCACTTCACCCCACTTTTTATGAATTTGTAGAGCGTCCAGATTTTTATTTACATAATTAGGTGAACAGTTCATAAAGGACTAGGCACTGCTGATCTTAGCGTTGTTGATATTCACTATTTTAAAAAACAAATGAGACCACAACAAAATGTTGCAGTGTGGAGTGTTCCAGCTGGCCAGGCCTTCTTCAGAATGCTCCGTTCCATTCTCATTCCTTCCCACATCCCTTGAGTTTTCCATTTCCACCCAGTTGCATGCTCAGTTCCACCCTGAGCATGCTAAATCCTCATTGGGCTGTTTTGGAGTGGTTTGTTTGGGGGAGGGGTTGCCCTCTTTTTATTATTTTGAAATACTATTTCTACTTCTGCCAACCCAGGGATTCTCCCAAACATACTGGTATCTTCCTGTTGTTTCTCAGTACCCCATTTTGGCTACATAGCCATCATAACTCAGCACCCAAGTTGGCTATTACCATATACCCATGTTTGAATTGAAGTGATGGGGACAGGATGGCACAACCCTGAAATGATGCGGGGTTTATTATTTTTATTTTTTATTTAATAATATTAAATGCTTTGTTCACAAAATACTGAGAAATGGCACCACTCACTGCTTTTTGCAGGTACCCCAATATCGTACAACTCCATTCCACATGTCAGTCATGACAGCAACTAATGGGCAAAAATATTTCTGCAAAAGAAGCACAATTTTGAGCAAACACATGTAGATTGAGTGCAGAAAATGAGAAATAGGTGTGTACTTATATCTAGCAGGTAAACTCCCCTTGACTCAGTTTGACACAGAAACAGCTATTTTCCTAAAAGGTTGGACAATTTTCTTCCAAGCCCAATTCTGGATTTGGAAAATGATCTCATCGGGAGTGCCATAAGTCTAAATACTTCCAGTATCCTGCGATTCTCCTAACTAAAGCCCTGTGAACCCTTACATCCTGTACTGCCACCCCTTTCCCATCCACTTACCCAGTTGCAGGGCTGGAGCAATGGCTAGGGTTCCCTAGGAGCCTCTTTATGAGGCTTTCCTCCCTGGTGCCTGGAAAGCTGCTGTTGCCAAGCACAGACCTGGCAAAGGTGAAGTACAGGATTGCAGCTTGAGATCGATAAGTCAAGGAACACCTAATTACTTTGAATGAGTTCAAATCTCCAGGGCCAGATGAACTGCACCCTAAAGTAATAAAGGAACTGGCAGAAGAACTCTCAGAGCCATTGTCTATTATCTTTGAGAAATCATGGAGGACAGGTAAAGTGCCAGATGACTGGAGGAGGGCTAATGTTGTCCCTATCTTCAAAAAGGGTAAAAAGGAGGAACCTGGGAACTACAGACCAGTCAGTTTGACATCAATCTCTGGGAAAATTCTGGAGCAGATGATAAAGCAATCCAGCTGTAAGCACCCTGAAAACAATGCAGTGATTACTCGAAGCCAACATGGATTTGTCAAGAACAAATCCTGCCAGACGAATCTGATCTCATTTTTTGATCAAGTCACCTCCCTTGTGGACTGTGGGAATGCTGTGGACATCATATACCTCGACTTCAGCAAAGCTTTTGACAAAGTGCCCCATGAAAGCCTGATGAGCAAACTTGCTCAAAGTGGGCTAGATGGAACAACAATCTGGTGGATCCACAGTTGGCTACAGAATCGGACTCAAAGAGTGCTTATCAATGGGATTTTCTCAAACTGGGGAGAAGTAATGAGTGAGGTACTGCAGGGCTCAGTCCTGGGCCCAGTGCTCTTCAACATTTCTATTAATGACTTGGAGGAGGAGGTGCAGGGAATGCTGATCAGGTTTGCAGATGACACAAAATTGGGCGGGATAGCTAATACTTTGGAAGACAGAAACAAAATTCAAAGTGGTCTGGATAGACTAGAGCACTGGGCAGAAAACAACAGAATGACATTTAATAGGGATAAATGCCAAGTTCTGAACCTAGGGAAAAGAAACCAAAGGCACAGTTACAAGAGGGGCGATACTTGGCTCAACAACACTACAAGCGAGAAGGATCTTGGAATTGCTGTAGACCACAAGCTGAATATGAGCCAACAATGTGATGGGGCTGGAAAAAGGGCAAATGCTATTTGGGGCTACATTAGTAGAAGCACAGATTCCAAATCCCAGGAAGTACTAGTTCCCCTCTACTCAGCACTGGTTAGGCCTAATTTGGAGTACTGTATCCAGTTCTGGCCACCGCACTATAAGAAGGACTCAGACAAGCTGGACAGGGTTCAGAGGAGGGCAACAAAGATGATCAGGGGACTGGAAACAAAGCCCTATGAAGAGAGACTGAAAGAACGGGGCATGTTTAGCCTGGAGAAGAGAAGACTGAGTGGAGATAGGATAGCACTCTTCAAGTACTTGAAAGGTTGTCACAGACAGGAAGGCCAGAATTTCTTCTCAATCATCCCAGAATGCAGGACAAGGAATAATGGGCTCAAGTTACAGGAAGCCAGATTCCGGCTGAACATCAGGAGAAACTTCCTGACGGTTAAAGCAACACAACAATGGAACCAATGACCTAGGGAGGTGGTGGGCTCTCCCACACTGGAGGCCTTCAAGACGAGGCTGGACAGCCATCTGTCAGGGATGCTGTGACTTGGATTCCTGCATTGAGCAGGGGGTTGGACTCGATGGCCTTGTAGGCCCCTTCCAACCCTACTGTTCTATGATTCCACACAACCAGGTAAGTTGGGGGAAGGGACGGAAATTAAGTGCTGGCTGGTGGCAGAATCAGGGCCAACACCAATATGAACCAGGCCTGAATTTGGAGGGTCTGGGCTTGGTTTGCATTCCAAACTCCCCCAGTTTCAAATTCTATTTATATAACACATACACAAAAGAGAAATTTATTGTACATTTGACCCCACAGTTTTTCAACTGCAGACTTATCTCCTTTTTTTCCTTGCTACAATCGCTGCTCCAGCTCCAATTATTACCTCAGTTTTACATTCTCCACTTCACTGAAACGACTGTTAACAAGAAATTTAATGAATATTGCACACTAAATTACATATCATCCTCATCCTCTCCAACCACTCATTCAGCTCTAAAACCATTGCCTTTAGCCATTCATCTATAGAAACATATCTCTCTGAAAGTTCTCTAAGCATCAGTAGTTCCATTCTTGGGGAGGTCCAGAGAGATCAGCTTTGCTGAATGAAGAATCCATACAATAGCTCCAGGCGAAGAGCAATGACATTTTTATTTTTATTTTTTTGTTTTCTTGTGAAATTTATATACCACCTAACTGGCAAATAACTTCAGGGCAGTTTGCAATAATACCCCCACCACACAGACACACACACACATACTATAATAAGGAAATAAAAATACAATTTAAAATATCAAAATACAATGTTAAAAATTAAAAATCTTTTAAAAATAATTAAAGAGAAAGCGGTAATAATCAAAGCAGCAGATTAACAATTAAATGCCTGCTGGAAGAAGAAGCTCTTAATCTGCCATATAAATGTATACAATGAAAGTGCAAGGCAGATCTTCCTGGGAAAGGCATTCCACAGACCGAGGGCCACTACTGAGAAAGCTCTTTCCATGGCACAAAGGAACATGGGAAAATTATCCTTTCCCCCTATATAGGAACGTAGGAGGCAGCCTTATACTGAGTCAGATCACTGGTCCATCTAGGCCAGTATTGTCAACACTGATTAGAAGTGGCTCTCCAAGGTTTCAGGCAGGAGTTTTTCTAGTCCTACCTGTAGATGCTGGGGATTGAACCTGGGACCTTTTGGATGCAAAGCATGTGTGCTCTACAATTGAGCTACAGCCCTTCCAAATTCCTTTGTGAATGGCAGCACCCAGGGAAGAGCCTCCAAAGATGATCTTAGCAATTTGGCAGGAACATATGGGAGAACGCACTCCTTCAGCGAAGACACTGGGCCCGTTTGCATGATCAAACAAACCACTGTGGCTTGTTTTAATCCCTGCCACATGATAGCACATGCCAGGGCATTTTCTTAATTACCTGCCCAGGCACAGCTTGTTGTGCAGTCCGAGCCTGCGCAGCATGACTTGTTTGAGGGGGGGGAACCACCCTCAAATAATGCTATAAAAAGGTAAAGGTAAAGGTGTCCCCAGCCAGTCGTGTCCGACTCTAGGGTGCGGTGCTCATCTCCATTCCTAAGCCGAAGAGCCAGCACTGTCCGAAGAAGCTTCCGTGGTCATGGCCGGCATGACTGAACACCAAGGTGCACGAAACGCTGTTACCTTCCCCGCCAAATCGGTACCTATTTATCTACTTGAAATTTCTTGCTTTCAAACTGCTAGGTTGGCAGGAGCTGGGACTGAAGACGGGAGCTCACTCCGTCACGCGGCACTTGGGTCTCAAACTGCTGTCCTGCCGACCTTCCGGTCTGCAGTTCAGCGTCTTAACCACTAAGCCACCGCAGCCCATAAAATAATAATTATTTTATATAATAATTAATAATGCTATATAATAATGCTATGCCGGGGATTAAAACAAGCCATGGTGGCTTGTTTTGATCGTGCAAACCAGGTCGTTCTATGTTCATTGGTGATGGGAACAGGCTGTATGTCTAAGTTTACTTTTCTTCAAATTTCTAGGAACATCCACAGCACACACAAAAGCACGAATAGCTAAAATCTGATTTAAAAGGGGGGGAAAAAACCCTCAGACCGGTAACATTAATGAGGATATTTTCCATATCCCCTATCAACTCATTATAAATATACTGTAGCACAGCAGAAGTCAATCTTTGTGAGGTTGACAGAGAAAGGATTCGGAATTAATGTTTAGTAAAAAAAAAAAAAAGTATCTATTTTCTGCATTAGATGGAATTATTCTGCCATCCTTTCACTAATTTCCATAGCATTATCAAAACGATGGTGGAGTTTAAAGTTTATGTAGGGATGGACGAAAGGGACTTACCTTGTCCCACAGCTTGCTTCGTGGTGGGGGGGAGGCACTTCGCTTCTCCCCCCGAAGTTCAGGTGAGGGGGGGAGGCGCCCCGCCTTGCCCAGCCGAAATTCAGGCCAGGGGGGGAGGCGCCCCATCCCTCGCCGTCAAAAAAAAAAAGTACAGTAAAAAAACAACAACACACACCCGTGATAGGCTACGTGACGATTTACGTAGCCTATCACGGCTAGATTTCCAAAGTCAGCCGTGATAGGCTACGTAAATCGTCACGTAGCCTATCACGGATGACTTTGGAAAAAAAAAAGCGCATACGCAAATGGCGGTGCCCCATGGGCACCGCCATTTGCGTTCCTTATTTGGACAGGGGTAGTCTACGTAAAGATTTACGTAGACTACAGCAAAAATAAGGGCAACGCAAATAGATTTACGTAAATAAATCTTTACGTAGACTACCCCTGTCCAAATAAGGAACACAAATGGCGGTGCCCATGGGGCGCCGCCATTTGCATACGCGCTTTTTTCTTTCCCCCAAAGTCACCCGTGATAAGCTACGTGACGATTTACATAGCCTATCACGGCTGACTTTGGAAATCTAGCCGTGATAGGCTACGTAAATCGTCACGTAGCCTATCACGGGTTTTTTTTTTAACTTTACTTTTTTATTTCGTAATAGTGGCGGTGGCAGCCAGTCGGGAGACCGGCCGCCGCCCCCACCCCTGCCGAAACGCCGCCAGGACCCGCCGCCGAGAGGGACATTCGCTGAAGGTAAGTCCCATCCCGGGGGGGGCGGGGGGCTGGTGGAGAATTTCCCCACCAATTTCGGGGGGCCGAATGCGTCGGCACTCGGCCTCCCGAAGATTCGTGGAGAAATTCTCCGCCAACCCTGAGTTTTTGCCTTTAGCCCACCTATGCAGAGTTCCAGAGAATAGCAAGGAGAGACAAGAAGTCCTTCTTAAATGAACAATGCAAAGAATTCTAGGAAAACAATAGAATGGGAAAGACTAGAGATCTTTTCAAGAAAATCGGAGATCTCAAGGGAACGTTTTGTGCAAGGACAGGCATGATAATGGACAAAGAAGGCAGGGACCTAACAGAAGCAGATGAGATTCAGAAGAGGTGGAAAGAATACACAGAAGAACTATACAGGAAAGGTCTTAATGTCCCTGATAGCCATGATAGTGCGGTCACTGAACTTGAGCCGGACATCCTAGAGAGTGAAGTCAAGTGGGCCTTAGGAAGCATTACTAACAAGAAAGCTAGCAGAGATGACAGTCTTCCAGCTGAGCTATTTAAAATCCTAAAAGATGTAGGGATGGCGGAGAATTTCTCCCCGAAACTTCGGGGGGCCGAGCACCAACGTGTTCGGCCCCCCGAACAAGTTTCAGGGAGAAATTCTCCGCACCCCCACGCACCCCGCACCCCCCCCGGGACGGGACTTACCTTTGCCGAATGTCCCTCCTGGCGGCGGGTCCAGCCGGCGGTTCGGCGGGTGTTCGTGCGGGGCAGGAGCGGCAGCCAGCCTTTCGACCGGCTGCCGCCGCTGCCATTGCAATCAAAGAAAAAAAAAACGCCCCCGTGATAGGCTACGTGACGATTAATGTAGCCTATCACGGCTAGATTTGCAAAGTCAGCCGTGATAGGCTACGTACATCGTCACATAGCCTATCACGGGAGACTTTTTTTAAAAAAAAGCACGTACAGATAATGGCGTCCCCCATAGGGAGCCGCCATTCCCGTTCCTTATTTGGTCGCTGTAGTCCACGTAAATCCATCACAGGGGCGATTTTTTTCTTTTTTAACTTTTTAGTTCGCGGCCGGGCGAGGCGAGGCGCCTCCTCCCCGGCCTGAATTTCGGCCGGGCGAGGTGGGAAGCCTCCCCCCCGGCCTGAATTTCGGCCGGGCGAGGCGGGAAGCCTCCCCACCCCGGCCTGAACTTCGTGGGGGGAGCAGCGAAGCGCCTCCCCCTCACCAGGAAAAGCTTCGAGGACAGGTAAGTGACTTTCGTCCAGGAGTACGACAAGGCTGCATATTGTCGCCCTATTTATTTAATTTATATGCAGAGTACATCATGAGAAACGCCAGGTTGGATGAATCACAGGTCGGAATTAAGATTGCTGGGGGAATTATCAACAACCTCAGATACACAGACGATACCACCCTAATGGCAGAAAGCGAAGAAGATCTAAAGAGCCTCTTGTTGAGGGAGAAAGAGGAGAGTGCAAAAGCTGGTTTGAAACTCAACATTAGAAAAACTAAGATCATGGCATCTGGCCCCATCACTTCCTGGCATATAGAAGGGGAAGAAATGGAAGCAGTGACAGATTTTACTTTCTTGGGCTCCAAGATCACCACAGATGGTGACTGTAGCCATGAAATTAAAAGACGCTTGCTCCTTGCAAAGAAAGCTATGGCAAACCTAGATAGCATAGTAAGAAGCAGAGACATCACCTTGCTGACAAAGGTCCGTCTAATCAAAGCTATGGTTTTCCCAGTAGTAATGTATGGCTGTGAGAGCGGGACTATACGGAAGGCTGAGCGCCGAAGAATTGATGCCTTCGAACTGGAGTGCTGGAGAAGACTCTTACGAGTCCCCTGGACTGCAAGGAGGTCAAATCAGTCCATCCTAAAGGAAATCAACTCTGACTGCTCATTGGAAGGACAGATACTGAAACTGAAGCTGAAATATTTTGGCCACCTAATGCTTAGAGAAAACTCCCTGGAAAAGACCCTGATCCTGGGAACGATTGAAGGCAAAAGGAGAAGGGGACGGCAGAGGATGAGATGGCTAGATAGCATCACCGATGCAATGAATATGAACTTGAGTACACTCCGGGAGAGAGCGCAGGACAGGAAGGCCTGGTGTGCTATGGTCCATGGGGTCACGAAGAGTCGGACACAACTTAACGACTGAACAACAACAACAGGTTACTTATTAGAAAAGGAAATCAGGAACTGTGCAATTCTGGGAACAGTTAAAGCCAAGGCCTCACCACGTAATTGTGCTTATTTTCGACTAAAAACAGGTGGACCATATGCTTGTCACTGCCAGATGGATGCTATCCAATTCCAGCAGCACGTTCGGCTGTATGATGCAAACATGCCACACAAAAGCCCTGTGCAGAAGTCACATTGAGAGCCCATTCATAGTTAAACAAATAAATTTTTTTTTAAACAAATTATTGTAAACTTTGTTACGTGTCTTCTATCACAAAATGTGTAAGTGGACTAGACCTTTGATAAATCAGAATTTTTTATCACAGAAATTATTCTCCCCCCTTTGCCCCTAAACTATAAAAAGATGGAGAGACTTAAGGAGAAGGCAGGATATGTTATCACAGAGCAATGCCATGTGCCCTCATGTTATTCTATTGCACAATTTTATGTAAGCCTCTTTGGGGATCCTTATAGGTAGGCTGACCATATTTCCTTGAGACAAAAACGAGATATTGGGATGACAAAAACGGGATGGGGTTATGTAATATTCCATATTCATGAAAAACAACCTAAACTCACTGCAAAAGAACATGGAAAGAGGCTCAAATGAATAACACTAATTTATTGCATACACACACAAAAAACACTCATAAATATACATATATAAAATATTTATAAAGTATCACATGAGCAGTAAACAAATCTGTATGGCATACCACACTGAACACTCTAATGCAGGACTGGAGAGGCCAGACTGCAAAAAATCATAAACATACACCAAAAAGAAAAAAGAATGAACATCCCGACTGCTATCACAAGCCGGTATATGCTAATGTCCCAACGGAGAGTTCCGCTGTAATAAAAAAAATAGCTAACAGCCTGTTGAACCAGTCTTATGAGTCTTATAAGTCTGAATCAAACTGAATGTAGGGCAGAAAGAATCTCTGTGGGCGAAATGATGGTAGAAATGACAGTAAGACTCACCCTCCTGGCTCCCACACGCTGAATGGGGCTTAGCGACCGCCTCTTGAATTCCCCGCCACTGCAGACAAGCAAGGGCGCGGCGTTTGATCGTCACTAGCTCAAGAAGCCTGGCCCTGACTGGATAAAGTAAATGGAACTTCCTCTTTCGTCCCACTAGTAGTTTTACTGAACGCATTGATTAGCATAGAGCCTTATAATAAACGCATTCAGTTTTTTTAAAAAATTAAAAACCGGACAAAATTGACATTTATATTAAAATGACGGGACAGTCAGGAAATATGAAAAAAACATTACTGTCCTGTTTAAAACGGTACGTACGGTCAGCCTATTTACAGGCCACTCCGCCTCTGCTTGCTTGCTTATTTATTTATTTATTAAATGTATTAATCGCCCATCTGGCTGGTCAGCCAGCCACTCTGGGCGATGTACAAGCATATAATAAAACATTTTAAAACAATAAAATTCTACAATAAAAACATTTTCTAAAATACCCTAACCCACCCCAAATGCCTGCCTGAACAACCACATTTTTAATGCACGGCAGAAGCTCATTAAAGAGGGGGCATGGCAGAGTTCCCTAGGGAGGGAGTTCCACAGAGTGGGGCCACCACAGAAAAGGCCCTCTCCCTCGTCCCCACCAGTCTAGCTGTCCTGGCTGATGGGACAGAGAGAAGGCCATCCGAGGCTGATCTTGTTGAGCGGCCTGTCTGGTGTTGATGGAGGCGCTCCTTAAGATAGGCTGGGCCGGAACCATATAAGGTTTTAAAGGTCAAAACCAACACCTTGAATTTGGCCCAGAAAACAACTGGTAACCAGGGCAACTCCTTCAGCACTGGAGTGATGTGATTTTGCCGGCGGCTGCCTTTAATCAGGCGAGCCACCGCGTTCTGTACCAGCTGCAGCTTCCGAACCATCTTCAAGGGTAACCCCACATAGAGCACATTACAGTAGTCTAAAAGAGAGGAGTCCAGGGTATGTACTACCACTCCCGATGGGAGCAGATGGTCGGGAAGGAAGGGGCGCAGCCACCGTATCAGAAGGAGTTGATACAGCGCTGTCTGGCTCACAGCTGATACCTGAGCCTCCATGAACAGCTGGGAGTCCAAAATGACCCCCAGGCTGCAGACCTGGTCTTTCAAGGGTAGCTGTACCCCATTCAACACCAGGTCAACATCCCCCAGCCTCCTCTTGTCTCTCACCAAAAGTACCTCGGTCTTGTCAGTGTTCAGCTTCAGCTTAT
The DNA here is from genome assembly GCF_057233095.1 of Heloderma suspectum. NCBI lineage: Eukaryota > Metazoa > Chordata > Lepidosauria > Squamata > Helodermatidae > Heloderma > Heloderma suspectum. Next base: position 55,846,631 of record NC_139458.1, read on the forward strand.
TCCTCCCCATCCAGCCACTCACTGTCTCCAGACATTTGGACAAGGATTCTACGGCCAACCTTGGTGAAGATTTGAATGAGAGGTAGAGCTGCGTGTCATCCACATATTGATGACACCGCATCCCAAACCTCCTGATGATAGCCCCCAGCAGCTTCACATAGATGTTAAATAGCATCGGGGAGAGGATGGAATCCTGTGGCACCCCACAAGTAAGTGGCCACGGGTCCGAAACCTCCTCTTCCAGTGCTACCCTCTGGTACCTACCGGAGAGGAAGGACCGGAACCACCGCAATACGGTGTCTCCAATGCCCAACCTAGGGATGCACGAAAGTCACTTCCCTGGTCTTGCAGCTTGCTTGGCGGTGGGGGGGAGGCGCTTCGCTGCTCCCCCTTAAGTTCAGGCCGGGGGGGGGAGGCTTCCCTCCTCGCCTGGCCGAAATTCAGGCCGGGGGGGAGGCTTCCCGCCTCGCCCGGCCGAAATTCAGGCCGGGGAGAAGCGCCCCGTCTCCCCGGCCGCGAACTTCAAAGGAAAAAGAAAAAAAAAACGCCCCTGTGATAGGCTTAGGGGTGGACGAAAGTCACTTACCTTTTCTCGCAGCTTGTTCACAGTGGGGGGGAGCACTTCGCTGCTCCCCCCGCGAAGTTCAGGCTGGGGGGGGAGGCTTCCCGCCTCGCCCGGCCGAAATTCAGGCCGGGGAGGAGGCGCCTCGCCCGGCCGCGAACGCGCAAGTAAAAAAAAACAAAAAAAAACGCCCCCTGATAGGCTACGTGACGATTCACATAGCCTATCACAGCTAGATCTGCAAAGTCAGCCGTGAGAGGCTACGTGAATCGTCACGTAGCCTATTACGGGTGACTTTAAAAAAAAAACAAAAAAGCGCGTACGCGAATGGCGGCCCCCATAGGGAGCCACCATTCGCGTTCCTTATTTAGTTGCTGTAGTCTACGTAAATGTTTACGTAGACTACGGCGAAAATAAGGGCAACGCAAATAGCATTGCCCTTATTTTCGCCGTAGTCTACGTAAACATTTACGTAGACTACAGCGACCAAATAAGGAACGGGAATGGCGGCTCCCTATGGGGGCCGCCATTATCCGTACACACTTTTTTTTTTTTAAGTCACCCGTGATAGGCTACGTGACGATTGACGTAGCCTATCACGGCTGACTTTGCAAATCTAGCCGTGATAGGCTACGTCAATCGTCACGTAGCCTATCAGGGGACTTTTTTTTTTTTCCTTTTATTGCAATGGTGGGGGCGGCAGCCGGTCGAAAGACCGGCTGCCGCTCCCGCCCCACTCGAACACCCAACGAACCGCCAGCTGGATCCGCCGCCGGGAGGGACATTCAGGGAAGGTAAGTCCCGTCCCGGGGGGCGGTGCGGGGGGCGGTGGGGTGAGGAGGATTTCTCCCTGAAACTTGTTCGGGGGGCCGAACACGTTGGCGCTCGGCCCCCCGATGTTTCGGGGAGAAATTCTCCGCCATCCCTAGATAGGCTACGTAACGATTAACGTAGCCTATCACGGCTAGATCTGCAAAGTCAGCCGTGATAGGCTACGTTAATCGTCACGTAGCCTATCACGGGTGAATTTGAAAAAAAAAAAAAAGCGCATACGCAAATGGTGGCCCCCATAGAGAGCCGCCATTCGCGTTCCTTATTTGGTCCCTGTAGTCTACGTAAAGATTTACGTAGACTACAGGGACCAAATAAGGAACGTGAATGGCAGCCCCCTATGGGGGCCGCCATTAGCCGTAGGCTTTTTTTTTTTCTTTCAAAGTCACCCATGATAGGCTACGTGACGATTAACGTAGCCTATCACGGCTGACTTTGCAAATCTAGCCGTGATAGGCTACGTTAATCGTTACGTAGCCTATCACAGGGGCGTTTTTTTTTTTTTACTTTTCTTGTAATGGCGGCGGCGGCAGCCAGTCGAAAGACCGGCTGCCGCCCCCGCCCCTGACGAAGACCTGCCGAACCGCCGCTGGGACCCGCCGCCGGGAGGGACATTCATGAAAGGTAAGTCCCATCCCGGGGGGGCGGGGGGGCACGGAGAATTTCTCCCCAAACAACCTTCGGAGGACCGAATGCATTGGCACTCGGCCCCCCCAAGTTTCGGGGATAAATTCTCCCCCATCCCTAGCCCAACCCCTCCAGGCGGTCCAGGAGGATACCATGGTCAATGGTATCAAAAGGTGCTGAGAGGTCGAGGAGAACAAGGAAGGAGTATTCACCACTATCCAGAGCCCTCCTCATATCATCCACCAAGGTGATCAAGGCCGTTTCTGTCCCATGCCCAAGCCTGAAGCCTGACTGAAATGCGTATAATCGGTTTCTTCCAAGTGTGCCTTAAACTGCATCGCCACCACCCGCTCAATCACCTTGCCCCAAAATGGCAGATTCGAGACTGGGCAAAAGTTTTCAGAGCTTGGGGATCCAAGGAGGGCTTCTTTAAGAGCGGTCTTATCACTGCCTCCTTGAGGGCTGATGGCATCACTCCCTCCTCAAAGGAGGTATTCACCACCACCCTGATCCCCTCACCCAGTCTCTCTCTGCAGCCCATAATGAGCCAAGATGGGCAAAGATCAAGTAAGTAGGTGGTTGGCCTTAAAGATGAAAGCACTTTGTCCACTTCATCAGAAGGAAGAAGCTGGAACCGATCCCACAAAACCGGTTTGCCACAGGCCACCTCTTGCTCATTAATTGTATCCACAGCGCATGGATTAACACTCCTAATCTGATCAATTTTATCTGCAAAGTGCCTTGCCAAGGCCTCACAGGAGGCCTTAGAATGCTACAGTGGTTCTGGAGCCACTGGACCGACCAGGCTCCGGACCACTTGGAACAGCCTCCTGGGACAGCACTCTGCAGACGCAATAGAGGCAGCATAACATTCCTTTTTTGCTGCCTTCACCGCCATGTGATAGGCTGAAGATACAGCTCTAGCCTGTGTCTGATCACCTCTGGAGCGAGACTTCTGCCACCGGCGCTCTAGCCATCTCACCTCCTGTTTCAGAGCTCATAACTGTGGATTGAACCATGGTGCACTCCAAGCCCAGTTCAGGGAGAGAGGGCGTTTCGGAGCCACCTGATTTAATGCCCCAGTGATTGAGGCATTCCAGCCACCCACCAGAGTCTAGACCGAGTGGCCGTTGGTGTGCTCCAGAGAATCCCCAAGTGCGTTCAGGAATCCATTCGGATCCATAAGATGCCTGGGGCGGACCATTTTAATGGGTCCTCCACCCCTGCGGAGGGGTTGTGGAACCGAGAAGTCTAACGTCACCGGATAGTGACCATGACAAGGGGGTGGCGGACTCCCCACTTCTCCAGAAACAAACACAAAGTCTAGTACATGACCGGCTACATGGGTGGGCCCAGTTAGAATATGGTGCAGCTCCCAGGAAGCCATGGTCTCCATGAAGTCCCGAGGTGCTCCTGTGAGGATGGCCTCTGAATGTACGTTGAAGTCCTCCAACCTCAAGCACCTCGGCCAGGGAGTCAGTCGTGCAGCGGGTAGGGATGGCAGAGAATTCCGCCACGGAGCTCGGGGAGGCCGAATGCCAGTGCATTCGGCCCCCCGAAATCTGTGGCGGAACGGCCTGCCACCCCCCGCACCCCACCGCGGATCCCCCCGGGACGAGACTTACCTGGGGCGGATCTTCCTGGCAGAGGTGGCTTTGGCAGCGGCGGCTGGTCTTCCGACCAGCTACTGCCACCACCATCTGCAGGTGTTTTGTTTTTTACACCAACGTGATAGGCTACGTAAGTTTTTACGTAGCCTAAAACATCTGGGTAAAAAAAAAGGCATACGCAAATGGCAGCGGCTACGGAGCACAGCCGGCCAAGGAGGATTCCGGGGGGGGGGAGGAACTGAGCGCCTCCCCCCCCATCCAGGATTCCGGGGGGAGGGACGGAGCGCCTCCCCCCCACCATCAGCATAATCTGCGAACAGGTAAGTGATTTTGGTACATCCCTAGCAGCGGGGTGGATGGTACACGAGCAGAATCCCCAGACTGCCCTTCGGGCCCAACCTCCAGCAAAATGGAACCTCCAGCTGGTTCCACTGTGCTCACTGTGACTCACAGTGACTGCTTAAAAATGGGGCTTTCATGCTTCTAAAATTAACCCTGGAAAGTGGTGTAAATGCTAGTTTCCAGATCAGGTCAGGTCACCTAAGCTCTCTTCTGACCTCCTCTGCTGACCTACCCCAAATGTTTCCACTTGTTCAAATTATTTTAGAATGGTGATAGGGATGTACGAAACGACTTACCTGTTTCGTTTTGTACATCCATGGTGGGGGGGGAGGTGCTCCGTCCCTCCCCCCAAAATCCTCGACGGCTGGCTCCACTCCGCGGCAACTCCGCAGAGCCGCCAGCCAGGGCAGCCCGCAGCGACATCTGGCCACTGCTGGGCTACGCAGGGACACAAATGGCGGAAAGAAGCCCACCCACCGCCCCACCCCGCAAAAGGCGCCATTTGCGTCCCTGCAGAGGTGGTGATAGGCTATGTAAATATTTACGTAGCCTACTACGGCAAAAATAAAGGGATTGCAAATGGCAGCCTTCATAGCCACCTCCATTTGTTTTCCCTTTTTTTTTTTTGCCGTGATTGGCTACGTAAATATTTATGTAGCCTATCACCGCCTCCGCAGGGACGCAAATGCGTTAGCCGATGAAAGTCCCTTACCTGATCCCGAAGTTGATTCGCAGTGGGGGGGAGGCGCTCCGTCCCTCCCCCCGAAATTCTGGCTGGGGGGGGGAGGCGCCCCATCTCTCTGGCCGTGACTCCTCCTGTCCTGCCGGGACGCAAATGGCGGCGGCCGTAGCCGCCGCCGTTTGTGTCCCTGCAGTCAGCCGTGATAGGCTACGTAAATGTTTACGTAGCCTATCACGGCTGAGTGGGAAAAAACAACAACACACGTACGCAAATGGCGGCGCCCACGGGCGCCGCCATTTGCGCATGCGCGGTTTTTGTTTTTTCACTCAGCCGTGATAGGCTACATAAACATTTACGTAGCCTATCACGGTGTTTTTTTAAAAAATCTAGCCGTCATAGGCTACGTAAATCTTTACGTAGCCTATCACGTTTGTTGTTGTTTTTTTTTAACTTGGAAATGGCGGCGGCGGCAGCCGGTCGGAAGACTGGCCGCTGCAGCCGCCGCCGCTGAACCGCCGCCGGAGCCGCCGTTTTTTGAAAATCTAGCCGTGATAGGCTATGTAAATCTTTATGTAGCCTATCACGTTTGTTGTTGTTGTTGTTGTTTTTACTTGGAAATGGCGGCGGCGGCAGCTAGGGATGGCGGAGAATTTCTCCACGAATCTCCGGGAGGCCGAATGCCAATGCATTCGGCCCCCCAAAATTGTTGGGGAAATTCTCCGCCACCCCCCCGCCTTCCCCTGGGATGGGACTTACCTCACCCTCTCGGCGGCCGCCGCCATTACAAAGTAAAAAAAACACACATGATAGGCTACGTAATGATTGACGTAGCCTCTCACAGCTGACTTTGAAAATCTAGCCGTGATAGGCTACGTAAATTGTTACGTATTCACGTATTTTTGAATACGTATTTTTTTTTCACGTATCACGTATAAAAAAATCACGTATTTTTTTCTTCTTCTTCAATTTACTTTTTTTATTTCATGGTTGGGGAGACGGGGCGCTCCCCCCGGCCTGAATTTCGGCGGTGAGGGATGGGGTGCCTCCCCCCCACCAAGAATTTCGGGGGGAGAAACGGAGCGCCTCCCTCCCACCGCGAAGCAAGCTGCGGGACCAGGTAAGGGACTTTCGTCCATCCTTAGCGGCAACCAGTCGGAAGACGCCGCCGCCGCTGAACCGCCAGCGCCAGGGACATTCGACAAAGGTAAGTCCCACTCCGGGGGGGGTGGACCGTTTCTCCACCAATTTCGGGGGGCCGAATGCATTGGCATTCGGCCTCCCGGAGATTCGTGGAGAAATTCTCCAACATCCCTAGCACAACTATGCATGCAACTAAACATGATAATTAACCAACATGTGTTCAAAATTTCTGTATATTGAATAGAGCTGTGCACAATGACCGCTCAAAATTCTCCAGCCTATTTGTGGGCGGGGGACACAGACAATTTCACCGAAGTTCTCCTAGGGGAGGAGAAATTCTCCAACGCTTTCTCACCAATAGGGCACATTATTGGTAGGGGCTGTAGCACAGGTTCTTTCTTTTTTCCTAAAGGTCTTTGGTTTATTGCATTGGTTCTGTAGGTGGCAACAGCATCAACTGTGGTAAGGCTTCCACTTTCTTGAGGCAGAATTTTGAATTTCTTTTGGTGGTATTTTTTTGAGCTTACCTAATCACTGCGAGGTGGCTGACGGTGCTGTGTGTGTTTTCTCTCTCTTTTACATATCTTTACATTGCTCTGCAGCCTCCAGGCCATCTGCACTTCCTGAACTGAAGAGAGGAATTGCCTCATGATGTCTTCCTCATGATGGCTCTAACTGAAATGTGGGAAGCCAAGGAGGCTACAGGCTGCCACAGAGATTACTGGAGAATGACAGACAGGACACTCATGCATACTCCTCAGCCATTTCACAACTAATGCAAGTACAAGAACCCCAAACCCAACCCATGAAAATTTCTCCGAAATTTCTCCTCCTCTGAATTTCTTTTCAAACACAATTTCTTTGCTATCAAATTGAATGAGAATGGTCAAAAAAAATGTGGGAGAAATTTTCAGTATAGCACTAGTGTTAAATGTGCATGTTCTAATTTTTCCTGCAAGTCATCTTAAATACCCAATAGAAAGGTGGGTATACAGTTCAGAAATAAATAAATAAATAAATAAATATTGTGCACAGATTGAACATGAGATGATCTTCACAGGGTGGGATTTCTGCACAGAGTAAGATGGCAGGCTTACATTTCTGACATAACCCAACCCATTTCTACCCTTGCTATTTCTAGAACAGGTTCAGACAGCACTGTTGATAAGAGCTGCAACTGTGGCTCTTATTTGTGATCTTTGTAATAGTTTGGGAAGTAGCTTATTGCTAAAGTCACAGTGCTCATGTACAGATATTCAAAAGCTCCATTCTGCTGTTAGAAAACTTTCTAAGGGCACAATAATGCCTGGGGAATGCTGGGGACTGTAGAACTTATTTCTGTGTAACATGCATAGGATTGTGCCCTAAATGGTTGTGTATCCTAGCAGTGCAGACCCTGCTATTACTCTGGTGGGCATTAATGTCGCTTCGTGTTTTTGTTTGGTTTTGTTTTTCACTATAATACTACAGAGATTATCTTAATTTGTTCCCCTCTCTTCTGCTTAGGTACATCAGATATATGGTCCAACCAAATATGTACACTGGGGACTAGTATCTTTATATAAGTAACAGCTGTTTTCATTTGTATTTCTTCCTCCATTTGCTCCTCGTCTCTAATGATGCATGATCTAATTCAATGACCAAGTTGAATTGCAGTAGCTTAAATATGCTGATTTTGAGACTATGCACTCTATCAGTTTGACCTGTCAGAAACTGGATAAGTGTGTTTAACTTAGGGTGGAGCAAATGAACATTTCACTGGAAGAAGCAACAGGAATATTGGTCACCGATCCTCTGAATTCCAATGGAACTTCAATACAGATGTCTCTATTATCTTTTCAGTGTATCTTATATGTAAATTCTGCCATGTCATCTATTTATGTAGGAAAAAGTGCCAATGATTTCAACACACAATATACATCCCAATCATTGTACTTAGGGTTCTAGTGTAAATCAGCTAAGGAATGCACTTCTGCAAATTATTTATGTTGCTCTCAAGCCCACACACTTTATTGTTTTTAGTAGAATTACGGGGGAGGAGACCCATTAACATTTCATAGAAACCTGCTTCTACAGCACTGCTAATCAAAAAGACAGCACAGACCAGCAGATGAGAAGGATTATGAAGAGAAAAATTGATAAGACAGCTTCAACTGTGCAGCAGAGGAAATTACTCAGCTCACGTTGTTTATATATTTTCAGAATAGTTTCTCATTTATCATCCGAAACCAAACAGCAAAAACCCAGCCCCTAAAAAGTAGTGAGAGAATAGCTAGAAGCTTGCATAATCGTAACAGCAAAAACAAATGTCACATGGGACAACTGCATATTGCGCTGTTTTCAATTCCTTTGCTGAATCATGTATTGGCTGTACTGATGCTAAACAGAAGAAGTAAGTTAAACACAGTCAGTTAAGAACAAATTGACTTTGAAAGAAATAGTAACAGTTCCATAATATAATACATTGCACTGAAACAACAGCTGGTATGACTGGGCATGTGGATTCCAGCACCAATGCATGAATATAATTTGCTTCTTTGACTTGTAAATAAGCCAAGTTGATTTAAAGCAAATAGAAGATTGACTGACTGACTGACTGATGAAGGAGAATTTTTTAAAAATTGAATGAGCCAAGGTCTGGCCCTGGCTTGGCAAGTGTCATTAAACCAGTGTTAGCCTGCCTATACCGTTGTCTGTGGCTTCCTTGCGTCTGGGAGAAGCAACGCTGATAAAAGCCTCAGATCCTCTTCAGTCAGCACAAACCTGAGCCCTGGATTTTTAAAAGGAAGAATTTGGAACATGGTGAAATAGCAGATGAGTCAGAATTGGACACCTCTAGATGGCCAAGGCTAGGATACCATTTACGTGCAACAGTGCAAATCACTGTTTATGCCAATATAGTTAGAGCAGTCCCTAAGGACTGAGTTGTTTGAAGGCAGGGGGAAGAATCTGAATAAGATCAGTGTATGATTAAAGAGTCTGCAGTGAATGTTTCATTGGCTTGCTGTTACCCAAATGACAGTATAATCATATGAATATTGAATACTGAATATTGAATATTGAATAGAGTTTTGCCAAGAGAACACGCTGATCATAGCAAACACTCTTTTCCAACAGCACAAGAGGCGACTCTACACATGGACATCACCAGATGGTCAATATCGAAATCAGATTGATTATGTCCTTTGCAGTCAAAGATGGAGAAGCTCTATACAGTCAGTAAAAACAAGACCTGGAGCTGACTTTAGCTCAGATCAGGAGCTTCTTGTTGCAAAATTTCGACTTAAATTGAAGAACGTAGGGAGAACCACTAAACCATTCAGGGATGACCTAAATCATATCCCTTATGAATATACAGTGGAGATGAGGAATAGATTTAAGGGATTAGACCTGATAGACAGAGTGCCTGAGGAACTATGGACGGAGGTCTGTAACATTGTTCAGGAGGCAGCAACTCAATCCATCCCAAAGAAAAAGAAATGCAAGAAAGCGAGGTGGCTGTCTGATGAGGCTTTACAAGTAGCTGAGGAGAGAAGGGAAGCGAAAAGCAAGGGAGAAAGGGGAAGATATATCCAACTGAATGCAGAGTTCCAGAGAATAGCAAGGAGAGACAAGAAGGCCTTTTTAAATGAACAATGTAAAGAAATCGAGGAAAACAATAGAATGGGAAAGACTAGAGATCTCTTCAAGAAAATTGGAGAGCTCAAGGGAACGTTTTGTGCAAAGACGGGCATGATAAAGGACAAAGAAGGCAGGGACCTAACAGAAGCAGATGAGATTAAGAAGAGGTGGAAAGAATACACAGAAGAACTATACAGGAAAGATCTGAATGTCCCTGATAGCCATGATAGTGCGGTCACTGTCTTGAGCCGGACATCCTCGAGAGTTAAGTCAAGTGGGCCTTAAGCATTAGTAACAACAAAGCTAGCGGAGATGACAGCATTCCAGCTGAGCTATTTAAAATCCTAAAAGATGATGCTGTTAAAGTGCTGCACTCAGTATGCCAACAAATTTGGAACACTCAATAGTGGCCACAAGACTGGAAAAGGTCAGTTTACATTACAGTTCCAAAGAAGGGCAATGCCAAAGAGTGTTCAAACTACCGCACAATTGCGCTCATTTCACATGCCAGCAAGGTGATGCTCAAAATCATACAAGCTAGGCTTCAGCAGTATGTGAACCGAGAACTACCGGAAGTACAAGTTGGGTTTCGAAGTGGCAGAGGAACTAGAGATCAAATCGCCAACATTCGCTGGATCATGGAGAAAGCAAGAGAATTCCAGAAAAACATCTATTTCTGCTTCATTGACTACGCTAAAGCCTTTGATTGTGTCGATCACAACAAACTGTGGCAAATTCTTAAAGTGATGGGAGTACCAGACCACCTTACCTGTCTTCTGAGAAACCTGTACGAGGGTCAAGAAGCAACGGTAAGAACCAGACATGGAACAACCGATTGGTTCAAAATTGGGAAAGGAGTACGGCAAGGCTGCATATTGTCACCCTGCTTATTTAACTTATATGCAGAGTACATCATGAGAAACGCCGGGTTGGATGAATCACAGGCCGGAATTAAGATTGCCGGGAGAATTATCAACAACCTCCGATATGCAGACGATACCACCCTAATGGCAGAAAGTGAAGAGGATCTAAAGAGCCTCTTGTTGAGGGTGAAAGAGGAGAGTGCAAAAGCTGGTTTGAAACTCAACATTAAAAAAACTCAGATCATGGCATCTGGCCCCATCACTTCCTGGCATATAGAAGGGGAAGAAATGGAAGCAGTGACAGATTTTACTTTCTTGGGCTCCAAGATCACCACAGACGGTAACTGTAGCCATGAAATTAAAAGACGCTTGCTCCTTGCGAGGAAAGCTATGGCAAACCTAGACAGCATAGTAAGAAGCAGAGACATCACCTTGCCGACAAAGGTCCGTCTAATCAAAGCAATGGTTTTCCCAGTAGTAATGTATGGCTGTGAGAGCTGGACTATAAGGAAGGCTGAGCGCTGAAGAATTGATGCTTTCGAACTGTGGTGCTGGAGAAGACTCTTACGAGTCCCCTGGACTGCAAGGAGGTCAAATCAGTCCATCCTAAAGGAAATCAACCCTGACTGCTCATTGGAAGGACAGATAGTGAAGCTGAAGCTCAAATATTTTGGCCACCTAATGCTTAGAGAAAACTCTCTGGAAAAGACCCTGATGCTGGGAAAGACTGAAGGCAAAAGGAGAAGGGGACGACAGAGGATGAGATGGCTAGATAGCATCACCGATGCAATGAATATGAACTTGAGCACACTCCGGGAGAGAGCGCAGGACAGGAAGGCCTGGCATGCTATGGTCCATGGGGTCACGAAGAGTCGGACACAACTGAATGACTGAACAACAACAAAATGATTAAAGAATGTTTAATTGGCTTGCTGTTACCCAACTGACAGTATAATCATATGAATATTCCACACACCCTTGCCAGTACAGGAAGGGGCTCTTATCATTTCCCCAACCATTTCCTTAATAATGTTTATGTTTATCACATATTCATTGTAAAATGTTATACAGAAGAGTAGAACAGGTATTTCTTCTTGAGTCCAGCTTTCCCACCATGCTACCACCTAAATTTAGCCTTAAGAACGCACAAAATAGTAATTATACCAATCTAGATGAGTTTCAATAATACAAATTACTTACACACATTTGAGAAAACTAAGACTTTGTGTCAGAAAGTATATGACACATCATTGCTCAAATTGATCAGTACCTAGAATAACAGCAAGTGTGAATGTTATACATACTTGTTCCAAGTGGAAAGATAACACTTTTTTCAATATACGATCCTCTTGCGGATCAACATTTCTGGTTTTTAAACCATTTGTTTTTAAATTAATTAGAGGAAATGGGCCAAATTGCAGGAAAAAAGAAAAATGAAAAAATCTGCTAAGCAGAATTTATATGTTAACTGGCACCATACCAAATAGAACCATGCTAGATTTCTCATAACGTTATCCCATCCCTGACTTAAATCTGCTGGGATGACAGAATTACTACTAAATTCTGCTGTGCCAGTAGAAAGAGGAGTTATGCTGTATAGGAAGTTTACACCAGTGTTGTGCCACAGATATGTATAGCGTGTATAGCTCCTACACCAGTGGTACACTGTCAGCACAAGGGAAAAAACGGGTAGAGTCAGAAGCATGATAGGAGCTGAACTGGGCTTATTTCAGACCCTATACTTCCATCTCCCTGGAGCATAGCTGAATATAACACTATGTCTCTGTACAAGAGATGGTCTAAATAAAATACTCCCACTGATGTCAGTGGAGGGCTCTAGATGATTTATTCGTTCATTTCATTTCATTTCTATATCGCCCAATAGCTGAAGCTCTCTGGGCTGTTCAAAAAAATTTAAACCAAAAAGTGCAGGATGAAACAATATGAATTTTGATAGTATGCATTCTACTGTAGATACTATGCATTCTACAAGCTAATATCTTATTCAGAAATTCAAGATAAATTGCATCTTTAATAAATCCTCCTCTAGTACCAATCACATTTTGCTAATTATTTCAAAATACTGTAATCCTACATTATTTATATGTTAATTTTTTATCCTACCAGAACAAGGCAGCATATCATAGATGTACCTACAATAAACAACAATACTGAATATACAAATAGGTGAAGATACTATAATTATGCAGCAAAGAACTCATTTAAGATTTGGATGACATTAAGCATATAACATACTGTGCTTTGTCTTAGTAAATACTTGGCCCTGAAAAAATTAAAGTGGAAAAATAAAGCTTAGAAATTATGAACCATATTTGTTGCTACAATCACACATGAATTAATTATAAAGTCCAAATGTAAAGATCATTCAGATAAATGTAACTGATGGCCTTATCCTCACAAGGTGCATGTCAAAGTAAACAGACAGTCCACTTTAGAAAGTGTCTAGTGAATTGATTTAACAAGTTTAATGTGAGCATCAGTGTGGGGCTATTACTGATCGTAAGCTTTACTGATGTTATTTGTTCGCTTGGAAAAATACCGCTCTTTGGAATGAGCACATTAAGGCTAAAATTGCAGAGAAAACCCTATTACAACTTTATTGCTGGCAAATTGGAACCAAACCTTGTCTGTATATCAATTACTTAGAGTTACCACAGAGATAAATCCTTTTTTTTGTATAGACTCAATCTTGAAGACAGTGATGAGAAGCTCCTTATTATACCCTACCAACATCACTAGGTTTTCTTTGCAATTTCAAGAAATTGTCAATTAAGTTCTTTTTATTAGGTTCCAAAAGCTGTTAAGTCAAACACAGATCTATCATAAGGCTTGTAACAGCATGTTATTTAGGCAAATTTCAATGTTTCACTTTTTCATTATCCACCTTTCCAGACCCTAATCAAAAGTTACTATAAAGTGAAGGAGTTTCCAGCCCCGAAGTCTCATGGGTTCACAAAAAAATTTAATGAGCACTTATTATTTCCAGTGAATTCTACCTTTAATTTGGAAAGTAAATAAAATAATGGAAGTGCTTTTGGCTTCTAGTGGATTTGTTTGAAAGTTTAAAATGGCATTGGACAACTTTGTGCATTGATAAAAGACCTCAATACCTCTAAATAACAGTAACCAGGAAATAAAATTGATTAAAACAGCAGTAAGCATGTATCCATTGTTTCTTTGCTATTATTCAATTAAAGCAAATGACGATGATATCAAGGTGGAGAATACACTTTACAACTCCAGGAACTGCAGGATTATGATAGGCACTTTATTCCTTGCTCTAAAGCAAGAGAAGTCCAGTACATTGTAGAAAGCACAATGTCAGTCTCCAGGAAGAGTGAAAGTGTTATCACATGCAGAAGGAACACAATAGAAAGCCATGTGGGTCAGTTTCCAAGACATCTACTTGCTGACCTCCTGAGTCAGATGTATAATGTCTGAGAAAAACAGGAAAGAAAGACCGAAAGCAAATAATTCTGAAAAGTAAATATGGCTAGACACTATCCAGCAGTTTAGGACTTCAGTGTTTTAATAATATTCACATTTTGTACTTTCTAAAGCAATGTTCAAGTGCAGGCCAATGGCTTTTCATGCAGGCCAACCGTTTTTAAGTTTAAATGTTGTTCTAAAATACAGCAACAGCTCAATTTACTTTGTTTTACTGCCATTCTCTTGCTCTGTTTTCTATATGAACATCAAAACAGACATTGCTTGCTTTGAGTCCCTGTAATACCAGGCAAGTAACATTGGAGGTTAGTATTCCTCCTAAAGTACTGGAGGAACCACCACTTCTTAAGTCATGTCAGGCTCATGCTGGCCAGGATGGAAGGTGAGAGGGAGGTTTAATTTTGTACCTTTTTTTGGTGCAGGTTTTTCCTTTGTTTTCCCTTCCATTGTTTCAGTTGTTTTCCCTTTCATTGTTTCCTCCCTAGGGAACTCCGTCATGCCCCCTCTTTAATGAGCTTCTGTCGTGCATTAAAAACGTGGTTGTTTAGGCAGGCATTTGGGGTGGGTTAGGGTATTTTAGAAAATGTTTTTATTGTAGAATTTTATTGTTTTAAACTGTTTTATTGTATGTTGTACATCGCCCAGAGTGGCTGGGTGACCAGCCAGATGGGCGATTAATAAATTTAATAATAAATAAATAAATAAATAAATAAAAACAGCAATGCCAGGTCCCGGGCTGGCATAATTTCCTCCCATTCTGGGAACTTGTCTGAGGAAGGCGGATAATCCTGATGTCTCTGATAATCCTCAGAATGCCCCCTTTTCGCGAAAAGCTCTGCCAACACCAAGGGTGGACCTCCGTGAGTGCACTTCCCTCTCCGCCCATGGATGGGGAGGTCTACAGTATCTTATGGCTCCTGGGGCAGCCTAGGTGACTTTACTATACAGGTCTGAGAATGTGACAATCTGAGGCTGCTTTATACTGAATCACTGGTGGAGAGAAAACATTTGTGAACACTTTAGGATTGTCACATATTTCCAACCTAAAATGTTATGAGATCTTAATCTAACCCATCATCCTAAATAAAGAACAATAGATAACCTGCTTAAATAAATGACACACAAACATGATGCTTTCCCAACATTTATTTATCCACAACTGATTCAACATTCCATATCCATGTGTGAAAAAGTATGGGAACCTTTAGATTCAATACCAGGTGACACTCCCTTGAGCAGCAATGACTTCAAGTAAGCATTTCCTGTAACTGCTGGACAGTCTCTCACTTTGGTTTTGAGGAATTTTGGCCCATTCCTCCATACAGAACTGCTTCATCTCAGTGACTTTTGAGGGTTTCCTTGCATGAACAGATCACTTCAGGTCCTGCCACAACATTTCGATGGGATTTAGGTCTGGATTTTCACTAGGCCATTCTAAAACACTTAATTTCTTCTACTGCAGCCATTCTTTTGTAGATCTGCTTGTATGTTTAGAATCATTGCCATGTTGCATAATCCACTTTTGGTTCAGCTTCAGCTCATGGATGGATGGCCTGAAATTCTACTCTAGAATCTTCTGATACACTGCAGAATTCATGGTTGTGTCAATAATGGCAAGCCGTCCAGGTTCTGAGGCAGCAAAGCAGGCCCAAACCATCACATTCCCACCACTATGCTTGAGAGCTGGCATGAGGTTCTTCTGTTTGAATTCAGTGTTTGTTTTTCGCCAAACGTAACATTTCTCATTGAGGCCAAAAAGTTCTGCCTTTGACTTGTCTGTCCAGAAAACATTGTTCCAGAAGTCTTGGGGATCATCTATGTGATCTGATCTTTAGTGAACTTCAGATAGGCAGCAAAGTTCTTTTTAGAGAGCACTGGTTTCCTCCTGGCTATCCTCCCATGAACACCATCCTTATTCAGTCTTTTTCTGATCGTTGAGACAGGAACACTCACATTAGCCAAGGCGAGAGTGGCCTGTAGATCCTTGGATGTTACTCCAGGGTTCTTTTTTGCTTCCTGGATGATGCACCAGTTTGTACTTGGAGAGATTTTGGTAGGATGACCACTCCTGGGTAGAGTGACTGTGGTCTTGAACCTTCTCCATTTGTACACTAACTGTGTGACAGTGGATTGGTGGACCCTCAAATCCTTAGAAATGGTTTTGTAACCCTTTCTAGATTGATGACCAGCAATAACTGCTTTTCTGAGGTCCTCAGACATGTCATTTGAAAAAAATTGATCATGGCATGACGTGTTTCTAAACAACTGTATGGCAAAGACCAAACTTGCAAAGTTTCTGATCCTTTTTATAGCATGGGGCCTCCCAAACTCAACCCTCAAGACCTACCTAATTAGAACACCTGATTCTAATTATTCTCTTTAACTGAGCTGATGAAACCAGGGGTTCACTTACTTTTGCACATACTGTGACTCTTCAGTATTCATTGCTTGCCTAATTTATACATCGTTTTATTTCACAAGACATGGAATTGCTTACTAAAGCCCTATTAGATTTTTAGAAAATGACTGGTTTTGCTTCATGAAGGCTATCATGGTAAAACTATGGAATTTCTGTAATTATCATTAGGGTTCACAAGCTTTTTCTCACCACTGTAGCCGAATATGACCTTATTTGGATGACAGTGGCTCTCCAAGGTCTCAGGCTAGGGGTCCTTCCTAGTCCCACTACCTGAAACCCTTTTAATTGATTTTCCGAGACAAACCTGAGACTCGGTAGCCAGAGAATATGCCTTACCAGTGGCCCACAGCCTGCCCCCTAAAAGTCTTCGTGGATACTGTAGTTTTGTATTTCAAAGTACAGATTTTTGTCATTTCATGGAATGAATCCCCAAATTTTCATAATTGCCATTTTATGCACATAGTTTCTAATCCTTACTAAATGTACAGGCTTCCAAGCTTTCACTAGCCTTCCAACTATTTGGTCACAGACTACCAATATCTGAAGAGAAAGAAGGTCAAACCTGTCATTATGGTGGTGAAAACTAATCATGGTGACAAAAATAAGTTTTATTTATTACCCTTAATACAAGAAACGTTTACTGTGGAATATGATTGTACTGTCACTACACACCAGAGATTTTTAATCCCCAATCATTTCAACTTATTTTACAGTTCATTACCTTTTCAGTTAGATATTGCAGCAAAGACTCTCCTGAGCTTATACAAGGGCTTTTAAAATCTGCTATTTTCTATTCCTTTTTTAAAATAAAACAACAGATAGAGAATTTGAAGAGTTAAAATCTACATATTATGCATAAAAAGGAAGAACAAAAGAACGTGAAAGAATATTTTGCCTAAATCATTGTTAGGGTGTTTGTGCAGTTATAACACCTTAATAGCAATCAGACTTCCTTCTACCACTGAGATGATCAGATACTATGGAAATTAAGGCTTGCTGTGTAGTATAACAGTGTCTCAGTTAAACAAAGATGGAGTGTGTGTATATTCCAAACAAAATAGAGCTTTCCAACAAACAAATACAAAGTTAGGGCCATCCTGGAAAAGATTACCTGTTATGTTTCTCATAAGCCCTAATAAGTGTCATTGTGGAAAAAGTAACCAATTCTATCACTGTGAGTTCTGTCCTGTAAAAATCCATCATATATGGGCATATTTCATGCACTAGTGCTCCCAGGTTTCCTCTGTAGTGACAGAATACAGAGTTCATAAGTGAAATGGAAATGATACTCTTGACACTGACTGTACTAGAGTCAGGAAGTGAACACACACACTCAAACACACTTTGTTTTAAGATAGTTTTTTTAAAAAAACTGATATCATATGGTATTGGGTAGACACACAACAGTAGACATGGAATACATTCAAAGAACAGAACAGACATTAAAGTTGTGCTGAAGATTTGTGTGTAAACATTTTTGGTACAATTATTGGGCTGGATCCAGATTTAGTCATACTTCGAATAGCCCCGATAAAACCAATGTGATTTAAGTTAGCCATGACTAATTTATGCCACACTGATTTCAAAGGGTCTACGCTAAGTACTAAATCTAGATTCCACCCATAGTAGATTTTGTCCAAATGCCACCCCAACAAATCTCAGATGTTTGTCTTTAATTTGTCCATGATTTTTCACAGCCACTGTGTTCTCTCTCTCTGCTGTTCTTTTGGAACCATTTTATATCAGTTGCTGTTCTTCCTCATGTCATGCTAGCCAAAAATCACATTCTGATTATAGGGATGTACAAAAGTGACTTACTTTTAACAAAATTTGATTTGAGGTGGGGGGGAGGCGCTCCGTCCCTCCCCCCTGAAATTCTGGCAGGAGGAGGCGCTCCGTCCCTCCCCCCCGAAATTCTGGCAGGGGGAGGCACTCTGTCCCTCCCCCCCGAAATTCTGGCCGGGGGGAAGGCGCTCCATCCCTCCCCCCCCTCGAATCCTGGCCGGCCGGGTGTGCAAATGGCGGCGGCCATAGCCGCCGCCGTTTGCGTCCCTGCAGTCAGCCGTGATAGGCTACGTAAATGTTTACGTAGCCTATCATGCCTGATTTAAAAGAAAAAAAACACGTGTGTATGCAAATGACAGCACCCATGGGCGCCGCCATTTGTGTTCCTTATTTTGACACGTCTTAGCCTACGCTATTTGCGTTCCCCTTATTTTCGCCATCTTAGTCTACGTAAATGTTTACGTAGACTAAGACGTGTCAAAATAAGGAACGCAAATGGCGGCGCCCATGGGCGCTGCCATTTGTGTACACGCGTTTTTCCCCCCCTTTAAATCAGCTGTGATAGGCTACATAAACATTTACGTAGCCTATCACGGTATTTTTTAAAAATCTAGCCATGATAGGCTATGTAAATCTTTACGTAGCCTATCACGTTTTTTTTGTTTTGTTTTTACTGGAAAACCGGCCACCACTGCTGCCCCGCCACCGCACCGCTGCCGGAGCTGCCGCCGCCAGGAGGATTCGCCCAAGGTAAGTCCCGTCCCGGGGGGGGGCAGGGGGGGCAGACTGTTTCGCCACCAATTTCGGGGGGCCGAATGCACTGGCATTTGGCCTCCCTGAGATTTGTGGCGAAATTCTCTGACATCCCTAATTCTGAATGGGAGAACATCACAGTTCTATGTAGCCAATCAGCTTTGCTTTAGCAACAGGAATGCCTCTTCCCCACCTTCCAGTCCTGGCAGAATGGGCAAACACTTTCACCTCCTTTTGCAGCGCTCTGACAACATCTGTAAAAATGGGTGTTCTTTTCATGGGGAGGGTGGTGGTGGTTGTAGAAGGATTGCAAACAGGTACTCCTTTTTCAGCTCAGCAATACATACCTGAAAGCTATTTTGTAAAACTACACAATGGAACTATGTGTTAAGGGTGTAAATAAACAGCAAAAAAGACATGCAAGGCATGAAGTAGTGCTGGTGCTTAAAGAAGAAATGAGGCATGTCACTGGAATTATTATAAACACCCTGAAAAAATGGGATAAAAAATATAGCAGGGGTGGGCAACTTGTGGCCCTCCAGATGTTTTGGCCTAGAACTCCTATCATTCCTCACCATTGGCCATGCTAACTAGGGCTGATGGGAACTGTAGACCAAAACATCTGGAGGGCCACAAGAACCACTCAGAACATAAAGACTAGTAAATGTGTGGAGAAGCAACAGTATTGACTATCTAGAACAATAACAACAATTCGGAATATAAAGTCTGTCAGTTTTGCGGAGAAGCAGCACTACACTCCCTGTTCAGCCATGAAACTCACCGGGTTACTTCAGGCCAGTCACTCTCTCTGAGTCTCACTTACCTCACAGCAGTGTTGTGAGGATAAAATGGGTACCATGTGTGTTCCTTGGAGAAACAGCAGGATTAAAATGTAACAAATAAATGAATAATAAGCAAATAAATATATTCTCAGTCTTTACGAAAAGTAAGCTATTCAAATCTGTGGAAATTACAGGGTATCAGTGTAATGAACCATGCAACCGTGTGTTTGAGAAATGTCTGTAATTCACACCTGGGAGGTAGAAGACTGAAGTTAGTAATGCTTAACTCAGTTTTAGGTTAGAAAGATTTGCAACTGACAATATCTTTGCATTTTAAATATTGTAAATATTAATACAGGATTGAGGCCCTAATTAGCATACCTAGTACTTTTATTTGGTGGTGCATGAAAAGGTCTCTACAAACTGTTAGACTGTTTTTGGTTAGAACAGTTGGAATGATCTAAGAAATGTATGGTATGATTTCAACTGAAAAATCCCAGGAGTGGTAGAACCCAGAAACTCCCAATAAAAAATAGGAAGCAACCTCATACCAGGTAGGATTATTTGTCCATCTAGTGCAACCTTATCTACAATCTACTCTGGCTGGCAGTGGTTCTCTAGCATCTGAGGCATATGTTTTTTACATCACTTGCTATTATTTTAATTGGTGATGCCGGGGATTGAACCTGGGACCTTCTTCATGCAAAGCAGGTGCTCTTCCACAGAGCAGTGGTCCCTTCCTAGAGTTGGAAATCATTGGGGAATTTTTCTTTATCTTCATAATGGATATTTTAACTGCTACGATTGCAAAAAATGTTCCATGTAGTGGGTTATTTATAGACAAGTTTAAGCACATAAAAATCACAGCCCCCAAGTGCACTCACAGAGCAGACCAATGCGCAGTCATCATGTGATGATCTACCTGTGGTTTGCATCCTTCTGCAGTGTTACTGTGATGACAACGGGTTTGAATTAGGGATCAAGCCTCTGAGAGTGTTCAAGCTGAACTCGTAAAGGCTTAATATTTTTTAGCATTCACTACAAACACTTGAAAAAAGCTTGATGCTTCTCATGAAACACCTGCCTCCACCTCCCCTTCTCTCCAAGGGCCAAGAAACCTATCTGGGGCAGGGCGGGGCAGAGCAGAGGAGACAACAGTGGTAGACACTCTCCAAAAGCAACTGGATCACTATTTTGCAATAGAAAATGCAGGCATGGGCCCCCCAATCTGATCAGGGCCCCCAATCTGGACTGGGCCCATAGCAGGGAAGAAAGTGTCAGAACCTTCTCCCCCCCCACACACACACAGGTCCTGATCCAGATTCATGGCTGTGTGCTACTCTAGAGTAAAAACGAAAAAAAAGTCATAGCAGGTAGTTACATGTTTTAAGTAATGTCCGTTTTGCCTTCAATGTGCTTAACAATATGTGAAGGTGAAAGGAGTGGCAGCAGAGAACAAGAAAAGCAAAAAACAAAAAAATGCGGAGATTTTGTTATAATACATCCTTCAGATTCCTGGTTCATACTAACAAAAAGGCTTTCATCACATTTTCACATCACACTAAGCCATGTTTTAATATGACGTGAACAAGCAGAAATGAACTACAGCAATCCTTGAGCTCACATACATTCCCTCTCTTCTCCTTCCACACACCCAGGAGGAAGAATTTGGAAGTTTTCACTTAGACTTTCGCTTAACTGCTGCTTGCTTTTCAGCTAGGGAAGTCAGAGAATTCCGCCATGGATCTCGGTGAGTTGAGGCTGAATGCCAGTGCCTTCGGCCCCCCAAAATCCGTGGCGGAACGAAGCCCCCCCCGTGAAATGGGCCCGGAACGGAGCACCTACCTGCTGCCATCCGCGCTGACTTGCGAATGGCGGCTGCGTCTGTGGCCGCCACTCGCTTCTTCCATATAGCCGTGATAGGCTACGTAAATACTAATGTAGCCTATCATGGCTAACACAGGGATGCCATTTGCATCCCCACAGAAGACGTGATAGACTACGTAAGTATTGACGTAGCCTATCATGGCTTAACTAAGGGAATGCAAATGGGGGCGGCTACGGTGGCCTCCATTTGCATTCCCTTTTTTTTGCCGTTTCTGCCTACGTAAATATTTGGATGTTGGAAAGTCACTTATCTTTTCGATGGGGTGATTTGTGGGGGGGGGGGAGGCGCAGAGCGCCTCCCCCAAAATCCTAACCTGGCCGGCTCCACTCTGCGGCAACTCCACGGAGCCGCTGGCTGGGTGCATTCACAGGGACCGTGTGGAGCCTGTGGACGCCTGCGATCGCTGCCATTTGCGTTCCCTTTTTTTTGCCGTGATAGGCTATGTAAATATTTACGTAGCCTATCATGGCCTCCGCAGGGACGCAAATGGTGTCCCTGCATTAGCCGTGATAGGCTACCTAAGTATTTACATAGCCTATCACAGCAAAAATAGGGAAACGAATGGCGGCCGCAGACGTGGCCACCATTCGCAAAGCAGCACGAACGGCACCAGGTAAGTGTCCCGTTTCACACACCTTTCGCGGGGTGGTGGGGCGGGGGGCCTCGTTCCGCCACAGATTTCAGGTTTCACTGAGATCCATGGCGGAATTCTCTGACATCCCTAGAGGGGAAGCATGTGAGCTCAAGGCTTACAGAAGCTTGTTCCTGCTCATGCACTGGCACTAAATTATGGTTTTGCTTAATTATGGTAAGCAAAAAGCCATCCCTGGCTAGTATTAGTGCTGTTTGTCTAAAAGTAGGGGTGTCAGAGAATTTCTCGCCGAAACTTCGGGGGGCCGAGTGCCAACGTATTCGGCCCCCCGAAGTAGTTTCGGGGAGAAATTCTCCCTCCCGCCCCCCCCAGGATGGGACTTACCTTTCCCGAATGTCGCTCCCGGTGGCGGGTCGCAGTGGCGGTTCGGCAGGGCTTCGACAGGGGCGGGGGCGGCAGCCGGTCTTTCGACTGGCTGCTGCCGCCGCCATTCCAAAAAAGTAAAAAAAAACAAAACGCCCCCGTGATAGGCTACGTGACGATTAACGTAGCCTATCACAGCTAGATTTGCAAAGTCAGCCGTGATAGGCTACGTAAATTGTCACGTAGCCTATCACGGGTGACTTAAAAAAGAAAAAAGCGCGTACGGCTAATGGCGGCCCCCATAGGGAGCCGCCATTCGCGTTCCTTATTTGGTCGCTGTAGTCTACGTAAAGATTATGTAGCCTACGGCTAAAATAAGGGCAACGCTATTTGCTATGGAAGCCTCCCCCCCGGCCTGAATTTCAGCCAGGTGAGGCGGGAAGACACCCCCCGCTCGCATGAACTTGGGGGGGAGAAGCGAAGCGCCTCCCCCCCACCGTGAAAAAAGCTGCGGAACAAGGTAAGTCCCTTTCGTACATCCCTAAAAGCACCTCGCCCTTAAAAAAAAGAAGTGGAAAGGAACATTTGATCTGTCTGCTGTTTCTCTTGTAAACATTTCTGGTTTTGTCTTTGTTCTTTCATCTTGGATAACCTCAAATTGCTTATTCTTTCTAAAATTAAACTTCTGGTCTGCTTTCCTAACTCTCCTTTTGCTTCCTTTTTATTATTCCCTGACAGTACTCTTTGTATTTTTTCTTCCCTCCAGTTTTTTAACTTGGAGGATATTTTTGACTCCTATTCTTTGTCTTCGTCCTTTTATTCTGGTCAAGTCCAGCCAGCTTTCCAAGTTCTGAATATTTCCGAAATCTTTTCACTTTCTTCTTGTTGACATAACTAAACTAATGATCAATTCCTGTGATTTACAGACTTGATAACGGCAATGCTCTTCTTTCTCTTCTCCACATTTTCTGATCTACAGTCCCTTTCTTCTCTATGAAATGTCAATGCTCACTTTTTATATTTGCCCATCTTGTAAATATTGACTATTTATTGGTTTCTCATCTAGCTTGTTAAAGCAACACTTGAAGACCCCCATCTCCTCCCCCTCATTTCCTCTGCTGTCTTACCTCCCCTTGTGCCCCTTTCCTCTTCTTCTATCATTTGATTGTAATAAGTCTGTAAAGTAGGTCTGCCGCCTATTTTAATTTTTTAATATTTTCTGTACACTGCCTAGACCTTGGAGTCATTAGTACTCTTACAGCTACTGCTCCAAAACAAACCATTTCTATTTAGACAAAGACAAATGTGAAACAGGAAACACATATTTTGGAGCACTTCTAATTCAGGGCAATAACTTTTAAGGCTACAATCCTATATATGTACTCATATGGGAATAGGTCTCATTGAATTCAATGGGGCTTACTTCTGAGTAGACATGTATAGGATTGCACTGAAAATAACATTCATATAAATACTCATAACGTTCGCCTTTGTTCCTATGAATGCCGTTTTATGCCGTAATCCTGAACTCATCGGCTGGAAGCAAGTTCCACTTATTCAAGTGGGACATCCTTAGAAGTTTGTTTAGGATGGACATACTGATCTTTGGTCTGCTTACTTACCACAGGTTTCCCATTATTGGCACTTGATCCTGAAATGTAATTTAAGTAAAGGCTCTATTAAACAAAGGGTGCTTTTGACTGTTAGGGCCAAACGTTAGATTTTCCTTAGAAGGACTAACAAAGAAAGATTAAATTAATTTACTTGCTACACTTTTCTGCTGCCTTTCTCTTAAAAGTTTTTTTTTAACCAATTGTAATTGGGAAATATAAAGGACCAGTCTGTCTGTATGCCATAACTTTTAACCCCAGAGGCATTGTGTGCAGTAATTCAGTGACAAGAGGATGATATAATTTCACACATGTGCCCAAACCAGTCTCTCTTTCAGCATTTCTTCTGTAAGAAAGAAAAACAATTTAGGTAGTGCTTAATATTATATCTTCAGGTTCTGGATCCCAATGCTCAGTCCTAGCAAGTGACAAATACAGTCATGGTATATCAAGCCTAGATTATAGGAGGTGAGGGTACAACGGAGGAGCAGCACCGGCTAAACTAGAAAGGGTCTAGGCAGAGTGTATGACATATGACTGCAGCCAAGAGTCCATTCAGCCACTGCAATGGACTCTGCAATGCATTTTTATTTCATTTTCAGTACACCCTAGATCAGGATGAGCAGACTTCAGGCTTGTGGGTTTTTCTTTATTTTTCCTAGAACCCAAGATCCACCAACCAGAGCCTGGTGCAAACTAAGTAGAATTAGATAGACACATGGAGAGATACTGACATTCCAATTCATATGTTCTAAAGTTGACATGTGTTTCCAATTAAATCTTGAAGGAAGCAGGTAAACCACATTAAAATAAGCATACACTTGGAGAAATGTTTAATGTAAATGTGTCCAGCCTTGAAATAACATAGCACAATGACAATCCATTTGTTTAAGCATGTTGCTCAACTCATCTCCTTACAATTAATAGAAATGTACCATCTGATAAGATCCATAAATTGTATGGAACAGGGTTATGTAGGAATGAGAAAATAAATTTGGTAGTCCAATTTAAAAAGTAGGAAGATAAAATGAACCATTTTTGAGATGGTGAGAGACTGTTTTTTGTCCAAAAGATATTAGGATTGGAAGGGATTGAGAAGAAACTAGAGATGTCAGAAAAATCTGTGGGGGTAGGGCTCAGTGGGTTTTCACCAGCTTGGCCCACTAGACTCCGTCTTGCTCATCTGCAAGCTGGCCCAACTCATCAAGTGAAGAGTCAGGCCAGCTTGTGGTATTTCATTTGCGCAAATTGCAATTTGCACAAAATCACAGCTGTAAACGTTTATGGAAACTGTGATTTGAGCAAAATCGCGACCATAAATAGTGCAATTTGCACAAAATTGCAGGCATAAATGATCTAATTTCCATAAATATTTTCAGCCATGATTTTATGCAAATCATGACTTCCAAATAAAAAATCAGTTGGCAGAGTTCCCGAGTTTCACAAATGCAAGCCAAGTCAGGAGCACTGCAGGGATGTGTTGGGTCAAAAAAGGGCTGGATCTCCCTGCGATGGACATCCGTAGAGGAAACAAGCATGTTTATGATAAATGAAATTTAATTTAGGCATTATTGTCAACTTAGACCAGACAAAGGGCAAGCATTCCGAAGAGTTCCAGCAAAGCTGGAAGCCCGGAAAGTGCTGAACAAAGCCTAGAGGTGACTGACGTGAGGCACAAGCTCAGAAGAAGATAGCAGGTACCCAGATTTCAAGTACCTGAGGATGGGGCAAACAAACAGGTCCTATGACAGCACTCCCAGTGCTAATTCCCATAAACAATGGATGGCTTTAAAGGGGATTAGACAAATTCATGGAAGATAAGGCAATCCGTGGATACTATATGCTAACTCCAGATGTTGGGGAACCAGTTGCTTGGGAACAACAGTGGGAGAGGGCGAGTGCCCTCATGTCCTGCCTCTGGACTTCCCAGAAACATCTAGTTGTTGGCCACTATGGAAAACAGGATGCTGGACAATATAGGCTTTTGGTCTGATTCACCAAGGCTTTTCTGATGTTTTCTGTTTTCCTGGCATAAAGAGCAGGCTTCCTCAAACTGGACCTCTGGCTTCCCTAAGGCAGAGACCTGCTGCTCCACCTCCAAAAGGGTCTTGCCTACATATTCATCAGAATCACTGTCCAAAAGGCATCTAGAATCTAGGTCATGACAGACCCACTATGAATGCACAAGAGAAAGCCTATGCACACTTTGTGCTTACTTGGCATTTTTGTTGTAGCAGTTCCCAGAGCCAAACCACAAACTACTCTTTAACTTCCTTTTGTTGCTGCTGTGGTGAAAATGAAGGTGAAAATAGGTGCTTGTGTGAATTATATGGTTCTCAGGGGAGATGCTGCACATTTTACACGACGAATAGAACATAACAGTGGCATCACCCAGTGCTAACAATCCAGCACAGACTGAAGCACTTTTAAACACATTAAAATCAAAAGGCTTAAATGTAAACTGCATTTGATTGTATACTATTCATGATTGCTTGATAGAATAAACTGTTTTACAGTACCACCCTATGCATGTCTACTTGGACGTATGTCCCGTTGCATTCAATAGCACTTATTTCCAGGCAACTGGATACAGAATTGCAGCCATAATTAAGCAATAGATCTAAAGGAGAATTCTGCATAATCACAAAGAGAATTCATATATCACTACAGCAAAATAGGTCTGTTTTATTACAACTGAAAACTCCTTATTATCATTAATAAACTGTTTTTAAATTGTCCTAAGAATCTTATCTGGCATCTATTTTCTTATACAGATTAGGAGAGATAATTTTAGCAGAAAGACTTGCATGGATAACTGAGTAATTAGCATTGTCGAAAAATTACACCAATTGCCCCAAAAATCTTATACCATTTTACAACAGCATGACTGCTTGAAGAATTGACAGCTCTCTATAATCACTTTATGAAATGGGAAGTACCCAGGTTCAATCCTTTCCAACCACCATACTGGCAGCCATGAAAGCCTGGCCCAATTAATCTTAAATTTGTGTTACCTGCTTCTGATAACTTTATGGTAAGAGAAGGGCATATAGGCATTGATTTTGCAAATCAGCCTGCATACCCAGAGAAAATGCTCAGAGCTCACAGAACAGGGTTGATTCTACTTCTATTGTAGCTCTGAGGGTAACCTAGACACACACAGTATGTTGTTACATGTGCCCCTAATGAAGTTCAACCTGTGTTAGGCAGTCTCAGATCCCTATATTCAATCTTCCTGCAGAGTAGGAATAGCAGTGCCTGAAAAATGCTTTTGTGGGTAGGCTGGATTGTTTTCTTTTAACAGGCTGTAGAACCAATACCTGACTTCCTTTTTTCTGGGTCTGAGCACTTATATTAAATTAGCATAGATTCCTCAACTAAATTTAGTCTCAGATTAAGTCTTGCTTATAACAGAAAATTTCCACTGACTTCCTCATTACCTTTTGTTTATACTCCACCCACTACAAACAAGTTGAGCATCTTTCATCACAACTGATGAAGGACATGACAACCAAAGATTGATAGTGTACATCAGTAGTTTCTACAGAATTACTTTGAAATCTAGTTTTAAGAAAAGTTGTGTGAAACACTGGAATCTTGCCCTGGACTTGTTGGTTAATGTTGAAATGAGACATTGACTTTAACATAATGAAAATTATTTTCATATTCATCAATATGCATCTATAGAATCCTGTTTAACAAAACTATTTACAATACCAAGTTTTTAAATGCACAGTATCAAAGAATAATTTTGACATTTGATTCATACATGCTTATAAAGCTCCAAGACAACATGGTTTAATTATAAAACATATTTCTACTGCCTTAGTCATGCCAATTAAATTTGATTGGATACTTTCCTTATTCAACAAGCCCCTTTCATGTCATTTTAATTTACTGTCAAAGCAGCCTGAATATTGGAAACTAAATTATTTACTACAGTCCATAAGCCAATAATGTTCCATTTGTCTCGTACAGAGGGAGACTAGACTAACAAGATTATTAAGGACATTACTTGTAATAGCGAATGTCCTTCACTTTATTTGAGCTTCATGCTGTGCTTTCAGAGATCATACTTCAAAAGAGCTCCATTTCATTCCGTCACAGAACCTCTGATACAAATTATTCTTTGCTAGCTTTGTAATGCACTGATCACAGAGAAAGCAAACTTGATATTGTTGGGCAAAAGCAGCGTCTCTTCTCTTCTAAGATAACTACATTAGTTTATTTGTGCGGAACACCTTTGATGCTCTCTCTTATGCCAACTAATGTAAAAAAAAGGGGAAATCCACTGAATTTATCAGACAACAGCAACACACAGTCTGAACTGACAAGCACTTTGGCTCTGATTGTGATGATTTTGAGCTCACTTCTGAATCTTAAATGCCAATGATTCAGCCAATCCTATAATTTCTTTATCACCATTAAAAAGGAAATTCAATAAGCATTACCTAGAACAGATAATACCCAAACACTGCCTGCTAATTCAGTTTGGTATGTGTGTGTGTCTGTGTGTGTGTGTGTATACACACACACACATATATATACACACACACTAAAATTATAGGTGCTAATTTATGAATTAAGCAATAACATTTCAGATTGTAATTTAAGGTCTACACTGAAATCCCAATTCAGCAAATACATAATTTTTTGACAAGGGGAAGAAACACATACCCTGAGCAAATCACATCAGGAATGTGCTTAAGTAGAGTGGATTCCAAATGAAACAACATCCCTCAAAGATTCGGGTCCTTTTATGAAAAACATTCTATTACAGGAATATAATTAGCATATTGTTATAACCCATACAGGTACATCTTGAAATCATCAGCAAGAACATGTTAAAAAAAATAGCTCAGGGTTAGATAGAGGGATAGGAGCCTATTAAAACTACAGGTATCTAAAAATGAAAACTTGCTAATGATCTACCCAGATTTCTAATAATGTTGGAAATAACATTGAAAAATGCAGAAGAGTGTACTTTATCCACAAAGCGACACTGGGAATTATATAAGGTCAAGACTTCTATCCCTACAATTTGCCAGACAAAAGCATTAAGAGCCAGGGATCATGGGAAGTTTAAGGAATCATTAAGCACTTTCCAGATCAATCTAATTTCTCTTGACTTGCCATGACCAGCCAGGATGTAGAAGGGCTGAACACACATGCGGTATGCTGAACCTCTCCATGCACTTTGTCCGTGTCCTCAGATTATATAAACTCTACAAAAATCAACTGAAATGAACTACTAGGATCTTAAACTGGCATATACTTTAATTTTTTCACAGTTTATTGCAATGAAAATTATTGTCCCAACACCTTCACTAGAGTGCATGGGAGGATGCAATCCCAGCCCCAAGTGAGTAACAGCTAAAAGAAAATCCATGCAACCCTTTTGGAGGGGAAGTGAGAAACTTGAACAGCAGAGGTGCTGAGTTTTCTCTCCCTCCTGTAAACCTCTATCTACGGCTTACAGCCATGATTTGTGACAAGACTGGGATCAAGATTAAAGGTGGCCATTAGGTTTGATCTGTCTGGTCAGAGATCAATATCTGAGAAGTTTGCTTCAAATACAAAAGAGGAAGACAAGGGACAGGCTAGCCAAGGTCATAGAATCTTAGAATCACAGGGTTCAATAGCCACTGTCTGTCTGCATGAAAGCAAAAGCATAATGGGGAGAGCCTGGGGCTGATAACTGAAGTCTCTAGCCCCTTTCACACCTTCAATCATACACAGATTGAAAGTATGGAGGAATAAGCCCCACCCCAACCTCCACATGTTCAGCCACAGATCTTAAAGGGGCCCTGCAAGTACAACTCTATGTGCATAGGAACTTCCACCCAATCAGGAACCCTGATCAATCATGCAGGGTTCCCAGTCACACAGACGCTACATCAACATTCCCCAACCCAGTATCCTTCGGATGTTTTGGACTATAACTCCCAGCATTCATGGCCATTGGCCATACTGGCTGGGGATGATGGGAGATGTAGTCCAAAATATCGGCTGGGCATTGAGGAAAGCTGACCTATGGGGATGATTCAAAAGTAGAGTAGGTAACACTTTCATGTACGTAAGCATCCAATAAATGCCTTCCCAAATTTTCCAAAATTCTTCCTGCCTTACATAACTGGGTTGCTTCCCCACTCTACCCCCAGCCCCACCTAACACAGTAGTTACTATCCATCTCACAGAGATATCATGTATTAGACTGGGTGTAGGGCTTGAGATTACTCTGTAGCAGAGATTAGATGAATCAAAGCATGTTACTGGAAAAAGCTGTCCCTTATGTGTGTCATACCACTGGATCCAGTGTTAGATTATATCAGCATTCCTCAATCCAGTGCTCTCCAGATGTTTCAGACTATAACTTCCACCATTCCTGACCATTGGTCATCCAAAACATCTGAAGGGCACCAGGTTGGTGAAGGCTGCTCTACATACATACAGCTGTACATATATAGGGCCTCCTTTAACACCTTCTGCGGAATATGTGGAGATCAGGAGCGGGGCCAGGGTGCACAAATCTGCTGCCCCTCCATGCATTTAGTATACAGAAGATTTAGAAGCTGTGAAAAGGAGTATAATCTGAGAATGAAGACAGTGACAAGCTGGATGGAGACACAAGTAAAAGACTGGCCAGGACAGGTACAGGTTATATACACATTGTTTACCTGTAACTGGTGTTCTTCACATCACCATCTATGCAATCTGCACATGGCCAAACCCATAATGTAGGACTGCACAGAAAACACAAAGAGAACAAAAGGAGGTACAGCGATGGGGAAAAGGCACAAAATTCAGACTAGGAGTTGAGGATCAGACTAAGAAACCTGTTTCACAGGCAATGCACATTAACTTGCCCTGGAAGTATTGATATTCAGCAGGAATCAACAAGGAACAGTTAGCTGGGTTGACGAGAGAGCCATGTCAAATGACCATAACATTCCATTAGAGGACTCTGAAGGTTAAAGACTGCAACTACAGTGGAGTAGTGAAATCTACAGCAGCCTTCCAAGAGTGAGGCTCCAAATGTAATTCTTATTCTCACAAACCCACACCAAAAAAATGAGATGCTGTAGCAGTACACGCCTTTATTTGCATTCCCATGCACATGCAGATGCCACAGCCCAAATATCCACTATGCCAGAAAATAGCTGTAAAGGCTATTTCAATCAATGGGCCACCACAATATCACAAATAATTACATTACACCACTGTCACAAAAATGTGGTCTTCTGTTGCTGAAGATAAGTATGCCAACAGTATTGTTAGGATCAGAGTGCCAGTTTAATTGCTGAGTTAATGAATTCTCTTTCACTTATATTTAAGTATCATCATCACCATCATCTC
This sequence comes from Heloderma suspectum, assembly GCF_057233095.1. Taxonomy (NCBI): domain Eukaryota; kingdom Metazoa; phylum Chordata; class Lepidosauria; order Squamata; family Helodermatidae; genus Heloderma; species Heloderma suspectum. The sequence continues at coordinate 55,877,925 of NC_139458.1, forward strand.
TATGCTGTCCAATAGCCAGAGCTCTCTGGGTGGTTTACAAAGATTAAAAACATTAAAAATACAATATACAGAGATTAAAAACCATTTACATAAAAACACATGAACAGACAATATACACAAAAGAAATATATATCAAAAACAACTTCAAACAAACAATCTCAAAAACAAACAACCATAACCATAAGACATTCCAGGATCGATTAAACACTTATCATATACTGCCGAATGCATGGGAGAAGAGAAAGGTCTTAACCTGGCGCCAAAAAGATAACTATATTGGTGCCAGGAGGGACTCGTTGGGGAGATCATTCCATAATTTGGGGGCCACTGCCGAGTAAGCATAGTTTGAAACAGGACTTGTTCTTCCTCCCCCAGAGTGACCCTGAATCTTCCCTACCTAACCGATGTATTGAACAGACACACATAGTAATGATTCAAAACTGATCTGTTGTCTACTTTGCTCGTCCTCACAATTTTCAAGTGGGCTGTCCACCTTTTCTTTTTAAAAACACTAGTAACACAACATCTTTTGTCATTTTTTATTTAAGGAAAATCCACTTAAAAAACATTTCAGTTAATATCAGTCCATTAAATAAGCTCCTGGAATGGGAGTGACATTTCAAATGGCAGCCAATCTGCACTGAATACAGCTGTTTTCCCCTGAATTTGATCGGAGGCAGAGAAGAGTGTGTCTATATACAATTCACTGAGTAGGCTTTATAGTGGCTCAGTTGTTCAAACCATTCATTTCTGCACATCATTTTGGACCAATATGAACATTTAGATTGAGCCTGCAACTGTATCCTCACTTACACGTGAGTACGTCCTACTGAATTCTGTAGGACTTACTTCTGAGTAAGCATGCTTAGGAATCCAACACTAAAACACATAAAATATGTGTAATTTTGTAGAACCATTGTTTTCTAAATGTTACTTGATACAGACAACAAATAATAATTGTGTATTTCTCAACTTTTCTATCCATGAAAATATCATTTTTGAGCTCATGAGCTGATCAATATTTTAATCCTTGTTTCATTTTAAACAGCATGGAATGAATTTATAAGGAAGGATTTCTGTCTTCATGTGATGAATGCATATACATGCTTACCGAACAATCCTATGCATGTCTACTCAGAAGGAAGCTCTACCAAATTAAATGGGTAAAAGTTACATGAGCATAAACAGACAGGAAAGTCCTATTTTGTGTGAAGAGGAACACAAGTTATTGTTATGGATAAAAACAAAATAATCAAGGGATTATTCAAAAATATGTTGAAATTTAATTATTTTTCTATTTTAAACAGTATTCATATTATTCAAACTACTCCAGAATTAGCACTAGTGTAAAAAATGGAAAATTATCTTTATGTAACAAAACTATCAATCTCAACATATGAACTGCCTATTACAAAGTCAGTCCATTGGACCATATACTCTGGTACTGTCTAGTTTTCAAGGTGTCAGGAAGAAGTCTTTCACAGCTCTTCCATCTCAGATCCTTTTAGGCTGAGAAATACCAAGCTGGACTTTCCTCTCCCCTGACAGGACCATCTACTATCAACTGCCTAGGGATGTGTACACAAGCAAAACTTGAGCTTATGGAAGTTTTCCGAACTTGAAGCTTGTTATCTCACGTTCGTATCAAGGTTAGGGATGGGGGAGAATTTCTCCCCGAAACTTCGGGGGGCCGAGTGCCAACGCATTCGGTCCTCCGAAGGTTCTTCGGGGAGAAATTCTCCGCCCCCCCCCCCCCGGGATGGGACTTAACTTTCACGAATGTCCCTCCTGGCGGCGGGTCCCGGCAGCGCTTCGGCAGGTCTTCGTCAGGGGCGGGGACGGCAGCTGGTCTTTCGACCGGCTGCCGCCACCGCCGCCATTACAAGAAAAGTAAAAAAAAACAAAAACGCCCCTGTGATAGGCTACGTAACGATTAACGTAGCCTATCACGGCTAGATCTGCAAAGTCAGCTGTGATAGGCTACGTTAATCGTCACGTAGCCTATCACAGGGGTGTTGTTGTTTTTTTCTTTTGAAGTTCGCGGCCGGGGAGACGGGGCGCTTCTCCCCGGCCTGAATTTCGGCCGGGCGAGGCGGGAAGCCTCCCCCCCGGCCTGAATTTCGGCTGGGCGAGGCGGGAAGCCTCCCCCCCCGGCCTGAACTTTGGGGGGAGCAGCAAAGCGCCTCCCCCCCACCGCGAAGCAAGCTGCGAGACCAGGTAAGTGACTTTCGTGCATCCCTAATCAAGGTATTCTTTTTTGCCCTTTTGCATGAACATTTCTGCACATTTTCGTGCGTATTTTTCCAAACATACACAGCAATTGTGCGCATCTTTGAAATGTATGCATTCTTCTCCCATTTATTAAAGAGCGTTTGTATACATTTTTCAAAAGTACACATTTTTTCATGCATATTTTTCAAAGGTGCACAGGCTATCAAATGCAATTTTTTTGGTCCGCAAATCACACTGTAAGCTTGAAAATATATGGACTTCGACTGCAGATTGTGTTTAAGCCCGTCCGTGGTTGGCCTGTGAGGTGCGAACAAGATTAGTCCTGATAAAAACAAACTGAAATGAATTTCTCATACTCTCCTACATCTGCCCTGTGAGAGGATTCCAGGAGGCAGAGAGAGAGGCAAGCAAATAAGACCTTTGGACCAGCTTGACTTTCCTCTTCCCTTGTGGGAAGGATTTCAGTGGAGAGAGGGAGATAGATGAGGATAACACCAGATATCTTCTCCTAATCCAGCTGGACTCTCCCTTCTCCCACCTCCAGGGCCATCTACCACCAGCTGCCCTGTTGCAAGGATCCATTCCTGATGAGTTTTTATTGGTTAATATTGTTTATTGTGGTTTTATTATATTTATGTTACTTGTAAGCTGCCTTGAAACGATTTGTACCTTGAAAGGTGGCATATAAATAATTTTACCAAATAATATATTAATAAATAATAAGAAATCAAGGTGTCTGACACCACCATCTGCCTGATTTTGTGGGATCAGTTTCAGTTGCCGCAGACTGATGATACGGACAAGGTACTTGCAGCAAAGCAACCAACAACATGCCCTCTCAACTCTTGCCCTCCTGCTAATAACAGCTAGCCGGTGTGTGTGTGTGTGTGTGTGTGTGTGTGAGTGGGAGGGTCTAGAAAGTGGCAAATGCATTACAGGACTAGATCAGCCTTGATGGATAACCTTTATTGAGAGAAGCACAGGGGGAGTGCACCTCTGTTAATTCTGCTTGATCTCTCATCAGCTTTTGGTACCATCGACCATGGTATCCTCCTAGACTGGCTCCATAGGTTGGGTATTGGAGGCACTGTGTTACAGTGGTTCCAGTCCTACCTGCAGGATCAATTTCAGAGAGTAACATTGGGTGACTGTCCCTTGGGTCTTTGGTAAATGAGCTATGGAGTTCCACAGGGCAATAACTTCTCCTTAATACTGTTTAACATGTATATGAAGCCACTGGGGGCGTTCATTGGGGAATTTGGTGCGAAGTGCTATCAGTATTGCTGATGACACACAGCTCTATCTCCCTGTGACATCTGAGTCAGTTGAGGCTGTGCAAGTCCTGGATCAGTGCCTAGACTCAGTAGTGGGCTGGATGAGGGCCAGTAAACAGAAGCTCAAACCTAGCAAGATGGAGGCCCTGTAGGTGAATGGTTCCCAAGTCCAGGAGATAAGACTTACTACCCGTTCTTGATGAGGTTGCATTCCCTCCAAAAGATCAGGTTCAAAGTCTGGGCATATTCCTGGATCCACCTCTGTCACTGGAGACCCAGGTAGCCATGGCAGTTTGGAGTACTTTCTATCAGCTTCAACTGGTATGCCAGCTATGGCCTCTCCTGGACAGGGATAGCTTGGCCACAGTGGTACAGGCAATGCACTGTATGTGGGGCTGCCCTTAAGGCTGGTCCAGAAGCTGCAGCTAGTGCAGAATTCAGCAGCTCTGCTGTTGTCGGGAGCTGCCCCTTTTCATCATGTAACTCCTTTGCTGAGGGAACTGCACTGGCTGCCGATCCGCTACTGAGTCAGGTTTAAGGTTTTGTTATTGGTGTATAAAGCTCTAAACATCTTGGGGTCAGGATATCTGAGTGAGTGCCTTCTTCTTTATCAGCCTGCCCAGTCACTGAGGTCATCAGATGAGGTGCTGCTGTTTTTCCACATGGACCTGTGGTCTGTATAGAGTCCACTCAGAGTACAGCCTTCAGTGTACTGATGTCAGGTAGGCACAGGCATTGTTTTGTTTTCATCGCCTGCTGAAGACATTTTTATTTAAACAAGCCTTTCCTGAGTGACCAGCCAGTTTTATTGTTATAATCTGATTTTAAATATTTTAATTTTGTCCCTTGATTCTGTTTACCTCTTTTTTTGTTTACTGCTCAGAAATCCTGCTGGATGTAGAGCAATATATAAATTTTGTAAATAAATAATAAAAAAAGGATTGTACCTAGGATATGTGATCTACAACTGACCCATGGGCTCTCCCCTCCCCTCTCTGAGTTATGGGCCCTGGTACATGTGAATACTTGGAGAAGCTGAAACCATTTTGGAAGAGAAATGTTCTGCGTGCTTCTATAAATGTGTAACAGACAGTCAGAATGGTGTTTACAGCTGCATAGCTCCAGTTTACACCAAAATAGTGTTATGTGCTGTAATATATCATTACAAAGAAGAGGTTCAAATTGTAATGTCATCACTTTTCCTATCTAAAACACATGTATGTTTAAAAAAGAAAGGAATTAATTCTTTCTGAAATTTCAGTATAAAAATAATGTGTGCATAAAATAATGATTTTTTTCCTGATTGAGGTTTATACATGATGCTCCATTTTGACTGAAAAAAGTGAAATAACTAGCATGTTGCCTTCTCTGAAGCCGAAAGCAATTTCCTTTTCTAATTTTAGTTATGCAAAGCCTATGGGCATCATCAGCATTTAGTAATTAGTTTTATAATTACTGCTGTTTTGCTCACTGTCATTCAATTTTTCTTACAACATGGTCTGGGATTGAAACATCCCACATCCACAGCTGTGTAAATTGCCATCCATTTATAAGACAAAAAAAGTAACATTCCACATTTATCATTATTCAGGCAAAATTTTGTTACTTCTACTTAGGTGATACACTGAGTATACAGGTTTCCTTCTAAATAGTAACAAGAACATTTAAAACACAGTAAATCTTGTCTAGCTTGATACAGCAAGAAGAAGGCATCTGAATTAAATAGATTTAAAATTCCCTTAAATGGTATTTACAGGGCAATCCTATGCATGTCTACTCAGATATAAGTCACATTGCGTTCAATGAGGCTTACTTTTAGGTAAGTGGGTACAGGATTGCAATCCTAGTACATTAAGGGCACTAATAAACATGCTGATATGATAATGCTTCCTCTACTCCCACTCCCACTCATGAATATGAATTATCCTGAAGACTTCTGGTTCAATCCACAGCCATTGAAATAAATGGATAATTTGCAAAATAATTTTAGCAGTATTGGTGAAATAATAATGATAATGATAATGATAATAATAATGCATCATAACTGCGAGTTAGATAAACAAAAAGACCATTCACTCCCCTGAGGAGCTTACCATCTAAATTTTGACAGTGGGAAACAGTATATCTAATATATACAATCTAACTATTTTAAAACAATTAATTCCCCTGATCTCTGACAGGGACATATTAGCAATGTTCTGTCATGAGGGTGAGGACAGGATCTAGTCCTATGGATGTACTTTATGCATCACACCAAACTTCTTTCCCAAAGGTTAACTGGGATTGCAAAGGATCTTGGAAAGACAAGTGATAGCCAAATTTTTATACTATCTATTCAATTATTCTGGGGTTATTTTTTAAAAATTGTTGCTAACTGTCTAATTCTGGTGAAGGGCAGTGTAGAAATATTTTAAATAAATAGCATGGCTTAGGCTCTAAGGGCCAAAGTACATGTTATGTGGATAGCGTAGCATTCAGATACACTTGATAATATACTTTATTTATTTATTTATTTATTTCATTTCTATACCGCCCAATAGCCGAAGCTCTCTGGGCAGTTCACCAAAAAAACAACAACACAACTTTATGCTTATGGAAGTGTATGGCCCCAATTTCGATCAGGACATGGTGCTCTGGGAGGGAAAAATTAAACTTTTCCCCCACCTATTTTCTCTTGAAATTCCTCCCAACACCACCAAAGTATCCCTTTCTTTTTTTTATTCCTCCTGTGGAAAGGGGGTGAACTTTCAGGAAAAAAATATAGGTGGGGGGAATTTTAACTCCTAGACACCATGCTCCCAATCCAATTTGGGCCCACGCGCACTTATATAAGCGTAAAGAAAACTGTCACATTTAACTACACACTACGCAATTAGCATAATGTGTAGTTTGGACCTAAGGAATGCTAGAAGGGAGTTGGCAGAAGATGACACTCTTATCTGCTCTTCCTCTCTCTGCCCCCCGCCCCCCAGACTCTTCTGAGGGTCGGGAGGCCCATTATTTATGTATTTATTTTATTACATTTCTATACCACCCCATAGCCAAAGCTCTCTGTAAACCACCTTGTAAACAGAGTGGCCTTTTTGGTGTGGAAATTTGGGAGGGAAATTACCCATAGGAATCTGCTTGCTTCCATTAACCCCTGCTTAGCTATTTGAAAAGCAATGGGTATTACAACGATAGCATATGTCTCTAAATCCAAAAGAAATGAAACCCCATAGTACTGGCCTTCACACCTCAGGGAAGCAGGTATGTGTAACAATTAACACAAATCCAATATAACAAATTATGTGTATACATTTTTCAGTCATTGCTTTTACAAAATATAAGTACAGTCATGGTATTCTGTCTTGAGAAATCAGTTGTTCGTATATGGCCTGATGTTGGCAGAAACAATCCAGTTTTAATAGTAAATGCTTTTTATTTTAAGTGAGACGAGTCTAGCACCCAAGGTACTACTACAAATCCATTGGAAAAGTCAATGGTCTGTTTCAATACAGTAAAGATTTAAATCATGGAAATTTACTTTTAGAACCAAACAATACATTAATGCATTTAATTGTAAAAGTCAGAAACATAATCACAAACTGGGCTAAAAGTCTGAATTCAGTTCCTATGTCAACTAAAATCTGATGTCACTAAATTATTAACTAAATATGGTTGCGGCATCTAAAATCAAGTTCAATCTGTTGGGATCAGGTGGGACTTTCCATGAGAGTTTCCTGGAAATATTAACACTGACATTAACAAGGATTATTGTCTAGCCAGGAACTGAAACCAGTTGAGGCTATGATTTCATCACTAATTTCTGTTCTAAACTGTGTCACTGTAATCCAAACATTATATTTGGGAACTACATAGCCAGAGGGCATACTGGGCACAGGTCTTAGCACTAGAACAATCTCTTGGTGGCACTCTATGATGATTGTATGTAGCATACATGGTGGTATCCATGAAGCTGGGAGAGATAATGAAAGAGCTCGCCAGGATGGCATGTTGTGACTACACCACCTTCAAAAAGGCAGGGATCTGGAGAGTTTTGAGCTTGGGTGATCAGTATGCTGATGACACCCAGTTCTATCTTTTGTTTCCATCTTCTAATCCTGGGAAGGCAGTGGAAGTCCTGAGCCAGTGTTTGGCATCAGTTTTGGATTGGATGAGGGCAAACAAAGAGAACCTATTCCACCCAAAATAAAGATATGGTTGGCCAGGAATTCTGATGACCTAGGATAAGGTGTTCAACTGTGAAGCAGTTTGGGAGTGCTCTTGGATCTGGCCCTGGAGCAGTGGCCTGGAATGGATTTACCACCTTTGTCTTATGCATAAATTATGTCCTTTCTTGGACAAACCAGATCTTTCTTCAGTCATTCACATTCTAGTCACCACCAGTTAGTCTACTGTACTACTTTCAATGTGGGCCTGCACTTGAAAACAGACTAGGAGCTTCAATTAGTTCAAAACCTGACTGATAGGGTTTTGATTAGAGCCAACCCAATCACATTACATTAATCTTGTGCCAACTCCTTGCCAATCTTGCCAATTTGTTGTGGGGCTCAATTCAAGGTGCTGGTTTTGACCTTTAAAGCGTACGGGGCCTGGCACCAGAATTTCTCAAGGAACATATGAACCTACCCCAAAACATTGCTCTTCTAAGGCCATTTCGGGTTTCCACCACTGTCTGAAATATGACAAGTGGGTACACGAGACAGGAACTTTCAGCGGTGGTGGCCAAGATCTGGAAGAGTTTCCCAATGGAAGTCTGTCTGGAGGCAGCAAGACTTGGGAATACCATTCCTAATATGCTTTCAGCTATTGCTGCCTTTCAGATTTTTAGTTTTCAGAATTCTAGTTTTTAGATTGGTTTTGCTTTTTTTTCAATTTGCTTTTTATGATAGTGTATTTTAATCTTGATTGAAAGCTTCCTTGGATATTTGTTAAATTAAGGTGGGATATAAACCTTGATAATAGATAACAGACAGCCCTTTCCCCCTCTTTTTACAGTTTCCAGACACAAATCTGTAATGTCATCTAATAGAAGCTTTGGAGACCGCCCCTTTCTACAAGTGCAACCACCACCGCCTCAGCAGAACCCCACCCACTTGTTCTGGTTGGTCTGATAAACGATATCGGAAGTCCATAAACATTCTTAATTATCGATGAAGAAAACGCACAACACAGAAAGGCGCTTGTTTTCTAACACTGTCAGAGGCAAGGAAAAGTAATTGTTACTAGAACTATTCACAATTTAATGATAAATATTTATAAAGGACAACTGTGTTGACAGTGAAAGGGTTAAAAAGAGAATAGATTAACATTGTCAATCATTATATTCAGAAGAATAATTAACTCAGTATGTTTATTTGTCTACTTTTGCTACTTGATTAAATGAATGACTGATGACAGGTTCTTGTTTTCTTCCTTTTTGTCAGTATAAACGATCAGTATTAAACTAAATGGCACTACTCAAAATAATTATAATGAAATTAAATATAGTGCAATTGTGTTTGGAGGCTTTCAACTTAGTAAAATATTTTTTTAATTCCTAAATAATATTATTAGGAGAAATAATTGACAGCCAAACCATCCCATCCACTCATTTTTTTTCCACTACAGTATACTAGTTCATATAATAGTTTTATAATGAAAGGTTATTTTGAAAATACCACAAACTAATTACATTATTAGGGTCCTTAACACAAGAGATTTGGGTGTGGGAGGTCTGTGGAAGTGCAAGGAATGGAGAACGCTATAGGATATAGAATCTACATCCTATATCTACATTGTAGAGAGACCAGTAGGTAGGAAAAGAGAAAAAGAGGGTGCAACAATTATGATGGTACAGACCTGTGATGGTGCAAAGAAAGAGACAGAAAGAATGCTATAGGGTGTAAAGACACTGTGGAGTAGTGAGAGAAAAGCAGAGACAGAAAGAGGATCAAAGAAAATGGTAGTGGAGAGGAGCAGCTCGAGAGAACACACTGTAAGGCAGAAAGAAAAAAAATAGCTTAACAGAGAAGAGGTTTAAAAGAAAACAGAGTTAAAATTGTAAAAACAAACAAGCAAGCAAACAAAGCCCTCTTGAGTTAGGGGAAGTATAAAAGTGGCCCTCAGGGGCATGTGAGCTCTGTACTCCTGGTCTAATGAAAGCCACAGAGTGTTCCTTGACAATCCAGTGTTCAGCCTCCTTGAAAGACACTGAGATATCCTGGCTGTACAGAAATATTTCAGTGGACATGCTGTTCCTACAGCCAAAGGAAGAAGGGAAGGGGGATGGATGGTGTGACATTCATTTAGCTAAGTGACGTCCATATGAATTTGCTTTTGAGTCATATCATCCATTCTGATGCATCTAAATGAAATCTCAGTTCTCTTCAGCCTGATCTGATTGTCCGGTGCTCATAGCAAAGCACCTCTTCTCAACTGAGGTAACACACAGACACTTTCACATTGTCAGCGTTTTAGCAGCAGTTGCAGATCAGTTATCACAAAATAATACTGAAAATATTGTATGTCCCTGTATGATTCATTGAGGCGAGTATACATTAAGCACTGTGCATCTTTGGTTCCCCAACTTTAAAAGGGTGAAGATGAACTATAAAAGCATGTAGACAAATTATCAGAAATTATTAGGGACATTAAAGGCCTTCTAAATAAGGAACTGCGAAGAAGGAGGAGGAGGAGGGGGGAGGGAGGGACGGGGGCACATTCACTGTGTGACACAAATAGTGCTCTTCAAATGACCCTAAGCGCATAATTGTTCAGACAATGGGTTGGATCCAATGGTGCCGTTCCACCAGCAGAAGGGAAACAGCTAGCAGAACTGATTTCCCCTCTCCATGGAGCCCCCCATCCCTCCCCAAATCTGCTCAGGAGGGCTGAACAGATTTGGCGGGTGTGCAGGGGGCTGCAGTTGGGAAGAGAGGATGGAGAAATCCCAATGCATGACATGAGTGGAAGTCCTGTTGCACAAGCAGACTTCTGTTCATGTGGTCTCGGATCCAAGCCAAGGTCTAATAGGAACAAGGATCTTATATGGATATAGTCACTGCCTCTCTTCAATTAATTATACAATTACAAAACCTGTTGTGATTGCAAAAATTTCCCCCAAATAGTGATGAAAGTATCCAGGGAAATCCTGGTCCATGTAAGCCATTTTCATCAATGTATTCTTGGGGATAAAATTCACAGTTTTGAGCTGACCTGAAGAAGGAATGTTAATACAGGATTAAAGGACGTGAGGTTCTAAACTAATGCAAATTCTAAGTCTCCCTCTTTTCTAGCCTGCTCCCACACTTTGTTACTCAGCAACCCTTTGCACATGTATCCGGACAACCATTCACATACTTTTATGATCATACAGCAAGCACAACCCTCTTTCATATATTCCCTTCATAAAAGGATAGGAAAGGGTTAACATGCGTATCTTTTAAGCCTAGCTGTTTCCACTAATACAGAGCAGAAAGGAAAAGGATAAAACGGCATCTTAAATAAAATGAAATATTCCTAGTGGATTAAGGAAGCCCCATAATCAGGTTTTGACTAAGCATATAAATATCCTAAGTGGACTGAAAAAAGGTAATCACAAGCAGGTGTAAGACTAGTATAATATCTGTTATGCAATGTGCCGAGGGTGGGAAGTGAGAGGCGGAGGGCAACCCTCTTCCTCCTTGCCCTGGCAGCAGGGTCAGAGCTGGCAGGGAACCAGAAGGGAGTGAGGGCAAGGTCAAACACCTCACTGAGCAGCAGGAGGGAGCTGGGCCATGGCTGTAGCAATTGCTTTCACCAACTGCTGGCTCCCTTCCTATCCGTGGCAAGGAAAGAATAACAGTTAGGAGGGAACCGTGGAGTTGCCTCTGGCCCTTGCAACTCCTTGTCAGCTCTGCCATTGTCACTGCAGAGGAAGGCTTGATCAGGGGGCTTGGGGTTGGTAGATGAAATACGTGCTCGCCTGCCTCCTCTCTGATCTGCTGCCCTTCATGCAAACACCATTTTTCTCCCTTCCACCCAAGGTCTACTGCCTGAGTAACCTCGTCTCCATTGCAGCAGCAGCAACCTTGCCACTCCTGAAAAACTTTAACAACAGGGGCTGTAAAGATTGCATCATTTGAGCACGCATATTGGCTCCTCTGGCTCCTGGACATTAGAATAGTGACTAGAACTTCCAGGCCACTCACAAGCCAGTAATGTCATTAATTCATAACCAGAACTCCTCACCCACCCCCGCCAAATTGGAAAATCAACAGCTCTTCAGTGGAACACTGAGCTATTCATTCCTAATGTTTACTTTAACATCTAGAGACAGGGTGAATAGCAGGGAATATTATCCCCTTGGTATCTGAGCTGTTAAAACGTCATGCAGCATCTCAATCCAATCACTAGGATGAATTCCCTATCATAATTCATGGCTGATCCCCAGAAATTATGCCCTAAAATGAAGAATGAAACAACACAGAAATACCCCATTGCAATGATTTATGCTGTAACTACACAGAAACGTGTTGCTTGCAGCAATGTCAGGGGTTTTCTTTAATCCTATCATGGTGCTGGTGAGGATTTCCATCAGGACCACAGTACATGGGTAGTTCCCTCTCCCCCTGCAATCCCTCCTACATGGTGCAATTAGTGAGAGAAATTAAATAAAGCTCCCATATCCATGCGCTACAGTCCAAATGGAAATCAGCCCCCATTGTTTAGGATTAAAGAAAAAACTTCCCGATATTGCTGCAAGTGACACATTTAACACGAAGTGTAGTTAGGCCCTTAAATTGAACTCTGAAAGTAAGAAAATGTGATATTTGTTATTTATTCATAATATGGCACAAGATGGAGTCCCTGCTCAAAGTGGTTTCATATTGCATGTGTTTCAGCCATGAAAATATTGCTACCTAGTGCATTGCTTATAAAGAGCTTTTTCCCAAAGTTGTTTTGCTCTTTTCTTCAAAATGTAAACTAATTTCAAACAGCTGTGGAACCCTTAACTTACATGCATTTCTCAGTGGCATAATCTTTTGTCTCTGCATCATACTTGTCATCAGAGAGATTTTAGTGCAATCACTAAGACAGAGGAAATTATGTTCATTGTTAATAGCAAGCATTTTTAACTGCTTAATTTAGAGAAAAAAACTATTATATGCCAGCCAGCTGACAAATATATACATTTGGGGTGAATACAATATAATTTATTATATCATCTGGTCCATACATTACTCTGCTAGCCTGAACACCATACATTATCCATCAATCAGAATGGTAAAATGAAAATTAGAATAACGCTATATGGTTGTTTTCCATTTTGTTTATTTTATGCTATATGCACACAGGCTGTACATGGAAAGACAAGACATAGATGATAAGATGTTTAAATGGTGGGGAAAAGAAAAAAAAAGGTTCTCTTATCTACAAGTTTCTGTTGCAGTCAGGAGGACATCCTAGAACAACTGGGTCTGGGAGTTCCTTTTCTGGGATTACAAGAGGGAGGAATACAGCAACAACTTCTTCCCAGAAAGCTGAAGTAATTGTTCTCCTAGCACAGGGAACTTGTGACCCTCCAGATGTTCTTGGACTGAAACTACCATCATCCCTCACACTGACTATTCTGGCTAGGGCTGATGGGAGTTGCAATCCAACCACATCTGGGGGGGCACAAATTGCCCACCCCTACCCTAATAAAACTAGTTGTGATTCCCTCTAACACCTGCTCCCTGAGTGCTTTGAATGCTTCATTGCTAAGGATGAATTTGACACCTTTGCCAAGGATGAATCTGATACCTTTAACACTACTAGGAGTATAAATTTCAAGACAGGAACTTCATGGGGATTTCATCCAGTGTTTTCAAATGAGGATCCGATAACTGGAGGGCTGATTCAAGCCCAACCTAGGAAACCAATAAATCAAAGGGGCACACAATATTTTAATCCCTGCCAAGCAACACTTAATAGACAGTTGTCTTGACATAGGCGTCCTTTTCTTATAGGAGAGGATGGAGCTAACTGTAGGTACATCGTGTGTCCAGGCCTTAGGATGCTGAACTAGCCCTTTTTATAGGATGGCTAAAATATGGAGCACCTCTGCCTCCATAGAGCACCCTAAAACCAACTTCCTCCAGGTGAAATCATATACCTTATTCAACACTTTACAGGAAAGTGGAGAGGTCCTAATCTAAAACAAGGCACAGAGGACCTCAGGAAGCTTATTATAGTGTTTCAGCTTTCAAGCAGCTAAGAACTCTGACTTTGGGTAGAAAATCAGGCCCTACAATAAATTCTTAATGTTTGCCTGAGTACATTAGATTCGGCTGGAGAAGATCATGCAGCTCAGAAATCAGAATAGGTCAACATTCTTCTATCTGGAGACAAGGAGTTAGAGATCCTAACCACTGGCCTTCTCTGACCACTGCTGAGGTAGGAACGTGTAGGTGAAATTCTTCTCATCCTTTCCTACCTAAATAGGCTCATGATGGGTGATGGAGGAATAACACCCCATTTCCTGATTTCCTTTCTTTCCTTTTTCTGCTGATCTTTCTCTATGTTTCTTAATAACTACTGATGCAGCCTGAGAAGCATGAGCAAAAACCTTCTGTCTCCTCCAGAAGCAGGACTCAGAGGAAGAACCTCTCTCCTCATAGGAAGAAGAGTTGCTATATCTCTACTTCCTGCCGTCCCAGAAAGGGGGCTTCTTCAGTTGCTTTTCAAGATGCCCTCTTAATTCTGACCAAGAACCCTAAAAATGGGACAGCAGAAAACCAGGAGGAGGACAAATATTCGCAAAGCAGGATAAGAAATACAAAGACCAGACATGATCCCATTTGTTTACAAATGTTATGGCATAATCATTTGAGTGTTTTCCCCATCTAAAAGGGAAGGTTGTATGAAAGACTGTGTCTTACCTCATTATTTAAGAGGATGTAACTAGGCTATGATGCCTCAAGTGTTTCATGTGGAATCTGGTTACTTCACTGAAGCAACTGCTAATGGACCGTTTTTGAGGACTGGGCATTGTGTTTAAGAAAGAAGCAACCATAGCTAGGAAACGAAGATGTAGCAGTGAAAATGAGTATGACACTAGAATATTAGGGAAGAAACACGGGTGAAGTAGGTTAGACGAACTTCATATAAGATTTTCTGGTTCTCTTGAAAACAATAACAACAATGTTGTGCAAATGCAAAAGACACTGAAAAAAACCCTATTAAATATTTTATAAGGATGGAATATTGCATATTTTGTCATTTAAATAATTAAGTATAGGTTGATACTTTACAGCTTTTAAAAACGTTTGTCCTTAGGCTACATTATCTTTATTAACCAGGGCTACAATCCTACGAAGTTACCTGTCCATGAGAAAAATAATTATATTGTATTTTATTGTTTTAAATATTAAATATTGTATTTTATATTTAAACTGTTCACAAGGCATTTTAGTCTTTTAACTGTTTGTAATCTGATTGCAACTCCCAAAGAACGCTGATTATTGGGCAGGTTAAAAACTAAATAAATACATATTTTTAAAAAACTGTATACCCAGCTGGAAGTATCTTTAAAGTTTCTACTACAGCTACTCGCACAACCGAACTTCAATTTTGAACTGAAATGTGGCTTGTCCAATTTCTGTCCATTAGTTAGAATACACTTCAACGCTGACAGCTGGTTGGTCACTGTGTGAACAGAATGCTGGACTAGATGGACCCATGATCCAGCATGGCTCTTCTTATGTTCTTATGTTCTAAGGACAACTCTAGCAGAATGCATGGATTGCACCTACATACACACATATCTTAATGTACTTATTTTCCTAAGTCTTTGGGATCTAAGCTGAAAGAATATGGATATTTATTATAAAATTATTTGCTTAATAGTCAAATAGCCTTGTAGCACTGTTACCACTTAATTGTTATCACCCTCAGTGCTTAGGTCTGAAAATAAGAGATACTTAAACTTTCTTGAAATCTACTCATGTTTACTTTCAGTTTTTAAAATGGAACATCAGAATGCTTGATTTTCTAACATCTAAGTCTCTGTAAATTCGTTATATAAATGTACTGTTTAAAAAAAGGGAATTAACTCAATTCTTTTTAAAAAATTGAGGAAAGTATGTGTATATTGCTTATCTGTGTTGTATGGATGATGAATGAAATGTGGCAGACAATTGTGCACATCCATATGGTAGTGAACCATAGGAAAGAAAAGCCACCATTTCCATTTGATACAAATGCAAGCAGAAATGACAACTTAAAACATCTCTATGAGGAGAAGTCAACTAATCCAAAGAGTGAATCAAACAGGCAGTCATGCTTACTCAAGAGTATGTTTAGTGCTTTCATAACATGCCTGAGCATGACAAAGACTTTAGATTAGTTGGAATTAATCAGGTTAGAAGTATAATTGGATAATCAGTAATAACCTTAAATGCTTACTTTCTAGGACTGATAGATAACCTCCATATAAAAAGTATGCATTTTTACTGGCTTTTATTTTTGTTGTAAGGTACCCTAAGAACTTGGTTACAGGGCAGCAGATAGATGCAATAAACAAATAAATAAATCTTAGGGTTTCCCCCCTGAATTAATGCAGTTCCATTGGTAGAGGCACCCAGAGCACTGTCTGTTCGAATTTTATTGGATAAGTTTCAGTTACTGAGGTCTGAGGATGTGGACAAGGTGCTTGGCCAAGTTCAGCTGACCACCTGTGTGTTCCACCCTTGCCCTTCATGGATTATCACATCAAACAAGGAACGGATATCCGGCTGGGTCCAGGAGGTTGTAAATTTCTCCTTCAGAGAGGGAGTGATGCTGGCCTCTTTAAAAGAGGCAGTAATTTCAATTAGGCTTCAGGCCTGGTTTTGGGATGGAAACTGCCTTGGTTGCCCTGTGGGATTATCTTTGCCAGGATAGGGACAGGGTGAGTGCAACCCTGTTGATTCTCTTGGATCTCCTAGTGGCTTTTGATACCATTGAGCATGGTATCCTTCTGGATAAGTTGTCTGGGTTGGGAGTTGGAGGCACTGCACTACAGTGGTTCTGCTCCTACTTGGATGGCCAATTCTAGAAGGTGGTGCTGGGGGGGTTTGCTCTGTGCCTTGACAACTATGCCATGGGGTTCCACAGGGCTCTATTTTATCCCACATGCTGTTTAACATCTACATGAAACCACTGGGGGAGGTTATCCAGAGATGTGGGCTGAAGTATCATCAATACGCGGATGACACCCAACTCTACCTCTCTTTTTCATCAAATCCAGGTGAGGCAATGGCTGTTCTAAATCAGTGCCTGGGAACAGTAATGGACTGGATGAGGGCCAATAAATTGAAACTCAATCCAGACAAGATGGAGGTACTGTTAGTGGGTGGTTCATCTGCCTGGCTAGGTGATGTTCAACCTGTTCTGGAGGGGGTTGCACTCCCCCTAAAGGATCACATTCGTAGTTTGGGGGTGCTCTTGGACCCAGAACTGTCACTTGAGGCACAGGTGAACTCAGTGGCACAGAGCGCTTTTTATCAGCTTAGGCTGGTATACCAACTACGCCCTTGTCTGGACAGAGATAGCCTAGCTAGTTATCCATGCTCCGATAACCTCTCTTCTGGATTAATGCAATGTGTTATACATGGGGCTGCCTTTGAAAATGTAGGGATGTACGAAAGTCACTTACCTTTTCCCAGGGGTGCTTCGCGGTGGGGGGAGGCGCTTCGCTTCTCCCCCCGAAGTTCAGGCGAGGGGGGGGAGCCGTCCCACCTTGCCTGGCCGAAATTCAGGCCGGGGGGGGAGGCTTCCCGCCTCGCCGGGCCAAAATTCAGGCCAGGGAGAAGCGCCCCGTCTCCCCGGCTGCACAACAAAGTGTAAAAAAAAACACAACAAAACCCGTGATAGGCTACGTAACGATTAACGTAGCCTATCATGGCTAGATTTGCAAAGTTAGCCGTGATACGCTACGTAAATCGTTACGTAGCCTATTACGGGTGACTTTGGAAAAAAAAAAAGCGCGTACACAAATGGAGGCGCTCTATGGGCGCCGCCATTTGCGTTCCTTATTTGGTCCCGGTAGTCTACGTAAATCTTTACGTAGACTACACTGTAGTCTACGTAAATCTTTACGTAGACTACCGGGACCAAATAAGGAATGCAAATGGCAGCGCCCATAGAGCGCCGCCATTTGCGTATGCGCTTTTTTTTTTTCAAAGTCACTCGTGATAGGCTACGTAACGATTAACGTAGCCTATCACAGCTGACTTTGGAAATCTAGCCGTGATAGGCTACGTTAATCGTTACGTAGCCTATCATGGGTTTGGGGGGTTTTTTTACACTTTGTAATGGCGGCGGCGGCAACCAGTCGGAAGACCGGCTGCCGCCCCCGCCCCCGCCGAAAGGCCGACAAACCACCGCTGGGACCCACCGCCGGGAGGGACATTCGCCAAAGTTAAGTCCCATCCCGGGGGGGCGGAGAATTTCACCGCCGATTTCGGGGGACCGAATGCGTTGGCGCTTGGCCCCCCGAAGATACAGGGAGAAATTCTCCACCATCCCTATGAAAATGGTCTGGAAATTTCAGCCTGTCCAAAACAGGGCAGTGCGAACAGGCCAAGAAGATCATATTATGCCAGTACTTTCCCAGCTGCACTGGCTGCCAGTCCTTCTGGGCTAAAATCAAAGTGCTGGTTAACATTCAAAGCCCTATACGGCTTGGGGCCAGGTTATCTGAAGGATTGCTTCCTCCCATATGTACCTGCCTGAACCCTAAGATCATTTTCAGGGGTCCTTTCTCCAGGAGCCCCTGCCAAAAGAGGCAAGGCTACCAGGAAAAAGGCATTTTCTTCTGTGGCACTCCGTCTGTGGAACGAACTCCCTAGAGAGGTTCACCTGGCACCTACATCGTACTCTTTCCAGCACCACATGAAGACCTTTTTATTTTCCCAGGTATTTTTTAGCATTTTAGCATTCTGGTTTTTTAGCTCTGCTGTCTTAAATCTGCTATTGCATTTTAAATAACTGCACTGTTGCTAGGTTTTACTCTGGTTATACTTTTATTCTGTAGTTTTAATTAGGGGTGGACGAAAGTCACTTACCTGTCCTCGAAGATTTCCCGCGGTGGGGGGGAGGCGCTTCGTTGCTCCCCCCGCAAAGTTCAGGCCGGGGGGGGGGGAGGCTTCCTGCCTCGCCCGGCCGAAATTTAGGCCAGGGAGGAGGCGCCTCACCTCGCCCGGCCGCGAATTAAACAGTTAAAAAAAAAAAACGCCCCCGTGATAGGCTACGTGACAATTAACGTAGCTTATTACGGCTAGATCTGCAAAGTCAGCCATGATAGGCTACATAAATCGCCACGTAGCATATCACGGGTGACTTTAAAAAAAAAAAGCGCATATGCAAATGGCAGCCCCCATAGGGAGCCGCCATTCGCGTTCCTTATTTAGTCGCTGTAGTCTACGTAAATGTTTACGTAGACTACGGCGAAAATAAGGGCAACGCAAATAGCGTTGCCCTTATTTTCGCCGTAGTCTACGTAAACATTTACGTAGACTACAGCGACTAAATAAGGAACGCGAATGGCGGCTCCCTATGGGGGCCGCCATTATCCGTACGCGCTTTTTTTTTTTTTTTTAAGTCACCTGTGATAGGCTAAGTGACGATTTACGTAGCCTATCACGGCTGACTTTGCAGATCTAGCCATGATAGGCTACGTTAATCGTCACGTAGCCTATCACGGGGGCATTTTTTTTTCTTTCTTTTATTGCAATGGCGGCGGCGGCAGCCGGTCGAAAGATCGGCTGCCACCCCCACCCCTGACGAAGACCCGACGAACCGCTAGCTGGACCCGCCACCGGGAGGGACATTCGCCAAAGGTAAGTCCCGTCCCGGGGGGGGGTGCGGGGGGCTGCGGAGAATTTCTCCCCGAAACTTGTTCGGGGGGCCGAACACGTTGGTGCTCGGCCCCCCGAAGTTTCAGGGAGAAATTCTCCGCCATCCCTAGTTTTAATCTATTATATTTTATATTGCATTTTCTGTTGTATTTTTGTGGTTTTAATGTGAATCACTGAGAAAGCTTCACCTATTGGGAAGTATAAAATGAAATAAAGAAATTTTTTAAAAACCCAGGATTCCAGAGGGGTAATTTTTATTCTGCTGCATAAAAATAACAAAGAGTAGACAGACATACTTATTGTGGCATTGCTTATAGGCCCAATTCAGACAATATTTCAGCTCATTAAGGCAAGATATACACAAGCCCCTTTGCTTCTTCTTTCATGCAAGCCTTGTCTAGGAAGTGTCTAATTAACCATTATTTCCCATTATGTCAAAATCAGGAAACCATGGTTAGCAACTTTGGAACAAATTGGGATATTTAACCAATTTTAAATAATGATTTAATATCCTGTGTTGTTCCAAAGTGTAACCATAGTTGCCCATTTCAGATGCAATGGGGAAAATTAGTTAATTAGATACTTCCTGGTTTAATCTGGCTCGCAGTGAAAGGAAAGGTGAATGGGCTGAAGCCTAAACACAATTTTAAACAATAAATAAATACATTTATAAATATCTCAGCTTAATAAACCAAGAAAGAGTAGTTCCCACTAGGGATGGACTAAAGTCGCTTACCTGTTTTCGAAGCTTGCTTCGTGGTGGGGGGGAGGCGCTTCGGTTCTCCCCCCGAAGTTCAGGCGAGGGGGGGGAGGCGCCCAGCCTCGCCCGGATGAAATTCAGGCTGGGGGGGAGGCGCCCCATCCCTCGCCGGCGAAATTCAGGCCAGGTAGGAGCGCCCCGTCTACCCGGCCACGAAAAAAAAAGTAAAAGAAAACACACACACACACCCGTGATAGTCTATGTAACGATTTACGTAGCCTATCACGGCTAGATTTCCAAAGTCAGCCATGATAGGCTATGTAAATCGTCATGTAGCCTATCACGGGTGACTTTGGAAAAAAAAAAAAAAGCGCGTACGCAAATGGCAGCTCCCATGGGCGCCGCCATTTGCGTACGCGCTTTTTTTTTTCAAAGTCACCCGTGATAGGCTATGTGACGATTTACATAGCCTATCACGGCTGACTTTGGAAATCTAGCCGTGATAGGCTACGTAAATCGTTACGTAGCCTATCACGGGTGTGTGTTCTTGTTTTTTTACTTTCCTATTTTTTTTGCAATCATGGCGACGGCAGCCGGTCAGGAGACCGGCCGCCGCCCCCGCCCCCGCCGAACCGCCGCCGAACTGCCGCTGGGACCCGCCACCGAGAGGGACATTCGCCGAAGGTAAGTCCCATCCCGGGGGGGGCGGGGGGCCAGCGGAGAATTTCCCCAACACTTTCGGGGGGCTGAATGCGTCGGCACTCGGCCTCCCGAAGATTCGTGGAGAAATTCTCCGCCAACCCTAGTTCCCACTTCAACAACTGTATGAAGTATTATCCTCAGTTGGCACATATATAGACATAGGTAAATGTAGGTATACCCACTTGAAATCAAGACAATAGTTTTCACTCCCCACTAAATTAGCATAGCAAATCTAGGAAGCTTATGTTATCACCAATTACTGCTGTTGTGCTTCATTGTATACAAATTAACTTCACGAAGAAGTGTCACAGACTGTACCACTTGCATTTCATAGCCTTTGGGCCAATCTGTTTACAGATTTTTCTATACCCATGAATGTGTGTGTGTATATATGTGATATATATCTGCTTATACACACACACAGAGAGTGAGTATAATTCTTCATGGATATTAGTTTTTTAGGTGCTACAAAACTCTTTGTTGTTTCTGAGACTTATGAATTGTTTTCTAAGCCAAAAACAGAATGTTAAGGTATTTGTATGCCATCAACATTTGGAATTTCAAGTAGAAGATGTTGGCTCCACTACCTCACACAAAAGCCTCATACCACCAATCTCTTTTTAAAATATTCAGGACATTAATGAATATGGACTTGATCCAGACTAAGTGGAACACTTCTAAATCCCATTAATTCCAATGGTAAAATAGGACACATCCAATCAATCAATACACTTTTAAAGTGCTTCACTTTGGTTGGATCATGTCATATTGGCTCAGTTCACACATCACAATAAGCCACTGTTGTTGTTGGCTTATGACTCTGGCTTGTCAGGAGAGAGACAAGCCAGTGCGATTGGTCTGCAGGTCATGCTAAACAAACGACGGATGGAAGGACCATGGTTTGCTTAGCCACCGCAGCTTGCAGCAAGAAATATTGGTAAGCCAAGCTTCTCCCAAGCCCTGTCTTATTACAACATGTGAGCCAGGCTAATATCTGAATGCACATATATATGCACACACACACACACAGCCCATATTTCTCAACTGAAGTGCCTCTCTACTCAAAATTAGGCAAGCAAGACATCTTGAAGCAAAGTATTAGAAGTATGAAGGTAGTATGACTAGTAAACCTGAAAATAAAACAAAGTATACAATAGATGTATGTGCAATAAATGAAGTCGGTAGGTATTTTGCTATAGAGAATAATGCAGAATTAGGCAGCAAAAGGCCCACAAGTCATATCCATATAAATCCGTCATGGATTCAAATGCCAGAATGCCCATGAGAGGTGGTTTCACATTTTGCTTAGGGATGACGGAGAATTCCGCCACGGATTTCAGTGAGGCCGGATTCTTTAGAATCCAGCCCCCGGAATCCATGGCAGAACGGCCTCCTGCCCCCCCCCCACGGAATCTCCCCGGGACGGCACTTGCCTGGGGTGGATTCGGTGGCGGCGGCGGCAGTGCCTCCTTTCAACCTTTAACATTCCCCCCATGCATGTTTACTCAGAAGTAAGAAATAAATCTCACTCCCCTGCACTGAAGGGGTTAAAGGCTAACTGTAGTAACTTGCCCTAAAGAGCTCTTTCCCTTCTCCTTTGCTCCCTTACATTGTTCTCTAGTTTCTCTGTTATGTAAAATCATGTCTGCTTGATTGTGCCTTCTCATTGTGAGCAGGGGGAAGGACAAAGAGAGAAAGGGTGGGGTGGGGGAAGCAATCCTATGCATCTCTACTCAGAGGACTGAATTTGAAGCAGATTGTTGGGATGCAGCGGAACCGGAGTGTGGGGGAGGTCTGGAGGTCTGGGTTCACAAAGAAGTCTTCAAATTCAGATTTCAGCTTGCCCATTTTGGAAAGGATTATCTTTATCATCACCACCACCACCACCACCACCACTAAATATTCCTCTTTTTCTTTCTCAGAACTCCTCTGGGAGGTGTTGGCTGTAATTCTAAACCCACTTACAGGGGAGGAAGCCCTACTGAACCCAATGGGGCTTACATTTGAGTAGAGATGCATAGGATTGCAATGTTCCCCATTTCTAGTTCCCGTCCACATCCAAATTTCGCTGCATCTCAGCAATCTGCTACGTTACTGCTCCCCACCTCATTTTTCCCCATCTGTGCACTTTTGCCTACTGCTTCCACCCCCTCCCCTCTTTCTCCCCGCTTGCAATGAGAAGGCAAGATTGTTACTGTGACAGATTAAAGCAATAAAGTGGAGATGTGATTTTGCATAACAGAGAAACTAGACTGGAAACAAAGCCCTATGAGGAGAGACTGAAAGAACTGGGCATGTTTAGCCCTGAGAAGAGAAGACTGAGAGGAGATATGATAGCGCTCTTCAATTACTGGAAAGGTTGTCACAGAGAGGAAAGCCAGGATGTCTTCTCCATCATCCATCCCAGAGTGCAGGGCATGGAATAATGGGCTCAAGTTACAGAAAGCCAGATTCCGGCTGAACATCAGGAAAAACTTCCTGACTGTTAGAGCAATACGACAATGGAACCAATTACCTAGGGAGGTGGTGGGCTCTCCCACACTGGAGGGCATTCAAGATGAGGCTGGACAACCATCTGTCAGGAATAGGGATGGGGGAGAATTTCTCCCCGAAACTTCGGGGGGCTGAGTGCCAACGCATTCGGTCCTCCGAAGGTTCGGGGAGAAATTCTCCGCCACCCCGGCGCCACCCCCCGCCACCACCCCGGATGGGACTTACCTTTCACGAATGTCGCTCCCAGCGGCGGGTCCCGGCGGCAGTTCGGCAGGTCTTCATCAGGGGCCGGGGCGGCAGCCGGTCTTTCGACCGGCTGCCGCCACCGCCGCCATTACAAGAAAAGTAAAAAAAAAACAACGCCCCTGTGATAGGCTACGTAACGATTAACGTAGCCTATCACGGCTAGATCTGCAAAGTCAGCCGTGATAGGCTACGTTAATCATCACGTAGCCTATCACGGGTGACTTTAAAAAAAAAAAAGCGCGTACGCTAATGGCGGCCCCCATAGGGAGCCGCCATTCGCATTCCTTATTTGGTCGCTGTAGTCTACGTAAATCTTTACGTAGCAGGGGGTTGGACTCGATGGCCTTGTAGGACCCTTCCAACCCTACTATTCTATGATTCTACAGAATATCAAAGAAGCACAATGTCGCAATAACGTTTTTCAGAGAAGCAGAAGAGCGCCTTAGGGTGAGTTACTACATTTAGTCTTCAACCCTTTCACTGCAGGGAAGTGAGATTTATTTCTTACTTCTGAGTAAACATGCACAGAAAGGGGGGGATGTTAAAGATTGAAACCAGGCTAACTAAAGTAATTGAGCTTCCCCACTACTGCGGTAATATGAGGGGTTCTTTGATAATCTGTAGTTTCTCAGCTCTTATGTAAAATGAAATCCCATCTCTGCTTTATCGCAGTAACATTCTTTCCAGTTCACAGGAGCTTTCATAATGTAGTAGCAGCTGGAAGCCTGGACAGGGGCAGGTAACAAGCCTCACTCATTGGTCTCCCCACCTTTTTTTACTCTATGTCCACCCACACCATACCATACCCCACTTGTAAATAACTCCACTGCCCCCCAGGTGGCTGTGGTTGATGTAACTGGAGCGCTTACTTTGGGTTCACAATGGAGCGGCAATGTGCTATTTTGACATTGTGCTTTAAAGGTTTTTTTTTTTTTTAAGTAGAGGCTGTGGAGCAGAGCACATCTATGCTTTCGGGGGGATGGCTGCCAGAGGTTAGTGGTAGGCAAGGTGAAGTAAATACCATGAGGTAGCTCAAAACTCCTGAACGGCCAACTGTAAAATGGCAGAAATATTGGGGAAACACAGGGAGGGGAAACATTGGGGACTGCTTGACTGGGGACAGTGAGGTCACAACCAGGTGAAAGACACATCTGTGGGCAGGGCTAACACGCCAAAGTAAACGCAGAGCGTTGGTACACACTGTAACAGAAGCACCAACAAGCCAAATTAAAGAAAACAATCAGACTAAAAGTAGCCTCAAAAAACTGTTTTTTTCTGCAAAAATCTCTGGGATGGCTGTGAGATGGCCACAATGTCATGTGCTCTGAACGACCTCTAAACACAGCAAACTCACAGTAAAACACTCATAGAGACACCCCCCAGATGGGCTATTGCCATTTTCAGCAGCAGCTACGCATGCAGAGGTACAACTAGTTTGACGCTGAAAATGGTTTCTGCTAGCTTCTGCCTGTATCAGGACTGTCATTACTGTACTTTTTAGATCATAACAATACTACATTTTACCTCACTTTTTTACCTGGCCCATTAGCTGTCATGGATGAAGTAGTATCTGTGGGATCCATCCCTGGATTGCACGAAAACATATGATGCTATCTATTCATATAGCACTGCTAAAGAATGCATTGTTTTAAATTTATAAACTGTCCTACCCCTTAAGCTCAGAAACAGTAATAATTTTTAAAAGGACAAATAATACAAACAGATGTCAAAATCATATTGGAAAATATATTCAACTTAAACTGCTGTACTAGACTGTATCACTCAGTGTAAAGGAAAGATCCTCTCTACTGCAATACAGTTACAGATTACTTTCCATTTCAGGAGCAACTCAACTAAAACCAAGAGACAAATAGAAGATCCATTTGGAGCAAAACCCAAGCTCACACTTACAAATAATATAGGGTTGGCGGAGAATTACTCCCCGAAACTTCGGGGGGCCGAGCGCCAACGTGTTCAGCCCCCCGAACAAGTTTCGGGGAGAAATTCTCCGCACCCCCCCGCCCCCCGCACCCCCCCCGGGACGGGACATACCTTTCCCGAATGTCCCTCCCGGCGGCGGTCCAGCCAGCGGTTCGTCGGGTCTTCGTCAGGGGCGGGGGCAGCAGCCGATCGTTCGACCGGCTGCCGCCGCCGCCATTCCAATAAAAGAAAAAAAAAACGCCCCCGTGATAGGCTACGTGACGATTTACGTAGCCTATCACGGCTGACTTTGCAGATCTAGCCGTGATAGGCTACGTAAATCGTCACGTAGCCTATCACGGGGGCATTTTTTTTTTTTAACTGTTTAGTTCGCGGCCGGGCGAGGCGAGGCGCCTCCTCCCCGGCCTGAATTTCGGCCGAGCGAGGCGGGAAACCTCCCCCCCGGCCTGAATTTCGGCCGGGCGAGGCGGGAAGCCTCCCCCCCCGGCCTGAACTTCGCGGGGGAGCAGCGAAGCGCCTCCCCCCCACCGCGAAAAGCTTCGAGGACAGGTAAGGGACTTTCGTGCACCCCTAAAATAATAGATTGAATCCAGTTGTGCTCCTCTGTTCATGCAAGGGCTTTTGATCCAGATGACATCTCCACTAATGTGAGCAGAGGGGAGGTAATTTTGCCAATTCGCTCTGCCTCCTCCAAAAATCTGCTCCAGAAGGTTGGAGGATTCTCCAGAACAGCACTGAAGGTGATGCAGAAGGATCGGTGAAAATGGCCTCTTCTCTACATTAGCAGAACCCTCTGTTATATCAAAGGCTCTTCTGTGAATGAAAGAATTCCTTCTGTTTACAGAAGGGAACCTTGTATACAACCCTATATTTAAAATAAACATTTAAAAACTATCAAGCAGCAACAATATTGGTTCTTCTAACTCTTCTCATCAGGAAGTTAATTCCCTCATTAGGATGAATCCACTTGTGAATCATTTTATTACCTTGTAAAGCAGTATGGTACTCCTGTGGTTGCTTAACTGAAACCTACATCATTAACCCATGAAAATATGAGGCACATTACACTTCAAAGTACTGCATATTATTAGTTCTAAAAGTTATTTGAAGCACAACCATAAAGAAAATAAAACTATGTTGTTGATTTAAATGTTTGCAAACATATTGGATCAAAATGGTCAAGGTCCAGTTTGTACAATTAGCAGAATCCAGTAGTAAAGATTTTACTAGAATATACCATTTCAGGAGGAGCTGATGTTTGCAAAATTCCCCCCCCCCCCGAATAGTACATGAACTATTTTAATCATAAGAATTTTGCTGGATCAGACCACTATCCATTCCAGCATTATGCTTCCCACAACAGCCAACCAGCTGCCTGCAGGGAAGCTCACGAAGAGGACACGAGGGCAAAGCCCTCTCCTCCTCCTGCTGTTCCCGAGCAAGTGGTATCCAGAGGCATGCTGCCTCTAGTCCTGTGGGTAGTATATAGCCATCATAACTAGGAGCCATTGATAGCCTTATCCTCCATGAATCTTTCTAATCTCCCAACCATAACCACAACTTGTGGAAGTGACTCTGTAGTTTAACTATGCACTGTGTAAAATAGTACTTCCTTTCGTGTGTCCTGAATCTCCCACCTTTCAACTTTATTGAATAACCCTGGGTTCTAGCATTCTAGTCCACAAAATTTGAGGAGTGCCTGCACATTTTCATCGCAATTGGATACTCATAGAGTTCATCTGGCCCTCTGTTGTAACAGGCTCTGCTAGAGCTCCCCAAAAGCCACTAGGCCCTGATGCCCAGTGATGATATTACCAATGGAAACTTGACCTTGGGGTTTCTACTCCTGCTGAGGTGAGGCCTGTATTCATTAAACTGGGCTCTTCCTGTTCCCTGTCTCATTCTTCTAGAAGGTTGAGGAGGACTTCCCTTGAGTATAAGCTGTGACACACACTAAGATTTGTCATGTGCCATGCTATAGAAGTGTGCCACAATGTAGAGGCCTCTGGGGAGACCTGTGGCTGTGATCCGGTGTGCTGTGTGACCCTAGCCAAATCCAGAAATCTGTGGTAGAATCTGGTGATCCCCCTCCCCAGCCACAAGTTCCATGGCATTTGTCCAGACCTTCCAAATCCATTGCTGTTCCTGATTTATCCAGAATTTGGCAGCATATGTAATAAAAATGTTATATCAAGGCCTGCTTACAATACAATTCCAGATCTGTGGCAGAACTGGAAAATTATGTATATGCACAATTCCAAGCAAGGTTTAATATAAGGGACTATAAGAATCTTCCAACAGTTGTGTTGATAATAACAGTTTGTCCTAAGCATGTGATAGATGAAATATTTTCTTTACATTGGATCTCTTTTCCTATATATTAAATATCCTTTTATTCCACATTTCTTTGGAATTATTTTTGCCATGAAATCTACCTCATCAGATAACTTTATCCTGATCTTGAAAATGTAATACTTGAAATCAGCTACTGAAAAATGTGTGTATTATTGAATTCAGTGGCTTCTATTCCCCAAATAACAATGACATGAGGTGGGGGTGGGAGGACCCAAACTCTGCTGTACTATAAAAACTATCCAGTTTTAGCAATTGTCATATCAGTGGCTACTGCTTCTTAGATTAATAGAAGATATAATAGTTTCTAGATATCTTCCAAACAAAGATTACTATGAGTAGAGAAGTGCTTAAACCAACAGTCACTACAATGAGAAGGTTACAACAATCAGTTATTTAGCTGAACCACTGCTGGGAATGCATAGTCATTTCCTGAATTATGTATATTTGATCTCTAACAATACAGATATTTCTAAAATAATGGTGAAAACGATCTATTGCTTTGCAATTGTTTAACATATCATTTCCATGAAGTAATTGTCTTGGGAAATATTACACAGTGTCCCTTCAATGTCCTTTCTGCGAGCACAACTTTGAATAATCCATACAAAACATGCATAAGAAAACAAATTCATCAGCCTTTATAGACAGAACAGAGTAAAGGACCTTTCTGAAGCTCCAAATTAAAATGATTACATTGCTGTACAATCATCTGGGACAAATTTAAAACTAAGCTTCGATATGGAATTATTAACATAAACAGGCCATCTCATTTTTACAAATAGCCATAGTTTATATAGTGCAAGTATTTCTCATACATTTTCCAAATTTTATTATTTATTTATTGCATTTATATCCCACCTTTTTTCCTCTTGCATGGAACACAAGGCGGCTTGCATTCTCCTCCTCATTCTCCATTTTATCCTCACAACAACACCCCTGTGAGGTAGGTTGAGCTGAGAGTCTGTGACTGGCCCAAAGTCACCCAGTGAGCTTCCATGGCTGAGTGGGGACTAGAACCCAGATCTCCCGGCTCCCAGTCCAGCACTCTAGCCACTACACCATACTGGCTCAAATGCCTTTAGGAGACTTATTGGGGTGGCAAAATATATAGTGTTTAGTGGTTTTATTGCAGGATTAGAAGCTGTGTTTGTTATACTGCTGAAGGCTATTTATTTAAAATTATTTATCCATACAAAGGCCAAAAAAACCCATATCTTACTAAATGAGAATTAAATTCATTTGATATAATTTCAGAAATGTTTGATCAGAATATTTAACAGTTTTATACACAAAGAAAACTAGTAAACTACGGAAATATATACACACTGTTGAGCTGATTCCACATGTAGCAGATTCACACATACAATGAAATACCATTTAGAGCACAATCCTATGGACACTAGTCAGTGGCTGGTTAGTTCTTGGGAAGCGACCTCCACCCCCTCCCTTGCTGCCTCATAGGCAGCGCGGATTGGCTCTGTGCTTGTAAGAGGAGATCAGAGCAGTGAAAACAGGCGTTCCTGGGGGCGGGGAGGTAGAAGTGCCTTTCCAATGCTTCCTATACGTCGTCTGGCGTCCCCCCGCCCCGACTTCCCGCGGCTAGACAGCTGAAATCAGCTGTCTAGCCATGAATGCGGGGCGGCTGAAGCGCGGAGGGGAAGATCCTCTCCACGCTGCTCCTGCTCTGCATTGGATAGGCGGTCACTTCCCAGTTCGGAGGTGGCCGCCTATCCCAATAGGATCACACCCTTACTGGTATAACGCGTAGAACGTGTTTTGGTATTTTATAAGCTGTCTTTAGAAACCTTCCAACTCCAAAATAAAAATGTTGTTAACACTGATAGAACTATACTTTTCAACTGGAAACCACACACTGATTTTTTTTTTTTAAGGCAACAGAAGTATAAAGTATGTAGAGAGGATCTCTTAGCACTTGTATAAAATCACAGAACTGGAATGGATCAGAACATCATCACAACACACACACACACCACTTCAAGGCAGTACAGTCTACCCACAACTCAGCCCATTCAATCCAGTCCATAGTTTAGCACAATATTCTATGCTGTTTTATTGTTTTGAGTTTACTGTGGTTTAGACTCCCTTCCTGAAAATGTCAGTTTCGGCAAGGGTACATCTTCTGCAGTGAAGAGAAGTGTAAAGAATTCATTCATTCAGCTTTTCTGCAATCTCATCTGTCTTTAAAGGTAAAAGGTAAAAGTGTCCCCAACCAGTTGTGTCCGACTCTAGGGTGTGGCGCTCATCTCCATTTCTAAGCCGAAGAGCCAGCACTGTCCAAAGACGCTTCCGTGGTCATGTGGCCGGCATGACTGAACACCGAGGTGCACGGAACGCTGTTATCTTTCCTGCCGAAGAGGTACCTATTTATCTACTTGCAATTTCTTGCTTTCGAACTGCTAGGTTGGCAGAAGCTGGGACTGAAGACAGGAGCTCACTCCGTCACGCAGCACTCGGGTCTCGAACTGCTGTCCTGCTGACCTTCCGGTTTGCAATTCAGCGCACACCATTAATCTCCTTGTCATACAACAGTCCAACTGCCTCCCCAGCTGGTTTCCTGTTCTGACGTATTTAATTTTTAAAAAATTGTTGGTCTTAATGTTTTACCACCATACTCCTCAAATTCTTTTCCTTTCGTTTTTTGCATCCCTTATTGTCTGCTTGCATTTCTTTTGCCAAAGTTTGTGCTCTTTTTTGTCCTTGTTTGGGCATGGCTTCTATTTTCTGAAAGAAGCCTTCTTGCCACTAATAGCTCCCCTGACTCTGTTAACTTCCCTGATCTGTGATATACATTCTACTTGAGCTTTCTACTAGGTGATTTTGAATAACCTCAAGCATAGTGGATAGATTTTACCTTCTTGACTTTCCTTTTCACCTTTCTTTTTACCAGTCCTCTCATTTTTTATAAGTTTCCTATTCTGAAGTCCAATGCAACTGCATTGGATTTCGTTGGCAATTTCCCTCTTACATATACATTGAAGATGATAGTGCTGTGATCACAATTCCAGATGGTTCACCCACACATCAGATCCTGGACCCTCTTAGGATAAAGTACAGTATCGCTACCCCTCTGGTCAGTTACATAACCAACTGTTCTAGGCTTCAGTTCTTTAGGGTTTTACCTCTCTGTTGTAACCTGAATAGGCATCTTTCAGTTTATGTGAAGGAACTGAAGCCATACATTACTACAACACTTTCTCCTTTGTAAGCCTCCCTGATTTCATTCTCCATCTCAAGATCACTTGGAGAATTTTGGTCAGGGAGTGATAGTATTTCCCTAGTGCTTAATTACTTTTGGGACCTTGTATTACAACCAATGCTATTCTGTGGAGGGCTCTGGACCGTTTGAGATTTCTAGTTTGTTTGATGTATTGTGCGACATCACCCCCAGTATGCCCTTCCCTGTCCTTCCTAAAGAATTTAGGAATTTCTGTCCAGAGATAACCATATCCTATTGGTTCTCTCCACTAAATCATATTTCTGTTTTGCCCTCTTTATCCATGTTTTTCTAAACCAAGCACAGAAATGTACCCTGCTTGAAACCCATTATGTACCTTCTTTGCCCTTACAGCTCCAATGAAGACTTTTCTAGCTTTGTCCTGAATATGACATTCAAGTACACAGGTAATATAGGTATTGAAGCAGATAAGCCTGAGTATATATGCTTTATATCAAATATATAAATATTTATTAGATTATTGAATGAAGAACAATCCAGTTGTCTTGAAAATAATTGCTTCCCTTTAGTGCCAGCTTTTCCATGGCAGTCTAAAAAGCATGATCACAAAACGTTGACATCCAAAATGTGGCAGCAATTATTGTGTCCTAGTCTCATATTCAGACTAGTATATAGAACATGAAAATAATTGATATATACATATCAACTGCATATCCATGTAAATTATTTGCTCCCAAGAATTCTAATAGAACATTTCTTCTTCCAGTATAGAATTATTAGAATAGTATGGCTGCACTAGGACTTAATACTAAACTATAGTTTAGTGCCACATGAATAAGCCTTAGGCTCATGCACTCCCCTTTTCTCCTCTTGCACAGCCACGAGGAGATAAGAATAATTTGCTTATGTTTTCAACTAACCACAGTTCATTGCTATGTTCTAATTGGGACAAACTATGTTAAGTTTTAATTATAGTTTGTCCAAACAAGTCAACCTCAAGCCATGGGTTACAATCCTGGTTTGTTAAAACTGACCACAATTCTTGGTTCAGACATAACAACAAACTACAATTAGTTGAAAAAGGGAAGCAATGTTTTCCTTGCTTTCAATTCCTTCTATTATTATTATTATTATTATTATTATTATTATTATTATTTTGCTGGAGGAGAAAGGAGAGCAAGCAGGCTATGGTTTATCATTATATCTGAATGAGGTTATTCTGTATACTCAGAGTTACCTCTGTAGTCATAAACAGCATTTACTCTAAAGACAGCTGTCAAGTATTGATATACATCGTCAGAAATACATTTACACGCTTATCAGTTATGTAAAAATGACCATTACGCACAGGTTTTTAACAGCTCTCTTTCTCTTCTCACTAAGGAAGGTTACAGTTATTCACCTAGAAGAGTGTTTCTATTTTAAAAACAGAAAACAACTTTCAGGCAATAATCCTATGCACACTTACTTATTCAAAGTTATGCTTAAAAAATGGACATAAACCCAGGATATGTCTCTTCTAAAAATTAATGGTTAAAGTAAGAAAATTCTGCTGTTTTTAATAATACCAGAGATCAATAAAAAAGTTTTTAATGGGGAGCCCATCCCTGTATTTTTATATCACACACACTGTGATCCAAGGATGAGCACAGGGAAATCAACATGTGCATTTAACCTTTCTCCCAACTTCCAGCCCCTTTTCACCTCCACAGCATTGTAAGAAACTAGCTAATTCTCTTGAGTGGAAAATGCCACTTGTGATGTAGGGTTATAGGTGGTAAGTCAGGAAAAAGAAACTGGCTGGAACCAAAGCATTAAAGTAATAATGATGAAAAGTTCCTATATAAGATACGAATCTGAAGGGAGCCTTTAACACATTTAATACATGTTTCTTCAGGATCTGTTCTACAATGTGAGCTTTTTGTTTAGGTATAGTAAAGCAATTGTAAGCAGTTGAACACTTTATGTTCATAAAAGTTCATAAAATACAATGAAATATAAATAATAATCTAATATCTGAATTGTAATGTTTGGCTTCCACTACCTCGACTTGAGTGACATAATGTATACATAGAAATGTTTTGTACTCAATTTTTTGGTCCTTTGTAATGCCTGGGCTAAATCCAGTGGTATGCAAGCTGACTTCCAGTCGCACAGCAGGAGTTTCACTTCCCGTCCTCCCTGCTGTACACCCCAAAAATCTGCTCTGGAGGGTTCCCAACCCTCCGGAGCAGATTTAGGGTGAGGGACACAAGAGGCTACAGGGGGGAGAAAGCAATCCATCCACTAGTGGTGTCCATTCTGCTGGAAGAAGGACATTGCTGGATACAACCCCTTGGTTTGAGTAAAGTGGTGCTTATTCTCAATTAAATTATTTAATTCCTTAAATTTTAAGCCAATATGTGAGACATTACTTTCACATCTGTTGAACGACAGAACTATAAATAGAACAAAATCATAATAATTGATAATTAACTTCCGTCTTTATACACAGAATTCAACGAGTTGTCAGATTGTTCCTCTTTTCACTAAGGAAGGTTACGATTCTTCACCGCAAAGAGTATTTTCTATTGAACGAACAGAAAGAGTCTAAGGCAACGGTCCTATGCACACTTACTTAGGAGCAATCTTCTTTGAACACAGTGAGGCTGATTTTCAAATTAACATGCATAGGGATTGTACTTCACGGACACAGTCCAACATAGAATTAAGCATGCTTAAGCTCATTGATTTCAGTGGGTTTAAAGGCACTAAACTCTGTGCTGAATTGTGGCCTAGCTCATGTAAAAATACATACGCAATCTCATTTTCTCACTACAATAGTTGTACTGAGATTTTTTTTTAAAAAAAAACAAAATATAAAGAGAATAAGAGGTTTATTTCACCTTCACATGGTGTCTTTCTCATGCAGACCTCAGATTTCCACATTTGTATCCCTTTAAAGGATTTGATATGCAGGGAGAAAAGAAAGGATGGTAAACATTTCAATTTAGAGATCAGTTTTGGCTGCCACATTCCATACACTATGACCATCCAACCCCATACCTTTTACTGATGTGTTGGGTGGTGGTCCTTCCATTCGCAAGTTCCACGGAGGATCCCCCTGATTAGCAAAGTCCCTCATCTTCAGATAGCTAATTGTTAATCGGATGATGGATGCCTTGTCAAGCTGGCTGGTAATGGCTGCAGGAAGTGGCAACAATTTGGCCAACTCGTAGAACTCAAAATTTTCCTTCCCTCGGCGAGAACGAGCAGCATCTCGGGACTTTTCCTTTCTCAAGGCTTGTAAACTGAAACAAGAACAACAGATTGGGCCGTTCATCAGTATTATGTTCTGTCTGACTTAGCCAGTTCTCTTTCTTATTCCTTGTTATTCCTGGTTTGTATACAAACACTCTATAAACATTCTCCAAATACAGACATGCAAATCATGCACATATACATTCGAGGGAAACTTTAAATGGCATTTTGTTCTCTGAACTATATGGATATATTATTTCTGGAAATAATCAACAAGTACAGTAACCTGCCATAAATACATGAGGTCTTAAAACCTCAGCTGTAGTTGTTTTGTCCAAATGTGGAACAATAAAGAAGAGAATATGGCACCATAAAAGGGTAGATGGGAATTATTCCAGTAGCAAGCAACTTTCTGTTCAGCATAAAGCATATCATGTTATCCATTAATTATTATTAGTTATCATTTAATTGATGGTATAGCTGTAGAAATGGCTTCTCACTTAGTTCCCTAAGGGCACAATCCTATGAAGTTTAGACAGAGAAAAGGCCTACAACTCCCAGCATTCCCCAGCTGGGAATTATAGGCCTTTTCTTTGTCTAAACATGCATAGGATTGTGTCCTAATTCTTGTAGCAAACTTGTAGTGTGGATTCGCAGTGAACTTATTTATGTGCCATAATCAGGCTATACAGTATATAATGAATAGCTGGTGCTTATCAACCCCACCCCACCTCTACAATATATCCCGATGTGTCATGCCAGAGTTTCTCTAATACCCATCTGAGAGGCTGTAACACATTGGTAGAGCACATGCCTTGCATGCAAAAGGCCTCAGGTTCAGCCCCTGGCATTTCCAGGAAGGGCTGGGAAAGACCCCTTGTCAAACCCTGGAGAGCCGCTGCTAGTCAGTGTAGGCAATACTGAGCTAGATGGTCCAGTGAGATTACTCGGTATAAGGCTGTTTCCTATGTTCCTATCATAATGGGTTGGATCCAAAGGTCTCCCTTCCTCTAGTTGAAGTAGACAGAAAGACTCCTTTGTCAGAGGAAGGAGTCTTTCCATTAGCCGGATACTCCTTCTGTTGGAGGAAGATATGCTTTGGATCCAACACAATATTTTATTTAGAAATGAGCTAATGTTACTTCAGAGTTCTTTCTCTCTCATTCTTCAACATCCTTATAATTCTTACATTATCTAATCCATCCCACAATTTCCATTACTGCTATCCTGCTAAACAACCTCACCCCTTCAAAATACATACAACACCCTTCACATTAATTCTGTCATGTCCAGTGCTTTTTATTATGAGTGTACATTATTGGTACATGCTTTTGTTTTATTGCTTCATAAATTGATTGGTATGTGTAATAGAATCCTAAAAAAATATGCAGGATAAAATGTGAAGCTCTTTATTTTTAGTACCCACTAAAAATATTATGCTCTAACATTCAAATATAGGTCACAATCCATGCATCAGTGAGAGGAGACTGACATGGGCCCAATGGAGTCTTCTCTGATCCTTCCCCCTTCTTGCCAATATGTGCACTACTGCATTACTTACAATGGGAGACCAATATATGCCACCTGTATACGCATTGAACAGTTGCTGTCCTCCACAGGGCACTGGCCCAGTCCTGCCCAGACCAGAGCCAGGGGGGAGATGGCTCCATTTATCCCACTGAAGAGAGAATGTGTGTGGATTGTGCTGTCCATTTTCTATGGTACATTGTCATTTTCTATGTTAAAAATACTTAAGCTATTGATGTCTTGCTTGTATGCTGCATTTTTCTTACACAGAGCACTAATAATCCAGCCAGTTTCATTCTTCCAGAAAATTGCAGGTTTTGTTGAAAATATAGCAGATACATGCTATATTGTTGTGCTAACATTCCCCTTTAAATATTTTATTTAACATCTTATTTAGCACTGTTCCTTCCATTCTGAGAAAATTCAAAAATTTCTTCAGTTATTCTTGAAATGTGAAGCGTCACCCTGCCATATTACACACATCTTACCAAAAGTCTTTTGAAGTGACAGCACTGTTCTTGTAATAAATAGTGATTGGTTTGGAGGGCTATAAGCATGAAATAAGGCCCTAGGGGCTGAAAGGTTGTTGAGACTATGATATAATGGCATAAGCCAGTGGGAATGACATAGCTTGTACATTAATCTAGTGCCCATTTGCATTAGCTAGTATTAAGAAGCAGAGAAAGCTACATGCTGTCTGACATGGTGGCAGCCAGTCCTATTTCCCCCCATGTCTTCTAACTTTGAAGCAAGATAATTGCAAGAGCATTCACCATAGTACTGTGTTTTCTTTTGCAGTTCTAATGATGGCTGCCTGTCTTGGCTCCTTTCCAAACCTTGTCTTTTGTCAGGAGTTTGTAAGGGCAAAAAAGTGCAAAAGACAATTTAGGTGAAGACAGAGATCAGGAAAGTGGTTAAGGAGCCATCTCCTGATTAATTATTTACGAAGTTGCTATAATTGTATTTTATCATTAACACTCAAAATAAATATATATTTTGTGCTAGTCCATTATGAGTTCTTTTCAATACTGGGGAGTATCCAACATTGCTGAAGGGCCAGCTTCAGGGGATGGAGCACAAGGGGATTCGGCACTTTGGATAGGAATGAGAGACAAGCGGGAACACTCATTTCTGGAACAGGTCAGGTCAGCAGAGTTGCATAATCAAGTTCCACCAACCAGACCCAATCCAGAAATGAGCATGTCCACTCATTTTAGAGCTTGCTTTGTGAAGTGCTAAATCCATGTTGTGCAAGTGGTGGGTCCCGCTTGCACGATGGAATTGGTGGGAATACAATGGCCTGTTTGGATGCTACATAGACTTGGAATGCCTATTAATTAGTTCATAGAGGGAGAATCTGAACCCCCTGAAAGAATATTTGAGTAGGATCCTGAGTCAATGAAAAAGAACACACCATCTGTGACTCTTTCCCCATTGGGTTACATTTCATTAATTTATTTAGGAGGTATAATTATCACTGAAATTGCTCCTACCATGACAGTATCTGAATTTCCACCATCAGCAGGCCTGTTCCAGGGCCCTGCCTCTGTCTTGGAAAGGAAAAGCCACTTTGTAGGAGGTTGCCTAAAGGGGACCCTGAAATGGTGGTAAGCTGTAGTTTCTAAGGCCACTGATTCTTCAGGGGTTGTACAGAGACCTAATCCTATTGTAAATAGTGTTGTGTTTTGTATTTGGATAAGTTGAAGATGCTGGATCAGGCTACGAAAATTTAGGACATCATCCATTTGGTAATGGTAATGAGCATTTGGTAATGTCAGCAGAAAATTACAGGACTCTTGTCCTTTTTGCTATAACATACTAACACTGCTATTCTTCTAGATTTCTTCCAAGGAAAGAGATTTCCGAATCCCTTTAGGCTTCTCATATAGGTGAGTGTTTGAACTCAAGATTTCAGAAACTGTTAAAACAATATTTCTGTTTAATAAAAGAGATTTTTTAAAAAAACCGAGAAAAATAACCTCTCCACTGAAAAGGAATAAGGTTAAAAGCCTTTCA
The DNA here is from genome assembly GCF_057233095.1 of Heloderma suspectum. Classification (NCBI taxonomy): domain Eukaryota; kingdom Metazoa; phylum Chordata; class Lepidosauria; order Squamata; family Helodermatidae; genus Heloderma; species Heloderma suspectum. The sequence continues at coordinate 55,915,692 of NC_139458.1, forward strand.
TAATTCTCCTTTAAAGAACCAACAACTAAGATCTGAGGAGAAGCCAATCTGGCAGATTTTTATAGATTTCCCCCTACTTGTTTGCTTAGGAGAATCGAGCACTGCACAATTCTACTATTTATCAATTAATCTGGAACGCAGACTCAAAGAAAGAAGACCGACCTGTATTAAAAATTCAACTATTAAAAATTCATCAAAGACTTCATCATTTTAACTCACGAACCTTTGAACACCTGCATACTTGTCAGATCTTTGGTCACAGCTAACAGTGGAATCTATAGTTGTTACAGAATCTACACCACTTCTGACATGAACTGCATGAGAATATTTGTGGCTAAAACTTTTTTAAGAAGCAACATAAAATACAATACACTACACTGCTCTGCCAAACTTTTCAGTGTAAATTACTTATTGGAAAAACCTCAAACGTGATCAAATTAGGTCATTTACATCAATAAATTCTTTAGGGGGGATAATTATTGTTTTCCCATACCATAAACATCCATTTCCTCACAAGGCAAAATTTAGGCGGATCTGTAAACAAAATTATTATCTGCTATTATCTAGAGTGGCACAGACCACAAAATGAAGTTCTTTAAACATGCCCAAGAAAACGTAATGGTTTCAGAAGCTTTCCTTTAATGTGTGAAGAAAGCTGCCTAGTATATGCTGGAACTTAAAGCTGGAACCTTCAAGTTCAAGGTAAGAACTCTGCTGCTTAACTAATGCACTGCTCATAGCTGTCATCATTAATTTATGTTAGCCTCTGTAAACATCAAGAGTATAATAGGCCAATTTCACAACTAAATATAGATGCACATTTTGCCCTTATATAATGGCAGATTGCTGCTGTAGATCATCACTGCAGCAACACGTCAGTAAAGATGCACTGTTTGATGGTCTGATGCTCACACAATATATAAAACCAGTTGTAATGGTTGTTTGGAAGCAAAGTGTAACACAGCAGCAAAATTTCATTTGTTCCACAAACTCAGGATATATTAAGCTTGGCTGACAAAGACTGTTTGATGTGCTAAATCAGTTTGACCTTCATTTTTGCTTTATATTTCCCATTTAACACATTAAATGGCCTTTTTTTTTAGCTCTCTGGAAGAAAATATAGAACTCGATTCCATTCAAAATGCCTTAGCAAAGAAAAAATAAAATGCATATGTGTGTGCATACACACACACTGATATTTGGCAAATCTTTAAATATTATATTCATTATACTCTTACATTTTATATGAGATAATACTACTATTCCAAGCAAACATTTGAAGTGTTTCTGAATGAAAAATGGCAGAGAAGATTTTAGCAAAAGTATCCTGTGTTTGTAAACAATCTCTTTACACTAATGTACTCTTGATCCAGTCATAAATTAAATAAATTGCTATGGCCCATGTCATAACTAATAATAATTCTGTTTATCTAAGACCCAAATGCTTCAAGGACTTTCCCCCTCTGAACCATCCATTTGGCAGGTTAAAAGTAGTAGAGAAAAAGCAGTTTTACCTTGCAAAGACTACTTAATAAACAACATCACTTTTATCTCAGAGCAAATTGTACATTTCACACCTAAAATTTCTATTTACAAAAGCAGCTAATCACTTCAAAATTGAACTTCTCAGAACAAAAAGTTATCAATTAAAGTGCTGGAAACTCCTGCAAATTATAATTTAAGAATGAAGTAATTGCTTTCATCAGGGCAGAAAAGCCCGCCAGAACAGAAATGTCACTTTAGATTAGTGTTCTCACTCCTGAAGCAATGGATGACACAGCTGATATAAGACTAAATGCCAAGACCAATCAATTGCTTTTGTGGCTCTGTTCTGAGCTGCTGTAAAAGGGGCCATTTTCTAGGATCTACTCTTCATTATAGTAAATGCTATCTCCTTGGTAACATAATTCCATTTCTCATAAATTCTGTCTGAGAGCATTGTCCTAACAATAGATGTTTGTGGAAAAGAATGCTGTTGGTTTAACGCACAGAATTAAGTGTGAACGGCTGTCAAAGTACTACAGCTGATTTGTTCTTAAACATAAATTGACATCTTCTCCATTAAAAATACTCATGTGGAAATGAGCATTCTGAACAAGTGTAATATATTGTATTTGAAGGTGTTGTATAACTGATTTAGAGTTTAGATTTCTTTTTTTATATGCACTTGCTTTGTCTCTGTTGGGCATCCTGGTCTTTAACAGAGATTTGTCTGTGTAAAAATAGAGTAGATAAACACTCCACTTACTTTCACAGCAGTATAGTTTACAAATGTGAAATTACTGAAGAAAACACAGTCTCATTATAATATGACATGCTATTTGTTAGCAACCTCATCTGTGTATAAAAGCTTCCTTTGAACTGAGCTCTGACTGAAAAATATCTGTACTTCAATTTGAATTGTTCATCTTCCTAAAATACCAAGAATCTGAGTTATGGGCTCCAATTAAAAAGATATCCGAGAACCTAATTTGGTGGAACAGCAGCAATTTCCTATGTGACTCTTTTCATGACTGAAGTTTACAAACAAATTCACACTGCAGATTCCAGTTCTGAGTAAGAGTAAAAAGTACTTTGTCACTCAAAGGACAGTTGTTGTTTTTACTGCACAGAAACATCGTTGTAAGTTGTATCATGGTTACTGTAATTACTTTCTCATATTTCTGTCCCATCAGGTAGTGATCCTCCATGCCAGTGGAACTGGTCCCAAGAGGTCTGGGTTAGAGCTCAGGCAGATCTATGTGGGAAGCCAGTTATACACTGCAATATCTGCACAGGGTCTCCACTACACAGGAAACCACCCCACTGTGGTTTTCCACAGCAACCACACAACTGCTGTAATATATGAAGCCAGCTTTTTCTCTACTACATTATGTATTATTCATCTGCACTTTTTTCCCAGGCCTACTCTGATAGTTCATGATAGGTTAGTGTATTTAAAATGAATACATAACGTTGAACCTATGGTGCTTTAATTTGATTGCACTCTACTGGGAACATATTAAAATTATAGATATTGAGTTTAACAGAGTGCAAGATATTTACTTTACCTAACGACCTCTTCTGGTTCATCTCTGTGTATCAAACTAACTTCTACACTGATGGACAATATACTGTGTCTGAACTAATTTCCTTATCTATCCTTAACTTCCCTACCCAAACTAAAAAAAAGGCATAGTACATCCTCAAGAAGACAAGCACGAAAGAGGATCCTGTCTCTGCCCTCCGAAACATGTAGGAAAAATTGAATAAAGTTGCAAAACTTTACATTCTTGCTGTATATGTATCCATTTTATTAATTCCCAGAGGGATAGCCATGTTAGTTTTTCCCAGCAATAAACAACAAGTTGTTGTAGAATCTTAAAGATGTACAAATTTACCATGCCATAAGCTTTTGTGTCCACAAAAGCTGATACCATAATAAATTTCTTATTCTTTAAGGTACAACAACACTCTTGGTTTTCAGTAGTGTTAAAATACCCATATCATTTCCTCTCCATCCCCAACCACCAAGGCCCTGATAAAACTGCTGGTTCGCACGATCAAAATAAGCCACTGTAGGCATGGTTTATTGGGAGGGCTCTTTCCCGCTCCAACAAGCCATGCTGCCTGGGTTTGGATAACATGACAAGCCACGCCCAAGTTGCATTTATGGAAATCACACACCACACATACCTGGCACGTGTTGAAATTTAAATAAACCATGGTGGTTTATTTTGATCATGCAAACCAGGTCAGAGAGTGGGAAGTGTAAATAGACAATATATACTACTACACTGCAGAGTACACCATCAGTGATGATGATGATGATATTAAAGCACCTGAAATCTACAGAGGCATAAATTATGAGAGCCACCATCCCCACTGAAAATCTACAAAACCCCCCAGATGTATACAGATGAATAAGGTAGCCTCAGATTGATTACACATATGATGAAGTATGTCCAAACGGAATACACATGACACAAATTCCAGTTAGTATTAAGTAGATATACAATTTGAGGAATGAACTTGTCTTGAGCACACTCCGGGAGAGAGCGGAGGACAGGAAGGCCTGGCGTGCTGTGGTCCATGGGGTCACGAAGAGTCAGACACGACTGAACGACTGAGCAACAATAACAATTTGAGGAAGCCATTCCATATGTCTCTAAGTATTTCAAGACTCCCCCTGTTCATAAAAGCTGTCTGGCCATGTGGTACCTGTCCTAGTATCTCTTCAATTCACTGCTCACGCTGAGATTATCAGATATTTTTCAAAACTTAAAGGATTATATGCCTGGCTGTGAAAAAGTCCTACAAGTTCCAAGTTCTTTGGCTGTGGAAGAGGCCCAATGAGAGTGGTTCCCAAGTCTAATAGTGCATGAGTGGCATTGGCCTTGAGTAATAAATGAGTTCAGAGTCATGTTTGTTCCAATGATAACTTCCATCCAAAATGAAGCTACAACTGGGCACCTACAAACTATATGGGTCAGGCAGTCTGCCCCCACTGCATATCACTAGCAGAGAGACCTTGCGCCTAGAAACAGGCAGGAATCCAATATGCTTTCAAATATATACCAATGTGTGGTATAGATATCAAACAGTGTATTTAAATAGAACAGTGCATTTAAAAATGCAAAAACACTTCCACAGCTCATGAAACCTGTTAAAATGCATGGTTTCTGCTTTTGATAAATATTCAAACACAGTATTTAGTTAACCTTGCACAGAGTAGAAAAATATGTATACATTTGTGTCAAGCAAAGTTACTATTTTTAAGGTCAATTATATGGTGGAGGTTCACCCTTCTTTACTGGGGCAATCCCAGCTCTGCCACTAAAATGTGGAGGAACCCCCTTCTCTAGGGCATCCTACCACAACTTACACCAATATGTGGAAGACACCACATGTAGGTTATCCCACCATTTACTTCCACTGCCACCATAAAACTAATTGCCCTAAGGTAGCTGGTAACTAGGCATGAGACAAACAGATCAGAGGTACAGGAATAGTACACAAAGATACAGAGGACTTTATTAAAAAGGAATAAAACAAGGAAGTTCATTAACTGTTAATGAACTGTTACTGTTAATTTAAAACAAGAGTTTTATGTTGTTAATTTAAAACAAGAGTTTTATGTTGTTACCACGAATGAAGTTACTGAAGCTACAGTTCCTAACCATAACTCAACCTAAGCCTATTCCCCTATCAAGTTCCACCCCAGTTAAGACACAGGCCTGACAATGAGGGCTTGAGATGTAGTCTTCCTTACGGTAAGGTCTGACTACCTCCTGGGACCTTTAATGCAGTTTATCAAACTTCCCTTGAGGTTTTCAATTTGGTCTGGCAGCTTGCTCCGTCTTCAGACTTCTACCAGTTGTTATTCAGGCCTAGAGATGTGAAGGCCTGAAAAACGGAGAACATTAAAAAAAAATAAAAATCTGTTTTTTTTCAAGGACCATTTGTTTTTGTTTTTCTGAACTGGGAAAAATGAACAACGTTGAATTATGAAATATTTTCTTTTAGAATTTTGGACAAGGTGCTTACATATTGTTACCCAACTTTTACTCCCCCAAATGATTTCTAAAATGTCTGGAAATAATGAAGCCATGGGGGCATTATTTTTTTAATCCTCTCTGTAAGATGCCCAGTATAGTTATTTCTTCTATTCCTTATTAAAAATATTGATCTAATGTATCTTTTACTGATACACATTTAGGGGTGCTCCAAGTCATGCTCAGTTTCCAACATGTGAGTAGAGTCACCATATCATAATATGGAAGAAAATTTGCATTCTTGATAGTTGGAACCCAAAATAGGTTATATAACTTGGTTTGCTCATAAAATTATCATGTTTGGTGTATTAAATTTAAAAATATAGTTTATTCAGACAATGATTACAAATTTACTGAGTTTACTTTTTAAAGTTTTTAAATATAATAATATTATTATCAAAGAAAGTTATACATAATATAATTTTAGAAACATAATGGCTGTTTTGGCCTCCAGATGTTTTGGACTACAATGCCCAACTTTCCTGACCATTGGCCATGTTGCCTGAGGCTGATGGGAGCTGAAGTCCCAAATATCTGGAGGCACCAGGTTGGAGAAGGCTGTCCTCAACCAAAGTGACTTTAGATCTGTAAAGAGCATGCAGAGAGCGAGCGAGCAAGAGAGAGAGCGCTTATTTTTCAATTTTCCCAAAGGTTCTTTTTTTCCCTGAAACCCCCCAGAAAGAAGGTTTTTTTTTTCCCAATGGCTCAAAATTGCCAGAAATTTTACATCTCTACCCAGGTCTTGGCTCTTTCTAAAGGCTTTGGGAGTCTTCCTCTACATACTTGATGGCCTTCTTCTGCTTCTGCCATGACTGCGTCCAGCTTGGCTGGAATTGGGGTGGGGGGAGGGAAATGGCTAGGGGGAAAGCTTAATCCTCCCCTCCCAGAGTGCCATGGTCCCAATTCAAATTGGAGCCACACATGGTTACACAAGAGTAAGGGAAACTATCACACAGCTACACTATTTGTGATTAGAAGAATGTTTAGTTTGACCCTTGACTTCTGGAAGTAGGGACTTTAGGTGCCTGCCTCTGCATTTCCCTCCTCCAGTGATCCTTGCCCAGTAAAGCCTTGCTGTGGAAGAGGAAAACAAGCCAAGCTATACTTGAGTTCTTTTTGGATTTGCCTTGATGGTGACCCTTGGTCCCTCTTCCTTTGATATGTTTTCAGATAGGTAATAAGAAATGAAAGTTAGAACTTTTGATTTCTCTGTCTTGCCAACTTTCCAGCTTCCATCTTTTCAACCCCTCCCCATTTACCTCAAATGCAGAAGCATTACTGTTCAGCATTACTGAACTGAGACCACTGTCTCAATTCTCATTCTACCTCTACCCCTCACTTCTCTGGGGCAGACTTCAAAAGTTGACCTATAATCCCTTTCAGTCTAATCTCTCTTCCTCCCTTCCTTAGTCTCTTATGAAGGTACTCCACTATTCAGACTTCTACCCGAAGTTTTTCATGTTGTGCTCCTGTGTATTTCAGTAAACACGTGTCAGCTTGATTGAACAGACAACATCCTGTCCTCCAGGATAAAAGAGTCGAGAGTACAATGGGATGGTTCCCCAAGGGATTAGGCAACCTGATGTCCTCCAGATGTTTTGTACTACAATGCCCATAAGCCCCAACCAGCAGGGCCAATGGTCAGAGATCAAGGGAGTTGTAGTCCAGAACATCTGGAGGAAATCAGGTTGTCCGTCTGTGCCACAGCACATTTGGCCTTAATTTCCCCCAGTCATTCATGTTCCAGAATGCTTATTCCCTGAACACAGAGTATGTTCCAGATGTGCATAGAGAACCATCTCCTGAACAACTGTGGTAACAATGCTCACCTTCAGGGTCATTGTTATCTACTCAGTCAATTTCATACTTACATTTTATCATTTCTACTTGCTTAAGTTGAGAATGCTCAGATATGGAATTGTGAATATTATGAAATTATGAAATAAGGCATCATTAAAACTTAGTGTTCACCTCATGATAAAACAGTGACCTCTCCAGTAACTATCAGTCATTTCTTTTAAGGGTTCTTATGAACATGTGAAGTAAATAAATAAATCTTCATTCTGTAGCATTCTAAAAATGCATAATTTGACCTTAAAATACTGCACTCTCTTTATAATGTGCTCTCTACGGTGTCAAAAGATGTTGCAAATCTGTGGAAGAGACTCTATTTTGTTGTAAATCAAAATGTTTTAAATGTTTATCAGCCAATAGGATTGTACCTTCTCTTAGAAAACCACTGAAGTGTAAATAGAAGTGTTGATTAAAATCCATGAAGAATCATTGGTGATTTAAATCATCTTGATTTAAATCAATCCACTATGCCACAGACCCCTTAGGGCTGACTTTGATTAGTAACCATTCCTTCTTTGTGGAAATGTTAAGAGAAAAAACTGAGATACAGCAAAATCAAGCAGAACTGAATGAAAACAAGTTACTGAACATTGGATTTTTGTGAACTGCTATGTATAGAAAAAGAAATATATATTAGAATTTCAGGCACTATGGAATTGAAAGCCTTTATTCTGCTTCCCTTCCTCCCTTTATCACTCAACCAATATAACCATAACCTATTGAAGGCACAATTCTATGCATGTTTTCTCATAAGCACCTCCCGTTAATTTCAATGGGTCTTACTCTCAGGTAAGTGTGTATCAAATTGCAGCCTAAGAAGTTGTTAAAAGACTAGAAAGTTATTGTTGACAGTACTTCAGTTTTGCCTTTAACCTACTATAGGTCAATACTATAATACTATAGGTTAATACTATAGGACCCTACTATACTTTTTGTATTTTGCTTACAAATTTATTTTTAATGTAAGAAAATTCATAAATGAATTGTAAGCAATTCATAAATATCAGTAAATAAAATAAATATATCAAACAAACAAGTGAATATCGTTTTTAAAAAAGGAAATTCTCAAGGCACAATCACAAACAATTCCAACAAGAAGAATAGGTGGAAGACAACAGAAGAAGCCAATGTGGCTTCACAAAAAGCTTAGGGATGACCTGAAAACAAAAAAGGACACATATAGGAAGTGGAAAGAAGGCCAAGTAACAAAGGAAGAGTACAGGCAGGTAGCACAGAATTGCAGGGATGGTGTCAGGAAGGCTAAAGCTGAGAACGAGCTGAGGTTGGCGAGGGATGCTAAAAACAACAAAAAGGCTTTCTTCAGCTATGTGCATAGTAAAAGGCAGAGGAAAGAAATGGTTGTTCAGCTATTAAATAAGGATGGCAAATGATAACAGATGACAGAGAAAAGGCAGAGGTGCTCAATTCCTACTTTGGCTCAGTCTTCTCCCAAAAGAGGGTCTATGACCCCCCCTGGCAAAGGCGAAATGCTGAAGGGAGGAAAGGCGAAAGGCTGAAGGGGCAGGATTGCAGCTTGAGATCGATAGGCATATGGTCAAGGAACACCTAATGACTTTGAATGAGTTCAGATCTCCAGGGCCAGATGAACTGCTTCCTAGAGTAATAAAGGAACTGGCAGAAGAACTCTCAGAACCACTGTCTATTCTCTTTGAGAAGTCATGGAGGACGGGGGAAGTGCCAGATGACTGGAGGAGGGCTAATGTTGTCCCTATCTTCAAAAAGGGTAAAAAGGAGGAACCTGGGAACTACAGACCAGTCAGTCTGACATCAATCCTTGGGAAAATTCTGGAGCAGATGATAAAGCAATCCATCTGGAAGCACCTTGAAAACAATGCAGTGATTACTCGAAGCCAACATGGATTTGTCAAGAACAAATCCTGCCAGACAAATCTGATCTCATTTTTTGATCAAGTAACTTCCCTTGTAGACCGTGGGAATGCTGTAGACATCATATACCTCGACTTCAGCAAAGCTTTTGACAAAGTGCCCCATGATATCCTGATGAGCAAACTAGCTCAAAGTGGGCTAGATGAAACAACGATCTGGTGGATCCACAGTTGGCTACAGAATCGGACTCAAAGAGTGCTTATCAATGGGACCTTTTCAAACTGGAGAGAGGTAACGAGTGGGGTACTGCAGGGCTCAGTCCTGGGCCCAGTGCTCTTCCACATTTTTATTAATGACTTGGAGGACAAGGTGCAGGGAATGCTGATCAAATTTGCAGATGACACAAAATTGGGCGGGATAGCTAATACTTTGGAAGACAGAAACAACATTCAAAGTGATCTGGATAGACTGGAGTGCTGGGCAGAAAACAACAGAATGACATTTAATAGGGATAAATGCCAAGTTCTGCACTTAGGAAAAAGAAACCAAAGGCACAGTTACAAGGTGGGGGATACGTGGCTCAACAACACTACAAGCGAGAAAGATCTTGGAATTGTTGTTGATCACAAGCTGAATATGAGCCAACAATGTGATGTGGCTGAAAAAAAGGCAAAATGCTCTTTTGGGCTGCATTCATAGAAGCATAGCTTCCAAATCCCAGGAAGTACTAGTTCCCCTCTACTCAGCACTGGTTAGGCCTCATCTGGAATACTGTGTCCAGTTCTGGGCACCACACATTAAGAAGGATGCAGACCAACTGGAGAGGGTTCAGAGGAGGGCAACAAAGATGATCAGAGGACTGGAAACAAAGCCCTATGAAGAGAGACTGAAAGAACTGGGCATGTTTAGCCTTGAGAAGAGAAGACTGAGGGGAGATATGATAGCACTCTTCAAGTACTTGAAAGGTTGTCACAGAGAAGAAGGCCAGGATCTCTTCTTGATCATTCCAGAGTGCAGGACACAGAATAATGGGCTCAAGTTACAGGAAGCCAGATTCCAGCTGAACATCAGGAAAAATTTCCTGACTGTTATAGCAATACAACAATGGAACCAATTACCTAGGGAGGTGGTGGGCTCTCCCACACTGGAGGCATTCAAGACGAGGCTGGACAGCTATCTGTCAGGGATGCTCTGACTTGGATTCCTGCATTGAGCAGGGGGTTGGACTCGATGGCCTTGTAGGCCCCTTCCAACCCTACTATTTTATGATTCTATGTATGCCATGTTTTAAAATGCATTTTCTTTCAAGGGCACATGAAAGTGCCAGCTACTATGTACTGTAATTATTTATACTTCCATCTCTCTCTCTCTTTTTCTCTCTCCACCACTCCGTCCAGGAGCCCTGCAGAGAATACACACCAAGTATCACCACAAGCAGAACTGCCTGAGCATGTCTGAGAGATCTAACATTGGGAGATGCAGCTATTGTCAGGGTGGACACTGAGCCCATAGAATCCCAGAGTAGTTCTGATTCGGAGGAAGAGCAGTCGCTCCTGGGAGAGGAGCGCGCCCCTTTTTCCCAGGGCCCGCAGCTGACAGAGCTTCCTCCCACGCACATTCCTAGATTAGAAAGCAGTCCAGGGAGTGACCCAGCACCAATAGCAGACTGGTTGGATGCGCGGCGCAGACGCAGAGAGCGGCGCCAAATGGAGAGCGCGGAAAGGAGGCGTAGTGCCCGGTTGGCGCTCAAAGAACGGTTGCGCCCAGAGGATCCAAGGGAAAAGGGGAGGGATTCTCCCTAGTCCTTATATTCAGGGGTCTGCCAGTTATTGCTTTTCAAACGGGGACCAACTGTTCTAACTTAGGGCATAGGGATGCTGCTGCTCAGATCTAGTTGCTACCTGTAGAGCTGTTGAGTTATAAAAGAAAAATAAAGCTTTGAAAAGAATCCCTTTGTCTGTGTCTGGACTTGGCTACTGGATTAGACTGAGAGCCCTCCAAGGAGCCCTTGACAGCTATCTAGCCAGCAAACCACTAGTGTGGTCACACTGGTAACATCTTCTTTTTGTTTTCATAAGTCTGGATGCCCAGTGCTAGCACATACAGACACGCCTTTCAAGTTAAGATATAAATCTACTTATGAGGAGTACATGTCCTTTTTATTTTTGATAGTTTATCAAATAAAGGGACAAATTTGAACATATAAACATCACCTCCAATACTGACTTCAGTTTAGAAGCATGCGTACTTGGCAATCTGGAACATATTTTCTTGGAGGTAAGTTCCATTGAAATATATAGGTCTTTCAATCAATAAAATACAGTTAAGTTCATGCGTAAACATCCTTCAGGTCTGATCGTATTGTATGCAAACATGGTCTAGAATTCATCGTATCTTCTCCAATTTATTGAAATAATACTTTGAGCAATCTGAAGTGCTATGTGATTGACAAGCAAAATTTCTTTAGTACAATATTTTATTTATTTACAATATTTATATACTGCTCCTCATCAGAAGATTTTGGAACAGGGAACAACATAATAAAAGAATAAAACAACTGGTTAAAAGAGTTAAAACATTTTTTTAAAGAAGACAAACCCCAACCAAGTGGAATTTAACAAACCATGGCTGGTCATGCAAGGAAGGCCTCTTGAAAGAACAACGTCTTCAGGAGGCGCCGGAAGGAACACAATTTTGGCGCCTGCCTGACCTCTAAAGGCAGGGAATTCCACAGGGAGGGGGCCACCACACTGAAGGCTCTTTTCCTGGTCGACTCCAACTGGGCCATGGGTCCATGCGGAACCACCAGGAACATGCCCTCTGATGACCTCAGTGACTGGGCAGGTTGGTAAGGAAGGAGGTGCTCTCTCGGGTATCCTGGTCCCAAATTGTTTAGGGCTTTGTACACTAGTACTAATACCTTAAACCTGGCCCGGTAGTGAATAGGCAGCCTGTACAGTTCCCTCAGCAGAGGAGTTACATGCTGAAAAAGGGCAGCTCCCGACAACAGCCGAGCTGCTGCATTCTGCACTAGCTCCAGCTTCTGGACCAGCCTTAAGGGTAGCACCACAGAGAGCGCATTTCAGTAACCCAGTCTTGAGGTTACTGATGCCTGTACCACTGTGGTCAAGCTATCCCTGTCCAGGAGTGACTGTAGCTGGCGAACCAACAGAAGCTGGTAAAAGGCACTCCGAGCCGCCACAGCCACTTGGGCCTCCAGCGACAATAATGGATCTAGGAGTACCACCAGACTACGGATCTGATCTTTCAGAGGGAGTGCAACCCCATCCAGAACAGGCAATGAGCCTATCTCCCAGACCCGGGAAACACTCACCCACAGGGCTTCCATCTTGCCAGGATTCAGCTTCAGTTTATTGGCCCTCATCCAGCCCATTACTGAGTCTAGGCACTGATTGCACAGCCTCTCCTGATTCAGATGTCACAGGGAGATAGAGCTGCGTGTCAACAGCATACCAATGGCATTTAGCTCCAAATCCCCTAATGACCACTCCCAGCAGCTTCATATAGATGTTAAACAACACTGGGGACAAGTTGGTGCCCTGCGGCACCCCACAGCTCAATTGCCAAGGGGCCGAGGAATAGTCACCCAATGTTACTCTCTGAAATCGGCCCTGTAGGTAGGACCGGAACCACTGTAGCAGTGCCTCCAATACCCATCCCATGGAGTCGCTCCAGGAGGATACCATGGTCAATGGTATCAAAAGCTGATGAGACATCGAGCAGAATTAACAGGGTTGCACTCCCCCTGTCCCTCTCTCAATCAGTGACCAAGGCTGATTCAGTCCCGTAACCAGGACGAAGCCCAGACTGAAATGGGTCTAGATAATCAGTATCCTCCAAGAGTGCCTGCAGTTAGTCCACCACAACCCCATCAAGTACCTTCCCTAGAAAAGGGGTATTTGCGACTGGGCGGTAGTTGTCTAATACCGTTGTGGGCTTCTAAAGGAGCGGCTGCACTGCTGCCTCCTTAAGGACAGCAGGGACCACCCCTTTCCCTAGGGAAGCATTTATCACTCCCTGGACCCACCCAGTCATACCCCCTCAGCTAGCTTTTATTAGCCAGGAGGAACAGGGATCAAGAGGGCACATGGTTGGATGAGAAGAGACAGTGGCTTGCTTTCTCCCCCCTCCCCCTGGCATTGCTGTTGCTCTTCCCCCTAATTCTGGCTTCCCAACAACCCTGTAAGGTAGGCTAGGAGAAGAGAGAGTGGCTGGATTCCCCCCTACCCCCGGTGCTGTTCTTGCTCTTCCTCCTTATTCTGTCCTCCCAACAACCCGGTAAGGTGGGCTAGGAGAAGAGAGAGTGATGGTTAAACTATAGCAAATTTGTTCCAACATCTGTAGCTTTTCTCTCCCTAGCAGCACTAACCCAGACCATGCTGCACCTTCTGAAATCACTCCTTCAACACAGCTCTTAAGGGCACAGGAGTCCTGTTGCATCCAGCCTGCCTCTCTCCAAATGCACCTCCAGCCCTTGGTAAATATGTTTGCAGGGTTTGACTTTTGGAGGCAAATTCATGATACAAACATTCCAGTCAAGACCTTGTTTTTTCTTGTCCAAAAAACCCCTACCAAATTCTTAGCAATCTCCACTGGCCAGTCCCTCCCTACATTCTTTAGATAAAATAAGTAGCAAGAGAGAAGGAAATTAGGAACAGCATAGTAGCAAAACAAAGGACAGGAGACAGGAGAGTTCAGGCAGCGGGCAGAATCAATGAGTAGCAACAGACTGAAAGAGTGGGTCATAGAGATGACTAATCATGCTAATGGCTTACAGAAGGAAAAATGGTCAGATTCATTCACTACATGGAACGATCGTTGTTGAATGGGAAACACGGGACCCTGCTAGCTTCTTTGTTTTGCTGGGGGGATGGGAGGGGTGTCTGTGTCAGAAGGGCAGGCTAAATTAGCACATCGCAGGAACAACTCAACACTCCTCATGTTCCCTCCTCCCCAAAATCATTGCAATGGCGAACGGATGAGTGAGCAATACTATATTGGAATTTTTGCGCATATGTAGCTGAAAGTGCGTATTTCAGGGATCTAAAGGTGCACAAATTCGAGGTTTTGTGTGCGAACGTGCCCTTTTTTGCACATATGGGTTCCCGAGTAAAAAAAAACCTGGAGAAGCCTCAAATGGTTCGTGGGATGATCGACATGCTTCGACGAAGGGGAGGAGAGGTGAGTAGCGGAGAGTTCTCACACCCCTAATTGCAAGCATCTTGTCTACATCATCAGGCCGTAACGACTGGAACTGATCTCACAAAATCAGGCAGATGGTGGCATCAGACACCTCGACTGGTACTGCACTAACAACATTATCAAGGTCGCTGTGGAGACAAGCGATTTTGTCCTCAAAGTGCGATGCAAAAGGGTCACAGCAGGTCCTCGACAGGGCCAGAGCCCCATTTACTGGGGAAGATGTTAACCGCCAGACCACCTGGAAGAGCTCCGCTGGCCGGCTACTTGAGGATACAATGGAGGCAGCAAAATAAACCTTATTTGCTGCCTGCACTGCCACGGAGTAGGCACAATTATGCACTCTAAAGCATGCTTGGCTGTCTTCACTTCGAGTCTTGCACCATTTGCGCTCTAGCTGACGTCCAGCCTGTTTCATTGACTGCAACTCCCCAATATACCAGAGAGCAGAATGGCCTCCACAGTGCCGGAGTGGGCACTCAGGTGCAATCAAGTCGATGGCCCTCCACATCTCACTGTTCCACAGTGAGGCTAGGGCCTTGGCTGGATTACCAGCTCTCTCCAATGGAAAATCCCCAAGGGCATTCAGAAATCCATTGGATTCCATCAGTCTCCTGGGCCAGACTATCCGAATAGGTCCCCTACCCCTGCGGGAGAAGAGTAACGCCATAAGTTCAAATCTCCCCAGGAAATGGTCTGACCATGACAATGGGGTTACTTGGAGCCCCCCAATCTTCAGACTACCCATCTCACAAGTTGGAGTAAAAACCAAATCAAGGGTGTGCTCTGCTTCATGTGTTGGGCCAATTACATACTGAGACAGCCCATGGTTGTCATGGAGGCCATGAAGTCCTGAGCTGGAACTCTGGAGACAGCCTCAGCATGGAAGTTGAAGTCACCCAGAACCATCATCCTGGGTCCCTCCAACATCACACTTGCAACTTTTTCCGCCAGCTCAGTCAGGGAGGATGCTGGGCAGCAGGGTGGGCAGTACACCAGCAGCATCCCCAATCTGTCTCTATGGCCTAACACCAGGTGCAACCCCTCAAGGCCCGCTCCAAGGTGGAGTGGTCTTCTGGTGATAGAGATGGAAATTCTATGAACCATGGCAACTCCCCCCCTGGCCCTCCAACCTATGTTGGTGCTGCACTGAGTACCCAGGTGGGAAGAGCTGAGTCAGGTTGACTACACCCAGCTCACCCACCCAAGTCTCAGTAATACACACCAGGTTGTCCCTCTCATCCATGATTAAATCGTGAACGAGTACGGTCTTATTGCAGACTGATCTGGGGTTAAATAGCAGCACCACAAGACAGGAGGGCTCAGTGGAAGAACTACCAGCTACATGAGAGCTAGAGGAGGGGGGTAGAAGAGGAACAATATTAGTAATAGAATAACCTGTCACTGTCCATAATGTCTTTTCTTAGGTTGTTTGGCATTTGAATATATTCAAAGGGATTCAACTATTTAAATTCAATGGGTCTTTCTTCTGCCCTGTAAAATTACAATCCTAAACAGAGTTACTAAGGGGTAAACTCCACTGAACAAAGTGGTACTTACCTTCCAAAGACAAAACAAAAAAACCCATGCATAAGATTGTGCTATAAGTTGTAATCATATGCATCTTTACTTAGAAATCTCTTAAACAAAATTGTATCATAATAAAATAAACTTTTTAAAACTTAAATTTCTTAAATCAATCAATAATAATAAATAGAAGTAAGCGCTATTTATCTTATTGGGGCTTACTGCTACTAAACATGTACAGGATTAGACAGCTTCATCCTAAACACACGTACTAGGGAGCAAAACCCATTGAACATAGTGGGATTTAATTCTGAATAAACACACTTAGCACTGTGAACTACTTTTTAAATTGAAAGACACATACTATGTAATAAAAATGAATGAAGATAAAACAATCTATTACAAACTAATAATTTGGGGTGAAATCCAACTAGTGTCCTTCCACCTTTCAGACAGCAGATAAGGGAGGGGGCAATTGTGGGTGAAACGAGGAGGGGAAATAAAGAGATGAGATGCAAGTGTTTGGTATCAAATCTAGGCCACATTTATTGAAAATCTGCAGCGGGGAATACCTGGATGGGCAACTAATCTATGCCAGCAACTAGCTAGGCAATTAGGGATGTCAGAGAATTTCGCCACGAATCTCGGGGAGGCCGAATGCCACCACATTCGGCCCCCCCGAAATCGGTGGCGGAACGGACTGCCACCCCCCTGCCACCCCCGGGACGGGACTTACCTTGGGTGAATCTTCCTGGCGGCGGCAGCGGCAGCGGCAGCGGCGGTGCAGCGGCAGCGCGGTGGTGGCGGCTGGTCTTCCGACCGGCTGCCGCCACCGCCGCCGCCACCATTTCCAGTAAAAAAAAAAAAGTGATAGGCTACGTAAAGATTTACGTAGCCTATCACGGCTAGATTTTTAAAAAATACCGTGATAGGCTACGTAAATGTTTACGTAGCCTATCACGGCTGATTTAAAAGAAAAGAAAAAACACGCGTATTTTTTTTTTTAAAGCCAGACGTGATAAGCTACGTAAGTCTTAGATACATAGCCTATCACGGCTGACTGCAGGGACGCAAACAGCGGCGGCTATGGCCGGCCAGGATTCGGGGGGGGAGGGACTCCCCCCCGGCCAGAATTTCAGGGGGAGGGACGGAGCGCCTCCCCCCCACCGCGAATGTCACCCTTTGAAAAGGTAAGTGACTTTTGTACATCCCTATAGGCAACATAATGGGCAAAACATTCTCTGCCTGATGAGTGGTGTCAGTAAAATCACCATCTCCCAGGACTACCCCCTTTTGGGGAAGGGAGGCCTTTCCCTGTCGCCCCTTCCTGGGATGCAAACAACAGGTAGGCGAGGTGAGTTGGCCTCACAGGTAACCTTATGCCCCTGCTGGGGCCACAAAACCCTGAGTGGGAGGCCTCAGGCATCACCTGTCACCAAAACAGTGCCTCAGAATGCTTACCATCCCTGTTCTACACAGCAGCGCTTGTCCCTAGCAGCCTTCCTGGAATGAAATGTGACAAATTTAACCAAAATATCAAACATATATCCAGATTCGCCTAATGGACACACCCACCCCACTTTCAGTATGAAGTAGGCAAAAAGACTCACAGCCCTGGCCAGACTGTGAGAATCCACGCTGCATAAGGGAGGCTGGCGGGAGGGGTACGGACAGCTAAAGCACTTCTCAGGCCCCTCCCTCCAACTGTGGCACCATACGGTGACCACCAATAGTGATCACACACGTCTCCTCCCCGCCCCCCACAGCCAGGCAAACAAGACGCAGGGTAGGGCATTTTCTTCTGGAACAGATTTTGGGGCATGGGGGGAACTGCAGGTAGAAGAGGGAATTACCCTTTCCCCACTGTGGCATCAGCAGAGGGATGCTAGCTGGATTCCACCCTTACTTTCCAACTTTAATCTTTGCAAAAGAAGTATATATTCCATTTGTCAACAGCTCTGTTAAACAAAATAAACTACTATCTAAAGGGATTTATGTCATCAGAAAATACTAATGTCAGAGGTAAGTAAGCATCTTTTCATCATCCTGAACAGTTGGTGTGATATTTTTGTCACCATCTGTTGTTGGCATATTTTTGGGTGCTTTCTGAAGCTTATATGCTGATGTATTCTACCACAGAAAGGAACTGTGGAACGTTATCAAATTGCAATTGGGACTGTATGATCACAATCAATAATAATATTTTAATTCCATCTCTAGATTCACAATGCATGTTGAAAATACACCCTATCAGATAGAGAGTCAAATCTAGTTAAAGTTCATTGTGCAGGTAATAGTACTTAAAAATACTAGTTGTATTACGTTGACTATGCTTTTGCATCAAGGTTAAGGCAGAAAAAAGAAAGGGTAAATGAAGAGACCATCAAAAAGAGCGATTATACATGATGGGCTCCACACAAGACAGATGAAATATGAGCTTCAATATTCAAAATAGAAATGATACAATCTTGTGTCTGGTTAACTTACAGGAAATGGTTCCAGAGACAATTTTACACTAACTACAGTGATTTGAGCAATTTTTAAAAATAATACCAGTCAATTTCTCTCCATTATACTCCACTGGCAGAAAATAAAACATTTTTCTTTGAAATGATTGCCTTTGGTTTTGTTAAATCATGCAGTCTGACAACATGTGGTCACCATTTTCACATGATCTTTCTGCTTCTCTGGAGAAAAATGAATTTGCAGTCTGATCCCTGATATAAATATGTAATATAGCTCCAGTTAAGGCTATTTCTATTACTTCAAGAAAGAAAGAATTGCTGTGCTGTAAGAAGTCAAATTCAAAAGGATAACACTCAGAAGTCTTAACATATACAATATAGATGTTTATATTAGAACAGAACTAATGCCAGTAACTGCTCCTGGCAATGGCAAATATGCGTATCTTTATCAAGTACAGAACTTCATTCAGTATTTGTACCCATTCCAATGCTTTCAATAGACATCATAGGAGTGCTGAGGGAGTCTTAGAAAATTAAATACGTTGCAACAAAATATGAGTAATTCTCTTTATAGTTATCCAGCATGTCTCATTGCTACTGAACAAATAAAGATGACTTATCTTAGAGCACAATCCTATGGATGTTTAGACAGAAGAAAGTCCTACACCTCCCAGAATCGTCAGCCAGCATGGCTGGCTGCAGCATGCTGGGAGTTCTAGGACATTTTTCTGTCTAAAACACGCATAGGATTGCACTCTTAGCCTCTCAAGTAGAAATGTATGTAATTCTATAAACATGTAATTACAATGCATGCTCACCCAAATAATGTAGCTTGGAAAAAAGAGTTACAAAACTTAATACAACTTTTAAGCAATTTCTTAAAAAATAGCATTCAAATGCTATCTTTATATTGTAGAATATTTTAATGAGCTATGTCATGTTCTTTATCTTCCATGTTTCAACTCTGTATTATTCTTAGGAGAGAAAAGTTGCACAAAACTTTTAGAATGCTTGTATCATATCCCTGCAGATCTGTGCCTGATAAGAGTGAGTTTAAAATTCACAGCAATGTTGACAGGGCTGACAGCTATGAGTTAAGCATGTCTAGCTTGTGTTAGTAGTATTCCATATATTCCCACTTATATGGGACACAAAATGGGATGAATTGTGCCGCTTGAGGGCAAAAATGAGGGAAACTTTACTGGGGGGGGTTATATGTAAGGATTGCACAGGTTATTTCATAAATATTCCTGAAGATTTAAGAGGAATTAATATTGCAGCATTAAAAATGACCTGAACACATCACCAGGAATTTGTAGCCCTTCTTCTTTTATATACTGTCTTTTAATCAATCCTGGCAGAGAAGGCAGGCAAAATCCAACTGAGATACTCCTTATCCAGTATGCAAGCCACATTCACAGACATCCCAGTTTGTCTGTCTGACTTAAAGAAGGTAACCTTCTCCACCTTCTCTAAGGCAGACAAACAAACTGGGTTGTTCTCAGTAGCAGGAATCCTAGGACGGTTGAGATGCTATGTATTTATTTAAACTTTTTCTCTTTATCCAGTTCTGGAGTCTCCCTTAGTTACTTCTAACATTCTTACACCAACATCAATACCCCAAAGCATACTCAATATGGTGGGTTCCAATTAGGTTTTGCCTGCCTCCATTACCACAGAAGGAACATTCCCCATTAATGAAGACTGTCCACCAATGAAGGAAAGAAAGAAAAGCCCGTTAAATACCCAAGGCTGCCTTTTCAATGCATGAGCATATGAGAGTATAAAGCATGATGTTGTTCTTGTCCAAATGCTGCCTTTTCCTTACTTGTAGCATGTACTTAAAGTAGAATTAACTTACCACACATTATACACACTTTCTTTATGAGATACTGTAGTCAGAATAAGAACATTGTTTTGGTCTGCCATTTCTGAATGAATCCCCCATAAATATGGCATGATGAAAACAAAGCAATTCCTTAATTCTAACATGGAGGGAGAAACTTAGTATTCCCATTTGAGAATTCTACTTACATGTTCTAAAGTTTCCACATGTTATTCTTTTCTGTATTTTCCCCAGTTTTAGATCAAATTTTAATTATATTGGAAGTGCTCACTTAAAATGGGCTACTTCAGCAATATGGACTTGAGCATGCATGCAGAACAGGAAGGCCTGGCGTGCTATGGTCCAGGGGGTCACGAAGAGTCGGACACGACTGAACAACAACAACAACTTCAGCAATATGACTAACAAAATACATGTGATAAAATAAAATACCAATAGCAAACATTTCTGAAATGAAATGTTCATACCTGAGTAATGTAAAAAATGTGACCTGTAAGGTAATTGCTTTTTCACATAAAGAGATGTGCTTCCAGTCCTGGTTTGAACGCTGGGTATTTTTGTTCCAGACGTTAAAAGTCTTGTGAAAATCAGTTCTATTTACATTAAAACTTCAAATAAAATAGCAACAATATTTCTATGGCCATCTGCTACTCTCATCAAGACTCTCTAGTGAGAAAAATGAAGATTTTAGTAGTTTTACTGTGGCAATAACAGAAGTAGTTCTAAAAATAATTTTTATTCAGTTCTTTGGTGCCAAATTTTGAACTTGGATCCACTATCTATACACTTAAGATTCCTGGGACATTAAACCAGGTACATATTTTAACAGTTCATATCAGTCTCTGAGTTTAAATATAAGTAGTTGAGGCAAATATTACAGTAACACAAGTGGAACATTCAAGAAAATGTTGCAGCATGGACTGTTGTTGCTCAGGGTTCCAGCCAGCTAGCCACGACCTTTGTCAGGATATGCCGTTCCTCCTTCCTTACCCCAATGTTCTGTTTCCTGCCCTTCAATCGTCAGCCAGCATTCCATGGCTACTGAACATGCTCAGTCTCTGGCTGTTTCGGATTCCACCCCCCACACACACCCTTAGGGTCCCCCCCCAAGTGTTTTGTTTTCCAGCTTGTTTTTGCAAACCCTAAACCTGTTGATATCTCCCCCTTGTCTGTGGATGGTGTCATATGAGCTACATAAAGATCCACATTCAGACAGAGTTCACTGTTAGCATGCAGGATTGTCATAGTCTGAGAATGACCACTGTTGACTTCGTACTGAAGTTCCCCGACACAGATTTCGTACTTGATCTTGCATGAACTATTTAACTCATATGTTTACTCTGATTAGTAATTATGCAGTCTAGGCTGAAAATAGACAAGAATGAAATGCACCCACAAAAAATAACAATTTGTTATGTGGAAAGTATTCCACAAAATATTGGCTTGTACATAATGGGCAAAACTGAACGTCTCATGAGCGGACTTTTCCTAGTGCAATGGGACTTCCCCTCTTCCCCACCCTACAGCCCCTGCACTCTCCATCTGCTCCAGGGGGTCTCCCAAGCTCTGCAGCAGATCTGAGGGCATGTGATGGAGCTTCAGGGGAAGGGGAATCACCCCATTCTGCTGACTGCAGTACTAAAGGATCTTAGTCATATTGTAGAGCAGCCACAAGTAAAACATGATGTGAAGTTCCATCCTCATCTCCCTTCTTTTTCTTTCTGCCCCTTCAGGTCTTTCAACAAGGGCTGGAAATGCTTCTGCAGACTAAAACAGGGACAGGGTGTGTGTGTCTCCACAAGCGATTTACTGTGAGGTTGCTGCGTTCAGATGTCATTCGGGTCACATGACGTCATGGCCATCTCGCAGCCACCCCAGACTTTCACACTGAAAAACTGGTTATTCCGTGACTACTTTTGAGTCCTATCGTTTTCCTTAATTTGGCTTGTTTGTGCTTATGCTGTGGTGTGCACCACCCCCTGCATTTACTCTGGCATGACTGCCCTGCCCGGGGGTGTGTCTTTCACCTGGCCGTGACCTCACTGACCCGGTCAAGGGGTGTTTCCCTGTGAAACAGTGAGATGGGGGGGTATAGGAATTGCTGGCAAATGCGCAATAGTGAAATGGGGGGGTAGTGCTTGATAATCTGTTTTAAAGAGAAAGACATTTTAAAAATTGGCAGAATCGGACATAGGTTGCGGAAGCAAAAGTAACTCCCATTGTGGTCAATGAGGCTTGTTCCCTAAATATCGATGCTGCGTTTCTTTACTGTTTGCTTTATTGCTGTAAGGAAGTAATTAATGCGAAGCTTTACTCCTTTGCATTACAGGAGCTTCAAGGGAAGGAGAAAGGGGGGAACCGCCTGGATGGGGGGGGAGCCTCTCTTATTTGTTGAGCAGCCCGTGCCAATCTGATGTTCACTCCAATCCCCCCACCACACCCGGAAGTATGTTCCTGTGAAGCGATTTAGAATGGTGCGGTCCACTCGTTAGTGGAGACCTACGCGAACCAAAACCAGTTCCTTGAAAAATCCAGGTAAGCCACCATTCACTTCTCCTTCTGTTGTCATGGAGACACCCCCACGAGCTCATGAGTAGCCAATACGCAAGATCCATCCTCCTCTTTTGAAGATGCTGGAGCCTCTCCAAGCACAATCCTCTCATCTCTAGGCTTTTTTCTGCATAGCAGCCCAGCTTATACTTACAACCACCAGTGCGAGACATACGGTATGGTAGGACGTGGGAGAGGGTCTTCTCTGCTGTGGCACCCCAGTTGTGGAATGCCCTCCCTCTGGAGGTCTGATAGGCACAGACGTTGGTTTTGTTTTGGTGTCAAGTTAAAACAAGGCTTTTCACCAAAGCCATTGAGGGCAAACGGAATACCCTAAAGTTGCACACTGTTTTAACTCTTTTATTGTTTTAGATTTTTTAATTGGTATCAGCGTGTTTAGTGGTTTAATATGCTTTTAGCTGTTTAAATTATTTATTGTTTTATACTGTTTAAATTGATTTTATCTGTATGCTACCCTGAGATCTTATGATATAGGGCAGGATACAAATGTTTAAAATAAAATAAATAAATACCTCTGTAAGTTGTTGATTCATGCTCTTTCTGATCAACTGGGTGCCAATCTAGCAATGAGTGCAGTGTTTGTTTATTTAGCAATATCCCTATCCTTCTATACTGAACACCACCTCCTGAGGAGTTGATGGGGATAGTATCTATGTTTGTACCATCCCCTTCCAGCCCCTCCCCCACACTTGAAATGAAAGTGAAACCACAGCAGCTACTGTGCAACTTTCCAGCCAGTGTCATTTTGGCAATGATGAATGAACCTTAACCTGAAATGGAAGAAAGGGGGAAAACAGATGTTTCATTTCCTGCTATTTCACACTTTCCAGTTCAGAGCAGCCAAAATGACTGCTGAAAAACTGCAGTCACTACTGCCACTGCATCTTACAGAAGCAGCAGTGGCAGAAATACAGCTAGTTCCGCCACCTCCTGCCTCAACTAATTAGAGACAGTACCTGGGTGGCAGCAGAAAACTCATCCCACAGTATGCATGCACACGCAGACACACTCTACCTTCTGCTTCTGTAAGCATTCCTTGAACCATAGTCTTCCTATAGACCACCAACTATCAACCACTAGCTACCTTCTTCCCCAACTTGAGAACTGCTAGGGTCTTCTCCTAGCTCCAGTCAGTCATGCACTCTTCTGGAATTTCCTTTAAACTTTTTTTTGAGACCAAAATAAGGCTTGAAACCAGCTTTATTTTCTTTGTCTTTTTCTTTCCCAACTGTTAACAGTTTAATCTCACATGCCATCTCCCTTAGTTTAGCATCTCCAGGTTGCTTTCTGATAGGCACATATCTGCTTCAATTCCCTGACGTCACCGTTGTAACAACTATTTGCCACAGTGAAGAGCTGATATTTTGTGGACTGTGGGGACAGGACTTACTCCAATTCTCATTTGTTTGAACATCTACAGTGTGTGCAGTTTAATTCTAACTTGAACTGGTCAGTAGAACCCAGTAAGTGTCTTAGCATTGTGTTGTGTGTAAACAAAACACGGAAATTCAATATACATATTTTTCTCTTCAATGATACTCTTGCTTACACAATAAGGTAAAACAGACATATTACGACACAAATGCTTCTGAATTGACACTGCATTTCAATACATGTAGGTGCATTTTATAAATACAACATAAACATCCTTATCTATCTTTCCTGCAAGGCTCCTACTCATTGGGGCACGAGATACATGAAAATTACTTGTGACAGAAGAAAAGTGATATCTTGAAACTTAGCATGCCATAATCAGGGAGAATATAAATGTCTAATTTGAACAGAAAAGCCTAAAATGCAAACGCTAGGTTGGGGTTTAAAATGTGTTTTGGTTTCTACTCATCATTTTGCTGAAATCAATCATCTCCTTTGCCAGCATTCTGAATTACCTTCTGATTGCAACCATCTTGACATAGACCCAGGCAATTCTCAACAAAGCTTCAGTTCATATTGTGTTTTTAATCCACTAGTGGCTTAGGATAAAGAGATGAAAGTCCATCTCCTAATTACTTCAGATCTCTAGAGTGGTGTTAGCACCCACAACAGGAAACTTAGCCTAAGAGATTTCCTTCTCCAACCAAGAATATTTAAATTCCATTATTTAGCTCTTTAAGTCTGAACTCTGATCAGTTCACCAGTTACTTGAACCTGCGAAACACAATCTTGTAGACCATCTTAAATAATTTTGTTCCCATAAGATGGGTCGATTACTGACTGGGCAACTGGTATTTTTAATGACATTTATTGTTTTTATTTAGGGAGAGTGAACCAGTACAAATATTACAAAAGACAAGAAAAGCAGCAAGCACTTCTGGAGCCTCCAGAGGTCACCTGGGATCAATGAGTACAATCTGCAGTCCAAGTTCACATATTAGTGAAGAAGTATGAAGAGCAGAAGTACTTATTTGTAACATCAGAATGCTCAGTGGCCCAGTTTAGACGTCTTGAACAAACCACGGTTTGGTCATTAGGAACATGTTGTGAGTTCCATTGCTACTTCCTCTCTTTACATATACCAAATATCTCCATCACCTCTGTGTTTGCGGTAACAATAGTTTGCTGATCTCCAAATCAACCAAACTATGATCACCACTAATCACAGTTGGCCTCCAAACCAGAGTCAGAATTGGAGCTCATCTTCAAACTGTGATTTATTCTAGTTTATAAATAATCCATAGTTAGAGACAAAGATGATAGAATTCTCCTCAGCGCAGTATTTACCTGCTTTCTCAACAACTGCTCAGAAAAACTCATCTATTTTCTGAGAGTACTTTCTCAGGTCATAATGCACAAAATGTACATAGTATGCACTAGGGATGTACAAAAGTGACTTACCTTTTAGGAGATTCTGTTCATGGGGGGGGAGACGTTCCGTCCCTCCCCCCGGAATCCTCAACGGCCGGCTGTGGTCCGCGGCAGCTCCGCGGAGCAGCCGGGCAGACCCAGGCCAAGGCTGTCCGCAGCCGGATTTCCGGCCGCGGAGGGCTCTGGGTAAAAAAACAACAACGCGTATGCAAATGGCGGCGGCTATGGCCAGCGCCATTTGCGTTCCTTATTTTTCGCCATCTTAGTCTACGTAAATATTTACGTAGACTAAGATGGCGAAAAATAAGGAACGCAAATGGCTCCGGCCGTAGCCGCCGCCATTTGCGTACACGTTTTGTTTTGTTTTTTAAACCGGGATGTGATAGGCTACGTAAGTCTTTACGTAGCCTATCATGTCTCTGTAAAAAAACACACACCCCAAAATGACAAGATTGCAAATGGCGGCAGCGGCAGCCGGTCAGAAGACCAGCCGCCGCAGCCGCCACTGCCTGGAACATCCGCCCCAGGTAAGTCTAATCCCGGGGGGGATCCGCGGGGGGGAGGGTGGCAGGCCGTTCCGCCACAGATTTTGGGGGGCCGAATACACTGGCATTCGGCCTCACTGAGATCCGTGGCGGAATTCTCTGACATCCCTAGCATGCACACTGATCATGCAGCACTAATGTGCATTAACTCATTGTTCCCTGGGACTATAGTTTGGTTTTAACTTCCCTACACCTAGCCCATAGCACTAGCCATACCGGAAAGCCACTTGGAAATTCAGTGACTCCTCTTCCACCACCACCACCCCGCCACACACACACACTGGGAACAAGAAAGGTTTTTAAATCAGAACAGGGCACAGCAACAGTATAAAAAGTATAAAAAGAATCCAGAGAACATATCCAAATAGAGAAAATAGTAAATACTGGCTAATCAATACTGGCTAATCAGTCTGGTAACAGTTCGTATCAAACTGCTAGAGTTTTATCAAGAGTAAATGGTAATATTAAAGAACTTCTGCACAAGTGCCTACAACGCCTCTGATATCAGCTATCCGATGTGTTGAACACTGACCACACATGCTTAGAATCTCATTTAACTTTCAAAGCTAGGCAAGAATGTCTTTGGGGAATGGTGCTTCATTTGTAATAGAGATGAACACTATGAGCTGGACAAATGTACATGCCAAATCAGTCATATGACGTATTAGGCAAGTACAAATGTTAGTTACTAGTTAGTAGACATGGTAATTTTCCCAACTTGGACATCATAGCAAACTCTGGTTAACTGTGAACCTGGAAGTGGAGGGAAGAATCATCATTAATCATAAGTGGAGAAAGGATACACATTCCCTATAGCCAAACAATGGTTTAGCCATGACATCTGAACTTTGCCTATGTGTACATAGGCTTAAAAAACTATTTAATACAAAAGAAGATAGCTTCACAAGGACCCTTCCTAATATACTGATTAGCAGTCTGTGAAAGATCTTCTCAGAAGTATGTTATGCTTTCTGACTGTTCTGTCTGTCATATGTTAGGGCTGTCAATTGATTAAAAATGATTAATCTTTATCTAAATGAATTGATTAAATGTAAATTTGCAAATTATTAAACATCTACATAGAATTTATGTGGATGTGTTAGTAATATACAAA
Organism: Heloderma suspectum; assembly: GCF_057233095.1. Lineage (NCBI taxonomy): Eukaryota > Metazoa > Chordata > Lepidosauria > Squamata > Helodermatidae > Heloderma > Heloderma suspectum. The sequence goes on from NC_139458.1 coordinate 55,943,021, forward strand.
TTTATGTCATAGATGTTTTTAGCTACCAAAGGAAGAGAAAAATAGCATGTTGATTAAAATATGCTTTATTTGTTATTAGAAAGAAAAGTCATCTTTAATATTTTCTATTTCATTCCCACCAGAACCACAGTAGACTAAAAAAATAAACTCAGTCTCAATGATTAAATTGAACCTCATCAATTAATCAAATGAAGGTTTAGTTGATTAATCTACCAATTACAGATAGCAACCCTGTCAACTATTTTAATCCATTACACAACCAAAAGATATGAACATGTGGCAAACATATTGATGTAAACATACCAAGTAGTAAATAGGATTCTGATATTTGAATCTGGTCTGAGATCAGGTGCAGATTGGTTATCCAACCTCCAGCATGACAAATATTCTCTGCATTTCGGGAATTATTATTGCAGCAGCATACAGAAGGAATTTGCTCACAGCTTGCCACACTGAGCTTCTCAATTAAGTGTGATACCAAATCAGTGTCACCATCTGAGGAATGCATAGCCTCACATAACCTTCAGAGGGGTAGTATTCCCAAGACAACACAAATACGATGTTGAGAGGGATGAACTTACTGCTAAAAGGCTTCTCTGGGAGAGTTTTACTACACACAATTTACTTCACATTGGGAGCGTGGGGGATAATCAATGGACATGTTTAGTGTTAAGAACTAAGGATTTCATACAAAGTTGGGTGAGTGTACTTCTGCTTCGTCTCCTCCTCGTTCACCCCACATGCCCACCCAAATCTGCTTCAGAGTGTCCCATAACCAGCCAGAGCAGATTTGGGGTGGGACTAGGGGGCTGTAGGAGAGGGAAATCCCTGCCACAAGTGGTATCTGTTCCACTGGCAGATGTACACAGCTGGATATAACCCTATTTTCTCATATATTGGTTAGCAGTGGTAATCTTGGGGGGTTTGATCTGTTGCTTCTCCTGTACTTTGGAGCTTGATTCAACCACTTCAGCTCTCTCTATTATTGTGATCGTTCTTTGTTAATGTTTAAGTTACCACAAAAGTATCAAATGATGGCATCATAAAAGCTTCACATTTCATGTAAAATAAATACCAAAATATCTCAGAAAATAATGTAAGTTACCTACCTCTGCACTCATCATCCTTATTTTGTTTTCAGCAAAAGCATATGTATACAATTGCAAAACCTATTTTAATATTTTTATTACTGAATAAACATTCTGGACACAATCCAGCGAAGATTATGTGTCATTTCACCAGTGGCAGCTAGCAAAGGTCCCTGGTAGAAAGCTCCACTGGTGCAGGTGTCGCACTAGCTGTGCTCTGCCAATAGTGGAGGTGAATCAGCTGTGTCGGGAGAGGGTGTGGATCTGCCATATCTAATGCCCCTTAATTTCCCAAGACACTCAGGGAATTGGGATTGATAAATGGGGCTAGGGGGCTGTAGGAAAGCTAAACTCCCTTTACAGAAATAAACTCCCATTACAGTCAAAAAGGAAGACGATATCCTCCCCACTGCAGACCCTAGCTGCAGTGAAATGATAGGGCCGGCAGATCTTCTCTTACCATAGTGTAGTATCGCTACGTTAATTTGTCTATTGTTTAAGTTTAATAATAATTCCAAAACTCAAATTCACTATTATGAAAAGCTACCTTAACTCAGATGTCAGCAAGAAACCCCCTGACTTTGACTTGACAACTGGCAACCATGGTCCTTCCTACCCTACAGCTGTTTTGCAGCTCTTCTGCAATCAGTACAAAGCAAAATTGTTACTTTGATACCAGACGGCACTTAATAAACTGCTGTATCTTTAAAATCCTAAATGGCTTAGGGCCTAGTTATCTGAGAGACGCTAACCCTACCCCTGTCTTGGTATGAACCAGCTCAGTTCTTAAGATCAGCAACAGAGGCTTTTTCGAAGACATCCCTTCTTGCAGAGGCCCGCTTCCTGGGCATGCGGGAAAGTCTTCTTCCTGTGTTGCTCCCAAGCTTTGGAACTCACTCCGTTTGGAGTTGTGACTCATCTCCACTCTCTTTGCATCCAGGAAGGGGATCATGGTACATCTTTTAAACTTAGCTTTTCAAAGTTATTTTAGTTTTCAAGGTCACTTGTAGTGTTTTACTAAGTTCTTCTTTGATTGTTTTATCTTTGGGATTTTTTTAAAGAAAAAAAAGAGGGTATAAAATGTTTAGGAAGGGGGTATAGAAATACCATAAATAAATAAAAATATGTGTTACAAATATAGTCAACAACCTGTGCATCTTATACTGCCAACCCTGTAGTGGTTGCAATGAACCATGTACATATATACTATGTATGTATATTACAGGACAGCCAAGCCATTAAAAGTCAAATACCACTGAATGGTTTGTAAACTAAGATCATTAAAAAGCAAACATCACTGTACTGGTCCATGAGGGGAAAAAAATGGGGAAATCAGGCTCAGATAGTGCAGTACTAGCAAGACTTCATGCTACCCGAAGCACCCAAATTTGCCAAGGTGAATTAATACAGCCTATCATCAGTTTAGTAAGAACTAATTTTGGGTTCTTTATGAAAACAACTGTAAGCAATTGTAAACACTTGCATACATCTTAGATGCAATAATAATAATAATACATTTGTAGTATGCAGGCTATGTTTTAAAATATATGTACAGACAATGCACTCACAAAAACAAGGAGGGCCCAGTTAGCAGCTGCAGAAAAGCACATTTGTGCATACTCCAATACCAGTTGTGTTCACAGCTGGCAGTAAGGCATGTAATTACCTGATCCTCAAGTGCAACTGCTAATGTTTAAATATTTGGTGTTACCCAGTATGTCTCAGAAATGTTGAAAATAATGTCAAGAACAATGTCACAAGAAAGCTGATCTTATATCCATTACTTTTATTTTATATGTTAAACACAGGGTAGGCTAATTTTACAATAAAACTTTTAGGCTAAACACACATGATAAATAGGGAGTAAGCCCCCATTGAAGGCAGCAGAGCTTACTTCTGAGTACACATGCATGGGATCATGCTGTTAATCGTTACAATGCATCCTATATAGTAGGTCTGACTGAATCCTATATTGTAAGTCTGACTGAACTCTATAGGGTTTATTCCCGAATAAGTGGGTAAAGGATTGCACTCTAACTGTATTTATTATGATCAATTGACAACAGCCCAGATAAATCAAATATGAATTGTATTTTAACTCACATATGCTTACAACTTGAAAAGAAAGTAAATGAGTATATTTTATAATATTCATAGTGCATTACATTAAGATCCTGCAAAATATTCTGCACAAGAGAGTGACTGACTGAAGTCTCCCACCTCCTCCCATTCTTCCTTTTTTGATGTGATAAGGATTGAGATTGATTATATCCATCTTGCTACATTTAGGTACAAACTATGACATTACTCCATTACCCAGGAGTATGCACTGCCAATTATGTAGAGGCAGCTTCCTTGACATTAAAAATGGTGGCATCAGGATTATTGGTGGACAGGGTGGATACAGTTCTTTGTCCCATATTGAATTAATCTAACTCATGTTTTTCCTGAGTTAGTATATTCAGATAAACAGTGAATGTGAGCTCCAACCCCACAGATGGTCTAGAAGATAAGGGTCAGTATCCTGTTCAACACTAACACTAACACAAATTACGTTGTGCTACAGTAAGTGACCTCTAGTGCAACGCCAAAGACATTTGCTGGTACGACAGGATTCCCCAGCAAACCTATCTCGCTAACAGATGCTATTGGCATTGCGCTAGAGGTTAGTTTTGCTAGAGCAATGTAATTTACCTTTGTCCTGCATTTTTGGCTAGATGGCTGATTTTGGCTGTCTAGTTGCGGCTTCGGGGAGGGAAGGAGGCCATGCAGTGCACTGGAAGCTGCATAACACAGTTTCCACAGTCTCCTCCTCTCCCCGCCCCTGGAACCGCACCCTTTTCCCAGTCTCCACGGCTCTGACCTTGGTTCCCAGAAACTGAAAAATCCTATGGCCCTCTAGACAATGTCTAGTGGCCATAGGATTCAAGGATTGCTCCCTTATAGGGTTTAAATTTGGTGCACAATAGAACCAATTTTGAAACAGTTTTTCAATGCACTCAAAGAAGATAGCTATTTAGCAGAAAACTAAATCCTCTGCTTTTTAGGATCAGTTAAGAAGCCACTGGAGAATGTGTAGAAATGGAAATATTTACAGGGGGTAACATTTGCAACTTCTTAGGAAGATAGCAATCTGATTATTAAGAAACTATCGGTCAGTTTGAGGTGTGCACAAAACTAATCAGGCAATAAACTATTCTCTTTCTAACACAAATAAATCTCAAGATAAAGAATGAATTATGGTAAATAAATCTGGCTGAAAAATCAAATATTTACACAGCATTCATACACATGAGAATGTCAACAGCTCCTTAGAAACAACTGCAGCACAATAATACACATAAAAATTAAAAAAGAAGAAAAAGAACATCAGCTATCAGTGCACCTTCCTAAAAAGCACTTAGAAAAAAATAAGATTTTATGTTACCACGAAAATCGTAAATGAGGAAGTCAGGTGGAATATCCCTCACTGAAGGTAATTCCTAGGTGCCACTGTTCAGAAGCCTCAACCTCATTACCACTCACCACATAGCCTCAACATAAGCCCACACCATATGTTCAGAAACTTCAACCAGACCCTATTAAAGTTGTTGGGGTAAAGATAATAATAAAGATTCCTTCTATATTACACAGAAGGACATTAAGCTCCTTAATGTCCTTCTTCTCATTACCTCTTTGGGGAGAGTAGGGATGTACGAAAGTCACTTACCTTTTCGCAGCTTGGCTTTGCGGTGGGGGGAGGCGCTTCGCTTTTCCCCCCGAAGTTCAGGTGAAGGGGGGGAGGCTTCCTGCCTCGCCCAGCCGAAATTCAGGCCAGGGGGGAGGCTTCCCGCCTTGCCTGGCCGAAATTCAGGCCGGGGAGAAGCGCCCCATCTCCCTGGCCACGAAACAAAAAATAATAAAAAAAAGACCCCGTGATAGGCTACGTGACGATTTACGTAGCCTATCACGGCTAGATTTCCAAAGTCAGCCGTGATAGGCTACGTGACGATTTACGTAGCCTATCATGGCTGACTTTGGAAATCTAGCCGTGATAGGCTACGTAAATCGTTACGTAGCCTATGCACGGGTGTGTGGGTTTTTTTTTACTTTAGGGGGGTTTTTTTGCAATGGTGGCGGCGGAAGCTGGTCGGGAGACCGGCCGCCGCCCCCACCCGCGACGAAACGCCACCAAACCACTGCCGGGACCCGCCGCCAGGAGGGACATTCGCCAAAGGTAAGTCCCATCCCGGGGGGGGGGCCGGAGAATTTCACCGCCGATTTCAGGGGGCCAAATGCGTTGGCGCTCGGCCCCCCGAAGATTCGGGGAGAAATTCTCCGCCATCCCTAGGGGAGAGGTAACGAGTGGGGTACCGCAGGGCTTAGTCCTGGGCCCAGTGCTCTTCAACATTTTTATTAATGACTTGGAGGAGGAGGTGCAGGGAATGCTGATCAAATTTGCAGGTAACACAAAATTGGGCGGGATAGCTAATACTTTGGAAGACAGAAACAAAATTCAAAGTGATCTGGATAGACTGGAATGCTGGGCAGAAAACAACAGAATGACATTTAACAGGGTAAATGCCAAGTTCTGCACCTAGGAAAAAGAAACAAAAGGCACAGTTACAAGGTGGGGGATACGTGGCTCAACGACACTACAAACGAGACGGATCTTGGAATTGCTGTCGATCAGAAGCTGAATATGAGCCAACAATGTGATGTGGCTGAAAAAAAGGCAAATGGTATTTTGGGCTGCATTCATAGAAGCATAGCCTCCAAATCCCGGGAAGTACTAGTTCCCCTCTACTTAGCACTGGTTAGGCCTCATCTGGAGTGCTGTGTCCAGTTCTGGGCACCACACTTTAAGAAGGATGCAGACAAACTGGAGAGGGTTCAGAGGAGGGCAATAAAGATGATCAGGGGACTGGAAACAAAGCCCTATGAAGAGAGACTGAAAGAACTGGGCATGTTTAGCCTTGAGAAGAGAAGACTGAGGGGAGATATGATAGCACTCTTCAAGTACTTGAAAGGTTGTCACAGAGAAGAAGGCCAGGATCTCTTCTTGATCATCCCAGAGTGCAGGACACGGAATAATGGGCTCAAGTTACAGGAAGCCAGATTCCGGCTGAACATCAGGAAAAACTTCCTGACTGTAAGAGCAATACAACAATGGAACCAATTACCTGGGGAGGTGGTGGGCTCTCCCACACTGGAGGCCTTCAAGACGAGGCTGGACAGCCATCTGTCAGGGATGCTCTGACTTGGATTCCTGCATTGAGCAGGGGGTTGGACTCGATGGCCTTGTAGGCCCCTTCCAACCCTACTATTCTATGATTCTATGATTCTAAGCTAGACACTGAGAAAAATACAACTTAAATAATGTCAGGTGTCAAGCATAGGACATACGATCTTTGCTGAAGGTCTGCCAACATAAGACTGAGTACTTGGAAGGTGCAGAAATAGATTTCAGAGTCCAGTACAACAGTCCAGTCTAGCAAAGACCCAAATGAAATTTGGGCCCAAAGCATGTTACAGATGAAAAGCTTATTTCTAATTCCAGAAATAGCCATGGGGTATGGATTGCTAGTAACCACAAGAGACATACTCAGTGGGAGTCTACAATGCCAATGAGGTGCTTAGTTCACCGAGAACATGTTGAGCATCCTTACAATAATTGGCACATTAAAAAAAACATAAAGGAGCCCTCTTGGCTACCCCTAAGATACAAAATATGTTGCCATAACCAGGAAGGCCCTGCAATGATATTTCTGTTGTGTCTAGAGACAAAAACATTTATTATCAGAGTTCTTAAATAATGTATTGTGTAACCAAAGGTGTTCTTATTGAGTAACCTATTGAATCCAGACTTCCTGGGAGGCCACCATCCTCTCATTAGTGTTTTCCTTTTGACTAGACATTGTTCTTCCGCAGACCAATAAAGTGATATGATAACCTGGTGTTTTCTGTTATCATGAATTATGGAGATGGAATTATGCCCAGGGTATGGTCCTGAGAGTTGAAATCATGGGTCCTCCTACGCTGGAAACTATCTCTTGTTATGGCTTTGTCGATGAAGGGTATCAGTTGGGAATCCCTTTCTGGAAACAGAAAAATCTTGTCCACCACTGAGTACAGGATCCCCAGGAGTTGTATGATTAGACTCTTCTTTCAGCAGATCTGGAAAATATATCAAGTGAGGCAATCTGCTACTGTGGATTTGTTGTGGGTTTTTTTCATTACACAGCCTGGATGATTAGGTCATTTAAGAGAAGGATAAATACTCCCTGTTCTCATAGCAGAATTAGGGGACAACTGAAGAGGCGAGCCAGCTGTATATACATAGGGTCTACCCATGATTTGGAACCCTGATCATGCTGGTTTCAAATCTAAGGTGGAGCCTATGTACATACAGCAGGCTCCCCTCATCAGACCTTCCCCAGTGCATGCACAATGACAGCTGGAGGTCGCAAGGGATGCCATGGCAGCAGTGGGGCTAGTGCAGGTAACCCCACTCTCCCACTCCATGAAGTTCATCCTATGAATTAGAACACATGAATAGGCCTATTAAGTCATCTTCTTCTATCATAGCCACTGTGGGCGATAAGATCTACATGCAAAAAGATCCAAGTCCCACCTGTTTGCTTAGGCTTTTCCATCCAGAATAAGTCCAGCATCTATTTTCTTTGCAGGACTAAGAAGAGTATGAAAAACACACCTCTCTGACTGATCTAGTACAGCAGTCTCCACAACCTGTGGGTGCAGAAGCTGAGCGATGGCCTCCATCACAAGCCATCTATATGTCATATCCTCTGTAGCATGTGACTTTGTGTAAAAGTGTGTGTGCACACGTGTGTGTGTGTGTGTGTGTGTACGCACAGGTTGCATCCCTGGCCACCCACACAATACCGAATGCAGCCCTCAGGAAGTTGCCCACTACTGCTTTATACAAATCTATGTGCAACTACACTTGCAATACCAAAAGAAATGGTCGCCATGTTGGCTGTGTGCAGCTTAAAAAGATATTGTGCAGCTGACAAAGCTGTAGAAAAAGACAACCAAAATGATCAAGGGGCTGTAGGAACTCCCCTATGAAGGAAGGTTACAATGTTTGGGGATCTTTAGCCAAGAAAAAAAGAGGCAGTATGCCTCTCAATACCAGTTGTTGGTGAACACAAGCGGAAGGGTGCTACTGCACATATGTCCTGCCTGTAGGCTTCCCAGATATCTGGCTGGCTACTGTGGGAATAGAATGCCGGACTATGTAGGCCTTTGTTCTGATCCAGCATGGCTCTTCTTATGTTCTTATATTCTTAATTTTTGCAGATTCCATTGAGACAGTGAAACTATTATTTTTTTGAAGGAGGATTTTTTAAAGGATTATGTTATGGGTATATAAATCACTTCTTAAAAATCCATTTATAGGGAAAGATCTTAGAATGCTGTGACAGGTAACTTAAAATTAATCCTTGAAATGGAGATTGCACTAAGATTTGATTATATATTTACAATTATTCTAAATCATTAAAGTCTCAAGAGATGCAGTTTTTAAAAAAGGTTTCGTATCATATTCTGTGTCAAGAAAATATAATGGAATTACCCTTACTGCTGGCAAGAGTATCTGAAACTATGTCCTTTCATTTAACCATGGTGTTTATGATGTCTTACTTGGAATGCTCTGAATAAAGGGGTTGAAATCCTAGGAGTATTTACAGTGGCACACCAGCTTTTCAGTTAAGTCCTTAATTTAGGCAGCAAGCTTGTACACACACACACACACACGCACGCACGCACACACACACGCTTTATTGAAATCAAAGTTACAGCAGGGAGTACTATGTGAAACTTGCCCTGCAAAGTCAGAGCAGGTTGAGGAGATTGGAGAACAAAGCACCAATGGCAAAACCGTAAGAACTCAGGACAGGTTTGGGGCAATATTCCAATGGAGAAATACTCTCCCAGGGCCCATCTATACCGGGCTTTTACTCTGGGGCGGGTGCAAGTAGAGGTCCCTCATGACACATTCGCGATTTCACAGCCATTTGTGGTTTTTGCCTGGAAGATGCGGAGTTCCAAGGAGTTGTTTTACTGTGATTTGGGGGGGTGGGGTGCTGCAGGTTCTCCTATGGTTGCGAGCCATCTGTTCCGTCCCCGAACCAACTTCGCATTTTACAGTGGGCATGTTGTAGGCATGTGTAGTGCCTGCGTCACTCTGTGATGCCCCTTTACTCCCCCCAACCCTTCACTGCTGCACAATTACAGAGGCACAGGGGGGTGTTTTCATCTATTTAATCACACTTTTGCAGTTTTGCAACTTCGTATCTTCACAACAGTTGTGGACTCAGTATCTAAGGGCCGGGGGGGGGGCAGATCCTGGGGAAGGACCAACATTGCTCCGGCCACCATTTCAGAGTGATGGCTAGGAACGTAGTGCTCACACTTGTGAGTGCGAACCATGCTGGGGAACTGACAAACTGATGGTGCGGAAATGAAGGAGCACACTCACACAAAACACTCACTTTTTCCTAAAAGGTGATGGAAAGACACAGCAAAGCCCCTCAAATACAAAGCAGCCACTGAAGTGTCACACCCCCACTCTCATGGGACTGCACAGCTGCGCATTTCAGTAAAATGGAAACAAAAAAAGGGCATGGCTAAGGGAAGCACACAATACATCACGAGCATATCGCAGGGAATGCTGACTCGAAGCCGCATTGCTGCACAGTTGCGATGGGGTGGGGGTCAAAGTGGTGCCATATAGATGCAGCCCCAGAGATGCTATTCTGTCATCTACACTGATGTCATTACATTGCCAAGAAAGACCTTTATTTCCCCCGTGACTTTTAACTGCTTAGCTGGTATTTAAAAAAAGCAAAATCCTCTCATTTTTTAATCTTTTGTGTGTTTTTTTGCTGTGTGTCTACTATTTATTCTATTTTTATTTTATTTTTAAAATTTTGTTTCATTATTTTATTTTTTCTATGCAATTCTAAGCTGCCCTCAGAGTACTGTGCGTGTTGAAATTGCGAGCTAGAAATTGTTTAATGAATATAAATATCCAGTTTGTTAAGGAATTGTTATGTGCTTCATATAATCGTATCATGCAGGAGGCAGTTGGTATATGGTGAAAAGTGTGCAGTTGGTTGTGCTAGAAAAGAAGGTACTTGTAAGCAATTTCACTTACTAGAGTATGACTCATGTCAACGACTGAACAACAACAACAACAACAAGACCCACTGAACACAATGGGCCTTACTTCGGAGCAGGCATGCATAAGATTGCACTGTTAAGTTTAAAAGGTAAAGATAAAGGTGTCCCCAGCCAGTCGTGTCCGACTCTAGGGTGTGGTGCTCATCTCCATTTCTAAGCCGAAGAGCCAACGTGTCCAAAGACGCTTCCGTGGTCATGTGGCCGGCATGACTGAACACCCAGGTGCACGGAACGCTGTTACCTTTCCCGCCGAAGCGGGACCTTTTTATCTACTTGCTTATTTTATCTTACTACTATTTATCTACTTGCTTATTTTATCTTACTACCTATTTCTTATTTTATCTTACTACCTATTTCTTGCTTTTGAACTGCTACGTTGGCAGGAGCTGGGACTGAAGACGGGAGCTCAGTCCATCACATGGCACTCGGGTCTCGAACTGCTGTCCTGCCGACCTTCCGGTCTGCAGTTCAGCATCTTAACCACTAAGCCTACCTCCCTTCTACTGTTAAGTTTACAAGGATCTATTTTGTAGTTATGCCTTTCTATCTTCTCTGAGATCTTTGCTTTTATTTATCGTAACACTGCTCTGAAATAAGTCTCTGAAGCTCCCTCTGGCAGGGAATTACCTATGACACAGAAACACGTAACATACACAATCTCCTGCCAGGGAAGAGACAAAAGCTGGTGCCAGTTAGAGCAGAGCTGTGGCTTTTCGAAGCTGCAAAGATTATGAGGGTAAAGTGGGAGCGATCACCTACTGCCCTTCGGTATGCAGTGCACGTGTGCACTGAGAACTTTAGCGCCATCCAGAATCTCATCATATTTGACTTGATCCGCTGTCTGTCATGTGAAAAATATACCCACTGGACTAAGGAGATCTCAAACAGCACAGTGTATCTGAGCATGGAAAAATGTTTCATCTATCGGCAGATTCACAAGCACACTATAGATTGAAACCAGTTTGTAAAATGCTTCCCTACACATTTTTAATATGAATTTTCCAGTGAATCATGGAAACATGAGCCAATATAGCTTTCATATGCATAGAGGTGTACGAAACCCCGCTGGGTTCCGCTGGGGGGGGAGGCGCTCCGTCCCTCCCCCCAGAATCCTGGCTGGCCGGCTCTGCTCCACGGCCAAGCCACGGAGCCACCGGACAGCTCCGGCCGCCCACAGCCGGACATCCGGCCACTGGGCAGCCCTGCAGGGACGCAAATGGCAGCTGTCGTAGCCACCGTCATTTGCGTCCCTTTCTTTCGCCATGATAGGCTATGTAAAAATTTATGTAGCCTATCACAGCAGGGGGAAAACCCAAGCATACGCAAATGGCGGTAGCCGCCACCATTTGCATACGCTGGGGTCCCCCCCCCCACCGTGATAGGCTACATAAATACTTACGTAACCTATCACGGCCTCCGCAGGGACGCAAATTGTGTCCCTGCGTTAGCCGTGATAGGCTATGTAAGTATTTACATAGCCTATCACAGCTGAAGGGGAGCAAGCGAATGGCGGCCGCAGGACGGCCACCATTCGCACAGCAGCGCGAACGGGAGCAGGTAAGTGGTCCATGTTGCATGCCTTTTGTGGGGTGAGGGCAGCTGGCACTTCGTACTGCGCGACTTCTGTGGGTTGGGGGGGCGGGGGCTTCGTTCCGCGATGGGTTTCGGGGGGGACGAATGCACTGGCATTCGGCCTCACCGAGATCTGTCGCGGAATTCTCTGACATCCCTACATATGCAGTATAATCTATCCTATTAGTCTCTCTAACTTATTATCAGCCAAAATCCATAGGGTTTATTAAGAACAATAGTGTAATTCTCAGCTATAAGTACAATCCAGAGAGCTGTGTCACAAGCCCTCTGACTGTGACACTGGTACTTCTGAAATAATAATAGAATAGACCAGCCCATCCACCCAATAAGTAAGGATGGACAAAAGTCCCTTACCTGGTCCCGCAGCTTGCTTCACGGTGGGGGGGAGGCGCTCCATTTCTCCCCCCGAAATTCTTGGCGGGGGGGGAGGCACCCCGCCCCTCCCGGCCGAAATTCAGGCCGGGGGGGAGGCGCCCCATCCCTCGCCGCCAAAATTCAGGCCGGGGGGAGCGCCCCGTCTCCCCGGCCGCAAAATAAAAAAAGTAGGGTTGGCGGAGAATTTCTCCCCGAAACTTCGGGGGGCCGAGCGCCAACGTGTTCGGCCCCCCGAACAAGTTTCGGGGAGAAATTCTCCACACACACCCCCGCACCCCGCACCCCCCCCGGGACGGGATTTACCTTTGGCGAATGTCCCTCCCAGCGGCGGGTCCGACCGGCGGTTCGTCGGGTCTTCGTCCGGGGCAGGAGCGGCAGCCGGTCTTTCGACTGGCTGCCACCGCCGCCATTCCAATCAAAGAAAAAAAAAAACGCCCCCGTGATAGGCTACGTGACGATTAACGTAGCCTATCGCGGCTAGATCTGCAAAGTCAGCCGTGATAGTCTACGTAAATCGTCACGTAGCCTATCACGGGTGACTTTAAAAAAAAAAAAAAAAGCCCGAAAGGATAATGGCGGCCCCCATAGGGAGCTGCCATTCCCGTTCCTTATTTGGTCGCTGTAGTCTACGTAAAGATTTACGTAGACTACAGCAACCAAATAAGGAACGCGAATGGCGGCTCACTATGGGGGCTGCCATTTGCGTACGCGCTTTTTTTTTTTTAAAGTCACCCGTGATAGGCTACGTGACGATTAACGTAGCCTATCACGGCTGACTTTGCAGATCTAGCCGTGATAGGCTACGTTAATCGTCACGTAGCCTATCACGGGGGCGTTTTGTTTTTTTTTTTAACTTTTTAGTTCGCGGCCGGGCGAGGCGAGGTGCCTCCTCCCCGGCCTGAATTTCGGTCAGGCGAGGCGGGAAGCCTCCCCCCCGGCCTGAATTTCGGCCGGGCGAGGCGGGAAGCCTCCCCCCCCCGGCCTGAACTTCGCGGGGGGAGCAGCGAAGCACCTCCCCCCCACCGCGAAAAGCTTCGAGCACAGGTAAGTGACTTTCATCCATCCCTAAAAAAAAGTAAATTGGGGGGGGGGAAACGTGATAGGCTACATAACGATTTACGTAGCCCATCACAGCTAGATTTTCAAAGTCAGCCGAGATAGGCTACGTAAATCTTTACGTAGCCTATTACGGCTGCCTTTGAAAAAAAAAAAGCGTACACAAATGGCAGTGCCCATGGGGGGAGTAAGTCCCATCCCGGGATGGGGGGGGGGCGGAGAATTTCCCCAACAATTTCGGGGGGCCGAATGCGTTGGCATTCGGCCTCCCGGAGATTCGTGGAGAAATTCTCCGCCATCCCTACCAGTAAGTGGATTTTGAAAGGGACGATTGCTTCCAACGCTGTTTGTGACATAATGGGCGAAGTGGGTAGTGGTGATGAGAGCCAGATTCCCTGCTGCACAAACACAACCTTTATGTATACCAGTGTTCTCAGTACTGTAGCCTAATTGTAGGATATTACCCCGTAGCAGGGGTGGGGAACCCTTTTCAGTCCAAGGGACAAATTCCAATCTGGGAAATGACTCAGGGGCCACATTCCATCTGTAAGCATGGCCCAAGGTAAAGTGGGACTGGCCAAAGGCAGACTAGGTGTGACCAAACTGAGATTCTTACCAATTTTAAGCCTACTCAGAAGTAAGCAGGACAAGCCTCTGCATGTCTATGTAGAAGCAAGCAGCACTCACTCACTAGCACTTTCAATAGCATCATACATACCAAACCTCTGCAACTCTACTCAGAAGTGCACATGAGCAGCATGTCTATTCAGAAGTAAGCAGGATTAGCCTCTGTAGCACAATTCTCAGAAGTAAGCAGGACTAAATAACTCATCAGCTCTCTCCCTGGAAGGAAAAAGCTCTTACCTCTGATCAGCAGCTAATCAGCAACTTTGTTCCCCCAAGGTAGCTGCGCTGGAGAAGCTAAGAGAGGCAGAGAGATTGGTGGATGAGACCTTCAAGGACCTAATAACAGAGTCCTGATCCCTGGGTGACAGCTTCTCTGCTGTCATGGAGAATGGTGGTCTCAGGGAAGGGGGGGGGCATCATTCTGAAGAAGAGGGGAAAGATCCCTTAGAAAGGACCCATTCCTTGGAAGATGAACAACTATCCTCTCACGCCAAGGATGTGCCTCCAGGAGGTGGGGGCTTGCAGTAGTGGGAGATTCAATCATTATACAATATACACCTGGGTTTGTGATGAGTGTGTAGACTGCATTATAAATTGCCCACCTGGTGCGAAGATAGCAGACATCACACACCGTCTAGATGGCTTTGTAGATTGTGCTGGGGTGGAATTAGGGATGGTGCGGGCACCCGATTCCATCCAGGAATCCAGTGGAACCCCCCCCTTCCCACAATACCGAGCCCCACTCGCTGAGCCCTTGTCCCAGACAGTATTCCAGTTGTCTTTTTTCTCTCATTTTTTTTTTTAAATCCTTTCTTTTTAAAATGGAGAAGATATACTTCTTAAATCTACTGTCTAAGGGTGTACAGAAATGTGCACACTCATTTATATATTTGGAAATAATACTATTTAAAATATAGTTAATAAAAATATATTAGTGATTGTTGTATTTTTTTCCTTCTTTTTTATCCTGTATAATTCTTTTATTATCATCATCACCATCATTATCAATATTATGATACTAGGATTAGCAATGTTTTTGGCTGGTTGATTTTAAGTTTTATTATTATATAACAGTATAAAATGTATTAGTGATTTGTTATTATTATTACATATCCTTTCTAATTTCCCTCCTTTTTTGATATGAGACTTTGGTTAGTAACATTTTTGGCTGGTTAAACTGTTAAGCTTTACTATGTTAACTGAAGGGCAATATATGGTTACTGGAAATGAACTGTAGGCCTGCTTCCTTGCTATAAGACTGATGATATGATATTGAAATGTAAGGTTGATTATCTATGCTGTACTGAATTGTAATATTGTACTGAATTGTAATATGCTGGCTAGACTCTGACATCCAAAATGGGAGTCTATTGCATTACTGGAGAAAACCAAGATCAGTATCTGCTAAGGGGCCAACTTTTACTGAACTCAGATTCCCATAAAAGTTCATTCATTTCTTCTAGAGCTTTTCCATATATTATCTAACTGGAGGCCAAGATGCTCTCTCTCAGTCCATCCTTTCTGCAATGAACTCTGCATTTGATCTGGAACCCAGGAGTCTACACTTAAAATACTGTAATGTTGGAAAATGAAGATTCTGATTATATTGTTGGTAGTGTTTATTTCATTTATAAAAACAAAATAAAATAGATAAAAAAGAAGGAAAGAAAATGCACATATGCACGAAAATGCTCATTTTTGTGAATGAGCATATTCATGCATATGCAAATATGCACATTCACAAAATATGCATTTTCACGCATACGCAAATATGCACATTTTTGCAAGGTCCATTTTATTTTTTCAGAAAATGGCAGCTGCAGAGCACGACAAGGCCCCTGGGGTCAGTGTGGGCCACTCGCCGAGCGCGGGAGGGGCTTGATCATGGTCCAGGGACTGGCAAGTAGGGATGGACGAAAGGGACTTACCTGGTCCCGCAGCTTGCTTCGCGGTGGGGGGGAGGTGCTTCGGTTCTCCCCCCGAGGTTCCTTTCCTCGGGGAAAAAAAAAAAAAAGCGCGTACGCAAATGGCGGCGCCCCATGGGCGCCGCCATTTGCGTACGCGCTTTTGCTTTTGCTTTTTCAAAGTCACCCGTGATAGGCTACGTGACGATTTACGTAGCCTATCACTGCTGACTTTGGAAATCTAGCCGTGATAGGCTACGTAAAGCGTTACGTAGCCTATCACTGCTGACTTTGGAAATCTAGCCGTGATAGGCTACGTAAAGCGTTACGTAGCCTATCACGGCTGACTTTGGAAATCTAGCAGTGATAGGCTACGTAAAGCATTACGTAGCCTATCACGGGTGTGTGTTTGTTTGTTTTTTACTTTCCTTTTTTATTTTGCAATGGCGGCGGCAGCAGCTGGTCAGAAGACCGGCTGCCGCCACCGCCACCACCGAAACGCCGCCAAAACGCCGCTGGGACCCGCCGCCGAGAGGGACATTCGCACGAGGTAAGTCCCATACCGGGGGGGGCGGGGGGCCAGCGGAGAATTTCACCACCAATTTCAGGGGGCCGAATGCGTTGGCATTCAGCCTCCCAGAGATTCGTGAAGAAATTCTCTGCCATCCCTACGCAATCATGGGCAGGGGCTGGGTAGGCACCCAGAGAACCCGGATGGGGGTGGGTTTGCACATCCCAAGCTGGAATCAGTTGTCATGGTCCATGTTGGTACCAATGATGTGAGGTTCTGGAAGCCAAATTTAGGTTGCTAGGTAGGAGGTTGAAATCCAAGACCATCATCTCTGAAATGCTACCTCTTCCACACATAGGGCCAGCTAGGCAGGTGAAGATGAGGGCTCTCAATGGGTGGATGAGATGGTGGTGTAGGGAGGAGGGGCTCACATTTGTTAGGCACTGGGGAACATTTTGGGACAAGCTGGGACTGTACAAGAGGAATGGGCTCCTCTTGAACCAAAATGGAGCCAGACTAGCTGTTTAGCTGGTGCTAAACATTAAAAAAAGTTGCAGAGCACTTTTTAAACTGAACTCTGGGGGAACGCTGATAAGAGCTGGGAAGCATCCAGTTCAGGTTAATTCATCCATAACAAAGATGAAAATGTTTCCAATTGTCCAAATGGATATGGGGAGGAAATAGGCCACGATATGGTGAAAAA
Organism: Heloderma suspectum; assembly: GCF_057233095.1. Lineage (NCBI taxonomy): Eukaryota > Metazoa > Chordata > Lepidosauria > Squamata > Helodermatidae > Heloderma > Heloderma suspectum. The sequence goes on from NC_139458.1 coordinate 55,960,064, forward strand.
AGATAGCCACTCAAAGAGGCTTAAGGGCCATAGCAGAAGATGCACACGCCAGAGACATCTGGGAAGGGACACCATGTATAGGTGTTTCTGTGCTAGTGATAGATGTCTCTGAGCTAAAATGGAGGACTGCCTGGTCTTAAAGGAGAACCTAGATATAAGAAAACCTGGTGGAATGGAACCAGTGGGATATAGTCATCTCTGGATATAAACTCTATAGGAAGGACAGGGAAGGGCATACTGGAAGAGGCATTGTTCTGTACGTCAAATAGGGCACAGTGTCAAACAGACTAAAAAAACTTAAAAAGGGCAGACTCCTCCACAGAACAGCTGCAGGTGACAATACTGGGCTCCAAAACTAATTTAGTACTAGGAACATGCTATCATCCCCCAGATCAGAATGGTCAGGGTGATCTTGAGATGGAAAATGAAATCCTGCAAACAAGGAAGTGTCGTAATAATGAGGTGACTTCAATCACCCGCACATTGACAGAATAAATGCATGTTCCAGTAACAACAAAGAGGTTAAATATCTCGATGCCTAAAACAGCAGTTGGTCATGGAAACAACCGGGGGGGGGGGGAATCCTGAATTTAATCCTAAGTGGTGGTGGTGGTTTTGTTGTTGTTATTATTATTTATTACATTTCTATACCGCCCAATAGCTGGAGCTCTCTGGACGGTTTACATGGGGTGTTGCCCATGACCTACTACGAAGTCAGTGTTATTGACTAAAGAGGAATTAGTGACCAGAGTGCTATCAGATTCCATATATATTTAAGTAGAAAATTGCCAAGGAAGTTCAACACAGTCACAGTGAACTTCAAAAGCAGAAACTTATCTAAAATGGGGAACTGGAAAAAAAAAAGTTGAAAGGGAGAGTCAAGAGGATTAAATCCCTTCAAAATCTTTGGAGTTTACTCAAAACCACAATAATGGAAGCCCAGCTAGAATGTATACTAAAGTTAGGAAATCTAGCACCAAGTCAAAGAGGTCACCAGCATGGTTAATGAGCAGTGCCAAAGAAACTATTAGAGAAAAGAAGACTTCCTTCAGAAATTGGAAGTCTTGCCCAAATTAAGAAAACAAAAGGGAGCACAAGCTTACACAAAACAGACGAAAAGATGCAAAAAAGCATTTTGAGGAGCATATCACTAACAAAATCAAGAGAAACAATAAAGAATTATTTAAATACATCAGAAGGAGGAAATGAGTTACAGAGGCAATTGGACTGTTGGATGACAATGGAGTTAAAGGAGTACTAAAGGAGGATAAGTACTAAGGAGGATAAGGACTGTGGAGAAGCTGAATGTAGGGATGTCAGAGAATTCTGCCATGGATCTCGGTGAGGCTGAATGCCAGTGCATTCGGCCCCCCGAACTCTGTGGTGGAACGGCCTGCCACCCCCCCGCCCCCTGCAGATCCCCCCCAGGGTGAGCCTTACGTGAGGGGGATCTTCCGGGCGGCGGCAGCTCCGGTGGTGGCTTCAGCGGCGGCAGCTGCGGTGGTTGGTCTTCCGACCGGCTGCCGCCACCATTTGCAGTCTTGAAAAAAAAAAAAACCGACGTGATAGGCTACGTAAAGATTTACGTAGCCTATCATGGCTGGGTTAAAAAAAAAACCACGACATGATAGGCTACATAAAGATTTACGTAGCCTATCATGGCAGGGTTAAAAAACAAACAAAACGCGTAAGCAAATGGCGAAGGCTACAGCCGCCGCCATTTGTGTTCCTTATTTTTGGCCGTCTTAGTCTACGTAAATATTTATGTAGACTATGACGGCGAAAATAAAGGGGAATGCAAGTAGCGTAGTGGGCGCTATTTGCGTCCCTTTTTGATTCGCCGTTTTAGCCTACATAAATATTTACGTAGGCTAAAAGGGTGAATAAAAAACGGATGCAAGTAGCGCCCGCTACGCTATTTGCGTTCCCCTTTATTTTCGCCGTCATAGTCTACGTAAATATTTACGTAGATTAAGACGGCCAAAAATAAGGAACGCAAATGGAGGCGGCCATAGCCACCGCCATTTGCGTACGCGGTTTGTTTTTTGTTTTTCCCCAGAGCCCTCCGCAGCCGGAAATCCGGCTGCGGACGGCTCTGGCCTGGCTGGGCCTGGCCGGCTGCTCCGTGGAGCTGCCGTGGAGCACAGCCAGCTGTGGAGGATTCCGGGGGGGGGGGGGGAACGGATCGCCTCCCCCCCGTCGAGAATTCCGGGGGGATGGAAGGAACGCCTCCCCCCCACCATCAACATAATCCCCGGAAAGGTAAGTGACTTTAATACATCCCTAGCTGAATGAATTCTTTTCATGTCCTCACTGCAAAAGATATAAGACAGATACCTAGGGATGTCAGAGAATTCTGCCACGGATCTCGGTGAGGCCGAATGCCAGTACATTCGGCCCCCCGAACTCCGTGGCGGAACGGCCTGCCACCCCCCCCACGGATCCCCCCCCGGGACGAGATTTACCTGGCACAGATGTTCCGGACGGTGGTGGCTCCAGTGGCAGCTTTGGCAATGGCTGGTCTTCCGATCGGCTGCCGCCGCCACCATTTGCAGTCTGTGTTCCCCCCCCCCATTCGTGATAGGCTACATAAAGACTTACATAGCCTATCACATCTGGGTTAAAAAAAATAAAAAACCATGTATGCAAATGACAGCGGCTACAGCCGCTGCCATTTGCGTGCCTTATTTTTGGCCATCTTAGCCTGCATAAATATTTACGTAGACTAAGACGGCGAAAATAAGGGGGAACGCAAATAGCATAGCGGACGCTATTTGCGTTCCCCCTTATTTTCGCCGTCTTAGTCTACGTAAATATTTATGTAGACTAAGACAACCAAAAATAGGGCACGCAAATGGCGGTGGCTGTAGCCGCTGTCATTTGCATACATGGTTTTTTATTTTTTTTAACCCAGACGTGATAGGCTACGTAAGTCTTTACGTAGCCTATCACAGCCGAATACAGGGACGCAAACGGCGGCGGCTACAGCTGCCGCCATTTGCGTCCCTGCTAGCCAGAGGCCGGACAGCCAGCAGAGCCGGCTGGCCAGGATTCCGGGGGGAGGGACAGAGCACCTCCCCCCCCCAGCGGAACCCGGCGGAGCCAGGTAAGGGGGGTTTCATACATCCCTACAGATACCTAAACTGAGGTTTTTGGGAAGGGAGTCTGAGGGCTTCTCCAAACCACGCTTTTTATCCCACAACTTACTGGGGCTTCTGCTTCCAGGTTCTTTGCAGCCAATGTAACACCAATTTTTAAAATAGGAACTAGGAGGGATCCAGGAAATTGCAAGCCAGTTAGCTTAACATCTGTTCTGGGTAAATTGCTTGAAAGTGTTATTAAAGATAATATTAGTAAGGGCCAGAAATATTGGAACAAGTATAACTGTTTTGGCAGTTGGCCTCTGTACACTGAAGTTGAAAGGAAACACACCCAGATGGGAGCAAAGTAAGGACTGTAAGCTGTAGTTCAAGGGGTTTGACAAAAGTGGGGCACTAACCATTCAGGATTTTAAATAGCTCAGCTGGAATACTGTCATCTCCGTTAGCTTTGTTGTTAATAATGCTTCCTAAGGCCCACTTGACTTCACTCTCGAGGATGTCCGGCTCAAGTTCAGTGACCGCACTATCGTGGCTATCAGGGACATTCAGATCTTTCCTGTATAGTTCTTCTGTGTATTCTTTCCACCTCTTCTTAATCTCATCTGCTTCTGTTAGGTCCCTGCCTTCTTTGTCCTTTATCATGCCCGTCTTTGCACAAAACATTCCCTTGAGATCTCCGATTTTCTTGAAAAGATCTCTAGTCTTTCCCATTCTATTGTTTTCCTCGATTTCTTTGCATTGTTCATTTGAGAAGGCCTTCTTGTCTCTCCCTGCTATTCTCTGGAACTCCGCATTCAGTTGGATATATCTTCCCCTTTCTCCTTTGCTTTTCGCTTCCCTTCTCTCCTCAGCTACTTGTAAAGCCTCATCAGACAGCCACTTGGCTTTCTTGCATTTCTTTTTCTTTGGGATGGATTTCGTTGCTGCCTCCTGAACAATGTTACGGACCTCCGTCCATAGTTCCTCAGGCACTCTATCAGGTCTAATCCCTTCAATCTATTAATCACCTCCACTGTATATTTGTAAGGGATATGATTTAGGTCGTACCTGAATAGTTTAGTGGTTTTCCCTATGTTCTTCAATTTCAGCCGAAATTTTGCAATAAGAAGCTCATGATCTGAGCCACAGACAGCTCCACGTCTTGTTTTTACTGAGTGTATAGAGCTTCTCCATCTTTGGCTGCAAAGTACATAATCAATCTGATTTCAATATTGACCATCTGGTGATGTCCATGTGTAGACTAGAGTCGCCTCTTGTGCTGTTGCAAAAGAGTGTTTGCTATGATCAGCATGTTCTCTTGGCAAAACTCTATTAGCCTTTGTCCTGCTTCATTTTGTACACCAAGGCCATGCTTGCCTGTTATCCCGGTGATTTCTTGACTTCCTACTTTAGCATTCCAATCCCCTATGATGAAAAGGACATATTTTTTGGTGTTAGTTCTAGAAGGTGTTATAGGTCTTCATAGAACCGATCCACCTCAGCTTCATAGAACCGATCCACCTCAGCTTCTAGAATGGCGGGGGGGAAAAGAAACACAAATAGCGCCCACTAAGCTATTTGCGTTCCCCTTTTTTTGCCGTAATAGCCTACGTAAATATTTACGTAGGCTAGATTGGCGAAAAATAGGGAACACAAATCGCAGCCGCCGTAGCCGCCATTTGCGTACGCTGCTTTTTTGGGGGGGAGGTTAGCCGTGATAGGCTACGTAAATACTTACGTAGCCTATCACAGCTGCAAGGAGGACGCCAATGGCGGCCGCAGCAGCCCGGCCACAGTCAGCCAGGAGACCAGCCGCCGCTTTTGCCGGAACCACCGCCGCATCTGCCGCATCTGCCCCAGGTAACTGCCATCCCGGGGGATTCCGCGGGGGGGAGGGGGCAGGAGGCCGTTCTGCCACAGATTCCGGGGGGCCAGATTCTTTAGACTAGATTCTCACTGGAATCCGTAGCAGAATTCTCTGCCATCCCCAAGTAGTATATTGGACACCTTCCGACCTGAGGGGCTCATCTTCTGGCATTGTATCTTTTAGCCTTGTGATACATTCCATGGGGTTTTCTTGGCAAGAATACTGGAGTAGGTTGTCATTTACTCCTCTAGTGGACCACATTTTGTCAGAACTCTCTGCCATGACCTGTCTGTCTTGGGTGGCCTTGCATGGCATAGCTTATGCCTTCACTGAGTTACGCAAGCCCCTTCGCCACAACAAGGCAGTGATTGTGATGCTAGAGAAGACTCTTACGAGTCCCCTGGACTGCAAAGAGGTCAAATCAGTCAATCCTAAAGGAAATCAACCCTGACTGCTCACTGGAAGGACAGATACTGAAGCTGAAGCGCAAATATTTTGGCCACCTAATGCAAAGAGAAAACTCACTGGAAAAGACCCTGATGCTGGGAAAGATTGAAGGTAAAAGGAGGAGGGGACGGTAGAGGATGAGATGGCTAGATAGCATCACCGATGCAATGAATATGAACTTGAGGACACTCCGGGAGTGAGCAGAGGACAGGAAGACCTGCCATGCCATGGGGTCAAGAAGAGTCGGACATGACTTAACGACTGAACAACAAAACCATTCAGGAAGTACAGCCAGTGGCATACACACACACCCATCATTGGTGGCTCATAAGTAATGGAACAAACCAACATCATTTCAAACTTAACGATCACCTTTAATATCTGGATGAAAATTCTTTGCACTCAATGACTGCCTGAAGTCTGGAACCCATGGACATGACCAAATGCTGAGTTTCCTCCCTCGAGATGCTTTGCCAGGCCTTTACTACAGCTGCCTTCAGCTCCTGCTTGTTTGTGGGTCTTTCTGCCTTCAGTCTTGTCTTCAGTAAGTGAAAAGAATGCTCTATTGGGTGGAGATCAGGTGACTGACTTGGCCATTGAAGAACATCCCACTTCTTTGCCTTGAGAAACTCTTGGGTAGCTTTTGCTGTATGTTTTGGGTCATTATCCATCTGCAATATGAAGCAGCGTCCTATCGGTTTGGCAGCATTCGGCTGAATCTGAGCAGAAAGTATAGCCCTATACACTTCAGAATTCATCCTGCTGCTTTTATCAGCAGTCAGGTCATCAATAAACACCAGTGACCCGGTTGCATTGGCAGCCATACATGCCATACATAACACTGCCTCCACTAGGGATGTTAGAGAATTCCGCCACATCTTTAGAATCCAGCCCCCTGGAATCTGTGGTGGAGAGACCTCCTGCCCCCTGCCACCCCGCAGAACCCCCCAGGACGGAGCTTACCTGGGGCAGAGGCGGCAGCGGCTCTGGCTGCAGCTGGTCTCCCGCCCTGCTGCTGCCGGGCTGCTGCCGCCGCTAATGTCGGCCGTCGTAGCGGCCGCCATTTGCGTGCTTGCAGGCAGCCGTGATAGGCTACGTAAGTATTTAATGTACCCTATCACAGTAAAGGTGGCCACGCAAATGGTGAAGCGGCCGCCATTGGCGTGGCCGCCTTTACTGTGATAGGCTATGTAAGTATTTACGTAGCCTATCATGGCAAAGAGTAGGGGCGCAAATGGCGTAGTGGCTGCCATTTGCTTCCCTGCTTTAGCCATGACAGGCTACGTAAATATTTATGTAGCATATCATGGGCTACCATAGGGATGCAAATGGCGTCCCCTATGCAGGACGCCATTTGCATCTGCACCAGCCCAGCAGTGGCTGGAGGCCCTGCTGTGGATTGGCCCAGCTGGCAGCTCCAAGGCATGGCCGCAGAGCGGAGTCGGCCGGGCAGGATTCCAGGGGGGAGGACCGGATCGCGTCCTCCCCCGTCGAGGATTCTGGTGGGAGAACCAGATCGCCTCCCCCCCAGCGGATGCCCCGATTGGAACCAGTTAAGAGATTCGTACATCCCTGGCTAGGGATGTCAGAGAATTCCGCCACGGATCTCAGTGAGGCCAAATGCCAGTGCATTCGGGCCCCCGAAATCTGTGGTGGAATGAAGCCCCCCGCCCCACCACCCCGTGAAAGACGCGCGAAACAGAGCACTTACCTGGTGCCATTCACGCTGCTTTGCGAATGGCAGCCACAGACACGGCTGCCGTCCACTTCCCCATTTAGGCCGTGATAGGCTACGTAAATAGGCTACGCCATTTGCGTCCCTGCGGAGGCCGTGATAGGCTACGTATTTACATATCAAGGCAAAAAAAGGGAACATAAATGGCAGCCGCCGTAGCCGCCGCCGTTCGCGTTCCTATTTTTTTGCTGTGATAAGCCATGTAAATATTTACGTAGCCTAGCATGGAAAAAAACAGGGGCGCAAATGGCGTAGCGGCCGCCATTTGCGCCCCTGTCTTTCGCCATGATAGGCTACGTAAATATTTACATAGCCTATCATGGCAAAAAACATGAACACAAATGTTCGCCGCCATTTTCATCTGCAGGCTTCACACGCCTGTGAATGCACCCAGCCGGCAGCTCCGCAGAGTTGCCATGGTGCTGAGCCGACCGGGTTAGGATTTCGGGGGGAGGTGCAGAGCGCCTCCCCCCCACCACAAATCACCCCTGCGAAAAGGTAAATGACTTTCGTACATCCCTACAACTGGCCATGCAGCTGCTTGTCAGCCATTCATTCCATTATGAGCCACCAACAATGGGTGTGTGTGTATGCCACTGGCTGTACTTCCTGAATGGTTAGTGCCCCACTTTTGTCAAACCCCTTGAATTATAGCTGGAAGTCCTCACTTCGCTCCCTTCTGGGTGTGTTTCCTTTCAACTTCAATGTGGTGGTTTACAGAGGCCAAATGCCAAAACAGTTATCCTTATTCCAATATTTCTGACCTTGACTGTATAGGATAAGCCCTACTGAAAAAGAATCAACATGGCCTCCATAAAGATAAGTCTTGTCTCACTAACCTTGACAAAGTCCCTCACCAAAGATTCCTGAGCAAATTTAGCAGTCATGGAGTAAGAGGAGAGGTCCTCTTATGGATCAATAACTAGTTAAAAACAGAAAGCAGAGATAAGGTATAAATGGAAACTTCTCCCTATGTGAAAATGTCAACCCAGTGTGTGTCTGCTGTGAAAAAGGCAAATTCCATATTAGGCATAGTTAGGAAAGGAACTGAAAATAAAACTGCCAAGATCGTATTGTCCTTATACAAACCTATGGTGTGACCACACTTAGAATACTGTGTACAGTTGTGGTCAATGCACCTAAAAAGGGACACTGTAAAGTGGGGAAAGGTGCAGAAAAGGGCTACTAAAATTATCAACGAATTGGAGCAACTCAAGGACAAGAAACCACACAGGCTGGAGCCTGGAGCTTCCCCTATTGAATCAACCATGTCATGATAAAGGAACATACTTTGCAGTTAAGTGTCAGAAGTTTGGTGAATGTTTATATTTACTGGTAAGATTTTAAGATGCCCAGAAGAAAATGTAAGCGATTTCTTACATATACAGATAAATCTGCATGTCTTCAGTAAACCCTCAAATGGCATCTTTGTTTCTATTATTTACCAGTAAAGGACATTAGAACACCATGGCTGCAAATGTCCAGAAATGTCCAGAACAAGCCATATGGGTGAAAGATTTCTGATATTTCTTGCTGAGCCTCCTAAAATCGCAGGATATAAAACAGCATTCTGTGGGTGTTGTACAAACAGAAGCTTGAGTCCTGGGGGCAGAGGGAGAGTTGGGATCATTATATGGGTTATGTGCACCAGGCCAGCCTCCTTTTGTACACAATCACTGATATACACAGCCAAGAGAGAGGATTCTTTGGAACCAGTAATCCTCCTGCGGGGAGAAATGGATAGTATATAGTCTATATGGTATAAATCTTCTTATCAGTATGTTGTAAACCTACTAAGGTTTCACCTGAGTTTTGACACCTCTTTTCATTAGCTCCTCGATCCAATTAGCTTTTGTTTTATTATGGATTTTTATTTCAATTTTAATTGTTGGTTTAGCTAATTTTGTGTAAAAAGGTAAAGGTGTCCCCAACCAGTCGTGTCCGACTCTAGGGTGCGGTGCTCATCCCCGTTTCTAAGCCGAAGAGCCAGCGCTGTCCAAAGACGCTTCCGTGGTCATGTGGCCGGCATGAGTGAACACCGAGGTGCACGGAACGCTGTTACCTTTCCCGCCGAGGCAGTACCTATTTATCTACTTGCAATTTCTTGCTTTCGAACTGCTAGGTTGGCAGAAGCTGGGACTGAAGACGGGAGCTCACTCCGTCACGCAGCACTCGGGTCTTGAACTGCTGACCTGCCGACCTTCCAGTCTGCAGTTCAGCGTCTTAACCACTAAGCCACCGCAGTCCCCAGTACCGCCCTATAATTTGTTAATAAAATATAAATATTTTAAAAACTAAATAAGTAAATAAAACACAGAATTAATTAATTATTTACACATATTTGTATACTGCCTGTCATGCACAACATATCCAGGCTGTTTACAATGATAAAACTACAATACACATATAAATTATAACTTAAACTATCAACTATACAATAAAACTATTGGCCATGAATTAAAATCATAGTTCAAGAAATGCTCAGGCAGATAAAGATGTTTTCAATGTGCATCTGTAACAGGGCTGGCACATGTTTTATTTTTGTGAGGAGGATATTCTAGAGAGTGGGTGCCACCACAGAGAAGGCCCTCTGCCTGTTTGACAGTAGATGGGATTCTGCAGCATGTGGCACAACCAAGAGGGTCTCTAACGATGATTACAGCAGTCACACAGATCTATATGGGAACAGGCTTTTGCTCAGGTATCTGAATCCCAAGTTGTTATGGTTTATAGGTTAATACCAAAAACTTAAACCTGGCCTGGTAGCAACCTGGCATCCAGTGCAGCTCTTTCAACAACTGTGTTATATGGCAGCGGCTAATATTTAATATATTAAATATAATAATATATGCAGCATTTGACAGAAGAATTGTAAACAGCTAACGTTTATGAATTCAGAAGATAAAGGTCACAGTCCACCAGGAAATTCTCCTGCATAAGTCCCATTAAAAAGGAAAGGATGGGAGCTGTGCAAGAGCATTGGACCTAGTGTCAGCACCCATCACGGTAGAACAAATGCTGGGGCCCACTGGGACCGACTCCAGTCACCAGCATCCCTTTTTTTCTTTTCAAACATTTTAACTAGGATGGCAGAACTCTACTTGGCACTGTGAAGCAAAGTGCTGGGGAAGGCTGCAGTCACTTGCCACCCTCATTTCCCCAGAATGGCTCTTCTCCCTGCTTAACAATGCTGGCCTGAGCGCCACCAGCCTGCCATGCTAATAAAATGTCTGAAAAAAAAAGAAAGAGGAATGACTATCCCTGCTGTTGCTTGATAAGCTTACAAGAGTGGGACACTGGGATGGCATGGTGCCATCATCAGGGAGGTGCTGAGGTGGCAGCAGAGGACACCCTCCCCAGGGTCTTCTCAAATCTGGTGCTGGACCTAAAAATCTTTAGTGTTTTTGCATAGCTCCCATTCATCTCAATCGGGTGCATGCAGGATAGCCTCCCAGTGGTTTGTGCTCCAAATGATTATAAACTGATGAGAGAATATTGAAGCTTTCTTGTCTGAGAATATGTATACTTAAAATATTCAGTAAATGCCAGTATACAACACTACAGAATGCTCAACATTTATTCTTTTCAAATAAATCTAAAACCAGAACTATTCATCTTTTTAAAATAGTTGACATGTTGCAAAACCAGGAAGCATTGATATCTTTTTCTAAGTAAAAAAAAAACAACCCAAATACATAGGGTGATTTATTATGCAATTTATCTCTTGCAATCTCTGTACTGTTGATAATTTAGATCCATACTGGGCAGTTCCTACTCCATTAATATTAGCCAGATGTGCTTCACTTTAAGGCTATGATTATTTTAAATGTTTTAAAATGTATGCCATTTATCATTAGCACCATGATGGTGACATTCCTGTTATGGCTAAGGTGGTGTCAGCAGATTTTATAAATCCTTACTGTAGGAGTTCAGAAGTCAGACATAAAAATGGCTACAGGCTGAAACATAGCATGTGGTAGCCTGACATGGGAAGCAATGTTTTTTAAAATATCAAATGAAGTAAATGTGTTAGTAACCAAGAATACATTTTCTGATGTTACAATTCAAAAAATATTCAGAAAGAACTTAGAAGGGAAAGATTTTTACACACAGAATATGAAAAAGATCAGGATTATTATTGTGAGGAAAATGTTTGATGCTACCCAGTGATTTACTTCAGAGTTGTTTTTGACAATCTTGTTTCACCTGTCTGTCTTGGTGTGTTTCAAGAAAAGGCCAGGCCTAATGGGAAACTGTCTGAGTTCAGTGCAAATTTGGGGATATAATTCTCTCTCACACACGTATACATATTTAAAATCAGGGTTTGGAATAGAAAGATTTTGGGATATCATTAAAGGGCAGAAAAACACTTTTATCGTTTAGTATTTGGTGGGAGTGCAACATTATCAGAAGTTATTGGATTAGGATTGTGATGTACATTGGAGATATTGTGATGTATCAAATTCGGATAGACCCTAGAATATTACTTGGATTAATGGTTGCACCTGTTAAAGCTGAACATACGTAATTACACCATTATCTACTATTAAAATTATTTATTTATTTATTTATTTATATCCAAAGTTTCCTCCAAGGAATTCAAGGTGGGATACATGGACCATGTAAGTGTATAGGATTGCTCCTAGGTTTAGAAAAATAGAAAAGAAGAATTTGGAATGTGTATCTTATATAGAAGATGATGTCGTATAAATATATATGGGATGTATATGTAAAAAGAAAGACTCTTTATTTACAGTATAGGCTCCATGCATCAGATGCTGAAAAATCACAAACTTCAAGAAAACGTCTGTATGAACGTTTTGGCTTTTAAGTTATAGTTAGCGTAATCAAATGTTATTTTGACTTTAAATGTTGTTTATTTCATTGAAAGATAATTTAGGTATATTAGATTATATATACTGTACCTCTGAATTTAGTAGTAATACATACTTATTAATATTAGACACTGTTAATTTTTTAAAACTTTAGAATTATATTTTCAGCACCACGGGGTGACCACTTGAATTTTTTGCCTTAGGCACCAAATTATCTTGGATCACCAGTAAGTAGTCATAGCTATCGTTTAAAAACAACAGAGTTGCTTAAATCTTCATTTTGAATCCTCCACAGTTCTATGTATAGAAATAAAAAGGAGAGAGGGGGATTTGCATTACCTTCAGCACAACATGGAATGATTTAAATGTTAATTGTAATAAGAGTACAAGAAACATCAGAATACAAGCCATGAAAGACAAATCAAGAGAACGCAGTTTTCACAAGTGCTGGATTTAAGAATCTTTACCACCCAACCTTATCATCCTTTTGAAATATTTGGCTGTGCAAAACCATCAGAGGAGCTCTTTTTAGAAAAGAAGAATCCTGTCATATATTTTCCCCTTCTCATAAGCACTGCTAGTTTCCCAATGCCCCTTTGACAGTATAATCAGTCAATTCAATCAGAGAAATTCTATACTACAATGGTAATTTCCCCTCACTTTTTCCCCTTTACACTGTCAGTTTCAGCCACCTGCTGAAAGCACTGACGTGGAACAGCTCAGTATTAGCTGTGAAATTAGTACCAGTCCCCAGTTAAATGCTTGGCGCTTGCAGCGTGGGGCACACACTGTTAATGGCATATAAACTCATCAGTTCCAATCGGCACATTACTTAAGCAAGAATGTTTCCAAGTTATCCAGAGAGCACCTTGCTGGATAAAACCCCACATGTCAGAATAGGTGTTATGAACTGAAGAAACAACCTCCAAATGAAGAATGAGTTGTGTATCACACTACATCCTGTGTACATGCTAGGAAATAGCTCCCTAAACAGTTGAATATCTATGAGAAAGGTATCTTTAAAGCACCATGATGTATAAGGAAATACAGTATGGGATATAATTTGGAGAACTATTGAAAGAATAACTAAGTAGTCTAAACAACATACTTCAGCGTTTCTCTAACACTGAAATCTGCACTGCGTGCACAGTCAAATTAAACTGCTTGTATCCCTAATATTGCACAAATCCAGCATTTGTCTTGGCCTGTGTAGCTCAGCAGGCAGTCTGTGTGAAAGAGCCAGGCAAGAGTGATGAAAGGCATTTATGATAGACTCCTCACAGGGTCATCAATGGACAACCTGTACAAGATTTGTGCTTTAAATAATAAATGAACTAAACACCTTGAGGTAATTGGCTGTATGAAGCCTCACACTAGGCCAGATAGCCTGTCTGTACAAAGTAAAATAAGATTAAATAATAAATGAATAGTGTAGAGGTTTTCTAACCAAACTAATTCTACATACTTTTTTAAAAGTTCATGATGTCTATGAGCTGAGATGTTTTCATGATTTTATGCCAGGGTCAAGGGGGCTCTTCTGTCTCTGTCAACAGTAACAATTTCACGGTCTATGCCTCGTTTGGTAATAGTGTTACTAGCTCAGTCGCTATCCTGCTCTGTACAAGCAATGAAAACGTCACATTGAATAATATATCTGTATATATTGACGGTGGTCCGGGGCTGGGTGGGCACCCAGAGAACCCGAATGGGGGTGGGTTTGCACATCCCAAGCCTTAGACAGGCATTTTTTACTCTTGAGGCGTGTTGCTGCAGGATCTGTACTCTGCGCACACACCAAGGTAGCCTGTTTCTTATTATTACAACTTGGTGTCTTTTCTAAGGTCAGCTCAGCCCCTGGCTCTAAAACTGACTGAGGTGTGCAAAGGAAAGGATACTGTAGGGACCTAAGAATGTCCCTCCTAGATCATACCAAAGGTTCTAATCCAGCATCCTCCTGCTTCCCGCAGTAGTCAACTGGGCAATAGACCTCCCCTGCTGTATGTCCCCACCATCTAATACTCAGCATCTGGTATTATGATATACTGCCTGTGAACATGGAGTTGCCCTTTATCTATCTGCTAAACACCCATTCCATGAATTTCCTTGTTTGTCTGAGCCAATAGCCATCACATCTGGTGGCAACAAATTGTCATAAATTCATGATTCAATTAATTTATGGGGGTTCAACTCGATGGTCTTATAGACCCCTTCCAACCCTACTATTCTATGACGAATGTGTTATACATGAAGGGTTCGCTTTTTGTCTGCTATGCTGCCCATTGACCCCACGTTTGAGACAGACTTCCCTTCAAATGAAGACATGAGTGAAGCATAATCAGATTTTATTTGCAAAAGAGACAGTGGAGCATCAGTGAAATTCCCAGGGATGTGCAAACCATCAGGCACAGAGGACGCCCTAGCCCTTTCACCTGCAGCTTACTGGAACTTAGGGCTGCAATCTTACACGGACCCTTACCTGGGAGAAAGCTCCATTGAACTCTGTGGGTCTTATTTCTGGGTAGGCATAGCTACGATTGTGCTGTGAAACAGAATGACTTTCCAGAGAACTTCAAAGCACCTCCCCAACCAAGCCAGGCAGGAGCTTTTTTTTTCTTTCCAGCATATAGCTTTGCTCGTCAGCTAGTCCCCTATCCCCCATTCAACTCTTCCTCATGGCACGCGCTCTCTCTCTCTCTCTCTCTCACACACACACACACACACACACATCTGCATTTCCATGATCTGTTTCTCTTTGTCTTCTTTCCACCACTCCCTTTCTGTCTTTGTATTTGTTTCAGAAATTCCTTTCACTGTCTTAGCCTGCAACCCTATGCACAGAAATAAGCTCCACTGCTTACTCCACTATGGGACTTTCTTCTGAGTAAACATCCACAGGCTTGCACTGGCAGTGTTGAGAATGACTTACTCATAGATGTGTACAGGTTCAAACTGCCAGGGTGCAATTCCACAGCAAACTTACAGGAAAGTAAGCCTTACTGATTTCAATGGAGCTGAAAAACATGTTTAAGATTGGAAGGGGTGTGTGAACACATGTCCCCAAGTGATGGGTGTGTGTGTGTGTGTGTGGAATGAGAAGTGGTTGAAAGCAAAGTTCCATATGAATTTGCAGGCAATGTGGTGGAGAACACAGGGGAGGCAGCGAAACTGGTTGATGAAGAGAGAGAGAAGCTAAATGGAGACTGCTGCTAGGCATCCAACTCCCGTCTGCTGGGAGATGTGGCGATGGAGAGAAATGACCCAGTGAACAGTGGGTTCTTCTTGCCTCTTGTCCACTGCCTCCTCTCCTCCTCTGCCTCACCCTGAAGTGATAGGCAACACTGGGAAGTCACTTGTTGCCCTGGCAGCCCAGAAGCCAGCTGCAGGGGGGAGGGTCATTCTCTTTCTCTCTCTCTCTTTTAGAAGATTGGCAGCATAAATAGTGGGCAATCTAGCAAGTGGGTAGTGGGCAAAGGGCACATGTTCATTTCTCTGTTCCCCTCATTCCATCTGCTGAGCTTGGAGGCTCACCTTGCCTCGTGGTATGTTGCACTGCAAGCAGCTGCAGTGGGTGGGCAAGAGGGAGGGAGGCCAGACCTGACACAAAACAAAAATAAACAAGCAGCCATGGCAGCACCAAGCTGAAGCCAGCACCGTCCCCAGCCTGGACTTTCCAGAAACCTGATCTCTCTCTCTCTCTCTCTGATTCCACAACATTCTCTTACACCTGGCCATGCAAAAGTGGCTACAGTGGGAAAGAGGGGGGCTACCTTTCATCACCCATCACTTGAATCGTTACCCTCACTTTCACTAATAGAAAGGCTGGCCCTTTGCACTGCTAGCAACAGCAACTGCTAAAGTTCCCTCACCACTGAAGGCTTGAAGGGAACGAACTAAAAATTCACACGCAACTCATTCAATGCCAAAACCTCAGCTGGTATAACCTGGCAAATTGATATAGGCCTTATATTTATGGGAGTTACTTTAATGAAAAGGAAGCATGGCTCATTGCCAAGGGATGTTCTTTTGCTCATTCTCATCTTTGATAGTCAAAGTGCCTTCCACTGTCCTGATATTCTACTTTCATCTGCTTCTATCTTCTGCTGCATCTATGGCTCTTCTGTTTCAACTGATTGGGTATCAGGTTCTTTGGCAATCTGAAACTACTTGAAACATAGCCTGGAAATCTGGAGGACTGAAATGCTCTTTTCCTTCTGCCTTTTCAAATTTTTGAAGCTTATTTTTTATTTTTACAGAGTTTGTATGTTCCAGAGATCAAATACAGGATGTCTGCCTAGAGGCGCAATCCTATGCTTGTTTAGATAGAAAAAAAGTCTTATGAGTTGTAGGACTTTTTTGTTTCTAAACATGCAAAGGATTGTGTCCTAAGTGGTTGTTCTTTGTCCTCTCATCACTATGCATAGACACATACCTACAGACCCTTACTACTTCTAACCTAACAAACACTGATCTTCTAGTCCACTTTTACAACCCAGAAATCCTTCCCTGAAACCAATTCAGTCTTTAGATTAACTGAACATAGAGGTTGTTACTGCGTTATATTTTGTTATATTCCACCAACAATTCTTCTCTTAAAAGGTCGAATGTGAGAATTCTAATTACTGTATTACATGGATTTGGTTTTTCTGGTATACTTGCATTCAGTATGAATTTCACAGGTTTATATCACATGACATCCCCTTCATGGATCACTGCCTTGCTGTGGCAAAGGGGCTTGCGTAACTCAGTGAAGCCATAAGCTATGCCGTGCAGGGCCACCCAAAACAGACAGGTCATGGCAGAGAGTTCTGACAAAATGTGGTCCACTGGAGAAGGAAATGGCAACCCACTCCAGTATTCTTGCCAAGAAAACCCCATGGAATGTATCACAAGGCTAAAAGAGATGACGCCAGAAGATGAGCCCGTCAGGTCGGAAGGTGTCCAATATACTACTGGGAAGAGCAGAGGGAATTTCCAAGTAGTGCCAGAAAGAGTGAAGCGGCTGGGCCAAAGCTGAAAGGACACTCAGCTGTGGATGTGTCTGGTGATGAAAAGAAAGTCCGATGCTGTAAGTAACAATATTGTTTAGGAACCTGGAATGTCAGATCAATGAATCAAGGTAAGCTGGAGGTGGTCAAACATGAGATGGCAAGATTGAACATTGACATCTTGGGAATCAGCGAACTAAAATGAACAAGCATGGGCGAATTTAATTCAGGTGACCATTATATCTACTACTGTGGGCAAGAATCCCTTAGAAGAAATGAAGTAGCACTCATAGTCAACAAAAGAGTGGGAAAAGCATTACTGGGGTACAATCTCAAAAACGATAGAATGATCTCAGTACGAATCCAAGGCAAACCATTCAACATCACCGTAATTCAAGTCTATGCCCCAACCACTGATGCTGAAGAAGCTGAGGTTGATCGGTTCTATGAAGACCTACAACACCTTCTAGAACTAACAACAAAAGAATATGTCCTTTTCATCATAGGGGATTGGAATGCTAAAGTAGGAAGTCAAGAAATCACCGGCATAACAAGTAAGCATGGCCTTGGTGTACAAAATGAAGCAGGACAAAAGCTAATAGAGTTTTGCCAAGAGAACACGCTGATCTATAGCAAACACTATTTTCCAACAGCACAAGAGGCGACTCTACACACGGACATCATCAGATGGTCAATATCGAAATCAAATTGATTATGTCCTTTGCAGCCAAAGATGGAGAAGCTCTATACAGTTAGTAAAAACAAGACCTGAAGCTGTCTGTGGCTCAGATCATGAGCTTCTTGTTGCAAAATTTCGGCTTAAATTGAAGAACGTAGGGAAAACCACTAAACCATTCAGGTATGACCTAAATCATATCCCTTATGAATATACAGTGGAGGTGAGGAATAGATTTAAGGGATTAGACCTGATAGAGTGCCTGAGGAACTATGGATGGAGGTCCGTAACACTGCTCAGCAGGCAGCAACTCAATCCATCCCAAAGAAAAAGAAATGCAAGAAAGCCAAGTGGCTGTCTGATGAGGCTTTACAAGTAGCTGAGGAAAGAAGGGAAGCGAAAAGCAAGGGAGAAAGGGGAAGATATATCCAACTGAATGCAGAGTTCCAGAGAATAGCAAGGAGAGACAAGAAGGCCTTCTTAAGTGAACAATGCAAAGATATCGAGGAAAACAATAGAATGGGAAAGACTAGAGATCTGTTCAAGAAAATCGGAGATCTCAAGGGAATGTTTTCTACAAAGTTGGGCATGATAAAGGACAAATAAGGCAGGGACCTAAACCTAACAGAAGCAGATGAGATTAAGAAGAGGTGGAAAGAATACACAGAAGAACTATACAGGAAAGATCTGAATGTCCCTGATAGCCATGACAGTGCGGTCACTGAACGTGAGCCAGACATCCTAGAGAGTGAAGTCAAGTGGGCCTTAGGAAGCATTACTAACAACAAAGCTAGCAGAGATGACAGTATTCCAGCTGAGCTATTTAAAATCCTCAAAGATGATTAGGGATGGGGGAGAATTTCTCCCCGAAACTTCGGGGGGCCGAGTGCCAATGCATTCGGTCCTCCGAAGGTTGTTCGGGGAGAAATTCTCCGCCCCCCGCCCCCCCCGGGATGGGAGTTATCTTTCACGAATGTCCCTCCCGGCGGCGGGTCCCGGCGGTGGTTCGGCAGGTCTTCGTCAGGGGCAGGGGCGGGGGCGGGGGCGGCAGCCGGTCTTTCGACCGGCTGCCGCCGCCATTACAAGAAAAGTAAAAAAAAAAAAAAAAAACGCCCCTGTGATAGGCTACGTAACGATTAACGTAGCCTATCACGGCTAGATTTGCAAAGTCGGCCATGATAGGCTACGTTAATCGTCACGTAGCCTATCACGTGTGACTTAAAAAAAAAAAAGCGCGTACAGCTAATGGCGGCCCCCATAGGGAGCCGCCATTCGCGTTCCTTATTTGGTCCCTATAGCGTTGCCCTTATTTTCGCTGTAGTCTATGTAAATCTTTACGTAGACTACAGGGACCAAATAAGGAACGCAAATGGCGGCTCCCTATGGGGGCCGCCATTTGCGTAAACGCTTTTTTCTTTTTTCAAAGTCACCCGTGATAGGCTACGTGATGATTAACGTAGCCTATCACAGCTAACTTTGCAGATCTAGCCGTGATAGGCTACGTTAATCGTTACGTAGCCTATCACAGGGGCGTTTTTTTTTCTTTTGAAGTTCGCGGCCGGGAAGATGGGGCGCTTCTCCCCGGCCTGAATTTTGGCCAGGCGAGGCAGGAAGCCTCCCCCCCGGCCTGAATTTCGGCCGGGCGAGGAGGGAAGCCTCTCCCCCCAGCCTGAACTTCGGGGGGAGCAGCAAAGCGCCTCCCCCCCACCGCGAAGCAAGCTGCGAGACCAGGTAAGTGACTTTCGTGCATCCCTAAATATGATGCTTTGAAGTGCTGCACTCAATATGCCAACACATTTGGAACGCTCAACAGTGGCCACAAGACTGGAAAAGGTCAGTTTACATTACAATTCCAAAGAAGGGCAATGCCAAAGAGTGTTCAAACTACCGTACAATTGCGCTCATTTCACATGCCAGCAAGGTTATGCTCAAAATCCTACAAGCTAGGCTTCAGCAGTATGTGAACCGAGAACTACCAGAAGTACAAGCTGGGTTTCGAAGAGGCAGAGGAACTAGAGATCAAATCGCCAACTTTCGCTGGAACATGGAGAAAGCAAGAGAGTTCCAGAAAAATGTCTATTTCTGCTTCATTGACTTACGTTAAAGCTTTTGATTGTGTTGATCACAACAAACTGTGGCAAATTCTTAAAAGAGATGGGATTACCAGACCACCTTACCTGTCTCCTGAGAAACCTGTATGAGGATCAAGAAGCAACAGTAAGAACCAGACATGGAACAACCGAGTGGTTCAAAATTGGGAAAGGAGTACAACAAGGCTGTATATTGTCGCCTTGCTTATTTAACTTATATGCAGAGTACATCATGAGAAACGCTTGGTTGGATGAATCACAGGTCAGAATTCAGATTGCCAGGAGAATTATCAACAACCTCAGATACGCAGACGATACCACCCTAATGGCAGAAAGTGAAGAGGATCTAAAGAGCCTCTTGTTGAAGGTGAAAGTGAAGAGTGCAAAAGCTGGTTTGAAACTCAACATTAAAAAAACGAAGATCATGGCATCTGGCCCCATCACTTCCTGGCATATAGAAGGGGAAGAAATGGAAGCAGTGACAGATTTTATTTTCTTGGGCTCCAAGACCACCGCAGACGGTGACTGTAGCCATGAAATTAAAAGACGCTTGCTCCTGGGGAGGAAAGCTATGGCAAACCTAGACAGCATAGTAAGAAGCAGAGACATCACCTTGCCGACAGAGGTCCGTCTAATCAAAGCTATGGTTTTCCCAGTAGCAACGTATGGCTGTGAGAGCTGGGCTATAAGGAAGGCTGAGCGCTGAAGAATTGATGCTTTCGAACTGTGGTGCTGGAGAAGACTCTTACGAGTCCCCTGGACTGCAAGGAGGTCAAATCAGTCCATCCTAAAGGAAATCAACCATGACCACTCATTGGAAGGACAGATACTGAAGCTGAAGCTCAAATATTTTGGCCACCTAAAGCGAAGAGAAAACTCCCTGGAAAAGACCCTGATGCTGGGAAACATTGAAGGCAAAAGGAGAAGGGGACGGCAGGGGATGAGATGGTTTGATAGCATCACCGATGCAATGAATATGAACTTGAGCACGCTCCGGGAGAGTGCGGAGGACAGGAAGGCCTGGCATGCTATGGTCCATGGGGTCACGAAGAGTCGGACGCGACTTAACGACTGAACAACAAAATCATATGACATAAAATACAAAGGTAACCGAGACTTCATATCCAATATATATTGCACTTTCTCTTTATATTTGCATCTCTGAGTGAAAATACTGGGCTACGAGAATGATTTTGCTGTTTCAAATATCATGATTTACCATGTTTCTTCAATTTACAATGGGGGGGGTGAGAGAGAGAGAGAGAGAGAGACAGAGACAGAGAATGTAAGGGTGAATGAGGCTAGTTTAATCAGATACTTCCAACAACTAAATTCATGCTGTTTGTAAATATTTTATCAAACAACTCTAATAATGAGGTAAAGAAACAACACAAACAAGCTATAAATATATTAAAATAAACACATACCCAAACACACACACACAGCCCTAAAAGCTGTCAAACGAAAGTGAAAGCTACTGCTTTAAAATACACAAGTAGCATTTATGCAGCAGATAATCCAAAGTCTCAGTGACCTTGGCAGCCTTGCAGAGGTAATCTCTGCATAGATGAATTATTCTTGAACAATTGCTCTAATGTATTAGGCACAAGGATACTGTCCTTCAATATTAGCCATGCTAGCTTGTCTTTCCACCTATTTCTTAATAAACGTATTTATTAAGGTCATAGCAAGGCAAGAAACCTCACACATTCCTTGCAACGTACCATAATTTTGAACTTCTGCAAAACACACAGAAGGCATTGTTATTTGACTTTCCCCCCCCCCCATAACTTAATACTTGAGAGTAACTGATGTGGATGACTTGTTGCCCTCAGTTGGGTGCACACAGCTAAAATAAACTTGAACGCAAACCAAGAGTAAACAATATTTTTCTTCTTGGACCGCTAAGAAACTTGAAAGTCTCAAGTTTCCAAACCAGCCATAGACTAAAGAAATTAAACTTCAATTGTCAGTTCAAAATAAGGATTTGACTAAAACTGGTGGAATTGGGGCATGCTGACACAGTGATGGCGAAAGCTTTACTTACCGAAATTATGTTTGTGCCACAAGACAATTTGGCAACCTTGAGTGGGATATCAGACCCCCAGACTGTGTGGATTTTCAGTGAATGCCCATCCTTTCCAGTTCCATAGTAGAAGCATCAAAAACAAAACAGCATCTGGGGTTATTATATACATGCCCATGCTTTTCTGGTCTGTCCAAGGTGTCTGTAGCAGTATAAATTATTGATTCAGGACTGTTTCTCATTGTAGTCCAGGGGTGTCCAAGGTGTCTGTAGCAGTATAAATTATTGATTCAGGTCTGTTTCTCATTGTAGTCCAGGGGTGGGCAATTTGTGGCCCTCTAGATGTTTTGGCCTACATAGGGATGCGTGAAAATTCGGTTTGTGGGGGGGCAAAAACCTGACAAGCTTTTCCAGTTTGCCCCTGGCAAATTTAATTCCATTTCTCCCCGCTAGCATCAACTCAATCTATAGGGAGTCAATCCAATACCTGGATTCCATGTTTTTGTTTTTGTTTTTAATGGCAGCAATTTGTGCAAATTGGATTTGGGGGAAAGGATCTTGAAATTTGCGCAAATAGGGCTGTAATATTCTTTTATATATTTTTGTTGGCGAACTTGCGCAAGCCCACCTGAATGCTGTGTAGCCCTGCAGAGACATATTCCCCTCTTGTAAATATCCTTGTTGGTTTCATCCTCTCCACACACTACTTTGTTTAGCCCTGCAAAGCCATATTCCCTACTTGTCATAGACTTGTCTATTTCATCCTCCACTTTGCTTCCCAAAGGGGTAGAATTGACAACATGTTTGACAAGTAGGGAATATGGCTGTGCTGGGCTAAATGAAGTAGTGTTTGGAGATAATCTGACAAGGATATTTACAAGAAGGGAATATGCCTCTGCGGGGCTCCCTAGTGGACAGGCAGATTTGCGATCAAGCACACTTGTGCAAAATCACCAATGGAAAAAAATAACGGCCCGATTTGTGCGAACGTCAAGATTCCCCCACCTCAAAAATCCAATTTGCGCAAATTACCATTTACACAAATGGCGGGGCCTGAAAAAATGCTCCCCAAAAATCTGGAATTGGGAAACAAAAATCCATTACAGTCTGCCGCCACTTACTGGAACAGAAACTCTGCAGAATCCCATTCGGGTTAAATGGAACAGAATTCCCAGAATCACATATCTCTGGGCCTACAACTCACACCATCCTTCACCATTGGCTATGGTGTATAGGGTTGATGGAGGTTGTAGGTCAAAACATCTGGAAGGCCACAGGTTGCCCACCCCATTGTAGTTTTATAAGGAAAGCCAGTGAAAGAAGCTTGAAACACACACTGAAATCTGCCTTTGATCCTGTGACCTTGGCTTCTAGATCCTTTCATCACCAGCTTTTTGCTATTCCCTAATTATGGAAAGCTGTATTATTATTACACTTCTTGAACTGATGGTTGGTTCCACTGTTCTGCCACTCCACTGGGTGGCACTAGCAACTCTCTACAGGCCTTGATCTTGAACAGGAAAACAGTAGCCCTGACCAGATTTTGAGGATCCACTAATGTTGGGAGAAGAAACAGTGCCACTCTGCAGGTTGAACAAGATTTTCTGCCAGCAGCTGCACAGTTTTACTGTAGTGATATAACTCCATACACATATTGCACAACCTTTTGGCCCATAACATTGTGCAAATTGCTATCACTCTTGCCAGAGTCCTCCCACCCCCCAAAATCTATTTGATTCTTTCCCCTCAGCAGTGAGATGGTGCAACTGGTCTCTGAATCTAGCGCACCACAGTTTGAATTGTATGGGCGGCTGATCTGTTTGGGTGCTGGTGAGTGGGTTGTCTTGCCTTGTTAACAAGACAATGGAACAAATGAACTTTGGCTTCTTCCAAATCATTGTTGATTCCCTGGATGCTCATCCATAGGGCACACCAAAACGCATTTTCAAAGGAACCTTCAACAACATATGGCAACAGACATCACTATTCTACGTCAGTTTTCCAAATTCTAATTTAATATGCCTTTGCCAAGTACTTGTACATTTTTCACAATAAAATATACTGCACCTATCAAATAGATGTCAGAGGTCTGCAAAAATGGATGGTCAGACTTTCATGTCATTAATGAACAGCCCAGTGCCAGTAGGTGGTTTGCTATGTATACATTATGCACAGACTCTAGTTTTTGAAATACAGTTTGGACAGTGTTTTCCATCAGATTCATGGATCACATAAGCAAGAGACAGATTTTGCAAATTATTCTCTCAAAAAATAGATAAATGAATTCCGTATTTATGCCACTGAAGGGAAAATTGCAATCATGATAGAGCAATGCTAGAGAAATAGGGTATATATGTGTGTGATATATTGGATAGCCTTGTCTGTGACTGTTCATGCAGTGTAAGAATTTCTTTATCCAAGGACAAGTTCTTTCACCTTCCCATCTGTCCTGTGATTTTTTTAATGTCTAAGACAGGTGGCCTGTTGGAAACCTAAAACCCTATGGGTACAAAATATGATTAAAATCTGATGTTGGTCTCCACAATAAAGAAAAGCTCCAGGTTTAGTCAAGAATTTCTAACTATCCTGCATAAACATGACAAAGGCAATTTAAACTCTACTTAACCAAAAACATTTTTAATTCATGCTCAGTATATGCAGTGTCAAAATATTGCATGCAATCATTCCTCTATAGAAGAAAAAATATATACATATTAGTAGGTTAAGGTATTACTGCAATTGTCTGCTTTCTTTCAGATAAAGCTTCATTAAATATAATTTAAATCAAAGTCCATTCATCACCATAAAATAAAAGACTGACACATTCAACCACCTAGTTGGAAAAAAAGTTTTTATATTGAATATTATTAATGCACTGTAATAAAGGCTAATGGTTTTCAGAATTTCTTGTCTTTTGTTACTTCATGTGTGTGGAATTTCACATAGAAATTGGTATCAGATTGCATCAGGGCTGACCCAAAATATAAACAACCCAACAAGCTGCTTGAAAAAGAAATGGGGTCACCAGTGAAGCAATATAAGATCTGAGAAGTGCACCCTAGAATCCCTTGCATCCACTGGATGCTATGCAAGGAAACAACTCTCAGATTGTGCATGGCCATGGCAGCTTGGCGAGGCGCACCTTGCATTTTTTTCTGTTGTTTCAAATTTCAATGGATCCACTTGGATCTCACAGTATAGACACCTGCAGCAGCAAAATATCTTAGGCTGGCTGTGCCTGTTACAGATTCTCAAGAATCTCCACTTTAGTTGTCTGTCTGTTTTAATGACACGCTGCTAGTTCTAATGTTTGTGAAACAACATTTTAAAACTTACCCTAATTCTCAAATGCAGCAATGTTCTGTGTGTACAGATCTCCCTACCAGGGCTTTTAAAGGGGAATTTTTAACTGCACACTAGTTATGTGATTGCAGTGTGTACTCATGGCATGATCATTACAACACACATGTGCATTTTCCATATGCGTGCGTGTACACACGTGTGCATGCTTTGTTATTTAAAGACACAATCCATGACATTTAGAAGCCTACACAAAGTGGCAGAAAATTCTCAGAACTGGGAATTTGACACCACTAATGCAGAAGAGTATTCACATGAACCGTCATGAACATATTTGGAGTAAGGGCTATAAACAAATTAAGAATAGGAGAAAAAGTGGGTGCACAAGAATAGTACAGCAGTTCCTATAAACGGTATCATACTGGATATTTTCTGCTGTCACCACTCTTATCATAACATAGACAACTTCACATGACTTGCTCAGAAAAGGGGTCCCTGTGTTCTAGAATGATTTCTTTCATCATGGAAACAATGGTGGAAACACCGTGGAGAGTAACAGTGGGGTCTGCATAGAATGTCTTTCTCAGGGCGAAGAGAAATGGCTATGCTTCATCAGGATCTGGGGCTCTAGAGGAGCCTAGACTACTCACTGTACTTTTCACATTATCAGCGACTTTTAACATCAGCTAATGTAATACAGGTTTTGCAGGACTTGCATTTTGAACTACACAAATGTTCTTTCGTATTGCACATTTTTTCCAGGAAAAGCACATTTTGTGTTAGGTTAGGTTTCATGTTATAAAAAATAAAATAAAAGCCCTGCCCCCTACTGAACAAATGGTTGGCACAGTCAGCAGTGAAAACAGATGTCGACTAGGTGTCAGGGTGGACGCTAAGCCCATAGAATCCCAGAGTAGTTCTGATTCTGAGGAAGGGCAGCCACTCCTGGGAGAGGAGTGCGCTCATCCTTCCCAGGGCCAACAGCTGGCAGGGATTCCTCCCGCCGGCATTCCTAGCATAGATAGCAGTCCCGGGCGTGGGAGAGTGTGGGAAGCAGACTTGCTGGACACGCGACGCCGAGGCAGGGAACGGCGCCAAATGGAGGGCGCAAAAAGGAGGCGTAGTGCCCGGTTGGCGCGCAAACAACGGTTGCGCCCAGAGGATCCAAGGGAAAAGGGGAGGGACTTTCCTTAGCTCATTAGTTCAGGGTCTTCCAGTGATTCTCCTTCAAACGGGGACCAACTGTTCCAACTTAGGGCATAGGTATTCTGCTGCTCTTATCTCGTTGCTAACAGTAGAGTTAAGTTGTAAAAGAAGAATAAAGCTTTGAAAAGAATCCCTTTGTCTGTGTCTGGACTTGGCTACTGGATTAGACTGAGAGAGGCCTTCAAGGAGCCCTTGACACTAGGGATGTCAGAGAATTCCACGACGGATCTCGGTGAGGCCGAATGCCAGTGCATTCGGCCCCCTGAAATCTGTCGCAGAACAAAGCCCCTGCCCCCCCAAACCACGAAAGGCACGCAAAACGGAGCACTTACCTGCTCCCGTCTGTGCTGCTTTGCGAATGGCGGCTGTCCTGCGGCCGCCATTCGCTTCCTCCTCTTCATAGCCTCCTCTTCATAGCCCCGGAATCCTGCTCGGCCGGCTCCACTCCACGGCCAAGCCGCAGAGCCGCCGGCCGGCTCCGGCCACCCGCAACCAGACATCTGGCCGCTGGGCAGCCCTGCAGGGATGCAAATGGTGGCTGTCGTACCCGCCGCCATTTGCGTCCCTGTATTGAGCCATGATAGGCTATGTAAATGTTTACGTAGCTCATCACGGCGGGGGGAGGACCCCAGCGTACGCAAATGGCGGCGGCTACCGCCATTTGCGTACACTGGGGGTTTTTTCCCCCTGCCGTGATAGGCTACGTAAGTATTTACGTAGCCTATCACAGCAGGGAGGGAAAAAACCAAGCATACGCGAATGGCAGCGGCTACCGCCATTTGTGTATGCTGGGTTTCTTCCCCCTGCCGTGATAGGCTGTATAAATATTTACATAGCCTATCATGGCTCAATACAGGGACGCAAATGGCGGTGGGTACGACAGCCGCCATTTGCATCCCTGCAGGGCAGCCCAGCGGCCGGATGTCTGGTTGTGGGTGGCCAGAGCCGGCCGGCGGCTCTGCGGCTTGGCCGCGGAGCGGAGCCGGCCGAACAGGATTCCGGGGGGAGGGACGGAGCGCCTCCACCCCCGTCGAGGATTCTGGGAGGAGGGACGGAGTGCCTCCCCCCCACCGCAGATTGCCCGGCACATAGCCAGGTAGGTGTTTCGTACATCCCTAATGTTGACTGAATTCAGTCCCACCCCCAATAGACATTCAGGGATGTTAATGGGGTAGTGGCTCTGCCTGTTACAGATTCTCAAGCATCTCCATTTTAGGAGCTCAATACCTGAAGAGATCAATACATCAACAGAATGGGGTACATGCACTCCAGTCTAGCAAAAGGTGGCATCCCATGGATGCTTGTTACATTGTTTTTTCCAGCTATCTCATTTCTTTACAGTTTGCAAGTATAGATCATCCTTTGTTGTTGTTCAGTCGTTCAGTCGTGTCCGACTCTTCGTGACCCCATGGACCATAGCACGCCAGGCCTTCCTGTCCTGCGCTCTCTCCCGGAGTGTGCTCAAGTTCATATTCATTGCATCGGTGATGCTATCTAGCCATCTCATCCTCTGTCGTCCCCTTCTCCTTTTGCCTTCAGTCTTTCCCAGCATCAGGGTCTTTTCCAGAGAGTTTTCTCTTCGCATTAGGTGGCCAAAATATTTGCGCTTCAGCTTCAGTATCTGTCCTTCCAATGAGCACTCAGGGTTGATTTCCTTTAGGATGGTCTGATTGGACCTCCTTGCAGTCCATCCTTATAGGATTCTAGATGATGGGGAAGACAAAGGCTCCAGTGTTCAGGGAGCACCTGCTGTGCTGAGCTGGCCTCTTTTCATGGCCTCAAGATGTTGCAGATAATACATTACCCAACCCTTTTCACCTGCACTTCTCACAAAACCAAACATCCAAATTCTGAAATGGGGAAAAAGTGACTCTTCAGTAAAACAATTCTCCAGTATCAGGTTCAAAATAAAGCATGCAAGTGACATAGCTTTATGCAAAATTAACCAGTAACATAAATGTTCCTTACTTGCATAATTTATGTTAAGTACAAAATCTGAAATTTTGTTTATATATAAGCAAAAATATTATTTGAACAGAAAGTTAATAATATATTGCTTTTCTAAAAAGGGCAAGATAGACAATGAAAGGTTAAAGTGTCATAATACATTGCAGATGATATTTAGGGGAAGAAACAATGAGATTGCAGGTCTCAATAAATGATCATATTCTATTTTCACGTTTTTCTCAGGTAAAAAGAAAGTGAATTGAAATATATTTAGTTTAAAAGTTTTGCACAGAATACTAAGTGATGATTGCTGCAGATAATTAAAATTTAAAGTATTAAATTATTTAGCATGTTCTAAATAATTGAGGAAATTTTTAAAACCTATGCAGGCTAAGACTGGAAATAGATATAGAATATATTGCTAACTCCCATGTAATAGAAGATACACATTGCCCTACACCTACATTATTTTTGTTGATGTAAAAAGTGAATTCCAAAAGCCTCATAAATGAAATTAAACTATATTTATTCACATTCCCTGAAAAAGAAAATGGAGTGCTACTCTCTGAGGAACACTCAGTAGATATATTTCCAATTTATAGTTCAACTGATATTATGCAAAGATACCTCCAACTGAGCATATGCCACGCCCTGTCAGAAACCTGTAACAATATAAGACTGGTCTCAGTTCCTCTTATCCCACTGTTAAAGTGGCTTGGGTATCTTAACTGATGGTCGACTGTGTGTGGAATAGAACAGATTTACCACCAATGTCAGATTTATCTGGTTATCAGGTAAAGGGCAGACAACAGATATGTTAAAATTGCCTGGTGCCTGATCCAAAGATCATTTAACTTCAATTAGGTTGAATTAGTATTTTAAGGTACACCTTACATGTAGGGATAGACAGTTCTGTCAATATTAATCTTGCTGAGATGGTTGGTTTTTTGAGGTCGACCTTGACCTGTTGTGCAGGCTTGTGATTAAAAAAAAAAATCTGGACAGTGCATGTTCATGTATGCAATTCTGTATGTATTTTAAATGTACACATTTTTGGACACATGCACCTATTGATTAAAGCACGTCTGTGAGCATTTTGGAAACATATACAAATCTTTACACGATTTAAAATGTGTGCATGTTGTCGAATGCATTTTTTGTTTGTTTTTTGCAAGCTCAGAAAACAATGGATTTCTGGCCACAAATTGTGTTCAGGTCCAGGAGGTACAAACTCAGTAAATCCATTTAGAAAAAAACTTGATGGAGTAAATTTCTCCAACATCCCTACTTAAGTTTATTTATTTATTTGTTAAATCTGTACCCCATGTTTCCACCAAATGGTGCCCAGGATGGCTAACAGTAAAGGTACAAATACAATACATGTAATAAAATAAAGGAATACAATCAAAAGGGTTGAATCCAGTTGTGCTCTTCCACCTCCAAAAGGGCTTTTGGTCCAGCAAAGGGTTCTGCCAATTGAACAAGGAGGACAGGGATTTCCTCCAATTCCCTCCTGCAGTCCCCTGTACTCCCCAAACATCTGCTCTAGGGGGTTGGAAGACAGCATGAAAGGTAGTGTAGGGGCTTCAGAGGAAAGGGGAATAAGTGAAAATCCACTCCCCTTTCTGCTCTCCACTATATCAAATATTCTTCCACAATCAAAAGGATGCCAAAAGGATGGAAACCACTGGATACAAGCCAATATGAAAAACTTAGAAAGAGGGTATAAACATCAGGGAAATCCACAAAAACAACCAGCTTAAAAACAACCAGCTATAGCCACTTACAACATCCCCCCCATCTTTTATTGTAACATTTTATAAAACTAAACAAACTGAAAACATTACAAAACCTAAAAAAAGAATGAAATAAAAATAAAAATACAACAACATGTTCAAAAATCCTGTTTCTAATATTACAATATTTGAGAAAGAAAAAAAAGGGAAAAATAGTTCACATATAAACGTCAGTATAGGGGTGTACGAACCCCACTCACCATTCCACATGGGGGTCCGCAGGGGGGGGATCTGTCCCCCCCTTGCCGGCTCATTCCGCTGCCGGTTTGCGGATGCAAATGGTGTCCGGCGTAGCGGATGCCATTTGTGTACCTACTCTTTGCCGTGATAGGCTATGTAAAGATTTACGTAGCCTATCATGAACAGAGCAGGGATGCAAATGGCATCCACTACGCCGGACGCCATTCGCATCCGAGACAGGCTGCGGACTCAGCAGATGGACCCGGCCCCAGCTGGCAGCAGGTAGGGTCCATCCGCGTCGAACTTCGCGGGGTGCCGGAGGTAAGGGGTCCATTCCACCATGGACTCCAGGATGCCGCATTCTAAAAAATACGGCCTCACTGGAGTCTGTGGCAAAATTCTCCACCATCCCTACGTCAGTAAAAGCAGACCAAATAGCCGCATGTAAGTCCATTTGCAAGTTACACCTATATACCACTCTTGCAAATGTTGCTAGTGTTGTTAAGTCTTCAGTCCACTGTGTTATATACGCCGTGAGCTTTTATCCTTCCAATATCATAGTATCAGTCTTTTAGATACCAAAAGGGTGCGAAAAATCCATTTATACTGACCATGTGTTACATTCCAAAGCAAGTAAATAGATTAAAAAAACATTTACATCAGTAAATATTAAAGAGCTTTCCAATACAAAATTTATCTGTACAATAACTTCCTCCCAAAAGGAGGCAGCCATTGGGCATTTCCAAAACATATGAATAAAAGAAGCATTGACTTACACCTCCAACAATTAGCCGAATTTGACAAGCCTTTACTATAAAGACATTGTGGCTAGGGGTGCACGAAAGTCACTTACCTGGTCTCGCAGCTTGCTTCGCGGTGGGGGGGAGGCGCTTCGCTGCTCCCCCCGAAGTTCAGGCCGGGGGGGGAGGCTTCCCTCCTCGCCCGGCCGAAATTCAGGCAGGGGAGGCGGCGCCTCGCCTCGCCCGGCCGCGAAATAAAAAGTTTTTAAAAAAACAAACGCCCCTGTGATAGGCTACGTGACGATTTACGTAGCCTACCACGGCTAGATCTGCAAAGTCAGCCGTGATAGGCTACGTTAATCGTCACGTAGCCTATCACGGGTGACTTAAAAAAAAAAAAAAAGCACATACGCAAATGGCGGCCCCCATAGGGAGCCGCCATTCGCGTTCCTTATTTGGTCGCTGTAGTCTACATAAAGATTTACGTAGACTACAGCGACCAAATAAGGAACGCGAATGGCGGCTCCCTATGGGGGCCGCCATTAGCCGTACGCGTTTTTTTTTTTTAAGTCACCCGTGATAGGCTACGTGACGATTTACATAGCCTATCACGGCTGACTTTGCAAATCTAGCCATGATAGGCTACGTTAATCATCACGTAGACTATCACGGGGGCGTTTTGTTTTTTTTTTACTTTTATTGGAATGGCGGCGGCAGCAGCCGGTCAAAAGACTGGCTGCCGCCTCTGCCCCTGTCGAAGACCTGACGAACCGCCGCCGGGACCCGCCGCCGGGAGGGACATTCAGGAAAGCTAAGTCCCATCCCGGGGGGGGGCGGAGAATTTCTCCCCGAAACTACTTCGGGGGGCCGAATACGTTGGCACTCGGCCCCCCGAAGTTTCAGGGAGAAATTCTCCCCCATCCCTAATTTTATGGCATCCAATAGACCCGAAACAAGAGCTTTTGCTGAATAAGGCGTAACCGAAGATCCACTGAAATGTCCGATTTTGTTGTTTATTTGGTCAGTCGCTTCCGACTCTTCATAACTTCATGGACCAGCCCACGCCAGAGCTTCCAGTCGGCCATCGCCACCCCCAACTCCCCCAAGGTCGAGTCCGTCACCTCCGGAATATCATCCATCCATCTTGCCCTTGGTCGGCCCCTCTTCCTTTTGCCTTCCACTTTCCCTAGCATCAGCATCTTCTCCAGGGTATCCTGTCTTCTCATGATGTGGCCAAAGTACTTCAGTTTTGCCTTTAATATCATTCCCTCAAGTGAGCAGTCTGGCTTTATTTCCTGGAGTATGGACTGATTTGATCTTCTTGCAGTCCAAAACACTCTCAGAATTTTCCTCCAGCACCTAGGGGTGGACGAAAGTCACTTACCTTTTCTCGCAGCTTGTTCGCGGTGGGGGGGAGCGCTTCGCTGCTCCCCCCGCGAAGTTCAGGCCGGGGGGGGGAGGCTTCCCGCCTCGCCCGGCCGAAATTCAGGCTGGGGGGGGAGGCTTCCCGCCTCGCCCGGCCGAAATTCAGGCCGGGGAGGAGGCTTCCCGCCTCGCCCGGCCGCGAACACGAAAGTAAAAAAAAAAAAAAAGTCCCCTGATAGGCTACGTGACGATTCACGTAGCCTATCACGGCTAGATCTGGAAAGTCAGCCGTGATAGGCTACGTGAATCGTCACGTAGCCTATCACGGGTAACTTAAAAAAAAAAAAAAAAGCGCGTACGCGAATGGCGGCCCCCATAGGGAGCCGCCATTCGCGTTCCTTATTTAGTTGCTGTAGTCTACGTAAATGTTTACGTAGACTACGGCGAAAATAAGGGCAACGCCATTGCCCTTATTTTCGCCGTAGTCTACGTAAACATTGACATAGACTACAGCGACCAAATAAGGAAGGGGAATGGCGGCTCCCTATGGGGGCCGCCATTCGCGTACGCGCTTTTTTTTTTTTAAGTCACCCGTGATAGGCTACGTGACGATTCACGTAGCCTATCACGGCTGACTTTGCAAATCTTGCCGTGATAGGCTACGTGAATCGTCACGTAGCCTATCAGGGGACGTGTTTTTGTTTTTTTCTTTCATTGCAATGGCGGGGGTGGCAGCCGGTCAAAAGACCGGCTGCCGCTCCCGCCCCGCTCGAACACCGGACGAACCGCCAGCCGGACCCGCCGCCGGGAGGGACATTCAGGGAAGGTAAGTCCCGTCCCGGGGGGGGTGCGGGGGGCGGGGGGGTGCGGAGGATTTCTCCCCGAAACTTGTTCGGGGGGCCGAACACGTTGGCGCTCGGCCCCCCGAAGTTTCGGGGAGAAATTCTCCGCCATCCCTACCAGCACCACAGTTCAAAAGCATCTATCTTCCTTCGCTCATCCTTCCTTATGGTCCAGCTCTTGTAGCCATAGGTTACTACGGAGAATACCATTGCTATGTCCGATAGAGACGCCAAAATAGCAGTCCATTGATTAAGCAAAATAGGATGTTCCAATTCCCTGTTCCATTCCTGCTGTCAACCACTTGTATCATATTTATTCATTGATAATAAATGTTTCTAAACATCAATTGTAGGTCAATACATCTGATCAGCTTCAATAAGTATTTCCAATAGCGAAGGAGACTCCAAGGCAGTAAAAGCAGCAGGACCTAATCTAGATACCAACAAATGTTTCAATTGCAAGTATTGACCTCAAATTGATCTCGCAAAGTTGAAAATAACAAAAACTCATCCTCCATCCCCACTAATTGATCTAAAGTAAAGATCATCTTATCTGTCCAGGTCTACCATAAAAACATTTTCTTGCCAATTCTTAAATGTGGATTTCCCCATAAAGTCAATTTAGCATGGGAAAATGGAACAAAGTGTAATTGACGTGCCAAACTTCCCTAACTGCCAAAATTGTGGGTGGAGCTCTGTCTACCTTAATATGCTGAGATCCTAATGCCATCCATTTAAAGAGAGGCTCCAGACAAGAAGATTCCAGTACTGACCATGGAGGAAAATCTAATCTGAGTGGAAAAGACCAAAATTTAGCAGAGGTCAGCAAATAAGCCCGATGGTACAGAGCTAGATCTGGAAAACCGAACCCACCTTCATAATTTGGAAGTTGCATCCTCTTTAAAGATATTCTTGGTGGAGAGGAACTTCAAAAGAATTTACAAAACAAAGAGGGGTCCCATGTATAATATAAATAATTTAGGGTATGGTATTCATCTTAAGTGTATTCACATTACCCCATAAACTCAACTTTAACCACTTACAACATATTTCAAGCCATTTTATGGGCCAAAGACCTGTCCAAATAAAAATGTTTTGCCTGCTGACAGGCAAATTGGTGCTAGCCTGGCCTAAGGATGGATGGACTGACCTCCACCCATGCTTGTCGGTTGCTTGCTGAGCTGCCTCCTCTGCCTGCCTCCGCTTGAGCTGCTGGAGGGCTCGACGACCAGCTGATGAGCACTGCGGGGCCACCCATCCCTGCAGCGAGCCACAATTATGTGTAAAATGGCAGGCTTCCCTGCTACCAGTGACAGCCTCCCCTGAATGCAGTAGCATACACTGCTACAGTGAAGGAACAAGATTACAGGCTTCCAAGATCACTACTTCAATAAAGCGCTAAGTGCATCTGTGTATTGGCAAAGTAAAGAGAAAAGGGAAAGATCCCTGTTCGGAACTCTGAAAATGTGCACATCCAAAAATGTGCAAAAATGCAAAGCAAAAATAAAAAAGTAAGAGGAACAGAGATAACTGACGAATAGGGGAAAATGGGGGGAGGATAGGGGGAAATGCTCATTTTTCCATGAAAAAGCATTACTGTGCAGTTATCCACTACAGCATTTGGAGGCTCCCCATGAGGGGTCCTCACCTGTGCAATTTCACCCCATTCCAGCAAACTGTCAGGGAGTTATAGCTCCCACCTCTTTTCCCCTTAATGCACACTTTGCAAGCTGCAAAGTAACACAAGCATCAGAAAAGTGGCGATGTTACACAGGCATCAGAGAAGCTCCGAACACACACATGCATCAGAAAAGGATCGCGATTTACTGATTGCACAGCCCTGATATAGAGAAATTACTCAAGCATCAGAGAAACGGCGAAGTCACACAAGCAAAGATGACATGATTGGCCACCATTTTAATGAAAGAGGTCTTACACCGAATGGGGAATAGCCACCATTTTGCACATAATCGCAGCTCTCTTCAGGGGCAGGTGGCCCCACAAAGCTTGTCGGCTGCTCACCAACCCCTCCAACAGCTGGCACAGTGAGCAGGGCAGGCGGAAGAGGTGGACTCAGCAAGCATGGTCCAGAGGGGCGAGCAGGGGGGAGTCTGAGGCTGCCTCTCTCACAATTCCAGGTAAGCTAGCTATGTCCTTAAACTCAACCCAGGGCTTGATCGACTCTAGACCCAGCTCTACTAGGAAGGGAATCTTCTGGGATGTTTACATCATCATGAGTAGTTCAACTTCTAAACAATATAGGCATTCAAGCTAGGGATGTACGGATTCCCCACCGTCTGTTCCGGTGGGGAATCCTTGGGGGGGAGGCGCCCCGTTCTGCCATCCACATGCCCCGGATTCCCTCATTTTTTTCCCCAGCTCCCTGAACTTACGTAAAAAATTCCATAAGTACCACCGAAAACTCCTTTTTGTGCGTCCGCCATCAGTCTCTGTAAGCCTCGAGTCACACAGGGAAAATGCCTATTTATTTTCATAAGAAGGGTAAAGCCCTTTGCGGGGATTCCCCCGTAACTTCCGGTCACTTAACCTCACCTCACCGACCTCACCTGATCTGACCTCACCGGACCTGTCCAGACCTCACCTGACCTCACCGGATCTGTCCTGACCTCAGCTCCACAGACAATGAACAGAAAAGATGGAGGATTTCCGTGGACTTCACAACTCAGCCCCAGCAAAAGAAAGCCTCGGGTCACAGGGAAAATGCTATCGTAAAAAGGGTAAAGCCATTCGCATTCTTCTTCCATTTCCGATTTACAGATTTCTTTTCGTGATTATTTTTGTAAAATCTGCCATTCGGCGGACAAAAGAAAAGGGTCTGCGTAAGCTCTGGCCCAGGTCGACTGGGCTGCCCCATTCCGAGGAGGATTCCGCAGACCGGATTTGTCAGAATTCGATCCCATTTAAAATTCGTGCAGAATTCTCTGACATCTAGGGATGTTAGAGAATTCCGCCACGGATCCCAGGGAGATTCTGCCAGGGATTCCCTCAGAATCCGTGGCGGAACAGAGCAACCCGCCCCACCACCCCGCGAAAGCCCCGCAAAATGGAGCCTACCTTGCTGCGGCTCCGGATGAAGCAGCGGTGGCAGCAACGGCGGCAGCTCTGGCCGTTGCCAGGCTGCTGTGGCCGCAAATGGCAGCCATCATAGCGGCCGCCATTTGCGTCCCTACGCTGGCCCGTGATAGGCTACGTACATATTTACGTAGCCTATCACAGCTAAAGCAGGGATGCAAATGGCGCCCCCTACGCCATTTGCATTCCCAATTTAGCCGTGATAGGCTACATAAATATATACGTAGCCTATCGCAGGCTGGGGTAGGGACGCAAATGGCGGCCGCAGCAGCCTGGCAACAGCTGGAGGCCCTGGTGCGGGTTGGACTACATCCACTTTTATAGTATGCACTATATCCACTTTTTTGAGGCAGTATTTTCAATGTCTTTTGGTTGTCTTTTTGAGCTTAGCTAATCACTGTGATGTGGCCGAGGGTGTTGTTTTCTCTCTCTATTACGCATCTTTCCATTGCTCTGCAGCCTCCCAGGCCACCTGCACTTTCTGAACTGAAAAAGCCCCATGAGAGGAATTGCCTCATGATGTCTTCCTCATGATGGCTTTAACTGAAGTGCAGGAAGCCGAGGAGGATACAGGCTGCCACAGAGATTACTGTACAAAGACAGAACACTCACACACATTCCTCAGCCACTTCAGAAGTAAGGTAAGCCCAAGAACCCCAAACTCAACCCATGAGAATTTTTCCAAAATTTCTCCTCCTTTGAATTTCTTTTCGAATGCAATTTCTGTTCTATCAATTTGAATGAGAATGGTCGAAAAAAAATGTGGGAGAAATTTTCAGCATGGCACTAGTTTACAATAGATCGTAAAACATCGTAACAATCATAATTTTTAAAATCCTGAATGCTGGGGTTTGTGTATGGAAGTATCTTGACTCTAGTGCAAGTATATGTAAATAAATGCATGCACACGATCACAAAAAGTGAGAGCATTGCTTCCTTCTCCTCCTCCTGACTAGATTTAGATGGCAAATGTTGCTGGATGTGTTGTGTTGCTGCTATTCTATAACAAATACAGCTAGATCCATTGTAAGATTAAACATTCTATTAATCCTCTGTCAACAAGTGGGGTCAAGCACACCCCAACAGTACTGGAAAAAAATAAAGCATCTGAGGTAGTCTTCAACTATGATGAGGCATGAATTGTTAAATACTGTTTCCATTGCCTCTTCCTTATTTTAGAGTGCAATCAGTGTTTTCAGCCCTTACTGGAATGACTGGGACAGCTGAAAAAACATGCACATAAGGTGCTTGGGGTCAAAGAGACCCTGTCAAATACTGTTGGAAATTATTAGCTATTTGTCATGCCTATAGATTCTTAGTCTATAACGTGTTCTGTCCATTTTGTGTGAGAAAGGAAAATAGAGAGTGATTTTTTTTTTTGTCCATTTTCATAATATACTCACTTAACATCAGCACATATGGTATCAGGGGTCGGTAGTATCACACGGGTTACCCTACAGAAGAACCCTTTACAAATCTGATGTTCTAAACCTTTTTTTCTCTTTTTTTTTCCTTTTTACAATTAGAATGTTGCTTTGTGACCCAGCAAAACTGGTTTTCCCCTCCTTCTCATTATAGATATTATTTTGCACAAAATTTACTCATTCAGGTTTTGGGGTCATTTGGGCACCAACTGCAAGGCTACCTACCGTACTTTGTACCATATGAGAATATTTCAATTGAAGAACAATTACTACCATTCAGTGGCATTATATGACATCACAAACCATAATAAAGCAGTATATGCCACCCACAAATACCACAAAGTCGGGCATAAAATTCTGACTTACTGCAACTCCCAAACATCATTATGCTTATGATGGTGAGATATATAAGGGTGTCTCAGCATCTCAAAACCTCAGCCATACAGTAGTTGATAAATTAATGCCACATTTACAAGGTTCCAGGTGAACCATAACAAACAATGTGCCACAAGCCTGGGAACTAGTTAAGAAAAAATTGACCCTGGTTGGCACACTGAAAAAACAAATAAACCAGAAATTCCTCCAGAATGTGAACAGCAGCAGTTTTTGTTTTCAAAAGGATCT
Source organism: Heloderma suspectum (assembly GCF_057233095.1). Lineage (NCBI taxonomy): Eukaryota > Metazoa > Chordata > Lepidosauria > Squamata > Helodermatidae > Heloderma > Heloderma suspectum. The sequence goes on from NC_139458.1 coordinate 55,998,322, forward strand.
GACACTTGTTAGTTATCTAGCAAAGAAATTACAGTGATTCTCCTTTCTTCAGTCATAAAGATGCAGCAACAAATTCAAACCTGAGAGAATTCATTATTATAATAATACAAAAGGTGGTGTAGACACTTGTGACAATATGATCTCCACATATACTTCCAACTTCACTTATTTATTTATTAACAACATTTGTATGACACTCCACAACAAAAGTCCTCTGAGAGACTTACAGTAAATATAAAAACATGCGGCGGCAGTTCCTGCTGGTCTCCCAGCCAGCCACGGCTGGGCTGCTGCGGCCGCCATTTGCGTTCTTGCAGCCGTGATAGGCTACGTAGCGGCCACCATTTGTGTCCCTGCTCTTTGCCGTGATAGGCTATGTAAATAGTTACGTAGCCTATCACAGCTGCTTGCAAGGATGCAAATGGCGTCCACTATGACGGCTGCCATTTGCGGCCGCAGCAGCCTGGCTGCAGCCAGAACTCCAGCTGCGGCCAGCCCCGGCCAGCGATTCTGCGGAGCCACTGTGGAGCAGAACCGGCCAGGGAGGATTCCAGGGGGAGGGACGGAGCGCCCCCCCCCCACTGTGGATGCCCCGGTGCAGAGCCAGGTAAGGGATTTGTACATCCCTAGCTACAACCCCGAGTGAAAATATGAGTCAATAGTGAGCCCCATCTGTGAGAAACTGTTGGAGAATTTCTACTCCCCTAGGAGAAATTCGGTGAAATTGTGGGTGTCCCCTCCCCTCATTTCTCTGCCCACAAATAGGCTGTAGAATTTTGAGAGGCCATTTGTGCACAACTCTACTGCAAACTGCATGGACATTTTTAATTGACGGGTGGTATAAATAAAGAAAATCTACAACTACTACATCTCTAGTGTTCACCAAGCCCATTTTAAAAAGTCATCCTTATATAAGGCAAAATACGGACAGTGTTTTACCAGGAATAGGTAACCAAGAATAGGGACTATCCCTGGTGGTAAATAAAGGACAAGAGGGTAACAGAAAGTAAGTGCACTAAAGGTGCTGTAAGTAACTCTATAACACCAGCTAGCCAAGAACTATCATCTGACACATTTCAAGCCCACAAGACTCTTCATGTTAATAGAGAGGTATTTTAAGATGATGATTGGACTCATTAAATAATCAAGACATTTTAGCAATGCAGAATAATGATAAACATGCTATGTATCAATTGAAGTGATTTTTTTCTGTATCAGATCCCCCACCCCTTTTTTTTTAATGTGAGGTTCCCAAAAGAAGAGCCTTCTGGACTCAAACCTGTCAAACAATAATTTTGGCTTACAGCTACAGAAGACTTTCTAATAGCAGCTTTGAGATAGAAATCCCCCCCACACACTTTCTTAAGAGAGAAACTAGAGGAGACAGATGGCCAACAGTAGGCAGAGCCAAAGCCAACACTACATGCAGACAACTCATTCTGGTGTCCACATCTTCGCCCCTTACAATGCCTCTCAGAACACATAGGCGCCTCAGTGTAATTCCTTATTATGTTACACCTAATTGAACTTAATAACCTCTTACCTTGGTTCGGCAGGCTTCTATGCTACCATACCTGATTCTCTGCTGGGAAATATGTAGGGATGTCAGAGAATTCCGCCACGGACTCCAGTGAGGTGGGATTCTTAAGAAGCCGGCCCCCTGGAATCCGTGGCGGAACAGCCCCCCGCCACCCTGCAGAATCCCCCCGGGATGGAGGATACCTGGTGGCGGATGTGGCGGCGGCACCAATGGCTCCAGATGTGGCGGCGGCTGGTCTCCCGGCCACTGCCAGGCTGCTGCGGCCGTGAATGGCAGCCGTCATAGCGGCCGCCATTTGCATGGCTGCCTTTCTTCATGATAGGCTACATAAATACTTAAGTAGCCTATCACGGCAAAGAGCAGGGGCGCAAATGGCGGCCACTATGCCATTTTCGATCCTGCTCTTTGCCGTAATATGCTACGTAAGTATTTACGTAGCCTATCACACGGCTTGGCAGCCACGCAAATGGCACAGTGGCCACCATTTGCGTGGCTGCCTTTTGTTGTGATAGGCTACGTAAATACTTACGCAGCCTATCACGGCTTGGCAGCCACGCAAATGGCGGCCGGCGTAGCGGCTGCCACTTGTGGCCGCAGCAGCCTGGCAGCAGCCGGAATTCCGGCTGCAGCTGGTCCTGGCTGGCAGCTCCACCGAGTTACTGCAGAGCTGGCTGGGGAGGATTCCAGGGGGAGGGATGGAGCGCCTCCCCCCCCACTGCGGATGCCCCGGAGCCAGGTGTTTCGTACATCCCTAGAAATGTGTGGCCGCTACCACCTTTTCCAGCCACCCTTTATCCTCCAGTTAGGCAGCCACTCCAGGGTGAAAAAGTTAAGGCTTAGGGACAGAGTGACACCAGGGACAAATGTTCAGATCACAAAACTGCATATCCCATCCCCATCCCAAACATGAGTACAGAGAGATAGATGCCTCTGGAGTCATCTTCTCTAACTGGGTATGTTGATACCATGCTCTGTTCTCAGTCTTCTGGGTATGGAATGATGACTTCTCCTATGCTGGGCTCTAAAGGAGAGATAAAATTGGTGCTGACACCAGTATACAGGTATGCTGATCTTCCTCTCAGCTCTGCTGCTGGGAAAGGGAAGGCCAAACTGAGAGCAGCCTCAGGAGGGCCTCTATCCAAGTGTGTGTGGGCAGGGGAGGAATGGGTACAGGGCCTGGGGGTTTGTGGGGCCAGGAACTGGACTTCTCTAAGTTTATTACCATGGGAGGGAAACTGAAACAACATTTAGAAGATGAGGGTCCTAGCATAGGAGATAGGGGGGCTTTAAATTTTCTTTCCTCTGCTGTGGTCTCTATCTAGTTTGGGGGAGGGGGGAGTGCAACTGCAATGGATATTGCCAAATAGTCTTCCATGACGGCAAAAGGCTCAGTATTTAACAATATAAATTGGAGGTGAGAGTAGACTAATCTGGATCAGGACTGCAGCAGAGGGGATGTGATAAACATCTCTAATATTACATTCTTGGGCAAGGTGCTGGAGCATGTGGTGGCTTCTTAGCTCCAGGGATTTCTGGAGGATGTGAATTATATGGATCCATTTCAATCTGGCTTCAGGCCTGGTTATGGGACAGAGACTGCTTTGTTCACCTTGGTGTACAATCAAACCAGTAACAAGGGAAGTGTTCCCTGTTGGGTGTTGTTGGACCTCTCAACAGCTTTCGATACCATCTGAAGTGTCTGCCTGAGATGGGACTGGGATGAACTATTATACAGTGGCTCCAGTCCTTCTTAGAAGGGCGATCTCAGGAGGTGGCACTGGGGGAATCCTGTTCGATGCCTGCAATGGATGCAACTGCAATGGATATTGCCAAATAGTCTTCCATGACGGGAAAAGGCTCAGTATTTAACAATATAAATTGGAGGTGAGAGTAGACTAATCTGGATCAGGACTGCAGCAGAGGTGTCCTGTGGTGACACCACAGTGGTGTCCCTGCCTGTGGTGTCCCTCAGGGTTCCATCTTATCCCCCATGTACTTTAATATATGGGGGATATATATACATGAAACAGCTGGGAGAGATTGCCCAGACTTTGGGGGTTCAATGCCACCAGTATGCTGATTGCAGCCAAATCTATTTTGCTTTCCCATCCAAATCCAAAGAAGCCGTTTCTAGTTCTAAATCGGTGTTTGATGTCTGTAATGGACTGGATGAGGGCAAACAAGTTGAAGCTTAATCCAGAAAAGGCAGAGATGCTCCTGGTTAGTCAAAAGGCAGATCAAGGAATAGGGATTCAAACTCTACTGGGTGGGGTTACACTCGTTGTGAAGACTCAGGCTTGCAGTTTGCGTGTACTTCTGGACTCGACCCTGAGCCTGGATGCCCAGTTTTCGGCGGTGGCCAGGAGTGCGCTTGGCCAGTGTGCCAACTGTGTCCTTTCCTAGAGACGTCTGATGTGGGCAAGGTCACCTATGCCTTAGTTACATTCTGTTTGGACTACTGTAATGTGAACTACATAGGGCTGTCTTCAAAAACTTTTCAGAAACTTCAGCTGGTCCAGAATGCTGAATCAGACTGTTGACCAGCGCCAGACACAGGAAGCGTGTGATTCCCTTGTTACAACAGATTTATGGGTGACCCATCTGTCTCCAGGCTGAATTCAAAGTGCTGGTTACGACCAATAAAGGCTTATATGGCTTGGGACCAAGATAACTGAAAGACCGCCTTCTCCCATATGAGCCTACCCAGGTCCTAAGATTTCAGGAGAATGAATCCCTTTTTTCAAGACCGCCACCTTCAGAGGTGCATTTGGTGGCGATGCAAAAGAGGGCTCTCTCGGTGTGGCTCCCTAGGTATTGAACTCCCTGTCGAGGGAGGCTAGGTTTAGCCTGTTGTAGGGTTGGCGGAGAATTTCTCCCCGAAACTTCGGGGGGCCGAGCGCCAACGTGTTCGGCCCCCCAAACAAGTTTCGGAGAGAAATCCTCCGCACCCCCCCCGCCCCCCGCACCCCCCCGGGATGGGACTTACCTTCACCGAATGTCCCTCCTGGTGGCTGCTCCGGCCGGTGGTTCAGCGGGTGTTCGAGCGAGGAGGGAGCGGCAGCCGGTCTTTCGACCGGCTGCCGCCGCCGCCATTGCAATGAAAGAAAAAAAAAAACAACGCCCCCTGATAGGCTACGTGACGATTCACGTAGCCTATCATGGCTAGATCTAGCCGTGATAGGCTACGTGAATCGTCACGTAGCCTATCAGGGGGCGTTTTTTTGTTTTTTTTTAACTTTCGCGTTCGCGGCCGGGCGAGGCGGGAAGCCTCCTCCCCGGCCTGAATTTCGGCCGGGGCGAGGCGGGAAGCCTCGTCCTCGGCCTGAATTTCGGCCGGGCCGAGGCGGGAAGCCTCCCCCCCCGGCCTGAACTTCGCGGGGGGACCAGCGAAGCGCCTCCCCCCCACCGCGAACGTCCTTCGACGACAGGTAAGGGACTTTCGTCCACCCCTACCCTGTTGGCTGTCCTTCCGCCCACAGGCAAATACCTTTGGTGTGTAAGCAGGTCTGCTTGGTTGGATGCTGTTTTTACTCTGTTGTTGTGTTTAACTTGTGTTTTAATGTATTGTTTTATTGTTTTTATCAAGTTTGATTTGTGATTGTAAGCTGCCTCGAGTGCCATTTTTCTTGTTAGAAAGGCAAGGTACAAATCAAATAAATAAATAAAGCCCATGCTAGGGTCCAGATCCAGACTAGGGGCTCTGCACATACTCAAGAGTAAAAAAGAATGATGGAGCTGCTATGTTCTTCATGTAACATGTCTTACACTGGAAACGTAATGCTAGAGCACATTGAAAAGGAGGCATTCTAAGACAGGTGCTGCTGTCCCAGGGTCTCCTCCAGAATTAGATTCTAGGCCAGGGAGCTGGATGTTTGGCCTGAAAACCTGCCACTATTATCTTCCTAGGAATGGTCTCAAGAGATCTATTTCTAGGTTCCCTGCTGACTAATTTCTACTAAGCAAGTGCAGCCTTGCCCCCTACTCTCTCTCTCTCTCTCTCTCTCTCTCTCTCTCACACACACACACACACACACTCTCACACACTCACGCAGACCAACATGAAAGACAGGGGCTTACAGAACAGATGGAAAGGGTTCCTCTCTCCCTGTCCCCATTCCCAACACATCTCTTTTTAGAAATTAAATATTCGTTTGCAAGTTTACTGTAGACAGTTAAGTCTCTCTCGCCAAAAACAAAGCCACCCCACCCCAAGTATTCAAACTGTTTTTCTGCTTTTCAGAGGGCAGCTTCCCCTCTGTCTGTAGCCCAGGACTCACAGTAAAATAGAGCAAAGGCCATACTTCTTCCCCCGCCCCCGCCCACAAAAGGACTCTTCCAAGCAGCAATAAATAATGAAAGTAAATCAGCAGCACCCCAGCAGTTAGCCTTACAGGATCTGCCACAGGCTCCCACAATAAAAGATATGTGCAGAGAATCTTGAACTTTATATGTGTCTCAGGCCCATATAAAAACAGCCTTTAACCAGGGTAGACTTGCCTGTTCTGTGGCATGAATTCTATAGTCGTCATTTTCCAAGATAGCTCCCACCCATGAATCGGAATATGCTGTAACTCATCAACAAGTGAATGTAGAAAGCTCGGTTTGGTAGCAAAATAGGAGGGGGGGTAGTAGGGATGTCGCGGGTGCCCATTTTGGTCCACAAATTTAACGGACCGCTGGCACCTGCACCCGCCGAACTGTGCCCACCAAACTCCCTCCTGCTTGCTGGCCCTCCGGGCTGCAGTCAAGCACCCCCTCCGTGCTCAATGAGCAGCCCACACCCCAGGCCTGTTCATCTCTGCCAATCGCCATGTTTAAAAAAAAGATGGCAATCAGCAGCACTTGCCCATAGAGCTATACGCAAAATAGCTCTGTGAACTAGAGTCTATGGGCGATTCACAGCGCTTTTTGCGTATAAGTCTATGTGCCCATATAGGTAAAATCTATATAAAAACCTAAGGAAAGCAATGCTGGATCAGACCAAGGGTCCAATATGCTGTAGTGGTTAGAGTGTTGGACTACGACGCAGGAGATCTGTGTTCTAGTCCCCTCTCAGACATGACTGGGTGACTTTGAGCCAGTCACTGACATTCAGCCTATGATATTGGCAGTTTTATTTTTGATTCCTTTCCTAATTATGCCTAACTTGGAATTTGCCTTTTTTCACAGCAAATTTCGACATACTGGGTCAACACTTTCATCAAGCTGTTCACCCCAACCCCAAGATATCTAAAGATAACTAAAATTCATTTCTTACCCATCCCTACATGTAGCTTATCAGCAATGTTATCACATCTGCATTATTTGAAAAAACTACCACACACTGGGCACTACCTTGCTGAACCAACCAATTCAGATATGGAATAATGCATTGGTCATCCCCCTCAATCTTGGTCATTGGTCATCCCCCTCAATAGTGCTACTGAATTCTTGAACTTCCTGCTTGTCATCATTTCTGTATATTTCTGCAGGGACAACATCATTATTGATGACCACAGCACTTGCAATGATTGGGAAATCAACTGAAACTGATTCACCACACTTAACAGCTTATGGGCTAGTTGTCGCAAGTTCGCATTATGAGCTGAAAATGTTCAGAACTTGCCAGACATTTGGAAAGAAACTGGTGTATCAGGATTGATACATTTTAACTCAACAGCTAGTTTGTCAACCACAAAAGATGCACAGTGTCTTTGATGCACTGACTGAAATTTCCTTTACTGAGATTTGCCTGGGCTGATGGGAAGAATCAGCTTTTTTGTTTTCATGTACAATTTGGCTGCTCAAGGGGGAGGGGGAAATACATTTTTGGGTTGAGGAGCCTTGTACTAACCTATCCCTAATAGCTACAAGGAACCTCCATAATAAGCAGTCTACCACTGACTACCTGATGCTGAGCAAACAGTTATACAAGGAGTTGCTATCACCTTTGTATTCTGTTTGTGAACTTCTAGAGTAGCCCTCCCTGATGTGGAGACTTCCAGATGTTTTGGCCTACAGCTCCCACCATCCTTGACCATTGGTCAGGCATCTCTCTGGGAGCTGCTGGAAACAGAATGCTGAAAAAGGAGGAACACTGTGTGATCGGCAAGGCAATTCTTCTGTCCTTGTGATATATTGCACTTTTATTCTTCTTCATCTTACTAGACAAGTACTTACAAACACTGGGGGATTTTTTTATTGCTAGTTAAAAAGCCAGAGTCCTACTGCTTGCCACTGCTGCTATTGTCAAACTTCTCCATTAAGGCAGAAATCAGAGCACAGTAAAGAGTACCATGGCTGCGCGTGGCATGCACAAACTGCTTGGCTTTACCTTAATTCTCACCTAGTTATAGTATTTCCCCTTCATGGATCACTGCCTTGTTGTGGCGAAGGGGCTTGCGTAACTCAGTGAAGCCATAAGCTATGCCGTGCAGGGCCACCCAAGACGGACAGGTCATGGCAGAGAGTTCTGACAAAATGTGGTCCACTGGAGAAGGAAATGGCAACCCACTCCAGTATTCTTGCCAAGAAAACCCCATGGAACGTATCACAAGGCTAAAAGATATGACGCCGGAAGATGAGCCCCTCAGGTCGGAAGGTGTCCAATATGCTACTGGGGAAGAGCAGAGGGTATTTCCAAGTAGCGCCAGAAAGAGTGAAGCGGCTGGGCCAAACCCGAAAGGACACTCAGCTGTGGATGTGTCTGGCGGTGAAAAGAAAATCCGATGCTGTAAAGAACAATATTGTTTAGGAACCTGGAATGTCAGATCAATGAATCAAGGTAAGGTGGAGGTGGTCAAACAGGAGATGGCAAGATTGAACATCGACATCTTGGGAATCAGCGAACTAAAATGGACAGGCATGGGCGAATTTAATTCAGGTGACCATCATATCTACTATTGTGGGCAAGAATCCCTTAGAAGAAATGGAGTAGCACTCATAGTCAACAAAAGGGTGGGAAAAGCAGTACTGGGGTACAATCTTAAAAATGATAGAATGATCTCAGTACGAATCCAAGGCAAACCATTCAACATCACAGTAATTCAAGTCTATGCCCCAACCACTGATGCCGAAGAAGCTGAGGTTGATCGGTTCTATGGAGACCTACAACACCTTCTAGAACTAACACCAAAAAAAGATGTCCTCTTCATCATAGGGGATTGGAATGCTAAAGTAGGAAGTCAAGAAATCACCGGGATAACAGGCAGGCATGGCCTTGGTGTACAAAATGAAGCAGGACAAAAGCTAATAGAGTTTTGCCAAGAGAACATGCTGATCATAGCAAACACTCTTTTCCAACAGCACAAGAGGCGACTCTACACATGGACGTCACCAGATGGTCAATATCGAAATCAGATTGATTATGTCCTTTGCAGCCAAAGATGGAGAAGCTCCATACAGTCAGTAAAAACAAGACCTGGAGCTGACTGTGGCTCAGATCATGAGCTGCTTCTTGCAAAATTTCGGCTTAAATTGAAGAACGTCGGGAAAACCACTAAACCATTCAGGTATGACCTAAATCATATCCCTGATCAATATACAGTGGAGGTGAGGAATAGATTTCAGGGATTAGACCTGATAGACAGAGTGCCTGAGGAACTATGGACAGAGGTCCGTAATATTGTTCAGGAGGCAGCAACGAAATCCATCCCAAAGAAAAAGAAATGCAAGAAAGCCAAGTGGCTGTCTGATGAGGCTTTACAAGTAGCTGAGGAAAGAAGGGAAGCGAAAAGCAAGGGAGAAAGGGGAAGATATATGCAACTGAATGCAGAGTTCCAGAGAATAGCAAGGAGAGACAAGAAGGCCTTCTTAAATGAACAATGCAAAGAAATCGAGGAAAACAACAGAATGGGAAAGACTAGAGATCTCTTCAAGAAAATTGGAGATCTCAAGGGAACGTTTTGTGCAAAGACGGGCATGATAAAGGACAAAGAAGGCAGGGACCTAACAGAAGCAGATGAGATTAAGAAGAGGTGGCAAGAATACACAGAAGAACTATACAGGAAAGATCTGAATGTCCCTGATAGCCATGATAGTGCGGTCACTGAACTTGAGCCGGACATCCTCGAGAGTGAAGTCAAGTGGGCCTTAGGAAGCATTAGTAACAACAAAGCTAGCGGAGATGACAGTATTCCAGCCGAGCTATTTAAAATCCTAAAAGATGATGCTGTTAAAGTGCTGCATTCAATATGCCAACAAATCTGGAACACTCAGCAGTGGCCACAAGACTGGAAAAGGTCAGTTTACATTCCAATTCCAAAGAAGGGCAACGCCAAAGAGTGTTCAAACTACCGCACAATTGCGCTCATTTCACATGCCAGCAAGGTGATGCTCAAAATCCTACAAGCTAGGCTTCAGCAGTATGCGAACCGAGAACTACCGGAAGTACAAGCTGGGTTTCGAAGAGGCAGAGGAACTAGAGATCAAATCGCCAACATTCGCTGCATCATGGAGAAAGCAAGAGAATTCCAGAAAAACGTCTATTTCTGCTTCATTGACTACGCTAAAGCCTTTGATTGTGTGGATCACAACAAACTGTGGCAAATTCTTAAAGTGATGGGAGTACCAGACCACCTTACCTGTCTCCTGAGAAACCTGTACGACGGTCAAGAAGCAACAGTAAGAACCAGACATGGAACAACCGATTGGTTCAAAATTGGGAAAGGAGTACGACAAGGCTGCATATTGTCACCCTGCTTATTTAACTTATATGCAGAGTACATCATGAGAAATGCCGGGTTGGATGAATCAGAGGTCGGAATTAAGATTGCTGGGAGAATTATCAACAACCTCCGATATGCAGACGATACCACCCTAATGGCAGAAAGCGAAGAGGATCTCAAGAGCCTCTTGTTGAGGGTGAAAGAGGAGAGTGCAAAAGCTGGTTTGAAACTCCACATTAAAAAAACGAAGATCATGGCATCTGGCCCCATCACTTCCTGGCATATAGAAGGGGAAGAAATGGAAGCAGTGACAGATTTTACTTTCTTGGGCTCCAAGATCACCGCAGACGGTGACTGTAGCCATGAAATTAAAAGACGCTTGCTCCTTGGGAGGAAAGCTATGGCCAACCTAGACAGCATAGTAAGAAGCAGAGACATCACCTTGCCGACAAAGGTCCGTCTAATCAAAGCTATGGTTTTCCCAGTAGTAATGTATGGCTGTGAGAGCTGGACTATAAGGAAGGCTGAGCGCCGAAGAATTGATGCTTTCGAACTGTGGTGCTGGAGAAGACTCTTACGAGTGCCCTGGACTGCAAGGAGGTCAAATCAGTCCATCCTAAAGGAAATCAACCCTGAGTGCTCATTGGAAGGACAGATAATGAAGCTGAAGCTCCAATATTTTGGCCACCTAATGCGAAGAGAAAACTCCCTGGAAAAGACCCTGATGCTGGGAAAGACTGAAGGCAAAAGGAGAAGGGGACGGCAGAGGATGAGATGGCTAGATAGCATCACGGATGCAATGAATATGAACTTGAGCACGCTCCGGGAGAGAGCGCAGGACAGGAAGGCCTGGCGTGCTATGGTCCATGGGGTCACGAAGAGTCGGACACGACTGAACGACTGAACAACAACAACAAGTTATAGTATTTACGGCTTGATAAGTATACTAATAAGAATGGAAAATACCCCAATCATTCAACAGCTTGATTACTAGCTACTTTAGGAAATAACCTGTTTCCCCTCAATTTTAAAAATAAATACAACTGAATCCTGAGCTATGGTTTATTTTATTTTATTTTTTCTTTTGTTAAAAAATATTTCTAATATATCCAAAATGTCTAAAAACAATTCAATGCAATTGGTTACGAAATAAGTTAAATATTGTGAATAGTATTATTTCTACTTCTTTACATTTTAGAATTTGGCAAAAGTCAGAGAGAACAAGTTGATACAATGGTTAATAGGATGAGAGGGTGCCCCTTATAAAGAAGGAATATAACAGCATAAGAAGAACTCTGCTGGATGCCTGGATCAGACTAAGATCCATCTAGTCCAGCATTCTCTTCACATAGTCGCCAATCAGCTGCCACTGGGGAACCCCACAAATAGGACATGATTGCAATAGTGCTCTCCTACTCATTTGCCCAGATAATTGGTGTACATAGGTATACTGCCTCTGGTACTGGAAGTAGAATTAGCCATCAGGACTAGTGGCTATTGATAGCCTTCTCCTCCAGAAATTTGTCTAACCCCCTTTTAAAGCCATCCAAATTGGTGGCCATCATTACATTTTGTGGTAAAAAAAATTCCATAGTTTAACTCTGAGCTGTGTGAAGAAGTACTTTCTTTTATCTTCCCTGAATCTCCCACCATTCAGCTTCATGGGATGGCCCTGGGTTCTAATATTATGAAAGAAGAAGAAAAATGATGCCCTGTCCACGTTCTCCACACCATGCATAATTTTGTAGACCTCTATCATGTCTTTCCTCACTTTCCTTAACAGTCCCAGATGTTGTAACCTTTCCTCATATGGGAGTTGCTCCATCCCCTTGATCATTTTAGTTACTCTCTTCTGCACTTCTTCCAGCTCTACAATATCCTTTATTAGCTGCAGTGACCAGAACCATACATAGTATTCCAAGTATGGTCATATCATAGTTTTGTATAAGGCCAGTATGATATTGGCAGTTTTATTTTTTATTTATTTCCTAATTATATCTAACATGGAATTTGCCTTTTTTACAGCAGCCACACATTTGGTCAACATTTTCATCAAGCTGTTCACCACAGCCCCAAAATCACTTCCTTGCTCAGTCACTGCTAGCTCAGATCGCTTCAGCTTATACGTGAAGTTGGGATTTTTTTTGCCTCAACATGCAAAGTAAGTTTATCACCTACTTAACATTGAACACATTTGCCATTGTGATGCCGATTCTCCCAGTGCGAAGAGATCCTTTGGAGCTCATCACAATCCTGCTTTGTTTTAACCACCCTGAGTAATTTGGTGTCATCAGCAAACTTGGACACTTCATTTGTTGTTGTTGTTCAGTCGTTCAGTCGTGTCCGACTCTTCGTGACCCCATGGACCATAGCACGCCAGGCCTTCCTGTCCTGCGCTCTCTCCCGGAGCGTGCTCAAGTTCATATTCATTGCATCGGTGATGCTATCTAGCCATCTCATCCTCTGCCGTCCCTTTCTCCTTTTGCCTTCAGTCTTTCCCAGCATCAGGGTCTTTTCCAGAGAGTTTTCTCTTCGCATTAGGTGTCCAAAATTCCAGATAATTTATGAACAAGTTGAAAAGTACTGGTCCCAATACAAATCCCTGTGGTACCCCACTATTTATATCTCTCCACTGGGAGGTGTTACCATTGATTCCCACTCTGCTTTTTGTTCTTTAACCAAGTTATTGATCGATAAGAGGACCTCTTGTTTTATTCCATGACTGCTAAGGTTGTTCAGGAGTCTTCGGTAAAGGACTTATCAAAAGCCATCTACCGGATCACCCCTGTCCACATGTTTATTGACACTCTCAAAGAGTTCTAAAAGGTTACTGAGACAGAACTTCCCTTTGTGGAAAGCATGCTGATTTTTTCAGTAGGGCTTATCCTTCTATATCTTTACTAATTTTTTCTTTAATAATACTTTCAACCAATTTACATGGAACAGACGTTAGGAGAACTGGCTTGTAATTTCCCAGATCCCCCTAGATCCTTTTTAAAAAATTGGTGTTACATTAGCCATTCTGTAGTCCTGTGGTACAGAGGCTGATCTTAGGGACATTTTACATATTTTTGTTAGAAGTTCAGCAATTTTGCATTTGAGTTTTTTAAGAAGTCCAGGATGGATACCATATGGGCATGGTGATTTATTCGCTTTCAATTTGTCAATAAGGTCAAGAACATCATCTTCTGCCACCACTGTTTGCCTCACTTCCTCAGACTCCATTCCTGAAAACATCAGTTCAGGAACAGTATCTGCCCTACATATTTTACAGTGAAGACAGATGAAAAGAATTCATTCAGCTTCCCCACAGCTTCCTTATCCTCTTTTAGAACTCCTTTAACTCTGTTGTCATTCAACTGTCCAACAGCCTCAAGTGCTTTTTTGCATCTCTGACTAGGGATGTCGGAGAATTTCTCCACGAATCTCCGGGAGGCCGAATGCCAACGCATTCGGCCCCCTGAAATTGGTGGAGAAATGGTCCGCCCCCCCGGGATGGGACTTACCTTTGGTGAATGTCCCTGGAGGCGGCAGCTCCCGGCAGCGGTGCGGCGGCAGCAGCGGCGGCGGCCGGTCTTCCAACCAGCTGCCGCCGCCACCATTTCCAAGTAAAAAAAACCAAAAAAACAAACAAATGTGATAGGCTACGTAAATATTTACGTAGCCTATCACGGCTAGATTTTCAAAAAACACCGTGATAGGCTACGTAAATGTTTATGTAGCCTATCACGGCTGACTGCAGGCCAGGGACACAAACGGCGGCAGCTATGGCCGCCGCCATTTGCATCCCAACAGGAGAGGAACTTTTGCGGCCGGAGAGGCAAGGCGCTCCCCCCCGGCCAGAATTTCAGCGGGGAGGGATGGGGCGCCTCCCCCCCCGGCCAGAATTTCGGCGGGGAGGGACGGGGCGCCTCCCCCCTGCCCAGAATTTCGGGAGGAGGGACGGAGCGCCTCCCCCCCACCGCGAAGCAAGCTGCGGGACCAGTAAGTGACTTTCGTCCATCCCTATCTCTGACTATCACAAAACTGGGATTCCATTAGAAAGTGTCTTCCCCGCTTTGCAAGCTCCCCACAACCACTCAATATTGATAAAGTAAACAATTTAGTTATTCCAGCTTTACCACTACAGTCAAACTCACAATACAACGCACAATAAATTGGTAACTGCAACCATCTGATGCATTGTTTATCTGACCTGAGACGAACACAGCTTAGAACACGAATTACACATTGGTAGTAATTAATACATACTAGAGATCTGCGTCTAGATTACTCTCTCAGCTTCTAAATCCCTATCCATTCTACTTACAAACCATTATGTAGACTATTTCACAGCAGTGTAGCACTACTGCATAATAAAAGCCTAACAGAATTCACCCAGATCTGTACACAATTTCTGCATTCACAGATTTGCAGTCTAATAAATGAATTATTTATAGTTGCTGACTTGTCTAAAATAAAATTGGCAGGCAATTATATGTATATTTATAATTATACACTCCGTATATACATAGCCGCAGTTTATCCATAACTAGATTCCTAAGATACAACTTGGACATTCTTTTAGTGACTCAGACCAACTGACAACCCATGTACACTCAGCCAGAACACATTCCCCAAACAGAAAACTTCTTGTAGCAGCAGCCTCAGCTATACTTTTATAGATAGCTGATCTGTTGAACAAAAGCTCTTTTGTTCAACAGATGGAGATAGAACAATAAACTAAGAGAACTTAGATAACTTATCTTTTGGAAGATGTTTGTATAGTTTAATATGTCAAAGTATGAGAAGTAATGCTTCTCATACTTCAGACACCTCTGAAGTAGCATTAGAACAACCTACCTGGGAGGGGTTACCCAAGAGTGGTGTCTTGCCATGGGCATGTCCAGACTTGTTCTAATGGGAAAAAATAATTTAGGGTTAACTCATGGGGAGAATAAAGATAGCAGGAAGCTAATTGGATTGCTCTTCAATCCAGTTAATATCAAGAAACAGCACTTAAGAGGAGGAGGTGTCTTCACAGGTTCATACAGGCGTAAAAGAAACGGCAGTATTTCTCTAACCCAAACTATCTACTTTATTAGTAACTTTTTGTGACATTGTCAAATATGTCATAAAGACAGGCCACAGGGCTGAGGAAGATGGAGTGGTAACAGACTATCGAGAGGGAGGATGAAAGGAGGAAGAATTTAACTTCAGAAAGGTATACAGTTGGAGTAGTGAAAATAGGACTCATAAATAAAAACAGGTATCCCACTGCTCCAATGAAAGGTGAATGGGCGTGAGAAGGGCTGAGGGAGAGAAATGAAGGCCATTTGGGAGATCTGGAAGCGGGAGGTCCATTACAATCTATTGCCAGAGATTCTTCACATGTTGGTTTCAGATCTATAATATTTCACTTTGCATTTCTTTAAGCAAGGAGACTACCGGTGTCCAAAATTGTTAGATGGGTACTGAAATCTTCAAGATTGGATTAGGATCTTGTGAGTGCCGTAACAACAACAACAACCCCACAAGCACAAATGTGTATCATAGAATCATAGGGGTGGAAGGGGCCTACAAGACCATTGAGTCAAACCCACTGCTCAATGCAGGAAGCCTGATTCCCAGGCAGTCTCCCATTCAAGTACTAACCAGGGCTGACCCTGCCAGGCTTCCAAGATCAGACAAGATCTATAAATATAAAGAGTCAAAATAAAACATATGCTCTGCAATAGATGGATTCCCAACATTGTCAAAGGGAAAAGAGGTGGTAATTCTCTTCAATTCACAATATGAAGTCATTTCTTCTTTATATCAAGCTACTAGTTAACAAGACCACAATTTCTGTTTATTTTGCTAAAGAAAAGCCAAAACAAAAAAAGCCAAGAAAAGAGAAACATTTGCCTCTTCTTCTTTTTTTAAAGTCTCGGGGTCGGATCCAGAGTTGCCCTTCCATTTGCAGACAGGTTCCTTCTTTTCATGGAAGGAACTAAGATATAGAGGTGGTTCCTACTGGAAGAATGGGGAAATGGTGATTTTTATTTATTCCTCTGTCTCCCTACAGTCCTCAGCACCCCCCTCCATACTGTTCCAGAAGTCCCCCAACCCTCCAGAGCAGTTTTTCAGGGGGCTGCAGGGCGAAGGAGGAATTGGTGAAAATCATCTCCCCCTCTTCCTCCAGAGGGAGCATCCCTTGTGCAGCTTTCTGCTCATGGGAACTCTCGATCCAAGAGTGTGGGTGGTTTGGGCGGGAGTGTGGGTGGTGGCTGGGAGTGTAGGCAATGGCAAGAATCTCTCGATCCAACAGTGTGGGTGGGTGAGTAGGCCAGCTGGGTGTGGTGGGGTATGCAGTGCCACCTCATCTGAGGCGGCAAGAAAGATTGGGACAGGCCTGTTACAAGTCCTGATTAAAACAACAGAAGCAAAATGACTCTCATTATGTGAAGCAAGGTCCATGTAGGGATTGCATATTGCAAGGACACCATGGTTTTCCCCATAGGGGAAATCTGGTGGTGAGAGGCAAGCCATCAGTGGTTGGGATGGGGGACAGGTTTTGCCCTCCCCTAGGTACAAGGCTTTAATTTTCCCTTTAGGAGTAAATGGTAACCATTCCGTTACACAGAAGACTGCAAAGGGTTACACTCTTTAGACAATCCCCATAACTCCATTGACCATGGCCTCTAATAATTAAGCCTGCTTCTACCTACATATCCCAATTCTGACATATGTTTGCATCACACATTAGAATGGTAATGGAATTGGTAATCATGTAAGTGGAATGCGTGTGTGTGTATTAGTTTAAAGTGGCAGTTTCTATCTCCACTGGCATTCTGTTAAAGAAAAAGGCAATGGATGGAAAAGTAAACCTGCAAAGGCAAAATATGAATAAATTGCATTAGCTTTCAAAAGCAGGAGAGTCGCTCATTGAGGGACAAAATGGTAAAATCTTCCATCATCAAGTTTTAAAGTTTCTAACTGAAAGTGAGGGCACTGAGGAACACGAAGTCCTGCAAGGGATATTCCTTAAAATTAAATCAGATACTATCCTCAGAAATGTGACCTTAATTTTTTTTCAAATGAACAAAGAAAAATCAAATAAAGGCTAGTTTTACAGGAATAATACTAATAGCAAAGTTAACAGGATACAATGTAATATAATTATTTTTCAGAAATTGAGAAACATTAATCAATTTCAATAAAATTTAAATAGCAAACAATATACCTACTCTAAGCTATATTCCATTAGAGAAAAGGGGAAAAATATAACCAAGAATAAGGAAAATTAAAAACACAAATCAAGTAATCACTGGATTCACAACACAGAAAAACACATTGTGCTTATGGAAGCAAGACATTCTTCTTACAATAATTAATAAATGGGATCCAATTTATTACAAAATAGCCCAGTTGCTATTGTTGTTGTCGTTCTCATATAATGTATTAATTTTGGTATTTAAGAACAAATTCTCACATTTGTTATTTATTCATGTCAGCAATGTATTCATACCCCTTGACTGTATGAAAAAAAAGACATCTCAAAGTGTTTTACATCCTTAAAAATATAAAAGACGAAACATTTTTCTATCCATTCATTGTAGTTATGATTAATGATATCCATTTTTGGGCATAACTTTTCCCCCCTAGAACACTGACCTTATAGTTCAACATTACAAGCAACGCTTTGCTTCTCAGGAGCAGTGTAGTGATGCCAAAATTAAGGAAAGACTAGGGATGGCGGAGAATTTCTCCCCGAAACTTCGGGGGGCCGAGCGCCAACGTGTTCGGCCCCCCGAACACGTTTCGGGGAGAAATTCTCCACACACACCCCGCACCCCGCACCCCCCCCCCCAGGACGGGACTTACCTTTACCGAATGTCCCTCCCGGCGGCGGGTCCGGCCGGCGGTTCGGCGGGTGTTCGTCCGGGGCGGGAGCGGCAGCTGGTCTTTTGACCGGCTGCCACCGCCACCATTGCAATAAAAGAAAAGAAAAATGCCCCCGTGATAGGCTACGTGACGATTAACGTAGCCTATCACGGCTAGATCTGCAAAGTCAGCCGTGATAGGCTACGTCAATCGTCACGTAGCCTATCACGGGTGACTTAAAAAAAAAAAGCACGTATGGATAATGGCGGCCCCCTTAGGGAGCCGCCATTCCCGTTCCTTATTTGGTCGCTGTAGTCTACATAAATCTTTACGTAGACTACGGCGAAAATAAGGGCAACGCTATGCGTTGCCCTTATTTTCGCCGTAGTCTACGTAAAGATTTACGTAGACTACAGCGACCAAATAAGGAACGAGAATGGTGATTCCCTATGGGGGCCGCCATTTGCGTACGCGCTGTTTTTTTTTTTTTAAAGTCACCCGTGATAGGCTACGTGACGATTGACGTAGCCTATCACGGCTGACTTTGCAGATCTAGCCGTGATAGGCTACGTTAATCGTCACGTAGCCTATCACAGGGGCGTTTTTGTTTTTTAAAAAAAACTTTTGAGTTCGCAGCCGGGCGAGGCGAGGCAACCCCTCCCGGCCTGAATTTCGGCCAGGCGAGGCGGGAAGCCTCCCCCCCAGCCTGAATTTCGGCCAGGCGAGGTGGAAAGCCTCCCCCCCCGGCCTGAACTTCGCGGGGGGAGCAGCGAAGCGCCTCTCCCCCACCGCGAACAAGCTTCGAGGACAGGTAAGTGACTTTCGTCCACCCCTAGGAAAGACACTTGTGGCTTTTTTAAGACACACTTCTCTGGCGACACAGTTTGGCCCAAGCTTACTAATGAGAGGGCTTGGCAGAGCAGCATGGTAGGCATTATACGTATCTAGATTGGAGAAGATAAATCTTGAGGCATATTAAAAAATCAAGCAATGTTTCTCCAATTGTAGTAGGGATGTTATAGAATTCCGCCACGGACTCCAGTGACTACCCCCAGAGTCCTAGGGATGTACGAAAGTCACTTACCTTTTCGCAGGGGTGCTTCACGGTGGGGGGGAGGCGCTTCGCTTCTCCCCCCGAAGTTCAGGCGAGGGGGGGGAGCCATCCTGCCTCGCCTGGTCGAAATTCAGGCCGGGGGGGGAGGCTTCCCGCCTCGCCCGGCCGAAATTCAGGCCGGGGAGAAGCGCCCCGTCTCCCCAGCCGTGAAACAAAGTCTAAAAAAAACCCCCCGTGATAGGCTATGTGACGATTTACATAGCCTATCACGGCTAGATTTCCAAAGTCAGCCGTGATAGGCTACGTTAATCGTTATATAGCCTATCATGGATGACTTTGGGAAAAAAAAAAAGTGCGTACGCAAATGGCGGCGGCCTATGGGCGCCGCCATTTGCGTTCCTTATTTGGTCCCGGTAGTCTACGTAAATCTTTACGTAGACTACCGGGACCAAATAAGGAACGGAAATGGCGGTGCCCATAGGCCGCCGCCATTTGCGTACGCGCTTTTTTTTTCCCCCAAAGTCACCCGTGATAGGCTATGTAACGATTTACGTAGCCTATCACGGCTGACTTTGGAAATCTAGCTGTGATAGGCTACGTAAATCGTCACGTAGCCTATTACGGGGTTTTTGGGGGGGGTTTACCCTTTGTAATGGTGGCGGCGGCGGCAGCCGGTCAGAAGACCGGCTGCCACCCCCGCCCCCGACGAAAGGCCGACGAACAGCCGCCGGGACACGCCACCAGGAGGTACATTCGCCAAAGGCAAGTCCCATCCCGGGGGGGGGCAGAGAATTTCACCGCCGATTTTGGGGGGCCGAATGCGTTGGCGCTCGGCCCCCCGAAGATTCGGGGAGAAATTCTCCGCCATTCTTACGGAGTCCATGGCGGAACGGAGCAATCCCCCCCCCATGAAACCTTCCCAGGACGGACCCTACCTTTCGTCGGCTGTCTGCTGCCCTCGTCTGCGGGTGCGAATGGAAGCCCCGGTCTGTGGCTGCCATTTCCCTCGTTACGTTAGCCGTGATAGGCTACGTAAGTATTTAAATACTTACACAGCCTATCACGGCAAAGTGCAGGGATGCAAACAGCAGCTGCTACGCCATTTGCGTCCCTGCTCTTTGCCGTGATAGGCTACTTAAATATATATGTAACCTATCACAGCAATGCAGGGATTCAAATGGTGGCCGCTACGGCAGCTGCCATTTACGGCCGCAGCCTGGCAGTGGGAGGATTGCGGTGGGAGGGACGGAGCACGTCCCCCCCACCACGGATGCCCCGGAACGGAGTCAGGTAAGGGATCCATACATCCCTAAATAGTAGTAATTTAGACAGGTCATATTTACATTCCTATGGTTTCCTTGGCCAAGGGAGTGATAGCGAGGGAGTGAAGCAAGAGGGAAGACAGCTGGAACACAGGTGGAGGAAAACCTGTACTGAGTCCAACAAAACACAGTGTCAGAGTGGACACTGAGCCCATTGAATCCCAGAGTAGTTCTGATTCTGAGATGGAGTAGCCGCTTGTGGGAGAGGAGCGCGCTCATCCCTCCCAGGGCCAACAGCTGGCAGAGATTCCTCCCACCGTCATTCCTGACATAGATAGTGGTCCCGGGAGTGAGAGAGCACGGGGAGAGGGCTTCCTGGACGCGCAACGCCGACGCAGGGAGTGGCGCCAAATGGAGGGCGCGGGAAGGAGTCGTAGTGCCTGGTTGGCGCGCAAGCAACGGTTGCGCCCAGAGGATCCAAGGGAAAAGGGGAGGGACTCTCCCTAGCCCGTAAGTTCAGGGTCTGCCAGTGATTCTCCTTCAAATGGGGACCAACTGTTCCAACTCAGGGCATAGGTATTGTGCTGCTCATAGCTAGTCACTGATAATAGAGTTGTAAAAGGAATAAAGCTTTGAAAAGAATCCCTTTGTCTGTGTCTGGACTTGGCTACTGGAGTAGACTGAAAGAGGCCGCCAAGGAGCTCCTGACACACAGGTTAGAGTTCATTATCGAGTCTACTCTGTGGCTCATTTTCACCACCATTGCATCTTCTCAGTGTCATCCAATGGAGCTTTTCCAAGCATTTCACGGGCTGCTACAATCTGGGCCAGGGAGAGAGATGATGGAATCCTCAGTAGCATGCTGTGACAGGTTTATACGGCATTTTGAAGATACAATCACTCAAATCTGTCATGAATTGAACTCCACAATTAATCCAGTTCCATCAGCGGTGCCCAGAACTCCATATGGTTCAGTTTTATTGGATCAGTTTCAGTTATTGAAGTTCAAGGATGCAGCCATGATGCTTGCCCAAGTCTGGTCAACCACCTGTGTGCTTGACCCTTTCCCTTCATGGCTTATTACATGTAATAGGGAGGGGATGCCTGGCTGGGTCCAGGTGGTTGTAAATTCCTCCTTGAGAGAGGTGGTGATTTTTTTAAAGGAGGCAGTAATTAGGCCACTCCTGTAAAAGCCTAACCTGGAACCTGATGGCACTAACTATAGGCTGGTTGCCAACATCCCCTTTCCTAGACACGGTGCTTAAGCGGGTGGTTGTTGGTCAACTCCAGGCTCTCTTGAATAAAACTTATTATATAGACACATTTCAATCAGGCTTCAGGCCTGATTTTGGAACAAAAACTACCTGGGTTGCCCTTTGCTGAGAGAAGGACAGGGGTAGTGTGACCCTGTTGATTCTCTTGGGTCTCTCGGATGCTTTTAATACCATTGACCATAGTATCCTTCTGGATAGGTTTTCTGTGTTGGGAGTTGGAGGAATTACATTGCAGTGTTTCCACTCCTACTTGGATGGCCAATTCCAGGAGGTAATGCTGGGAGATTATTGCTCTGTGCCTTCAGAGCTATGCTATGGTGGTGCCACAGGCTATGTTCAACATCTACATTAAAATGCTGCAGGAGGTTATTCGGGGGTGTAGGCTGAGGTGTCACCTATATATAGATGACACCCAGCTCTCTCTCCCCTTTTCATGAAATCCAGGTGGGGAAGTGGCTGTTTTGAATCAGTGCCTGAGCATGGTAACGGAGTGGATGAGGGCCAATAAATGGTAGGGGTGTACGAAATCCACTTACCATTCTGGTTGTGGGAGTCCGCGGTGGCGGGGAGGTGATCCGTCCCACCCCCCAGAATCCTGCCTGGCCAGCTCCACTCCACGGCGAGTCCGCGGAGTTGCCGTCCGGGCCCGTCCACAGCCAGACTTCCATCCGCTGCCAGGCTGCGGCCACAAATGGTGTCCGGCGTAGGGGACCATTTACATCCCTGCTCTTGTCGGTGATAGGCTATATAAATATTTACGTAGCCTATCACGGCAAAGAGCAGGGACGCAAATGGCGTCCCCTATGCCAGATGCCATTTGCAATTGTCGCCGTAGTCCGGGGGAGAGGATGGACAGCAGCAGCAGACTCAGTGGCATGGAACACCTTTTATCAGCTTAGGATGATATGCCACCTACATCCTTATCTGTACAGAGACCGCCTAATCACAGTTATCCATGTGACAGTAACCTCTCATCTGGATTGCTGCAATGCATTATACATGGGGCTGCATTTGAAAATCTCCCAGAAACTTCAGTTGGTACAAAATAGGGCAGTGAGATTGCTAACAGGGACTGGCCAGTAGTGTACGCCAGCACTTTTCTATCTGCACTGGCTGACAGTCCATTTCTGAGCCCCATTCAAAGCGCTAGTATTAAAATTAAAAGCCCTAAACGGCTTGGAGCCAAGTTACCTGAAGAATCATCTCCTCCCTAATATAACTGCTCAGACCCAAAGATCTTCTTCAGCGGTCTTTCTCTGGTAGCCCCTGCCAAAGGAAGCGAGGTGGGTGGCTACTAAGAAGAGGACCTTTTCTGTTGTGGAACCCCAGTTGCGGAATGAGCTTCCCAGAGAGGCTTGCCTGGTGGTTACATTGTGCTCTTGTCGGCACCAGTTGAAGACCTTATTTTCCCAGGCATTTTAATCTTTCAGTTTCCATTGTTTTAAATGTGTTACTGTATTTTATATCTTTGCACTGCTGCTAGGTTTTATTTTGGTTTTTATTTTATACTATAGTGTTAAACTTTTATGTTGTATTCCATTGTATTGTATTTCATGGTTTTCAGTTTTGTGAACCACCCAGAGAACTTCAGTTATTGGGCAGTATAGAAATGTAATACATACATACATATGTGAAGGGCTTTGAACATTCTCAAGTGCCATATAAATGGATAGGGCCAGTACAATTAGTCCCTTAATAAATGTGGACAGCCTTCCTGTGAGCACAGCTTGTGGGGGGACCGCTAACAGGAAGAGGAGCTGGCAAGAGAATGAATCTGTTATAATGTCTGGATGGTAATGGCTGGGACAACAATGCAACTCTTCCTGCAACCGATTTGATAAATCCCAAGGGAAGTGGATCTCTTTCCCTATGAGTCCTTACAATATAGTAATAACTATATACTACTTACTACTGCCAGGACAGCCCTAACAAAGAGGAAAGAGAAGGACCATACAGATTTTGACTGTTCAAAACCAGCACCTTGAGACTGTGTTTGAAAGCCTTTAGGAGGCCTTTGCAGAAACTGAAGCATGATATAATGTGCTCCCGGACGTCCATCATCCTTATCTGAAGGAAGGCTGACAAATTATCTCAACTCACAAACAGTCCAAATCAAAGCATTTTCAATGAACAGAATTAGGGCCAAACTATATGTTACGTGAACTGTGTAGTATGTAGCTGAGCCTGTTCTTTTTTTAACTCAAGAGATGGGAAGCAGAGCACACAAGGGGGGGAAGAGTAAACCTCCCCCGATTTTGTTTGCTTCCCCGACCCCCCTGGGCATGGGTTTTAAAAAGAAGAGAGCCAATGAGCCAACGGAGGCTTGAAAGTGTCCAGCTAGCTCTTCCACTTGAACTTTGAACACTAAGGGCAGATGTGTGCACTTCCCCACAGCAGTGGGGGCAGCCACTTCCCAGTGGTGTGATCCCATGCTTCTCTGGGATGACTAGGGATGGGGGAGAATTTCTCCCCAAAACTTCGGGGGGCCGAGTGCCAATGCATTGGCACACATACAATTAATATGTGACGATTAACGTAGCCTATCACGGCTGACTTTAAAAAAAAAAAAAGCGCTTACGGATAATGGCGGCCCCCACAGGGAGCCGCCATTCCCGTTCCTTATTTGGTCGCTGTAGTCTACGTAAATGTTTACGTAGACTACGGTGACCAGATAAGGAACGCGAATGGCGGCTCCCTATGGGGGCCGCCATTAGCATACGCGCTTTTTTTTTTTTTTTAAAGTCACCCGTGATAGGCTACGTGACGATTAACGTAGCCTATCACGGCTGACTTTGCAGATCTAGCCGTGATAGGCTACGTTAATCGTCACGTAGCCTATCACGGGGGCGTTTTTTTTTTTTAACTTTTAATTTCACGGCCGGGGAGACGGGGTGCTTCTCCCCGGCCTGAATTTTGGCCGGGCGAGGCAGGAAGCCTCCCCCCGGCCTGAATTTCGGCCGGGTGAGGCAGGAAGCCTCCCCCCCGGCCTGAACTTGGGTGGAGAAGCGAAGCGCCTCCCCCCCCACCGCGAACAAGCTTCGAGGACAGGTAAGTGACTTTCGTACATCCCTACTGGGATCATGTATGTGAAAGAACCATACTGGCAGGGTCAATGACGTAATTCCTTCCTGTGAGCACTGTCAATAGACTTGATGGTTAGCACTACTAGTAGTCACCAACACTAGCTCACTGGACCAAGCTCAGTAAAGCTAAAATTTGAAACTATTAACAGGCACTGCAACAGGTAAAGGTTAATTGGCTCCAACAGTGAAACTCCAAGGTGATGAGTCTGAAAGACCAGGAGAAATAAAAGCTAATCACTGAATATATCCCTACTTTTGTAACAAAGCTTGCTGACCATAGCCCTTGTCTTCCCTTTGATTTCAATTGGATTGATACAGTCCTGCCTGCAGGGTTGATTTCAGAGAGTAACAC
This sequence comes from Heloderma suspectum, assembly GCF_057233095.1. Lineage (NCBI taxonomy): Eukaryota > Metazoa > Chordata > Lepidosauria > Squamata > Helodermatidae > Heloderma > Heloderma suspectum. The sequence continues at coordinate 56,023,377 of NC_139458.1, forward strand.
CGGGTGAGTTTTCCTCAGCCCCTTGGTAACTGTGCTACATGGAGTGTCAAGGTACTATATTCCCAATGCTGTATAATATCTATCTCAAACTAATGGGAGTTGTCACTAGGGGATTTGGAGCAAAGTACTATCAGTATGCTGATGGCATACAGCTCTATCTCCCTGTGACATCTGAATCAGAAGAGGCTGTCCAAGTCCTGGACCAGTGCCTAGACTCAGCAGAGAGCTAGATGAGGGACAATAAACTAACACTGAAACCTGGCAAGATGGAAGTCATGGGGGTGAGTGGTTCCTGAGTCCAGAAGAAAGGCTCATTGCGTGTTCTGGATGAGGTTGCCCTCCCTTTAAAAGATCAGGTTTGTAGCCTGGAGGTATTCCTAGATCCATCACGGTCACCAGAGGCCCAAGTGGCCGTGGTGGTTCAGAGTGCCTTTTACCAACTTGGACTGGTTTGCCAACCATGGCCTCTCATGGACAGGGACAGCTTGGCCATAGTGGTACAGGTGCTAATAACCTCAAGAATGGATTACTGCAATGCGCTCTATGTGGGGCTTTCCTTAAGGCTGGTCCAGACAAGAAGCTGGAGCTACTGCAGAATGCAGCAGCTCAGCTGTTGTTAGGAGTTGCCCCTTTTCAGCATGCAATTCCTTTCTGAGGGAACTGCACTGGTTGCCTATTCGCTACTGGGCCAGGTTTTAGGTTTTGGTCCTAGTGTATAAAGCCCTAAACAACTTGGGACAAGGATACTTGAGAGAGAGCCTCCTCCCTTATCAACCTGCCCAGACACTACGATCATCAAATAGCACGCTCCTGGTAGTTCTGCATGGATGGACCTATGCCCCAAATGGAGTACACCTGGAGAAGAGCCTTCAGTGTGGTGGCCCCTTTCTATGGAACTCCCTGCCCCTGGAGGTCAGGCAGGCACCAGCATTGTGTTGTTTTCGGCACTTCCTGAAAACATCATTATTTCAAGAAACCTTCCTTGACTGACCAGCTATGGGGGTGGGGGTGGGGTGTGTGGTAGTGGGGGTAGTATTCTGTTTTTTAAAACAAAAAAAATTAGTATGCTGTTTTATTCTTTTTATCTTTTATTGTTCACCATTTCAGAATCTGTTTAGATTTGCAACATATAAACGTTGCAAATAAATAAATGATAATAAATAAGTTTTCCGGTGCATTTTATTACTTACTCTATTAATTGCAATGGTATATGCACACCAGTATGGTTTGATGGGTTGTGCCAGTGAAGAGTAAGTTCAGAATGAACCAGCTGTGTTTATAAGTATCATTTCTTCCAAAATGGTGCACCAGTTATACAAAAAATTAAATTCTTATGCATAGATTGGAACTTGAGTTAATTACATCAATGGGACCAAATAAGCGACTTTTGCCTTGGTAGCAAGAAGTTTATATACTAAAAGATTTTAAACGCTTGAAGCTATAATTGATTTTATTCAAATTAGGACAGAAAAAAATAATTCTCTTCTGCTTCCCTATTCTCATTAATGAATATCTCGATAGTATGATATAAGGATATGGAACGAAGAACAGGCTTTCTTCATATACCCCATTATTCACATACACATTACTATCAGAACACATAGCCAAATATGTGCAGTTTTATGACAAGGAGTCATTATTTGACTGTTATTATGGACTGATTCATTAAAAAAAAATAGACTGCATATCAGATGCATAGCAGAACTTTGGTGGAAATAGTTTTGAAGTTTACACTGCTTTATACTTTTCAAATACATTTCTAAAGTTACAGAGTAAGCATGTACATGTTTCCACACAGACATTTCCTTATCCTGGGTTTCAGGTTCTGGAAAAACAGTGCACAATTAAGTCTTTAGCATCCCAACATTCTTCATGCAACAATTCTACATATTCCTAAAGTAACACACAATCTTTCCCAGTCTTCAAGCAAACATATATTTGTAGATAAACATTTGGAGTCTGTTGCCGAAGGGGTTAAAATGACTGTGTCGGTACAAAATAAAATTACATATCAGAACATAGAAAGAGCCTTGCTGGATCAGACCAGTTACCTTTCTAGACCAACATTTTGTTCCCCGAATGGCCAACCAGATTACTATGGGGAAGCCCACAAGTAGGACATGAGGGCATAGCACTCTTCCAGTCTTGTTCCCCAGCAATTGCCATACAGAGGCATACTGCATCTGATAGCAGAGGTAATATAATAAAGCCATTGGGTTGTATCCAATGATATTGTTCTACCAGTGGAAGGTAAACCGCTGGTGTAATGGATTTCCCCTCCTTGTTGCAGTCCCCTTGAAGAGGACAGAGAGGTCCCGTTCTGCAAGAGGAAGTCTCGTTGTGAGAGCAGACTCCTACTCACACAACTGTTGAATCCAACCCATTGTGACAAGTACATGAATGTGGCTAATCCCCTTTTAAAGTTATCCAAGTTAGCAGCCACAACTGCTCTTGTGATAGCAAATGCCAGTTTAACTATGTGCTCTATTGTGAACAAGTACTTCCTTTTGCCTGTCCTGAATCTCCTACTCCTCAGCTTCATTGGATGACCACTGGTTGTAGTATTAAGAGAGAGGGAGAAAAATGTCCCCCTGTCCACTTTCTCCTCATCAAGCATAGTTTTATACACCTTGATCATGTTCCCACCCACTCACATTTTTTTCTAAGCTGAAAAGCCCCAAAATTATAGCCTTTCCTCATAAGGGAAATGCTTCAGCCCCTTGATATTGGTTGCTCTCTTCTATATTTTTTCTAGCCATGCAACATCTTTTTGTTATTTTGTGACCAGAATTGTAGACTGTATCCCACCATGGATTTTTATACAGGCATTATGATATTGGCAGTTTTGTTTTTTATTCCTTTCCTAATGATCCTCACTGTGGAATTTGCCTTTTTCACAGCTGCCACACACTGGCTGAACATTTTTATTCAGCTGCCCACAACCCCAAGATACTTTTCAGGTCATTCACAGACAGCAAAGACCCCATCAGTATATAAGTGAAAATAGGTTTGGGGTTGGGTTTATGTTTTTGTTTTGTTTTGCCCCAATGTGCATCACATTTGTTTACACTGAAATTCATTTGCCATTTTAACGCTTGTTATCCCAGTTTGAAGAGATCCCTTCAGAGCTCTTTCCTGTCCCTTTTTGTTTTGACCACCTTAAATAATTTGGTGTCATCAGAAAACTTGGCCACCTTATTGCTCACTCCTAAGTCCAAATCATTTACGAACCAAGTTAAAAAGCACTGGCCCCAATACATATTCTTGGGGGATCCCACTGTTTTTATACCTCTCTTGTGAGAATATTTGAATTCTTTAACAACACTTGACTGGATATCATCTAGACCAAGTGACTTATTTTCAATTTTTCAAAAAAGTCTAGAAAATCATCTCTTGTCACTATTATCTGCTTGGTTTCTCACACTGAAAATGTCAGTTGAGGCACAGATATCTACCTTACATTTTCTGCAATGAAGACAGATACAAATATTTCCTCAGCTTCTCTGCAGTCTTCTTATCCTCCTTTAACTCCCTTGTTATCCAACAAACCAACAACCTCCTGAGCCAGTTTCCTCCCTCTGCTTTATTTCAACAATATTTTATTGTTTGCCCTAGTGTTTTAGCACTGTGCCCCTCAAAATCCTTCCTTGCATCCCTTATTGTTTGCTTGCATTTATTTTGTATGCATTTGTGTTCCTTTTTGTTCTCCTCTTTTGAAAAAGGCTTCCATTTTCTGAAGGAAGCCTTCTTTTCTCTAATAGCTTCTTTGACACTGCTCATTAACCATGCTAGTGACCTCTTGGACTTAGTGGTAACTTTCCTAACCTTTCGTATACATTCTAGCTGAGTTATATTATTGTGGTTTTGAGTAATCCCTATGAGTTCTGGAGATTTGACCCTTTTGACTTTCCCTTTTAAATTACTTTTTAGCAATCTCCTAATTTTTGAGACATTTCCTCTTCTCAACTGTATTGAACTTCCTTGGCAATTTTCCATACATAATTTGAAACCACTGTGGTCACCATTTCCAATCAGTTCAGCACTTGCATTTAATTGTGCAAGGTCCTGAGTGCTACTTAGAATCAAATCCAGGATCACCTCTTCCCTGGGAGGTTCAATGACCAACTCATTTAGGACATTTAGGCATTTTAACTCTCTGTTGTGACCAGAACATGCATTTATCCAGTCTATGCAATAGTAATCGAAGGCTCCCATTACTATAATACTTTCTCCTTTAGTTGGTCTATAACTCACTCAATGATTGAAAAATAATGAAATCTGCTAAACTGCAGAATTTACAGATGTGATTAGTTTTATTTTTAAGAAGAATTTGAAAGTATAAGGAAGGTAGTCACTAAATATGAAGCATCTATTAATAAATCACATTTTTGTCTCCTAACTTATCCCTTCTAGAACAAGGAGGCATTGTTGAAAGTTGCCACCATTCTTGCTAGAAAGCCAAATTAAATTTTCTTCCCTTTTTATCAATTGGTTTTGAAAAGCAAGCAACTAAGTAATTTTTTGTCACACATAGGGAAAAATCTTTGGAATCTGTCACAATAATTTCTAGTATTGCACATGATTCTCTAAGTACATCTTCCCCAACAAACTATGATTGAGCTAAACATTCTCTTTCTTTGCCAGTACCAACGCTGTGGAAATGGTCTGTGACAATAATCTTGTAAAAATGAAAAAGGATGAATTATTTAAACAAACTCCCAACACTTGGAATATAAGGTCAAATAAATATTTATTTTATAAGTGTTGACCATGGACATATGTAGGGGAAACAAATATTGTTTTATAAAGAAAAGACTGAACATAACTGGTAGAGCAATCCAAAAGCAAGTCCCAAATTCTAGCTCGAAATGGTCCAGATCAGGAACTACTTCACTGAAAAGTAAGCTTCGCTATTTTTAATTCTGAGAAAAATGTGAGTCTCAACAACTCACCAAAACACAAACAAAGGAATCATAATATTCTAGTTCACGGGGGGGGGGGGGATTGCAAGAATGAAAAAAGAACTGTGAAGAAAAAAGACAACAAAGAAAGACTAAAGTTATCATTTAAGCACATCTAAATGCTAAATTCTACAATGCTCAAGTGTATTCCTTTGTACTTAGCTATATATTTCTCACTTGTATTGTAGCATAAATCTCCTATAAATTTTATTTCCACCATGCAATAATATTAACTACCTAAATTTGTCTGCTTCCAGGTATTGAAACACTGAAATACAGGGGGAGAGTTCATAGCTGAGGGAGAAAGCACATGTTTTGCATGCAGAATGTCCCAGCTTTCATCTCCAGCATCTCCAGTTAGAAGATCTCAGGTAGCAGAGCCAGGAAGGACCTCTGCTTCAGGCTTTGGGATGGTCACAGTTTGTCAGAAGAAAATACTGGGCTAGATTGGGTCCATAGTCTGACTTGGGTATAATGCAGCGTCATATGTTTGTTCATTCATTCATTTCACATTATATTTCTATACCACCCAATATCCAAAGCCCTCTGGGCACTTTACAAAAATCAGAACCCTAAAATACAGCATAATTAAAATGATATAAAACCTGTAATTTAAAGAAATGTGGAGACTTCCGGTTGGAACCGAAGTTGCTCTGACAGCTTCCCACAGGTTATCTCGTGGGAGCTTTCTCAGACAGCGTAAAAGGTTGAAAAACCTTTTCATCTCCCCCTGGAATTAAAGGGGGGGCAAGGCAGCATCTGGACAACATCTTGGAGAAAAGTACCCTCCTCGAGATAGTGGGGGGGCTGGATTCAGGATTATCTCCCCAGAGCTTTACCAACGCAAAAAGCTGTGATGAGACTCCTATTTCATAGGAGAAAACAGAGCGGACATGTGTCAAGGGCTCCTTGGAGGCCTCTCTCAGTCTAATCCAGTAGCCAAGTCCAGACACAGACAAAGGAATTCCTTTCAAAGCTTTATTCCTCTTTTACAACTTAACAACTCTACTGTTAGCAACTAGATATGAGCAGCAGAGTACCTATGCCCTACGTTGGAACAGTTGGTCCCCGTTTGAAAGGGAATTACTGGCAGACCCCTGAACTTAAGGACTAGGGAGAGTCCCTCCCCTTTTCCCTTGGATCCTCTGGGTGCAGCCGTTGTTTGCGCGCCAACCGGGCACTATGCCTCCTTTCTGCACCCTCCATTTGGCGCCGCTCTCTTCGTCGGCGTCGCGCGTCCATCAAGTCTGCTTCCCGTGCTCTGTCACTCCCAGGACTGCTATCTAAGCTAGGAATGCTGGTGGGAGGAATCTCCGTCAGCTGTTGGCCCTGGGAAAGAGGAGCGCTCCTCTCCCAGGAGCGACTCCTCTTCCTCAGAATCAGAACTACTCTGGGATTCTATGGGCTCAGTGTCCACCCTGACAACATGTTCCATAATAATATATGCTTCAAGAAATATCAACAACTCATGTGAGATGATTTAAGAAATATTAACAACATCTGAGGACCTGTACGATCTCTTTGAGAGAAACAAGAATGCACCGAGGAGAAGAAAGGGGATGGCTTCACCACCAACTCCCCCTGTACCTCCTGTGTCAAAAGTTTTGAAAACAAAAGATATAGGGGAATTAGTTACTCCGATAAAGACTTTATCTTTGCAATTTACAGACCAAGCCAAAAGATTGGATTTAATCCAAAATTCCATCACCGCCTTGCAAGGAGCCATCGATTTAATTAATGCGTCATGGCAAAAAATGGAGACAAGAATTAATGAGCTAGAAGACCGAGTAGCAGGGAATGAAACTTCGACACAAATTTGTTTTAAAAATACCTCTGACAGAATTTCTCAACTGGAGACCTTCACAAGAAGATCCAATGTACGTACTATTGGGATTAAAAATCTGTCTAATGATATAAAATTGCCTATTTTGTGGATAAACTTTTGCATGATACTCCCTATCCCATCTGATTATTTACTTGATATTGAGCAGGCATTTCGTGTGCCAAATGCAAAAGGGACTGACTATACCATCATACTCCAATTTGCAAAAGTCTCCACAAAGAATTATATCCTGCGTTTGGCAAGAGAGGGTGGAAGCCTTTCCTGGAAACAAGATGAAGTTATGTTATTTCCAGGTAACATCAAAGAGGTGGCAAATAAAAGAAGGCAATGTATCAAAGCAAAAAATATGGCAAAACTAATGAACATACAATATTACTTAAACTAACCTGCTACACTTTGTATCATGTCTGAAGGTCAGATGAAGAAGTTTCTAAATCATGAAATGGCGGAGGCATGCCTGAACGTAAAAATGTGCGAGATTCCTGTTACAACCCCATGAACTGGAATCTTTAAACAAGCTTTGTTAACCGTTTGTGTTTAGTCTACATGATCTAGGCTAGGTCAGAAGATAAATGATTATATATATACTCATTTATTCTCTTTCATCTTTTGTTTTTTCTTGCTTTTCTTTATATTTTTTATTTCAAAATAGATATGGTATGCTGTATTTAAATTAATTGTTTGAGGGTACAATGTGTACTTATATATCTAGTATAAAACATAAAATATATTACTGACTGTTGAAGGTTTATTTTAAGTTTTATTATTATATAACACTATATTCCTTTTTTAATTAGTAGTAGTAGTAGTAGTAGTAGTAGTAGTAATCTAGGCTACTGGGAATGAACTGTAGACCTGTTTCTTGGATATAAGATTGATGATATGATATTGAAATGTAAGATTGTTTATTAAACTGGAAGATTGTTAACGTTATAGATACAGTTTGTAAAACAGAATGGCATAGGAGGTTGGGGGGTACTGGAGTTTAAATTTAATTCTTTAAGGGGGAGGGAGAGGAAATAATCTTCATCCTTTTTCTTCACCACCTTTGCCTTTTTTCCTTTTTTTTTCTTTTTTTCTTTCTTCCTTTTTGTTATTATGGTGTCCTCATCAGAATATTGTATTGTTGAGAAATTCTAGTATTGATCAGGTTGTTGGTATGTTTGGTATGGTATATTTCATTTATAAAGATAAAATAAATAAAAAATATTCAAAAAAATAATTTAAAGAAACATAAAACAATTTCAAACAGCTAAAACTACAGCAATAAAATACCAGAACCCAATAAAAAATTCACATTAAAAATCCCAAGCAAATGCCTGGGACCACAGGAAAGTCTTCACCTGGTGCTGAAAAGATGACAATGTTGGTGCCAGGATAACATTCCACAACTGGAGGGCCACCACTGAGTAGGGATGGTGGAGAATTTCTCCACGAATCTCCAGGAGACCGAATGCCAACGCATTCGGCCCCCCAAAATTAGTGGAGAAACGGTCCGCAACCCCCCGCCACTCCCCCGGGATAGGACTTACCTTTCCCGAATGTCCCTGGCGCTGGCAGCTCCCGGCGGTGGTTCGGCGGTGGCGGCCGGTCTTCCGACCGGCTGCAGCCGCCGCCATTTCCAAGTAAAAAAAAACAAAAACCTCAAGCAAACGTGATACGCTACGTAAAGATTTACGTAGCCTATCACTGCTAGATTTTAAAAAAACACCATTATAGGCTACGTAAATCCTTACATAGCCTATCACAGCTGACTTTGGAAAAAAAAACCCAAAAAAGCACGTACGCAAATGGCGGCGCCCATGGGCACCATTTGCGTTCCTGACTTGGACACGCGTAGTCTACGTAAACATTTACGTAGACTGCGGCGAAAATAAGGGCAACGCTATTTGCATTGCCCTTATTTTCGCCATAGTCCACGTTAATGTTTACGTAGACTACACGTTCCCAAATCAGGGACGCAAATGGCGGCGCCCATGGGCGCCGCCATTTGCATACGCGCTTTCCCCCCCCCCAAAGTCAGCTGTGATAGGCTATGTAAGGATTTACGTAGCCTATCACGGCTGACTGCAGGGATGCAAACGGCGGCTATGGCCGCTGCCATTTGCGTCCTGGCCGGCAAGGAGGATTCGCGGCCGGAGCGAGGGGCACCTCCCTCCCGGCCAGAATTTCGGCTGGAGGGACGGGGCGCCTCCGCCCCGGCCAGAATTTCGGCGGGGAGGGATGGGGCGCCTCCCCCCCACCGTGAAGCAAGCTGCGGGACCAGGTAAGGGACTTTCGTCCATCCCTATAACTGAGAAGGACCTCTCCCTTGCTGCCGTCCTCTGGACCTTCTTCAGAGGAGGCACTCAGAGGACAGCCTGAGGTGTCGACTGCAGTGCAGGGGCATTGTTAGAAGAGGGCCCACCTGGGCGCGAGCCCTGGATCTTTTTTGAGCTGTGCCCCGGATCTTTTGAGCTGTCCTAATTGCCTTTTTTTTTTACATTTTCCCATTGACTTGCATTGGAAAACAAAAATGGCCATAACTTTTTTAGTTTGTAGGATAAATACATGCAATTTGGAAAGTTGGTAGCCCCCAGGGAGCTGAGTGAATATGCCAAATGTCAGGCAGTTAGGTCCAGGGGTTTTTGTGCTAGTCACAAGTACATTTTGCTATTTTCAAGAAAATCTGTCAAGCAAAGAGCTGTAATTTCTTTGTGCTTCCACATATATGCATGGAATTTGGGGGGAGCCCCCATAAAGCTGACTGAGCCTGCCAAATTTCAGAAAGTTAGGCCTAGTGGCTTTTGTGCTAGCCACAGAAAAATCTGCTTTTTTCAAGAAAATGTGTCAAAGCAAACAGCTATAATTTCTTTGTTCTTCCACAAAAGTGTATCAAATTTGGAAACCCGGCTGGCAGCCCCCATGGAGCTGATGGAACCTGCCAAATTTCAGGCAGTTATGTCCAGTGACTTTTGTGCTAGTCACAGGTAAAGTTTGGTATTTTCAAGAAAATGTGTCAAAGCAAAGAACTAAATATTTTTTTGTGCTTCCACCTATGTGCATGGAATTTGAGGACCTGGCAGACCCTATAGAGATGACTGAGCCTGCCAACATTCAGACAGTTAGGTCTAGTGGCTTTTATGCTAGTCATAGGTAAAATTTGCTTTTTCCAAGAAAATCTGTCAAAGTAAAGAGCTATAATTTTTTTGTGCTTCCAAATAAATTCATGGAATTTGGGGAACTAGCAGGCTCTATGGAGTTGACTGAACCTACCAAATTTCAGACTGTTAGGTCCAGTGGCTTTTGCGCTAGACATGCATAAAGTTTCCTCTTCTCAAAGTCTAAAACAAAAAGTGAAAACTGTCACGCAGGGGATTAGAGATCCTAATCAGAAGGAGTTTAAGGTGACCATTAGGCAGTCACTATCCCTAATCTCTGGTGCAGTTTTTTTTTCAGCTGCAAAAAAACTCTCTCTCCCCTACTTTTCTTTTCTGCTCTTACATGACCACTGTTGGGAACTTGCCTTCAATGAAATTTTGAAGAGGGAAAAGGAAAGGAAGAAAAAACTCCATGCGAAATACTGGTATTTCACATGGCATCTGATTTTACTGCCGCAAACTGGAACCTTTGGATTCTGCAAAAGTTTAGTAGCTTCAGTTAGGGATGTCAGATAATTCTGCCACGGAGCTCGGTGAGGCCGAATGCCAGTGCATTCAGCCCCCCGAACTCCGTGGCAGAACGGCCTGCCACCCCCCTGCCCCCCGCAGATCTCCCCTGGGACGAGACTTACCTGGGGCGGATGTTCCGGGCGGCGGCTGCAGCTGCTGGTCTTAAGACCAGCTGCCGCCGTCGCCATTTGCAGTCTTGTCGTTTTTTTGTGTGTGTTTTTTACAAGACGTGATAGGCTACATAAAGATTTACATAGCCTATCATGGCTGGGTTAAAAAAACAACAACTGCGTACACAAATGGCGGCAGCTACGGCCGCCGCCATTTGCGTTCCTTATTTTTGGCCGTCTTAGTCTACGTAAATGTTTATGTAGACTATGATGGTGAAAATAAAGGGGAACGCAAATAGCGTAGCAGGCACTATTTGCGTCCCTTTTTGATTCGCCGTTTTAGCCTACGTAAATATTTACGCTTTTTTTTTCTCAGCCGGCCGTGGAGGATTCTAGGGGGGAGGAACGGATCACCTCCCCCCCCGTCGAGGATTCCAGGGGGAGGGACGGAACGCCTCCCCCCCACACACCATCAACATCATGCGCAGAAAGGTAAGCGACTTTTGTACATCCCTAGCATCAGTACAGCAAAGGATCCAATCAGCCTCCACAAACTTCTTTCTCCTCCTCCACTTTAATTTCTCCAAAAAGCTGCATGACTCAAATAATCCCAAAGGGAGGGTTAGGACTATGTGGCGTTATGATCAGGAAACTGCTGGGGCTTTTAAATAGGTTCTACAGTTTTTAAAACTAGAAAAAGCCTTCAGCCACCTCACCTCATAAAGTTCATTTAAGTGCATGCAATCCTTGCAAACCCTGCACAGCCTCCTAAATTCCTCTGAAGTACTTCTCCTAAAGGAGCCACTTGGCTTAGGGAATTCTCCCCCCCCTCGCATACATTTCCAATCACCATTCTTCTTTTCTTGTTCCCTCCCCTATCTCTCTCTCTCTCTCTCTTTCTTTCTTTCTCTTCTTTATTCCACCCAGAGCATATCTTGGGGAATTCTTAAAGAGAATTCTCTTTGGCGGGCAAGAGAAGTTCTGAACTGTATTTGACTTTATACAAACGGACAAGAGGGTGGGTTTTTCTCCTTCTCCTCATTCAAGTCTTTGAGAAGAGGTGGTTCACATGGTTGCAGAGAAACAAATCCAAGGCCGTTTTGTTTGTCAGTTGCCATTAGGGATGTCAGAGAATTCCGCCACTGATCTCGGTGAGGCCGAATGCCAGTGCATTCGGCTCCCCGAACTCCGTGGCGGAACGGCCTGCCCCCCCGCTCCCCGCGGATCCCCCCTGGGACAAGACTTACCTGGGGTGGATGTTCTGGACAGCGGCAGCTCCAGTGGCAGCTTCGGTGGTGGCTGGTCTTCCGAACGGCCGCCGCCGCTGCCATTTGCAGTCTGTTCCCCCCCCCATTCGTGATAGGCTACGTAAAGACTTATGTAGCCTATCACGTATGGGTTTTTTTTAAAAAAAAGCATACGCAAATGGCAGCTACGGCCACCGCCATTTGCGTTCCTTGTTTTTGGCCATCTTAGTCTACGTAAATATTTACGTACACTAAGATGGTGAAAATAAAGGGGAACGCAAATAGCGCCCGCTACGCTATTTGCGTTCCCCCTTATTTTCACCATCTTAGTCTACGTAAATACTTACATAGACTAAGATGGCCCAAAATAAGGAACGCAAATGGCGGCGGCCATAGCCGCCATTTGCATATGCGTGTTTTGGGGGTTTTTTTAAGCCTATTTACGTAGCCTATCACGGCTGAATACAGGGACGCAAATGGCGGTGGCTACAGCCGCCACCATTTGTGTCCCTGCTAGCCAGTGGCCGAATGTCCGGCTGCTGGCAGAGACGGCCGGCGGCTCCACGGAATCCCCACGGAGCGGAGCCGGCCACCAGGATTCCGGGGGGAGGGACGGAGTGCCTCCCCACCCCAGTGGAACCCAGCGGAGCCAGGTAAGTGGGGTTTTGTACACCCCTAGTTGCCATTACCCAGAAATAGGAAGGGCTGTTGCTCAGTGGTAGAGCACATGCTTGGCATGCAAGAGGTCCCAGGTTCAACTCCAGCATCTCCATGTAGGACTAGGAAGGAATCCTGCCTGAAATCCTGGAGAGCCGCTGCTGACAGTCAGTGCCGATGGACCCAGATGGACCCAGGGTCTAACTCAGTATAAGGCAGCTTCCTGTGTTCCTATGAACAGAAATCTTTAATAAAAAATAAATAGGAGTTTTTGGTTTGTTTTTTAAGTAGAGGAGAGATAAATATTTCTAATTTATGCAATCCTATGTATGCCTCCTGAGAAGTCCCATTGTGTTTAATGAGGCTTACCCTCAGGAAAATGTGCATAGGATTCCAGCACAAGTTACAGCTCAGTCCTATGCATGTTTTGTCATTTGTGGGTTTGCGGGGGGAGGGGGTTGCATCAACTCTAGCTTCAGTGGTGAGGAAAAGGCACTAGTACAAGCTCAGAGTTTCTCCATAACTTAGCCTTAGTTTTGAAAACAGACTCATTGGCTGAATCCTAGTGAAGTCTTGGCACAAATGAAGTTACAGGGAGGAAGATACAGTGAGAGCTTGTGCATAACAAGGAGGAGGTAGAGAGGAGTTGCACAAAACAAGACATCTGTTTTGATGAAGAGTTGCTGGAAGATGGTAGGATGAGGAGGGATGGTTGCATGGAGGGGAATAGAATTGGTAGGGGGAGAATGTAAGTGCTCTGTGGTGAAAGAAAAACATTCTGCACATGCTCAGAGGCACTCTATATTTAAGAACGTAAGAAGAGCTGTGCTGCATCAGACCAAGGTCCATCTAGTCCAGCGTTCTGTTCACACAGTGGCCAACCAGATGCCTAGAGGAAAATCACATGCAGGCCATGAGTGCAATAGCACCTTCCCACCCCTGCTGCTAACACTGGTGAAATGGAAATAAATTCTAGTCATCCTAATTTGCATGCATGTATATTCTTCAGAAACTTTGCAGGTTTCTTGCCTGGGGGACACCACTAATGACCTGTGTATTTTCATACAAATTTATCCAAAAACTATTGGGGAAGGAGGGGAAGGAAGGGAAAACAAATCACTTCCTCCCCCAAATTGGAGAACTCCCCTGCCACATGAACTGCTGCACCTGTCCTTCTGAAACTTTGCTGGTTTCTTACTTAGGGACAACTGTAGGCTGTCTGTAATTTTCAGAACAATGGTCCACAAGGAACATAGGGAGATAAGTATGTCCTCTTTTGGAGACCTCAAAATGTCAAGGCCACCCTTGCACAAAAACCGTTATGGCTATCATTTTGAAATTTGGCAGACATGATCTCCTCTGATGGAACAATGAATCTTTCCTGACATTTTTATCCAATTCTTCCAAGCAATTAAAATATTATTGGCAGTTCCCTTTAAAAGAAAATAAAAATATAAACCCTGCACCTATTTTTCTGACATTGGGCAGGTGTCCTTCCAGGTTTGGTGCTGAGCTGAAGTGGTCCGATTAAAATTGGCCCAAGCAGAAGCGGGATGTTTTCCAAAATGCTGAATCGGGGTCTGAGTTGAAGTGGGGTGGGGGGGTCAGTGCACACTTCTTATGTATGTATTATGTAATCTATACACACACGCAAGCACACTGCATGCACACACCACACATACACACATATATATTAGATGTGCGCTTAGAGTCGTGTATAGATATATAGATATCTATGCAAATTTGTGTTATGGGCCTGTGCCCCGCATCTTTTAAGAGCCTAGCAACACCCCTGTTACAGTGTATGGAGAAGTGCTCCGTCACTTATTGTGGTCCTGAGCTGTGTAAGGCTTTTTAAGTCAAGACCAGCACCTTGAATTCGGCTTGGAAATTTACAGACAGCCAGTGCAAGTGAGCCGGAGTTGGTGTTACATGCTCAGTCTTTCTGGTCCCCGCTATCAATCTGGTCACTGAATTTTGCACAAGCTGCACCCTCCGAACCATATTCAAGGGCACTCTCACATAGAGTGCATTGCAGTAACCTAACTTAAAAGTAACTAGAGCATAGACTACTCAAGCGAAGCTATCCCTGTCCAGCTGGGCCACCAACCAAAGCTGGTAGAATGCACCGTGTGTCCCTGAGGCCACCTGAACCTCAAGTGATGATAACTTCAGGAGAAGCCCCAAGCTACAAACCTACGTTCATAGAGAAAGCAAGAAAAATCAGTAAGTATGATTTATTTGATAATAAGACCTTCATTAAAAATCACCACATACAAAACCCACAGAATCCTGATCTCAAAATGGTTAAGCTATTTCAAGGAATTCTTCAAGGTTACCAGATTCCTCGCACCACAGCCCATCACATGATCTCCGGCTGAGCAATGATGAGCCTCCCTTCTGAAGACAATACAAAGCCAATGCCCACTCACTTACATGTGGAGCCCTGAGCTCCCTCCTAAGTTGTCCCCCAAAGCCCATTCTACGGTTCCTCCACACCCCTGACTTTTTCTAACACTCTACTGAAATGTGCATCCCAGATGTTCCTGCAAACCATCCATTCACTTTCTAATTATCACCTGTTCTCAGTAGGTCGGCTTAATTTAGAAGACTATCATAACATGGACAACATCAATTGCCTACCTATACTGGGAGACTGAGGCTGGCAGCTGGCCCATGTTGGAAGGGTCCATCAGGCATGGGTTTCTGGGTGAGGCAATTACCACTGTCAAGCAGCTGGTGGGTCAGTAGCAGTCCCTAGGAGAGGGCAAAAAGCAAACAAGGGAAGATGGGAGTCAAGGGCAGGGGAAACAGGGTCAAGCAGGCATTGGATGAAGAGAACAGACCCCTAGAAGAAGGTCCAAGACTGGAAATGACTTGACACTGGAGGTTTTATAGAGGGTTTCCATCCAATCAGAAAGCTGTGCTAGGTGCCAATCAGGAGCTGAACGATCTCTATAACAATAGGAACAGTTATATTTTTGAGGCTTTCTATACTGACTGAATGTTTAAAGCATGCTACTAAACACAAGTTCTGTCAGGAACTTCCAAAACGAAAGGTCAATAATCAGAATAGTAGGGGAAACCCTTTTCACATTTTGAGAACCACAATGTTCTTAATTCTCTGGCCAGGCAATTTCTAGGATTCAGGCTCTTCACACAATGGCTCCAATCCTAAGAAAGTTAGTCTTGCTTAAGTCCTACTGAAATCAATAGAATAAGTTAGCTGAAAATAAGCTCAGGCCCATTGATTTCAATGGGATGTAAATATGACGAACTTTCTTAGGACTGGGGTATTATGTTTAGGAGTTAGTGACCAAAACAGTTGACTAAGTCCATACAAGACCTACTGAAAATTGGCCAAGTTCTCACAGCATGGCAATCCAGGTTGTTTTGTATTTTTAAATGGCAACCCATGGGTTCGAACTCTGGCTTGTCAGGGGAAAGGCAAGCTAGAGTTCTAGATTTAAACATCACACTAAATGGAGCGCCTGGGTTGTTTAGCTGCTCATGCTGGGAAGATGAGCCAAGCGGCAGCGTTCGAGCTATGAACTAACACACTAGCTTATTCACGGTAACCCAGTGTTTTAAAAAAAAACCTCTGGCTTGTTGTGATATGCAAACTGGGCCATTAGGTCTCCTTCCTAGGGATCCCTTTGATATTAGGATTGCCACCTAGTCCATTTTCAAATTAATGCAAATCACAATAATCGTTATGGTTTCCTATCAGGACTATAAAAATAAAATGTTTTCGCAACCTGGTTTAATTGCTTGGAGTCCAGTCCTATTCAGATGATGCTACTCAGACAAAAGTCCTACTAAGTTCAATGGGGCTTTCTCTCAGGTAAGTATGCATACGATTACAGTCTAAAAGTATTATCTAGGTAAATTTGCTAGGAATACCTGTAATATTGTGTGTGTGTCTGTGTGTGTGTGTTATCATACACTTCCATGTTGATTAATGCTGTCATACCTTTCATCCTCTTCTATTTATTTATTTACAAACTCTTTTCTAAGTACTGATTTTATCAGATTGATTTAGTTTTCAAAGGCAACAGTCTGTTGGTAAACTTACCGGTAGGAGCCAGGCATACCTAGCTAAAGGCCTCGTTCCATTATTTAGAACCCTCATTCAGAAGTCCCCTGAAATCAATCCCAATTTTTATCCTGCGTTTGAAAGAATCTGATTCAACTGGGATAAAATTAACTTACTTCAAATTAAGACGAAAGAACAATTAATGCTAGGCACATAACTTAAGCAATATTTTCCAAAGGTAATAAAAATTAAGATCATGTGTAATTTTAAAAATTAATGATACATCCCCATTATTTGTATTTAATGGAGAAGTATCATTTAAAGTTCTTTTTAAATTCTTTTGTTTCTTTTTTCACGGCATTGTCACAGTCCAAAAAAAGACACCAGAATGTCAAATGGATTTAACAAAGATAAATTACTGCATGGTAAGCTACAAACCTTTTTTAAAGACAGTTGTTCTTTGGAGCAAGGGAAATCTAGTCTATTTGGACTTCAGTAAAGTATCTGAAACAACCTGGTGCCCTCCAGATATTTTGGACTACTACACCCAGGATTCCTGACCATTAGCCATGTTACCTGGGCTGATGGGAGATGAAGTCTAAAACATCTGGAGGGCACCAGGTTGGGGAAGGCTGCATTATATGAATTATGACACAATATTGTTTACATTGTCAAACATAAGGTTTAAATCTGAGAAAATAATAATATTCCTGCCTACTAGAAACTCATAATCAACAGATGATAGAGAAATACAGAGATCTGAAAATCTTCATTTAATCAAGAAATAAATAACCTCCAAAATCCAATATGCAAAAAATCCAAATGCTGTTCCAGTGAGAGGTGTGGCTGCCACTCATGTGCTTGTAGGCTAATTGTAGAGAACCCTTGTGTAGAATGGAGATTTATTTTTATTTTAATATTCCTGTATTTTGATTTATTCTCTCTACTGTTTAGTGCTCAGTTGTTGCATTCGTTTACTGGTTTTATATCTTGTAAATTATATTTACTACTGTTGTTGTGAGCCACTTTGGGCACAATTTTGTGGATAAGTAGCACACAAATCAATAGATGATGAAAGAAATAGATGATAATTATCAGGATCACAGCTGCTGGAGAGGAAGAATTTAATGCTTTCCTATCCTGTTACAGTCCTGCCAAACATCTCTCCTCCAAAGCTGCTATTTGGATTCGGAGGAAATCCTCTACTGATGCCATGTCTAGCTTGGCCCATAGCTATTGGTCATTAACACATCTTGTTGCAGCAAACTCCATGAGTTAATCATGCATTATTTGAAGAAGTACTTTCTTTGGCTTCTCCTGAATTTACTGCTGATAAATTTTGGGGGGTGAACATGTGAGAGGAAAAACATCTCTCACTGTCCACTTTGTCTACACCAGGCAAAATTTTATAAACCTCTATCATGCCTTGCCTTAGCTGACTTTCTCTAAACTGAAAAGTTCCAAACACTTTATAAGGAGGGTGGACTTGATCATTTGGTTGCTTTTTTCAGGACCTTTCCCTGTCTATGATATTGGGGGGGGGGGGGTTCAGGCTCCAGGTTTTGAGGGCCTTCTACCAAAATCCTGTCAACAGGTCCCCTCCTTCTCACAGTTACAGAGGAGCAGCACTAAGGGAGGGATCCCACTGAGGGTGGCTTGCCCGAGGGCCCTGAAAAACTGAGCCAGCACCCAAAAAGTAATGTGCCCACTGGAAAAGATGCAGAAGAAGAAAAGCAACATGATCAAGGGACTGGAGCTCACCCTCTTCCTCTGGGCCCCAAACATAGGCACATAGGAAGCTATCTTACTGAACATGGGTCTGTCTGCATGCAAAGCATATTCTCTACCACAGAGCTATGGCCCTTCTCCAAAAGGGAATACCCAACCATCAGATGGTGACTGAGCAGCAGATCCTTTTTCTTAATGTCACTAGTTGCCAGCCAGAGAGTGGAGATGGCAAAGTGAAGGAAGAGGGCCATATATCAGTCCATGACTCAGTAGGGGCCCCATTCCCCTCATACACCAACTTCACTGGCTTCCAGTTTGTTTGTGGTCCCACTTATAAATGTTTGTTATTACCTTAAAAGCCCTAAATGGTTGTGCATCAGGATGTTAAGGGTAAAAGAAATTAATATGGGATTGAAGGGAGTGGGTAATGTGAGAAGCACAGAACAGAGATAAAAGAACAACAAATATAAGGGCACAATCCTATGACCACTAGACAGCAGCTGGACAGCCATAGGATTGTTGGGTTTTCAGGAACCGACCTTGGAGCCTGTGTTCCGAGGTCAGTTCCCAGAAAACTGCCTCCCCCACCACCTCGTAGACAGTACAAATCATCCTAGGCTCTGCGCTCATAAGAGCGGAGCGGGAGGAAAGGGGCCGTTCCCAGGGGCAGGCACCTCAGAAGAGCCAGTACGATGCTTCCTATGTGTTGTCCAGCAACCCCACCCCCCACCCCGAAGCAATGTGGCTTGACAGCCAAAATCTGCCATCTAGCTACAAATGCAGGGCGGCCAGAGCACAGCGGCAACGATCCCCTCCACCCGCCCTGCATTGAATAGGCAGCTGCCTCTGAGTCCCATAGGATTGCTTCCTCCACTAAGGAAATCAGAAGAAGGTTTCTAACCATTTGAACAACTATTCTAGAACAGAACTATTATGGGAGCTTAATAACTTCAAATCTGAGTTGGACAAATCTGAGCTACAACTCTTCCAGAAATTTTAGAGACCTAGTTTTTAGATTTTATGGCTGTTATTATATATCTGTATTTAGATATTAATGTGTTGTTGACATTTTGTACCGTATTTTAATCTTTTAACTATTTGTACTGTATTTATTCTTTTAACTGTTTGCAGTCTGCCCAGAGAACATTCATTATTGGGTGGATTAAAAATATAATAAATAAATGCTATCAGTATGGTATATTCAGATCTTTTTTCTTCCAAGAATAATTGAGCTGTTCTCTTCCTATAAAATATTACACATGTGCAAAACTAGACATTATTATGTAATATTTATATGCTGACCTTCTACCAATAATTACCCAGAGTGGATTACAAAAAAAAAGGGGGGGGCAATATACATTAAGAATAAACATATTAAATAATAAACAGTATTTAAAAGCACAGCATTAAAAACTAATAACCATGAGAAGCAGCAATTAAAATAAACAAAAACAGTAGCAGAACTAGATATTAAAAGCCTGTTTGAATAAATACGTTTTCATTTTCTTTTTGAAAGACAATAGGGTGCAACCAGAATATTGAAAAGCATAGGGTGACACTCAAGTACCTAACAAAAACATTTTCTCGGATCTGGAGTAAATGGTAGATTTTCTTGAATACTCCAAATTTATGATACCCCTAAAAGAATACTCCCTACAATTAAAACTGGCTAGTGACCATAGTATTATTTTTATTGGTGTAGGACTTAAAGCCTATACCACAGTTCACCTGCTTCATCAAAGTTTCTTTTTCTCAAGTTCATTCTTGCCCAACATGTACCCCAAGAATAATGCACCTCTGTCCTAATTTCTGCTCTGGGAAACTAATATTGATTACTACAAGCAGAGGCTAAGTAATTCTACATAGCTATGATCACCATGGAGGGCAGAATATGGCTTTTAATGAAAAGTTCCATCTAGCAACTTCAACAGGCTCCTGAGGATCTTAGATTTTACTGAAAAGTTTCTTGTTGTCATAGTTTCAAAAGGAAGTGAGGAGGAATCCTGAAAATACATTCACAGCTTTTGTCAAAAATGTAAGAAACAAAGAAAGGGTGTCAAACAACCAATCTGGCCTAAGGCTGGAGACCCATAAAGCAATCACATCATTAGCAGGCACAGCAGCACAATTGCCTTTGAAAGCTTTATTTTGCACTTTAAACCAATAAAACTATCAAAGAAAGCTACAAACATCTCCTTCCCTTCCTAGGTATCTGTTGCTAAAGTGCACTCAGCCTTTATAAAGCTGAGGCTCACCGAAGGTTAACTAATTTCTGTGAACCCTACCCTCATAAACTGATATGTATATAAGTTTGTCTCAGCACTGCCCTTCTCAGAAGCATGCCTCTAAGAAGATAAAACGCCCCAGGGGGACCAAGGGGATTCCAGTGGTTAGTAGATAGGGTGTCTTCATTTAGCAGACATATTGCCCTTCCTGTCCTAAGTTTTATGCACATATTCAAAATCTGAACTTCCCAAACTAATAAGTGAACCAGAACACAGCTCCATACTAAAATTCACACTTTTCTGAATTTTGTGATACAGTTCTCCACTCAAAGAAATCTCTACATTAGGGGAAAATACATTTAACATTCCTTATGCCAGAGAAGTGAGCACAAAAATGTGTATGTTACTTCGTGATTATAGAATAAGACCACGTTATAACAGGGAAACTAGCATCCAAAAAACTGTACATTAGCAAACAATGTTCTCAAAAATATGTACATTGGGGGCAAATATGCACAAAAATGCATATATTAGGAGAACTTTCATGTAGACTTATAAAACAAAAATTTGACCACTGATGTGAATCAGATTAAAACAAACTTAAAGTCGGAAAAATGAGAAACTGATCAGAACTGAAATGGATCTATTCACCCATCCCAAAACAGTCCCCCTGCTCTTATCCTGTAATCTACATTTTCCTTCTTTCCTGATCCTTCACAAAAAGACTAACCAGAAATACCCCAAACTTGCAGAATAATAATGAAACTTCCACCTATGAATACATTATTAATAACAAGGACTAACAACCTTGATCAGTACTTACAAAGATTCTGGGTGTCCCCCCCCCAAAAAAATTGTTTGCTTAACTTGAGAAACGAGGCTGAATTTCAAACAACTATTGACTATTTAGAGGAGTAAAGACATGCTTTATATATATTATATTAACTGTAGCTTTAAACACAAATGTCGAAAGAAACTACTTATATTAAGTGAAATAAAGAGTTGGAAATTACAGGCCAATTAACTTAACATCTGTTCTGGGTAAATTGGTTGAAGGTATTATTGAAGATAAAATTAGTAAGCATATAGAAGGACAAGCCCTGCTGAAAAAGAATCAACACGGTTTCCACAAAGGTAAGTCCTGTCTCACTAACCTTTTGGAGTTCTTTGAGAGTGTCAATAAACATGTAAGCAGGGGTGATCCAGTAGAGATGGTTTACTTGGATTTCCAAAAGTCCCTCACCAAAGACTCCTGAGAAAACTTAGCAGTCATGGAATAAGAGGACAAGTTCTCTTATGGATCAGTAACTGGTTAAAGAACAGAAAGCAGAGAGCAGGAATAAATGGTAAATTCTCCCAATGGAGAGAAGTAAATAGTGGGGTCCCACAGGGAGCTGTATTAGGATCAATGCTTTTCAACCTGTTCATAAATGATCTGGAATTAGGAGTGAGCAGTGAAGTGGCCAAGTTTGCGGATGACACCAAATTATTTAGGGTGGTTAAAACAAAAAGAGATTGTGGAGGGCTCCAAAGGGATCTCTCCATACTGGGAGAATGGGCATCTAAATGGAAAATGCTCTTCAATGTAAGCAAGTGTAAGGTGATGCACGTTGGGGTAAAAAATCCGAACTTTAAGTATAGCCTGATGGGATCTGAGGTAGCGTTGACCGAGCAGAAAAGAGTAGGGATGGACGGAACACTTACTTTCCGTTCCGTTCTGTTTCCGCTGGGGAGGGGAGGCGCTCCGTCCCTCCCCCCCGGAATCCTCGACCGGGGGGGGAGGCGATCCGGTCCTCCCCCCCGGAATCCTGCCCAGCCAGCTCCGTTCTGCGGCCAATCTGCAGAGCCACCGGCCGGCTCCAGCCGCCCGCAGCCGGACATCCAGCCACTGGGCAGCCCTGAAGGGACACAAATGGCGGCTGTCATAGCCGCCGCCATTTGTGTCCCTGTATTTAGCCATGATAGGCTACATAAATGTTTACATAGCCTATCACGGCAGGGGGAAAAAAACCCAGCGTAGGCAAATGGCAGTAGCTGCCACCATTTGCGTACGCTGGGTTTTTTTCTCCCTGCTGTGATAGTCTACATAAGTATTTACGTAGCCTATCATGGCTATGAAGAGGAAGCGAATGGCGGCTGCAGGACAGCCGCCATTCGCAAAGCAGCGCGGACAGGAGCAGGTAAGTGCTCCGTTTCGTGCACCTTTTCTTGGGTTGTGGGGGCGGGGGCTTCGTTCTGCGACGGATTTCAGGGGGCCGAGTACACTGGCATTCGGCCTCACTGAGATCCATCACGGAATTCTCTGACATCCCTAGAAAAGAGATCTTGGTGTTGTGGTGGACAGCTCAATGAAGATGCCAACCCAGTGTGCAGCCACTGTAAAAAAGGCAAACTCCATGTTAGGCATAATTTGAAAAGGAACTGAGAATAAAACTGCCAATATCATACTGCCCCTCTACAAATCTATGGTGCGGCCACACTTGGAATACTGGGTTCAGTTCTGGTCACCAAACCTTAAAAAAAAAAAAAAGAAAATAAGAAGATATCGTAGAGCTGGAAAAAGTGCAGCAAAGAGCAACTAAAATGATCAAGGGGCTGGAGCATCTCCCCTATGAGAGAAGGTTACAACAGCTGGGATTGTTTAGCTTGGGAAAAAGGAGGGTAAGGGGAGATATGATAGAGGTCTACAAAATAATGCATGGTGTGGAGAATGTGGATAGGGAGACATTTTTCTCCCTCTCTCAAAATACTAGAATCCAATGGGGTCATCTTACGAAGCTGACTGGTGGGAGATTCAGGACAGAGAAAAGGAAGTACTTTTTCCACACAGCACATAGTTAAACTATAGAATTCTCTACCACAGGATGTAGTGATGCCCAGCAGTATGGATGGCTTTAAAAGGGGGTTGGACAAATTCCTCGTGGAAAAGGCTATTGATGGCTATGTGCTACGTCCAGTACCAGAGGCAGTGAGCCTCTGTACACCAGTTGCTGAGGGTGCTGTTGCACTCATGCCCTGCTTGTGGGTTCCCGGTCAACAGCTGGTTGGCCACTGTGTGAACAGAATGCTGGACTAGATGGACCCTGGGTCTGATACAGCATGGCTCTTATGTTCTTATGGATGGACTTATCTTAAGATTTCCTTGTTCATATGGCTAGCTGAAAAGCACTATACAACTGTTCTCACAATGGTATAACTCCTCCAACCAGGAATGTATTCAGAACTTTAAGACTTATGTTCGTTGTTATAAAGACTGTGAATATCCCAAGATAAAGGAATTGGGGGGGGGGGAGATGCTAGAGAGCTACTAGCCCTATTCAAGCATTCAAAAAAAGCATTAAAATCAGCACGTGATGCGAAGGAGCACTCCAACCCTGCCCTGTCCCTCTCTGCTGTCACATTTATCACTCTGTGCTTGTGGAAAGTGACAGTCTGAAGAGTAGAGCTTCCTGTATCTGGGGAGGGGAGACCCTCCCCACAAGCCAGAACACTGAAAAATCCATGTTGTGGCTCATGTAGAGAGCCCACTTGGATACATGAGGCTCTCCTCTTCAGACTGTCGTCCTCCACAACTTTGTCTTTCTGTATAAAAACTTGTGTTCATTTTCAAGCATATTTTTCCAAATGTATTCATCAATTGCACGCATCTTTGAAATGTGTGCATTCTTTTCCCATTAATTAAAGCGTGTTTGTGTGAATTTTTCAAACGTCCGTATTTTCACGCACATTCCTGAGTTCCAGGAATCACATTGCAAACTTGGAAATGTACAGATTAAGGCAGCTGAGGCTGGTTTCCCAACTACCCAACTACGCCCTTATTTGGACAGAGATTATTGTATTATTATTATTATTATTATATTTATATCCCGCCTTTTTCCCAATCCTGGAACTCAAGGCCACTTAACAACATTAAAAACTTTTACAGTTAAAACATATAAATAGAAATAAACAAAAGTTAAAAAATATAATTAAATCATCAATCATATTAAAATTGTATAAAATATCAATATTTTAAAAGACAGCAACACTATAAACAATAGTATCAGTCCATCAAATTCTCACAGTTCCAGACTATCTATCCCCAAAGGCCTGCCGAAATAAAAAGAGTTTTTGCCTACCTGAGGAAACATACCAAGGAGGGTGCCACTCTCGCCTCCATGGGAATGGAGTTCCAGAGCCTTGGGGCAGCTCTCCCGTGCGAGACAAGGCCCTCTCTCGCGTTCCTATCAGGCGAGCCTGTGGTGATGGCAGGACCGCAAGAAGGGCCTCCCTTGAAGATCTCAGGGCACGAGAAGGCTCATGGGGAAGAATGTGGTCTTTCAGATAACCTGGACCCAAGCCATACAGGGCTTTATAGGTCATGACCAGCACTTTGAATTGTGCCCAGAAACAGACTGGGAGCCAGTGAGGCTTTTTAGCAGGGGAGCTGTGTGCTCCCTGTAGCCAGCCCCAGTCAGCAGTCTGGCAGCAGCTCTTTGAGCCAGCTGAAGATTCCGAACACTCTTCAGAGGCAGCCCCATGCACAGCGCATCACAGTAATCCAAACAGGATGTAATTATGGCATGTGACACTGTGGCCGAGTCAGGAATCTCAGGGAACGGGTGCAGCTCGTGCACTAAGTTAAACTGTGCAAATGCACTAGAGATGGCAGAGAATTCCGCCACAGATCTCGGGGAGGCCGAATGCCAGCGCATTCGGCCCCCCGAAATCTGTGGCGGAACGGCCTGCCACCCCCCTGCCCCCCCGCGGATCCCCCCGGGATGAGACTTACCTGAGGCGGATATTCCGGGTGGCGGCGGCTCCAGCAGCGGTGCAGCGGCTGCGGCGGCCGGTCTTCCGACCGGCTGCCACCGCCACCATTTACCATGTAAAAAAAAAAAAAGACGTCATAGGCTACGTAAAGATTTACTTAGCCTATCACGGCTAGGTTAAAAAAAAAAAAAACTTGATAGGCTACATAAATCTTTACGTAGCCTATCACGTCTGACTTAAAAAAAAAACACGCACGTACGCAAATGGCAGCGGCTACGGCCGCCGCCATTTGCATTCTTTATTTTGGCCCATCTTAGTCTACGTAAATATTCGTAGACTAAGACAGCGAAAATAAGGGGAACGCAAATAGCGTCCGCTACGCTATTTGCGTTCCCCTTATTTTCGCCGTCTTAGTCTACGAATATTTACGTAGACTAAGATGGGCCAAAATAAGGAAAGCAAATGGCAGCGGCCGTCGCCGCCGCCATTTGCGTACGCGCGTGTTGTTGTTGTTTCTAAAGTCAGACGTGATGGGCTACGTAAAGATTTACGTAGCCTATCATGGCTGACTACAGGGATGCAAACGGAGGCGGCTACAGCCGCCGCCATTTGCGTCCCTGCTAGCCAGCGGCCGGATGTCTGGCTGCTGGCGGAGCTGGCCAGCGGCTCCACAGAATCCCTGCGGAGCACGGCCGGCCGGCCAGGATTCTGGGGGAAAGGCACAGAGTGCCTCCCCTCCCAGCGAGGATTCCGGGGGGAGGGACGGAGCGCCTCCCCCCCCAGCGGAACCCAGCGGAGCCAGGTAAGGCCAATTTCGTACATCCCTAAAATGCACACCTGGCCACCACTGAAACCTGGGCATCTAGGCTCAGGGCTGAATCTAGAAGTACACCCAAGGTGCAAACCTGTGTCTTCAGGGGGAGTGTAGCCCCATCCAGCACAAGCTGAATCCCTATTCCCTGATCTACCTTTCAACTGACCAGGAGTACCTCTGTCTTGTCTGGATTAAGCTTCAGTCTGCTTGCCCTCATCCAGTCCATTACTGTCAACAGGTAGCCTAGCTATAGTTATCTGTGCTCAGAAAGAAGGCTTTTTCTGCTGTGGCACCCCGGCTGTGGAATTAGCTCTTTAGAGAGGTTTGCCTGGCATCTACTTTGTACTCCTTCTGGTGCCAGGTGAAGACCTTTTTATTCTCCCAGTATTTTAGCTTTTTAGTTTCCTAATCTTTTAGCTCTGGTGTTTGAAATCTGTATTTTAAATCTCTGCGCTGCTGCTCGGTTTTATTCTGATTGTACTGTTATATTGTGCTTTTAAGCTTTCATATTTTATATTGTTTTATGCTGTGCATTGAGGCTTTAATTTTTGTGAACTGCCCAGAGAGCTTTGGCTATTGGGTGGTATGGAAATAAATAAATAAATAAATAAAATGACTGCAGATTGTGTTTGAGTCCGCATTCAATCCAGAAAGTGTGAACAGGGTAAATCCTGATCAGAAACAAACTGAAATGAATTTTTTATACATCCCTACTCCTTGGAGGGAGGGAAAGATAAAGATTCCATAAATAACACAGCAATCCTATTGCTAAATTGAAGTGCTCTGAAGTCCAACATTTCCAAACCCCTACTGGGCTCCTGCTGGCAAGGTGGAAAAGAGATAGGAGCAGAATTTGTTGCTTCTTTCCTCCCACTTTTTTAAAACCCTATTTCTCATCTACTGTGAGAAAAGGAAAGAAAACCAGATCCTGAGCTGGTCTCAATATTCCCCCATGTTGGGGAAATGGAATAGGGCTGGGAGCGCTTTGAATATTCACAGGGGATTAGGTCGCATTGAACTCAGTGGGACTTAGTCCCAAGTACATATGCATATACTATCTATACCAAGGGTAAACAATGTTTTGTGGCCTGTGGATATGGCTGGCAATTTAAGAAACTATCCTGGACACCACCACAAAATGGTTCCCATTGGATAGTCACAAAGGACAAGTAACTAGGGATGGCGGAGAATTTCTCCCCGAAACTTCGGGGGGCTGAGCGCCAACGTGTTCGGCCCCCCGAACAAGTTTCGGGGAGAAATCCTCCGCACCCCCCCCGCCCCCCGCACCCCCCCAGGACGGGACTTACCTTCCCTGAATGTCCCTCCTGGCGGCGGGTCCGGCTGGCGGTTCGTCCGGTGTTCGAGCGGGGCGGGAGCGGCAGCCGGTCTTTCGACCGGCTGCCGCCCCCGCCATTGCAATGAAAGAAAAAAACAAAAACACGTCCCCTGATAGGCTACGTGACGATTCACGTAGCCTATCACGGCAAGATTTGAAAAGTCAGCCGTGATAGGCTACGTGAATCGTCACGTAGCCTATCACGGGTGACTTAAAAAAAAAAAAGCGCGTACGCGAATGGCGGCCCCCACAGGGAGCCGCCATTCGCGTTCCTTATTTGGTCGCTGTAGTCTATGTCAATGTTTACGTAGACTACGGCGAAAATAAGGACAACGCAAATAGCGTTGCCCTTATTTTCGCCATAGTCTACGTAAACATTTACGTAGACTACAGCAACCAAATAAGGAACGCGAATGGCGGCTCCCTATGGGGGCCGCCATTCGCGTACGCGCTTTTTTTTTTTTTTAAAGTCACCCGTGATAGGCTACGAGACGATTCACGTAGCCTATCACGGCTGACTTTCCAGATCTAGCCGTGATAGGCTATGTGAATCGTCACGTAGCCTATCAGGGGACGTGTTTTTTTTTTTTTACTTTCGTGTTCGCGGCCGGGCGAGGCGGGAAGCCTCCTCCCCGGCCTGAATTTCGGCCGGGCGAGGCGGGAAGCCTCCCCCCCCGGCCTGAATTTCGGCCGGGCGAGGCAGGAAGCCTCCCCCCCCGGCCTGAACTTCGCAGGGGGAGCAGCGAAGTGCTCCCCCCCACCGCGAACAAGCTGCGAGAAAAGGTAAGTGACTTTCGTGCACCCCTACAAGTAACTTGCCCCGAAGACTGAGTACAAGGAAGTGGGGTTTGAGCCCAAACACCCTAAACAATAACTCCTTTGTACCCACAGTTTCAGTGCCAGCAGAAACCAATTTCATGGAAAACAAACTATTTTTCTTCTCCCACACCTCTGCCAGCCATCTCATTCCCATCTCTTTTTCTCTCTCACTCTGGATCATCACTCATTCTCTCTCTCTCTCGCTCTCTCTCTCTCTCACACACACACACAAATACTCCATCATGCATACATACATGCACACATATGTGCATAAAAACACATCCCTCCCTCCCTGCCACCCCAAGCACACACACAAAAACACACTAATTATTTTTCAGGATCTCTCCAAATGTCCCTCTAAATCCTTTCTCTTTTCCATTCTCTTTTCTCACATGCTTGTAGGCCCCATCCATTAAGGCATACAAGGATGTGACAGTCCCCAACCCCGCAGGTTGCTTCCAGCTGGTTCCCCCAGTCCCCGCTGCCATCCCTCCCTCTCTGCTGGCTTTGGGCTGGATTCCATGACTTCCCAGTTGGCTTACACTGCCCTTCCTAGTCCAATAACTCTCCCTAGTTCCCCTCCCACTGGCTGCTCTCTTTAATCCCCTCCCGCAATTTACAAGACAGAAGTGACAGGAGTCCCTTTTTCTCTTTCCTTTTCTGTTCCTTGGCAGCTGGTCATACTACAGAGAACAGCACTGTCCCGCAGCTGCCCACCACCTTTATCCCTGTTCATAGGAAATTAAGATGGCAGTGGCTTGAAGCCCTCTGTCTGTTTTGAAGTGATTCTGGCTGTGGATTAGAAAATCTGTTAATTTTAAAAAATGGAGAGGGGTTTATACAGATAAACACACACACACACACACACACACAGAGTGTTTGATCTCAGATGCTAGTAACTTTTTTTCTCATAAATATTTTAGTGGGGGGAAAGAAATCTAATAGGATGGGTAGGGAAACCTCACAATTTGTGCAACTATCTAGAATCTCACAAAAAACAAAAATAGCTGTGTTGACCATAAGTAAAATTCCAAAATTCATATTAGTGTAATATCTTTATTTAGAACCTAAAGTTTGTGAAGCTTGAAAACCAAGGAACAAGTCATGTCAAATTTAGACCCCATTTGGACCAAGATTTGCATGAGTCTTTTCCCTATGCACTTAGCCCTTTGCTCCTCCCTTCACAACATTTCATAATTATTACTGTTGACATTTTGTATGTATTTTAGTGTATATGGAGCAAGACACAGGTATTTTACCCACAAACACACACAAAAAATTTAAGAGATGTATACAGAAATACCACTCTCTGAGGGATGCTTCTAGACATAAACTAACATGTATTCTCTTGCAACTAGGTCTTTCCTCCACTTTTGTTAAAACCTACAAGATTTACTGTTCAAAATAAAAATAATCTTATATGTTTTACCTTCTTGATCTTTTGAGGGGAGAAAAGAAAAAAGAGGGTTTTTTTAAAGCTGCATTTGTTTATGTCAGTTTCATATCATACATTATTTACAGTTGTCTTACAACATAGCTATTTCTCTCCCAACTGTTGTAGTAAGAAAGGTGCTATGAAATAGTTATTAACATTCGATTCCTACCTTACTAGTTCAGTTCCTAAGATTTGTAACTTGTTCATAATGGTTGTAATTGGGTTGATAGCGTGCAAATTGAGAACAGCTCCATACACAAGATTCCTGCAGGAAACATTATTCCTTACAGCAAGCATGTAATTTGTAGACCAGCAACACGTAACCATACACATGCATCATTATACACTAGAATCATAGAAAGGTTGGAAGGGGCCTATAGGACCATCGAGTACAACCCCCTGCTCAATGCAGGAAGCCAAGTCAGAGCATCCTCGACAGATGGCTATCCAGCCTCATCTTGAATGCCTCCAGTGTGTGTGTGTGTGGGGGGGGGGACCACCTCCCTAGGTAATTGGTTCCATGGTCATATTGCTCTAACAGTCAGGAAGTTTCTCCTAATGTTCAGCTGGAATCTGGCTTCCTGTAACTTGAGCCCATTATTCCATATCCTGCATTCTAGGATGATTGAGAAGAGAGCCTGGCCTTCGTCTCTGTGACAACCTTCAAGTACTTGAAGAGCGCTATCATATCTCCCCTGAGTCTTCTCTTCTCAAGGCTAAACATGGCCAGTTCTTTCAGTCTCTCTTCACAGGGCTTTGTTTCCAGTCCCCTGATCATCTTTGTTGCCCTCCTCTGAAACCTCTCCAGTGTACATGTGTCTGGGAACCCTTGCCTGTGGTGCTAATGACGTGGTTTTTACAAGTGTGCAGGCCCTGGAACCTGGACATGGGGAGCACACGCATATGATCCCAGGAGGTTGCTGGGCCACTTTGCACATCTTGAAGCATCCACAGCTTTCCATATGCTCAGAGGCCTGGGTTTTGCCATATTTTAGGCTGAATCTTGGTAATCTTCAAAAACATGTTTACTCTTGTCTCCAATGTCTATTTCAGGAATGGGCAACTTGTGGCCCTACATTCTTGCCTACAACTCCCATCAGCCCTAACCAGCATAGCCAATGGTGATGGACGATTGGACTTGTAGGCCAAAACACAAGTTGCCCACCCCCCTCATTTACAGAAAAAGCTTTCTTCCCCCAGTAATGAGAAAATTATAAAGTAATGTAAACAGCATTCACTGCTTAGGTTAATTTGTGAAGTTCACTAACAAATGATATCTTATTGTGATCACATAGACATTTTGATATCTGAAGAACAAAAATCAATCAAAAAGTGTTCAAAGGTGCAATGTTTTGAAAATATTGCCATGTAGCATTTACCATAACAGCTGTACTGTTAAACTTTAGGCACAAACTGAACTGAAGAGGATCTGCTGCATAAATAAGATCCCCATGGCAACTAAATGTGCTACTAGATAACAGAGAAAAAAGGATTTATGTGTTTGCTGAGCTGTCTTGCCCTGGAGGAATTCTCCAGGCAAATGCAGGCCACCTGCCACATGTTACATTAAGCTCAGCCTTCTGGACTTATTTTCAGCAAAAAGGTCCAGCGACTTTTGTTTGAAAGTTTCATTGAGCCTTATTTCCCAGCAACTCCAAATGAGAGCAGATTCTTATTTTCCTGTACTTTTGCATAACTGTGATTGCACATAAATTATGCATATTATTACGAATACAAAACACTAAATGATTGTAACCCCTACCAAAAAAGGGAGTAAACACACTAAATTACTGAGCAGTTATGCAAATTCTCTCATTTTCTTTTCTTTTCCAAGAAGATTCT
Organism: Heloderma suspectum; assembly: GCF_057233095.1. NCBI lineage: Eukaryota > Metazoa > Chordata > Lepidosauria > Squamata > Helodermatidae > Heloderma > Heloderma suspectum. The sequence continues at coordinate 56,054,832 of NC_139458.1, forward strand.
CTTTTTAAAAGTAACCAAGAAAATGCTTATAACCCAGACACTGACTTGCTACATAAAACATATCCCAAAGCCAGCAACACAACTCCTATGCCAGAAAATGCTGTTTTCTCCCATAACAATTAATAGCATTTTCCACCTGAAAACTAGATTTCAGAGCTAAAGCAAGCTATTTATAAGCAAGTCAGAATATCTGAAAATCTAACTAATGAAAAATCTAACAGTAAAACATAATAAAGCAGGAAGGAACAGGAACAATGGACCATTTAAGAGCCTGATACACAACAACTCAGTTCACTTGTGCTATAGCTGCTTTATCAAAGTGCTTGTATTATTTCTTAACTACCAGAATGCTATTTCCTTGAAGGAACCCATTTGGACAGTATTCTTCCATAGAACTCTTGTGTCATACATAGGAAATACCTGTAACAAATCTATGGTTAAAAAAAAAAATCAGATCTCCACTTATTAAAATTATCAGGGGGCAATAAAAGATGACGGTGGGAAATGCTTTTTCTGCCTTCATTCCTAAGGAGGGAAGGATGTGCTATGCTTGGATGAGGAAGAGAATATCCATCACTCACATAATCAGTATTGGTTTTCTTATGTGCCTTGCACTATTATTTTCTTTTAAATCACATGTTTAGAACTGATATAGAGATCTCGGCATTAGAGAAACTTACTAATTCTTATTCATGGTATTCATTTTTCGTGGGGGAAACTTGAAAACTTATGATACACCATGAAAATAGGAAAAACAAGTAGAAAGAAATGAATGACCCGATTCCAAAAGCCTGAATTCTACATTCAGAGTGGTATGCTGCTGATTTCTCATGGCGAAAGCCGACACGAATCCAGGAACATCTGAACTACAGAACTGCATTGCGTGGATATAGATCATGTATGAAGGTTCCACCACACCATACTTTCCTGAGGGACAGCAGGGCTGATATGTAGGTTTGCTAACCAATCAGGAAAAAATTGGCCTATCAAGTTACCAGAATAATAAGTCTGCAGCACCATTTTCATTTAGTGTGCATTCTTAAACAGTGTAGCCTACAAATGCACACTACAGTGCTAGATTGTACCTTTCCACGTAGTGCTACAGGAAAGACTAAAGAAAAAATATGTGCAGTTTCTTCAACTGCCTCCCCCCTCCCCAGAGGGAGGTGTCACACCAATGTGTCGAAGTGGCACAGGCAGCTGTGGATACTGTTCTCAAATGCACATCTCTGTATGGCCGCCCCTCTAATCTGCTGCAGGCCCCATTTTGGTACTAAAATATTTGAAACAAAAAGGAGAAAACTCTAGGGACACTGGGATGGATTCAGCTTAAGTCCCATTGATTTCAATGGGTCTACTGCAAGTATGACTAAGTCTGGATATCACCTGTAGGATCTTCTCATATGATCTGCCTTATTCCCTTGATCCTATTATACAAACATCACCAGACTGATGCAGGAACTAGCCATGGGGAAGTAGAAACAATATTGCTCTGGTAATATATAAATTTTACTGTACTAATACATAAATAAATGTCAACCACCAACCAAGTTCAACATTAGATTATATATTTGTGCTGGTGCTGCAGGGATATTACTCCCATGTTCTAAAGACAATATGCCTCTGCATATTTTTAGGTTGGGGTACAAGTAGCATATCTTTTGCAAATATCCTACATTATGAGCTCCATTTATTTTTTTTTTACATTATTTTAATTATATTTAGGAATATGAAAAAATTCACTCATAGTCTCCACTATTAGTAAACAGGTGGTAATAATAAAATGCTTCAAAATTTAAATGTGCATACTGCCAAAATTAATATACTTTGCTATTATACTTTAAGTTGTTATATATTGAGTACAGCACTAGAATAATAACTAGGGGCTTACAGACTTCCATACTATGACTGGCATTCAGGTAGCTGATCAATGATGACCATCTGGTTTAAAATTTGTCCGTGCTATGTCATTTTTTCTTCATGCTTTCAGATAATAGGTCAGTTTCATCATTCTGGCAATGTCCCAAATCTCTTTTTGTTTGTTATTCTATGTTTTTTATTGATTTTAAAATGTATAACTGTAACAATATCAAAACAGACAATAAAAACAACACGAAACACTGTTCCTGCTCATCATTTCTTGTAGTCAACTGCTTCTGAAACTCTGGAAGACGGTGACTGTCAGAAAAGATTGTTCTGCTGTTAGTTCATTCCACAAGGTCTTTCAAAAACAATCTCTGAATTCTGTAAGGGTTGAAAATCAGAGGCCAAATGAAAAGCAGAAAACCCAAGTTGTTGTTATACTATGAAGTTGTTATACTTAGTCACTCCCCTTTGAAGTCTCATGTGTTGAGTCATTCCCTCTGTAAGTTCCATCTTCCATAATTTTATCATGAAGCCCTGCTTGGAAGCTTGATCCTATGCATCAAGCTTCCAATGTTGTGTGACCTTCAAGTATGCTACCACAGGTTGAAAGTTAATTACGAAGTAGTCCAGACTTTCCCATCCTGGTGCCCTCCAGATATTTTGGACTTCAACTCCCATCAGCCCTAGCCAACATGGCCATGGTCAGGAATGGTGGGAGCTGTAGTCTAAAACATCTGGAGGGCACCAGGTTAGCAAGGTTGAAGTAGTCTAACACTGGATTCAGTGGTATGAGACATGACACTATGTTTGAGATCTTCAGACCAAAAGTTTTCTGTTGTTGTTGTTGTTCAGTCGTTCAGTCGTGTCCGACTCTTCGTGACCCCATGGACCACAGCACGCCAGGCCTTCCTGTCCTGCACTCTCTCCCGGAGCGTGCTCAAGTTCATATTCATTGCATCCGTGATGCTATCTAGCCATCTCATCCTCTGCCGTCCCCTTCTCCTTTTGCCTTCAGTCTTTCCCAGCATCAGGGTCTTTTCCAGGGAGTTTTCTCTTCGCATTAGGTGGCCAAAATATTGGAGCTTCAGCTTCATTATCTGTCCTTCCAATGAGCACTCAGGGTTGATTTCCTTTAGGATGGACTGATTTGACCTCCTTGCAGTCCAGGGGACTCGTAAGAGTCTTCTCCAGCACCACAGTTCGAAAGCATCAATTCTTCGGCGCTCAGCCTTCCTTATAGTCCAGCTCTCACAGCCATACATTACTACTGGGAAAACCATAGCTTTGATTAGACGGACCTTTGTCGGCAAGGTGATGTCTCTGCTTCTTACTATGCTGTCTAGGTTGGCCATAGCTTTCCTCCCAAGGAGCAAGCGTCTTTTAATTTCATGGCTACAGTCACCGTCTGCGGTGATCTTGGAGCCCAAGAAAGTAAAATCTGTCACTGCTTCCATTTCTTCCCCTTCTATATGCCAGGAAGTGATGGGGCCAGATGCCATGATCTTAGTTTTTTTAATGTTGAGTTTCAAACCAGCTTTTGCACTCTCCTCTTTCACCCTCAACAAGAGGCTCTTGAGATCCTCTTCGCTTTCTGCCATTAGGGTGGTATCGTCTGCATATCGGAGGTTGTTGATAATTCTCCCGGCAATCTTAATTCCGACCTCTGATTCATCCAACCCGGCATTTCTCATGATGTACTCTGCATATAAGTTAAATAAGCAGGGTGACAATATGCAGCCTTGTCGTACTCCTTTCCCAATTTTGAACCACTCGGTTGTTCCATGTCTGGTTCTTACTGTTGCTTCTTGACCCTCGTACAGGTTTCTCAGGAGACAGGTAAGGTGGTCTGGTACTCCCATCACTTTAAGAATTTGCCACAGTTCTACCTGGGAGCATTTCTACATGTGGAACAGTGCATACTCTCCATCATGTAGGTAATACTGTCTGACTGTTGTGATATAGCTTTAAAGGAGTATAGTGCTACCTATGCACCAGTTTCAACATAGATTTCTTAACCTTGGCAGATGCAGTCCTAAAAGGCTACCTCGACCACATTGATTCCCAACTCGTTTCATAAATGTGGGTGCACAGATCAATTTCCCAAGCTGCCCTCATCCCCCATGTCTCTGCCATGAGCATATTATGTACAGTTGATATTGCTCTTTTCAGCTTATCCATATGCTGTGTACACAAGTGTTCAAATATTGCCAATGAGCAAGATGTCTCTCTTGACTTGATTTGAAGGCAAATGTTGTTGCTTTCAGTCTTTGAAGCCACTCTGCCTTCCTCACACCAGGAATATTAGTATGTACCATTCTGATATAGGCTGTGCCTTTTCCACTGTGGAAGAAAACCAATTTTCACTATAATATTTGGTTAGTAAGTAGGAAAGTCTTTCTTTATTCAGTAATGCTAGGAGGAGAACAGACAGAGATTTCCCATCAGTTCTGAAGTCCTCTCTGAACTAATCTCAAACAGACATATTTAAGAACATAAGAAAAGCTATGCTGGATCAGACCCAGGGTCCATCTAGTCCAGCATTCTGTTCACACAGTGGCCAACCACCTGTTGACCAGGAACCCACAAGCAGGACAAGCAACAGCACCCTCCCACCCATGTTCCCCAACAACTGGTATACACAGGCTCACTGCCTCTGGTACTGGAGGTAGCACATAGCCATCAAGACTAGTAACCATTTATGTACTATCGTACTATTGATAGTACAAACTGTAGTTACAATTCTATTTGTTTACCAAAGGGCCTTACAAAACAACACAGAGTTACATTAAGAAAGGCAATGCTAGGTAAGCCTCAAACGTTTGCTGAAGTTACGTATCAACGCTTGATACCAGATGTGCACAGTCAACCATTGTTTTGTCTTTTCTTCCTGGAATGCACTGAAACAATCCATTCAGTGTTTCTTTGACTTACATTTCCTTGACACCTAACTGAACTCTTTCTTTTGTGACATGTGCAATTTTATTATCCAGTCTAGGCCTAGAGACTACTTTTTTTCTTCTTCTACACCACTAAGGGCGCAATCCTATGCATGTTTAGACCAAAAAAAGTCCTGCAATACCCAGCATTCCCCATGCAGCACTACTACCTGAGTAATGCAGGGAGTTGTAGGGCTTTTTTCAGTCTAAATGTGCATAGGATTGTACCTTAGATCTCTTAATCTGTATAGTCCCTTAGATTCCAAATTGTTGTACCATTTATATCTGTCTACCTGACTGAACTGAGGTTGGTTCAGGAATGGCAACAGTGATGCAGGCAAGGCGAGGTATTTCTTCTACTGCTTCCAAACTTGTACAGTGGTTGCTGAGAAAGGACTTTTGAATGGTAGAAAAGGTAAGTCACTGAAGGACTGCATGGTTGGGATAGTCTCCATTTGCTCCCATGGGGTATCTGGTGTATCATGTACATTTGGACTGTGTCATAATACAGATTTGGAAATCCTAGCCCTCCTTTTTTGCTGTCCCTGGATACTGCAGATTCATGGACCATGGTTCTTTTGCCTGCGTTTGCAAAGTTCCTTAGTAGTTTTCGCCATTTTTTGAATCAATAATCCAGGTTCTGAATCAGATGGGTTTGAAATACAAATTTCAGGACAGCAGACATTTTGATGGCAGCAATACTGTCCAACCAAAAGAGATTTAGCCTTTTCCAGGAGCTAAGTTTGTGCCTCACTTCCCACACAAGCTTAGTGAAATTCTGCTAAGTTACTTTAAGTCCTTGGGATAATCACTCCCAGGTACTTAAAACTACTTGATTGGAGATGTAAGCCTGAGAGCCGTTTCGTTCTAATTTATTCTTTTAGGGCTGTGTTGAGACATACCAGCTTCAATTTAGAGTAATTTCTAGCCCTGCAACTCAATGGAATTCTGATAATATTTCTTTTCACTCAGCAATGGCTTCTTTTGGATCACTTAGTGCCAGCGAACTATTGTTTCCTCATCAGCCTCCCTTCAGCAGATTGCTCATGGTCAATCTATGCTGCATTTCTTGTAGAAGAACACAAGATTGGGTTTGTGATGATTAAACAAGGATTCAATTCTAGCTCTCTCTTTTTTAATCAGGCAGCCCAACACTTTAATATTTAGAGACAAGACCTTTAGAGATTTCCCAAGATTAATAGGCACTGCCATTTTAGTGTGGGAGATCTTGTCTCATAGCAGGTATACCATTGCGGTGTGCAGCCCTATCAAAAACAGAGAGCCCTCTGAGGGAACAAACATAAACTAACCCTGACTGGCACTAAGAACTTGTGAAACCTGATCCATTCCATACCAAGAAAGAATTGTGACATGAAAGGTCAGTATAAGAAGGCTTACTCAGACCTCTTGCCCTAGGGGAATTTCAGGGTGATGAAATTGGATTGGTATAGTCTTAACAACACTAACAAACCTTGTTGTTGTTGTTCAGTCGTTAAGTCGTGTCTGACTCTTCGTGACCCCACGGATAGCAAGCCAGGCCCAAATCTTCCCCCAAAGTGTAGGTAGCTAGATGGAGACTATTAAACCTTACAAATTATGCAAGGTTGCAAAGCCTGATGGACATTGTTGATCTCATTCATACCCCTAGGCACCATGAAGGGTAAACAAATAATATCTGCATTGCGTTTAGAATGATCTTTAGTCTTCTTCACTCAAACACAGTTCCTATTGGTGATCTTCCTCTCTGTCCTGGCACTTGATTTAATTTCTTTTCCTGTTTTCTCTGTTTCAGGTTCCAACTAAATTGCTCTGATTCCGTCCTAGTTATAGATTCATCCTCTGAGGTCAGCGACATGCTCTCTATATTCAGCACCATGAGGAGATATGCCACTTGCTTATTTGATGACACCATAAGTATTTTCCTTTATGTTGCACCTTCAGTTTAAAGGGAAATCCCCATCACCATGAAAAGCCAGCTTCCCTCAACTTCTCAGTGACTAATGACTATTTTGAATACCGACGACTTTGCAGCATCCTTTGACTTAGATCTTCGAACATCTGAATTATAGTGTCATTATAGTGGAGATCATAACTTGTGGGGTGCCTGGAAAATGTTGTCTGCCTTTCTATATTTTTCAGATCTGATTATTATTTCTTGAGGTTGCCTGTCATTTTGAAGTCACAAGCTGATTGATCTGTGCACCCTTTCAATATCCTCAGCTGACAACTCTAAGTCCAGGTTAAACTTCCTGAACCAGTTGATTAAGAGTTTCTCCATATCCCTTCATTCTGATAATGCTGGGACATCACCCTTATCCTACTGTAAATCAGGGGATTCTGCCCTCCTGATCCTCAAGCCAGATTTGCACTTTCCTGGTAGCTTTAGCTAGTCATTTCAACTTTGGCTTATATTCCAGTCCCAGGTTCATTGCTGAATTATTTTGTTTATTTATTTGATTTATATCCTGCCTTTCCACCAAAATATGGCCCTCAAGGCAGTTAACAATAATAAAACCAGGATTAAAACAAAAAATTAAAATAATCATAAAAGCAAATAAATTAAAAGCAGAATTTAAAACACAACAATAAAATAATAAACGGCACCCAAGCAATAGAACCCCCTTCAGCAACAGACTAGCTGATATGCCAAAGGCCTGCCTAAATAAAAATATATTCGTCTACTGGTGGAAGGACATCAGAGATGTCCTCTCAAACATCAGAGATTTTTGCCAAAACTTTATTTAGTTTAGCTTCTAGGGTGATGGAGCTGCTGAAAGGGCTACAGTCCAGCCTGTAGCCAGGTCTTTACACGACTGCTTGACCTGCAAAACCAGGTCAGAGTCCATTGACATGATGTTTGTCAGTTCCACGCATCTAGTTGTCTTTATGCTACCTTTCACCATGTTAGTTTCTTCCTCCCCTTCTGATTGCTTGGAACTGTCATACTGCATGGTGGTAAAGGAACAAAGTCCCAGGAATTTTCGCTACATCAATGTATTCTCTGTTGCATCCCCTACCCCTTGCTAAATCTTCAGGTTTTGCTAATTAAATTGTCATTAAATTAGCTACCTTCAATAAAAGGGGGTTGTGAGTTAAAGAGTTATAAGGCTAAAGCAACACTGGAAAGCTATTGTGCACAACATCCCAAATCTTAAGAAACCATTCTTCTGTGTCTGGGCACGAATTACTCTTCCAGTGATGGGTTATTATGACTTCTTCAATTTGGTATCTTAGCACTGCATATGATGTTCCTTTAACATAGAATTTTTTAGGTATTCTAGTAAAATAAACAAAGGGCTGCAAGAAAAGTTTATTCTAGTTATTTTATCTATAAAGGGTGGGAGTCTTTCTGAAATTGGATGATCAAGAGACAAGCCATTATGAAAGTCTCCATTTTAAATCCCTTCAACAAAACAAATTCAGGATTTGTATATTTGGCAGATCTTTCATGGTGTAAGACATCTTCAGTACCACCTTTAATCATCTAACTTTTCATTAAACTTGGTTAACTGGCCTTGTAATAAAATTATTACATATCTGGAATTGCAATGTGACCTTTAGTAATAGGATTCTGTTCTGCGTGGACAAAACTATTTTGTGGTTTTTCCTTTGCAGAATGAGTTGTCTGTTTTATTCTAGCTTTCTTTAAAAGTTTTCAAAGGTACATGTAAACGGAAAATACATAAAAGCAGGAATTTTGGCTCATGTGGGAAGTTTCATACTTTCTTGGGTTTCATATATTTCTTCTAACTTCCTTGTGTGGCAAATACTTGAGAAACTTTTTAATTTTTATATGTCCTTTATATATTTAACATTAAATGATTCTGGAATTTCTAATTTATGTTAATCAGATAAATCCATTATTATTGTCAGTAATTGTTTTTTTTTCCTGCATAAATTTTGTAACTGAATATTTGGCTGAAGTTCTTTGCTTGAGTATTTCTCTAATTGAATTGATGACATCCAGTGCAGAAGACGTGAGTGTTATCTTGACTTCTTTTCTACTAGTTCAATAAATTCAATACTCTTGAATTTATTATTTTTTCTTTTTTAGAATGAGAGTTAGGTTCAGTCAGAAGTTTTATAGCAAATGTTTTTGTCTCAAAAGGGGATTGGGGAGGGTGTCTGTTGCTTACTTTTTTATTACACACATACAATGCCAGATCGATGGCAGAAAGCATTGCTGTCACTCTGATTTGGCTTCAGTTGTTATCAAATAACCCAACCTTATTGGCTACATGGTATTATCTCCGAAAGTCCCCTTACATGACAGTTAACCTTAGGGGAAAAAACATTACCATTGTCCAGTGTCGTTTTTTTCCTAAGTTTAATTACCGTGCAGGGGAAGAGTTCCAAGAGGGTCACAGTTGGGAAGAGAAGGGTTAACCCTCCCTACCTGTGTGCTGTTCCCTTGTCCCCACCCAAATCCCCACCCTGAATTGAAATCAAGTTTAGAAGAAAACCTTCCATCGGTGCCAATGGCAGATCTTTCCTAAGTTTAATTGCATGGGGTGGGGCAATATTTCTCCAGGAGAGAGAGAGAGAGAGGGGTGGGGTGGGGTGGGGTGGGGTGAGAAGTGGGGAAAGGGACAGAGATGTGTGAGGAAGAAAAAGAGAAATAAAATGCATCTGTTGCCCAAGTTAAAGATTAAACCATCTGTGTAGGAGATCCTACCTAGGTACCCCAGGAATGTGTGTTTGTGAGTGAGTGAGTGAGTGAGTGAGTGAGTGAGGTATGGCTCCTCTTGATCTCTGTGGGTCTCCCTGTCCAGTATTATGGTGCATAGAGAGCTGGTGCTTAGTATGGTACCTCCTAGTCTGCTCTGTTTGTGCCTTCCTCCATGGGAGTGTATGTCTTAGGGTTTGGAAAAGGAAACATTCCTCCTGTGCAAGCACCGGGTCATTACTGGCCCGTAGAGGGACACCGCTTATGCTGGCGTTTTCATGGCAGACTATAGCGGGATGGTTTGCCATTGCCTTCCCCAGACTAGCTTTTCCCCAGCAAGCTGGGTCCTCATTTTACTGACCTTGGAAGGATGGAAGGCTGAGTTGACCTGAGCCAGCTACCCGAGACCTGGCTTCCGCTGGGATCGAACTCAGGTCGTGGGTAGAGTTTCGGTTGCAATACTCCCACCTACCACTCTGCGCCACATGAGGCTCTTTAGGTTTTTTGGGGAAAAAAAAGTTAAAAGTCCCTACTACACAGAGAGACAACCCCCAAAACTCTGAAAAACCACTGTAATGCTGGTTCTTCCCTCTTTTACTCTACCTCCTCTACCCTATTCTCTATTCCTCACTCTTCCTACCATCCACCCAGCACTTTAAATCCCTCTTCAAACAGCACTTTAAATCCCTCCTCAAACAGTATGTGCACAACTTTATTTGATTTATGGAATCTGAGCAAAGGACATAATCAATCTAATTTCGATATTGACCATCTGATGATGTCCATGTGTAGAGTCGCCTCTTGTGCTGTTGGAAAACAGTGTTTGCTATGATAAGCGTGTTCTCTTGGCTAAACTCTACTAGCCTTTGTCCTGCTTCATTTTGTACACCAAGGCCATGCTTGCCTGTTATCCCGGTGATTTCTTGACCTCCTGCTTTAGCATTCCAATCCCCTATGATGAAAAGGACATCTTTTTTTGGTGTTAGTTCTAGAAGGTGTTGTAGGTCTTCATAGAACCGATCAACCTCAGCTTCTTCGGCATCAGTGGTTGGGGCATAGACTTGAATTACTGTGACCAAGACCTATAGGAGTCAGTAAAGGTTGGCTGAAAACAGCAGTTGCCACCAGTTGCCATTTGTTAACAAAGATGATGGAACTGAAATGTATCACTAAATACTTCTTTTTACTCTACTTTATTTGCCTGTATGCTACATGTTATGTACATTCTTTGAATATTTTTAAAACGTAATCCTTAACAGTAATGCTAATATAATCTATTACTTCTTCATCCATGTTTAAAAATCTATTTATAAGGTACTGTCTAGAGGAAAAAGTAAATAAATCATTCAGTTATAGCTATACAAGAAAACACACCTGTCTTATAAACAAAACACAATGCCTAGCGTTTTATTACATAATTATGTATATACATGCCAAAGAAATAATATGTATCTCAGAATTAACTGGAGTATGTATTACATTTCCAAAGAATAAGTTGCAGCATTATTTTATTACTAAGAGTTGTTTGTGACTTGTCATGCTTCAGATCAGAATTCAAAGTAACAAGTATAGAAGACCAGCATAAGTTTTACTTTGACTGGATTTTTGTTAGATGCGATCATATAAAATACTCCGCCAATAGATATGACAAATGCACTTTATATTTCAATGTGTCAAACTACTTCAATGCCATGAAACTATGTTGAAGCTGGCAGGCAAGCAGACTATATTAAATTTTTTCTCTGGAATCGACTTCAATTCTGTACTGAATTATTGGAATTTTAGTGACCTTAAAAAAAGGCTGTCAGAAATAATATTCAACACAGAGTTTTCAAATCTAATGCTCTATTACACATACTTCACATAAAATAATATAGTTTCAATATAGCCAAACCAGTAAAGAACAACAATCTATTTGTATTTGAATTTTTGCTTATATCTTTATATTGCGTTGTTTCAGCAATTTTAAGCATACTTTGTATTTGAAAGCAAATTCAGAGTATGTACTTGAATGTTTACTTATATCTTTATATTGCTTTGCTACAGCATTTTTAAGCATGCTTTCTGTTTCAAAACAAATTCTAAGTAATACTGAGCTGAATATTCTCCAGTGAATTTGGGAGGTCTGAAATACTTCCAGAAAGGCTCCCCAAAGCCTATCTTTTCCACACATATTCACTGATTAGTTGCTGCTTTGGTATCGTTTTTTTCTTTAAAATCAACCATAATCCTAGTAACAGAGACATCTTTACATAGCCAATCAGATTTGAAATGTATGTGATGATGTCACAAAGAAAGCTAATGCCAAGTGAAAGTAATGCCAAGTCAGGAAAAATTGCCCTCACTATGAATTAGCTATGCTTGCTCTCAGTAACATCATTCCATTGTCATGTAGCCAGTCAGATGTGGACATGTCACTATTGTGAGGAAAGGGGGCTATTCCTGAATGCCATGGCCAGTGAGGTTAAGGGCTGTCTGAATATGTACTGGTTGGATTCTCTCTGAAACCACACCCACGGTGAAAAAGATGCCAATAAACGTCTAAATTTGTCAAAGGGGGGCACTTCTATGGGGGAACATGTTTTTAACCAGAAGGACCAAGTTTCAGCTCAGCCTAATTTTGAGATATGCTTCCTGATTCTGTGGTGGATTGGATGTTTATTTAACCACAACAGAATACAAACAGGGCAACGTATTTCAAAACTCAAAAAGTTGTCAGACACACAACCAGTATATCACATCATCTATTTATTTAAGTAAGATTAGAAAAGCAGTTGAATTTAGAAACAATTGACTACTTCTATCTGTACTCCCTAATTCACAGTATAGTAAAGACTATGCCTTTGCTCAGTCATACTCTTTTGCCTTAAAATATTTTTCTTTTGTGATTTCTAAATCCTGTAAACTGGTTTTAAAAGTAGTTCTTAATAATATAAAGCTTGAAAGATTCACTTCAATTGTCCACTAATAATTGTTCTCTTCCTCTACACCATCTCTTTCATCATCTAAAATTCTGGAAGGAACAAAACAGTACAACTGTATGTAGCAAGAGGTTGTTCTCGCAGATGTGATGGAAGAACAGAAATCATAAAAACTTGGTCTGTTTCAGTTAAATAAGGGAATTCAATTGTACATCACATAGCTCAGGAGGGGGCATGATTAAATTCACAGCGGCTTCGTTCAAAACACAGAGAGCCCATCAGAAGCTTTACTCTATGATGTACCCAGAGGCAACTCGGGAGCTGTCAACATAGCCTGTGAAGCTTGCAAGGGAAGCAATTATGTCCCATGACCCACTACTGGAAAACAGAGTGAGGAAGACAACAAATCAGAGAATGGTTTTGAGGGTGTTTTTTTCAGAGGAGGTAATGATCGTATTTTATTTTGGTAAAATATTCTTCTTATACCAGTTTTTCTTAGAGCTTTTAACAACAGATACATGCTCTGAATAACTACTCTCACGCTGGTCAGAAAAAGTCACACCAAATGCTTCTAAATATATATCTAGTCCTTCCTACCAGAATGAAAGAATCTATGTAACAAAACTGAGAGTGAAGTGAGCATTCTGTAAACAGTTCATTAATTATTTCACCAGCTGAATTGCTGGGCATCTACCTCTCCAGCACACTTTAAAAATGATTGAATACTAGTGCACTGGATCTTTCTGAATATGAATTTTATCTCTGCAAAAATATGCAAGACTACATACATCCTAAGAAGGTGATACACAATTTATGTGTTGGATCTTTACAGGAACTAATTCTACCCTCATTTGACTTAACAGTTAATATCTATAACCCAGTTCACATGTGTCCGTATGTGTCCAGCCATTTTCACCACTAGATCACAAATGATAGCGGTCTTCAAATATCTGAAGGGCTGCTGTGGAGAAGATGGAGTAGACTTTGTTCCTCCAGAAGGCAGGATTAGAGCCAATGCGCGGAAATTGCCAGGAAGCAAATTCTGGCTAAACATTAGGAGAAACGTCCTAACATTAAGAGCTATTCAAGAGGGAACAGACTGCCTCGGGAGACACACTCTCCTTCACTGGAAGTGTTTAAACACAGACCGAACAGCCATATGTCAGGGATGCTGTAGTGGCATCTTGCATTGCATATTCTGTACTGAACAGGGGATGGACTAGATGACTTCCAACACCCCTTCCAATTCTACAGTTCTAAAACTGCAGCATCAGCAGAGATTGGTATAGCAAAAGCTTTGGGAAATGTGTGAACTCCTTCACACATCACTATGTATTTCAAAGTAGCTACCCATAAACTATGGCTTGCATAAGTGAAATGGTCTCTAGGGTTGCTAAAAATCACAGAATTGGAAGGGACATTGGAGGTCATAGTGCAACCCCCTTCTCGGTACAGGATACATAACAAGTCCACACAGCTTTTTCCAGACATTAACCTGAACACATGAAGGATGGACTGGGCCTGTACCCGCTGGTGCCACCATGGATCTCCGTGCATTCAACCAAACGGCTGAAAGGGGCATTATGTATGTACAGATTTACATGCTGGGTACACTGGGCAATCAGGGTTTCTAATTATGTCAAGCTTATGTGTGTCCAGGGATAGGGCCAATGTATAACATGGAAATCCAAGCCATTTGGAGCTATCCCACTGCCCGCTGTATGCATGCAGTCTACAAATGAGGAAAAAGTCTGCAAAGGGAGGCAACTGAATACTACTTCCGCAAAATAATGCTCTAAACTGGCCATAATATTTTGGATCCTCTTACCATGTATACCAGCCTGATCACATGGAGATTCTTGAGGCTACCAACAGCCAGGAAAAGTAGTGCTGATGAGGAAACTCCATACTACATGGCTCATATGCCAAGTTTACAAACTTTACAGACCCCACCTGAAGTACTGTTGTGAAAAGTGGCTTTCAGTAGCTCCTACATTAAACCTATAATGTTTCTATTAGCCCTCAGTCATTCATGAGGGCAAAATACTTTGGATCCTTGCTATACAAAGTGTTCTTAGGGCACACAGAATGCTTGTGATTACCTTAGCCTTGTGAATTTATTTCATATTTAATCCATCTAGTACCCCACAAGCATTGAGACATGGTTAAAAAATGGTATGTGCTAGAGCACTCCATTTGGTTCATACCTATGCCAGTTAAATTCATTTAACTATTTTGGCCTTTCCCAAAAGCTATTGGAATTGTAGTTTTTGCTGATAAACATGTCCAGCCCAGACTCATGACTAGTTAATTAAAACCTATTTCAGTTTGTAGTTTGTATATTTAGCATCTCTTTATGGATAAATGTTTGCTTGAACATGCTCAACCATAGCTTCTTGGCCAGCTCCCATTTTGGGGAGGACCTCTTACCCTTTACACACAGTCTGGGTCAGCTGCTGTTCTGTTCCTCCTTCATGCCACTGGTAACCAACCCACTGCAGGTGATGAACTCAGAGGGAGACAATGGGCAAGCAGACAGTAACAGTGAGAAGGAGGAACAGTAGCCCCAAGCCAGACCTTGTGTGTCTCCCAGCAATGGCGGATGGCAACAGACTTCAGGAAGAATAACTTCAATGCTGGGCTGGTTATGGCCTACAGAGGCTGATGATGATCTAGCCCTCCTCCCTGGCTAGACACTATACCATGGGAAGGGAACTTCCAGCCCATGGGCCTAATCTAGTCCATGGAGGTTTCCCATCTCCTTGGATTTCTCCAGGCTTAGCCTCCAAGCCCTGCCCACTAGAGGTATCCCCATCACCACTGAGGAATTCCCTTTGTTATCTCTGATCTGAGATCAGGGACTGAATAATGAATATTCTCTTAACTATACTCTGATCATATTACCAAGAAAATAATGATGTATATTTCAGATACTCCTCATATAGTTCCTATTACTTTCATTTAAAACCACATAGTGTACAACATTCTCTCATTTTTCTTCCCAGGAGATGGCATGTTAAGGTGGCTGTGTGCTGTTTCTCCTAGAACTAAAAATGCTTGCGGAAATCCAGTGAGCTGTGATAGCTCACTTGGAAGCATGGTACAGTTGAGTATTAATGCAAGAAAGGTTTTTTGTAAATTCAATTACCGAGTATATGTGGCTTAAACATATACTATGGCTAGGATAGGAAAGGAACTTCAGAGAATATAGAAAATGACTTAAATCACTGAAGAGTTTGATGAAATAAATATTTATGTTTCTTAGCAAAAACATGGACTTTCAAAAAGTGTCTGGTAGTCAAACAACATGTTTCTTTTAATTTTTTCTCTAACTACAAAACAAAAGTAAATTGAAGTTAGAAAATATTTGCTAAATACAGATTGAGAGTCTGCAAACAACCACTAGAGCCAATGTCATGGTCCTAAAACAACAATGTGAATAAATGGAAGAGAATAAGTTTCTAAGAAGGATTTAAGAAGTCAGATGAGAGAATAATCCAAACTAATATTTTAAAACAGGAATATTGTTTTTTAGATGGGAAAGCTTTCTGCAAGTGCGTTATTTTTTTTCTGAAAACAGGTTTTTTTTAAAGATATTATGCTTTTCATTGAAACACAATGGAATAAACATATAAATGAACATATAGAAATTAGGTGTCCAACTACTACTGCAATTCTTTCTAGGGACAGAATAATATCTTTATGTGTCTGCATCTTGAAGAGGTTGCCTTGAAGTACTAAAGATACGAGATGGGGGAAAGTAGTTGGTGGATATGACTTTTCTGTATAAATTCCTTATTTCCTAATAGCCAAATATGTAATCAAGAGTGCTTTATATTGTGTTTCCTTTCTCACTACAGAACCTACATGGCAGAATGTAGCACCATAGGGGAAGGTTGTTAGCAGTATTTAATTCACGTTTTATTGTCAGTGATGCTAAAACCTCAGGAGGCAAAGAGCAAGGATTCTGCAAGAACAGAGGATCACGTTTCAAGAATGCTATGAATTCAAGTCTTCTCTGTTCTCATAGATTCTGTTAAAAATGTGATGCCTTAAGTGAGATCTGGTTTGAGGTCCATTTTCTTTACTCCCAAGAGCTCAAAATAAACAACAACACAGATGTGCTCTGTGCTGCTAACTATAAAGGTAATAAGCATTCATTAAGTACAACCCTTTTCCCTTTCCCATGGTCACCCATTCCACATTACCTGACTGATCCTGAGATCAGATTTGGGCAGCCTTTAGGGAAGGGAGGCACAATGCCCCATGTGGAGAACTCCAGGTGATCTTATTTGCCCAGCTCCAGTTTCTCTTTCCAGCCACTTCTTTCTTCCTATTCCTATTTATCTCTAAGTCCACGACCTTCATGCCTCCAGTCTTATCCTCCTCCCTCTGGTCTTCATAATACATCTTTATTGCCTCACCAGCCACACACAACCATCACCTCTTACACCTCACTCGCTTCAATTTGTCTGCTCGGCTTTCCAAAAGGGTGAAGCATGTTCTCAGCTCCTCTGGCATCTTCCCTCACAGGAAAGCTGTGTGCGTGACTGAGCACCAGAGTCCAGCATATGGCTCAGCAATCACAAAAGTACCAGTGACAGCATCTAGTTCACCTCCCCACACAAGCAGCCTTGGCCAATACCCTCATTGCTGCTGGGGGAGGGGGGAGGTGTTTTAATCTATTGGGTTTTCTAAATGATTACGAAAAACTAATTCTGACTGTAAGTCTCCTTGGGCATTGCTGTATGTAATGGAAAGGTGGGAGGAGGAGGAGGAGGAGGAGGAGGAGGAGGAGGAGGAGGAGGAGGAGGAGGAGAAGAAGAAGAAGAAGAAGAAGAAGAAGAAGAAGAAGAAGAAGAAGAGGTGTCACATAGTGAAACAACCTAGCCCTTTAATAGAAAAGACTTGAAAGATTTCCAAATGTTTAAAAACTGTGTGGGGCAGCCAATATGAGTTACTGAACTACAATTGTATCAGATTAGATCTTTAAAGTGCTCACTCCCATCTGTTCATTTCAAGAGAAAATTCCAATCATTTTTTTTTTCTCTAAGAGACACAGGATTTTCAGTATGTTGCATCTAAATCAGACATAGTATCAATAGCGGTACCGTACAACCTGTCTAATAACGCAAGTCTAAAGAAAATTAGCTACTGCCAAACTTGGTAATATATCTGGGCATTGCATAGTATCACCCAAGTCATTATAAAAAAAAAAAGGGTGTGTAGAGGTGTTTGTTTCCCTCCGTTACTTAAGACTTCCATATAATTTAATTTTGGAAAATCAAAAAGATCCTCTTCCTAACCTTTCATTCAAATTAAATGGTGAAGTACATCATCCTCTACAGTTAGGTTACAATTCACTAAGTAGAATGAAATGGCATATTTTTGTAGACATTAAGACTATCTGTTTTCAAGGGCCTGGCCCTGGAGAATTTATTTTAATTTACAACACTCACTCAGACACTCACGTAAGACCATTTTTCAACAACAAAAATATGTCTTGGTCTTTCTTCTGTGCCCTGGAGGCTCAGACAAAGCCGCAGAAGCCCTTGCAAATCACTTTGGAGGAGGCTTTACTGCTTTCCCTGGGCTTCCAGAACAGAGAATTCAAACAGATCCAGCTTATTTATTATTTGAGAATTCAGTGTTCATGAAAGATGGCCCCTCTTAGAGTTAAATTCTTCTCTTTTTGACAGAACAGGTAAAGTCCAGGAAAGAGGAACAGAGGAAGGTAGTTTTTTGTTTTGTTTTGCTTCTCAATTCTTAAATAAACACCAGTTTGCAAATAATAGCACCCCACTCCCAGTATAGAGTCTCGTGCAGCGCAGAGTGGGAGGTGGCAGTATTGCAACCAAAACTCTCCCCACGGCCTGAGTTCGAGCCCAGCGGAAGCCGGGTCTCGGGTAGCCGGCTCAGGTCGACTCAGCCTTCCATCCTTCCGAGGTCGGTAAAATGAGGACCCAGCTTGCTGGGGGAAAGGTGGTCACGACTGGGGAAGGCAATGGCAAACCAACCCGCTATAGTCTGCCATGAAAACACCAGCGCAAGCGGTGTCCCTCTAGGGGTCAGTAATGACTCGGTGCTTGCACAGGAGGAACCTTTCCTTTCCTTTCCACTCCCAGTATGAGATGACCAATTTATTCCCCATGCATAAATACACACTGAACAGTTATGCAATGCTAAAATGTGTCTCAGCTACAGCCACCCTGGGATGTACTTCAAATTCTATTATGAGAGTTGTGCAGTGTCTTGTTTATACAAATGGGGTTCAGGAAAACCGAATAATGATTCCAGATTTTGAACCATACTAAAACTTTGATTAGTATTTTCAGAACCAGGACAATAAATTAAAACCCATCTAATAAATATCATACAATGGCCTAAATCCAACATACCATTAGCGGAAGAAATTGCTATGTAAGCAAAGGTCTACTGCCTTTTCTTGTTATGCAAGCAGTTGCACTAGCGGACCACTTTGTAAACTTACAATTTGCAAGCGGCTGTGCAAACAGAACTTTAGCTGGATTCTCCACTTGTGCAAAGTTCGGAAGTTGGTTACCACCAGTGCCACGTTATTTGAACTAGTGGAATGACACTGTTAGATACAACCCCTAAACTGGAAAATATATGTGAAACATTGGCTGAAGGACTCCTTATACTTAGGTGACCTGTTATGCAAAATAAAGGAAATACTTATTGCTATCCATTAGTTTAAACTCAAAACTTTCCCATCCAGAATAGACTAAGTTTTCACATATTACCCCTATGTAGGTGTTGCCTGCTTGCGTGTAGGCTAAACTGTGGAGGGGGAAGTGGGCACGTATGTTCTTCTCATCCATGCGGGAACAAATGATACCGCCAAGCGGAGCTACGAAGAGATCACATCAGACTTTGAAGCTTTGGGAAGGAAACTCAAGAACTTTGGGGCCCAGAGAGTTTTCTCATCCATCCTTCCAAGTAGTTAGAAGAGGGACAGCAAGAAAAGAAAAATACTCCAGGTGAATGACTGGCTACGAAGGTGGTGCTGATGAGAGATTTAGATTCTGGGACGGGCTATACTTCCTGAAACATGGACTGTTGGCAAGGGATGGGTTGCACCTCACAAAGGCTGGGAAGAATGTGTTTGGCCACAGCATGAAGAACTTCATCAGGAGGGCTTTAAACTGAATCCTACGGGGAAGGGAGACGTAAAGGTGGGGGTAACAATGGACGAAGGCTCATGCACCACAATGGAGAGAACATATAGGAAGTGGAAGGGGCAAGCAACAAAGGAACAGTGCAGGCAGGTAGCACAGAATTGCAGGGATGGCCTCAGGAAGGCTAAAGCTGAGAACAAGCTGAGGTTAGCGAGGGATGCTAAAATAGGGGTGCATGAAAGTCACTTACCTGGTCTCGCAGCTTTTCGCGGAGGGGGGGAGGCGCTTCGCTGCTCCCCCCGCGAAGTTCAGGCCGGGGGGGAGGCTTCCCGCCTCGCCTGGCCGAAATTCAGGCTGGGAGGGAGGCTTCCCGCCTCGCCCGGCCGAAATTCAGGCCGGGGAGGAGGCACCTCGCCTCGCCCGGCCGCGAAATTAAAAGTTAAAAAAAAAAAACCGCCCCCGTGATAGGCTACGTGATGATTAACGTAGCCTATCACGGCTAGATCTGCAAAGTCAGCCGTGATAGGCTACGTAAATCGTCACGTAGCCTATCACGGGTGACTTTAAAAGAAAAAAAAAAGCATGTACGGATAATGGTGGCCCCCATAGGGAGCCGCCATTCCCGTTCCTTATTTGGTCGCTGTAGTCTACGTAAAGATTATGTAAACTACGGCGAAAATAAGGGCAATGCTATTTGCGTTGCCCTTATTTTCGCCGTAGTCTACGTAAAGAGTTGGTGCTCGGCCCCCCGAAGTTTCGGGGAGAAATTCTCCGCCATCCCTATGTTAAAAGCAACAAAAAGGCTTTCTTCAGATATACCCATAGTAAAAGACAGAGGAAAGAAATGGTAGTTCAACTTTTAAATAAGGATGGCAACATGATAACGCATGACAAGGAAAAGGCAGAAGTGGTCAATTCCTACTTTGGCTCAGTCTTCTCCCGAAAATGGGTCTATGACCCCCCTGGCAAAGTACAGGCTGAAGGGGCAGGATTGTAGCTTGAGATTGATAGGCATATGGTCAAGGAACACCTAATTACTTTGAATTAGTTCAGATCTCCAGGTCCAGATGAACTACATCCTAGGGTAATAAAGGAACTGGCAGAAGAACTCTTAGAACCACTGTCTATTGTCTTTGAGAAATCATGGAGGACAGGTGAAGTGCCAGATGACTGGAGGAGGGCTAATGTTGTCCCTATTTTCAAAAAGGGTAAAAAGGAGTAATCTGGGAACTACACACCAGACAGGCTGCCATTGTCATGATTCCCTTAGCCTCCACTTCACTTTAATGCCCAAACATACACAGAGGCTTGAGTCTACAGTTTTTAATCCATTACTTCACAGGATCATACAGATGCAGAGAAACTCTCAGTCTACCAGGAATGCCTACAGGGGATCCAAATGGAAATTACAAGAGTTGCCCGCCGTTTGAAGAGAGAAGTGGTCTTGCTAGCCTAACTTAAGGGGCGGGGGAGATCTCTCTCTTCTCGTGAGGCCTCTAAGCGCACCTTCTCACACAAGGCTAATCGGGTAAACCGTCTAAGTTCCGCCCCTGCCTTCTCTCTCTTTGCTCTACGCCTGCACCTGGCATCTATTACATCAATCTCTTGTTCACTGCCTCTCACAGGGAGGGGTGTCTGTGTGAGGAGAGACCTTCAAGCTCGGCCATCTGTACATTTGTAACCTGAGAAGCAGGCTTACGCATATCTGGACTAGCCTGGGAAAACACCTCCCCCATGTCTGATGGTTCTCCTTCCGAATCTGAATCTGAACTGTTATCCCACTCCCTGTGCTCAAAAACACCCCTGACAGCCATCAATCCCTGGGAAAATTCTGGAGCAGATTATAAAGCGATCCATCTGTAAGCACCTTGAAAATACTGCAGTCAAGAACAAATCCTGCCAGACAAATCTGATCTCATTTTTTGATCAGGTAACCTCCCTTGTGGACTGTGGGAATGCTGTGGACATCATATACCTAAACTTCAGCAAAGCTTTTGACAAAGTGCCCCATGATATCCTGATGAGCAAACTAGCTCAAAGTGGGCTAGATGAAACAACGATCCGGTGGATCCACAGTTGGCTATAGGATCGGACTCAAAGAGTGCTTATCAATGGGACCTTCTCAAACTGGGGAGAGGTAACCAGTGGGGTACCGCAGGGCTCAGTCCTAGGCCCAGTGCTCTTCAACATAATGAGTTGGATGAGGAGGTGCAGGGAATGCTGATCAAATTTGCAGATGACACAGAATTGGGTGAGATAGCTGGAACTGGAAGACAGAAACAAAATTCAAAGTGATCTTGATAGACTGGAGCACTGGGCAGAAAACAACAGAATGAAATTTAATAGAGATAGTTCTGCACTTAGGAAAAAGAAACCAAATGCACCATTACAAGAGGGGCAATACTTAGCTCAGCAACACTGCAAGCGAGAAGGATCTTGGAATTGTTGTAGATCACAAGCTGAATATGAGCCAACAATGTGATGTGGCTGCAAAAAAGGCAAATGCTCTTTTGGGCTGCATTAATAGAAGCATAGCTTCCAGATCCCAGGAAGTACTAGTTCCCCTCTACTCAGCACTGGTTAGGCCTCATCCAGAATACTGTGTCCAGTTCTGGGCACCGTACTTTAAGCAGGATGCGGACAAACTGGAGTGGCTGCAAACATTCTCAGGAGCCAGAAGGCAAGCAAGTAATAAGCAAGGAGTATCACAGAGCTGACCCATGTGGCAAAATGTTGTGCAGACACAGGGTGTCCTTTCCTTGGGCCTAAGCGGCATACAAATAAACAAAGTGTTGCTTGGAATGGAGCTGTGCATTGCAGGCAAAAGTAGAAAGCCCACCACATGTTGAGGGAGTGAAGTTTCACCTCCAACAGGGAGGTTGGTTGAGGAAAGAATGTTGGCAACACTACATCTTGAAACAAATGAAACTGCAATACCACTTTTGAAAGGAAAAGTGCTGTTGCAGGATGATGTTGCCCTTGTGAAAAGTCAGATAATGTTTGTCGTGGTGTAGAGCACACAGCTCTTCCGCTCTATGTGCTGGAGCAATGGCTGTGAGAAAAAAACGCTTCCATAGTGAGGAGGCCAAAGTCGGCTCTGGCCATAGTAGGCTCAAAGGGTTTAGCTGTGAGCTACGTAACAACCACAGAAAGATTCCATACTGCAACAGGTGAGGCCCTTGATGCCTAACGTTGTATGTAATCCTAAAGTGAGGCCCTTGATGCCTAATGTAATCTACTTTCACAGACAGAACTCACCTCTAGGTATACTTGGAGCAAGGAAAATGCCAGGCCTTTATCTTTAAGAGAGAAGGAAATCGAGATTGCACGTCTCAGGGCATTGTCTGGTATGGGCAACAAACACCGATTTTTTTTCCATTTAGCTTTACAGGACACCTGAGAATTTGTATAGGCCCATACCCACCATGCTGCGAAGCAAAAGGTTTAAAGATCTGGGTGTCTGACGTTTCCCCGATCCATCGTGAGGAGATCCAGAAGCAATGGAAGATGGAGGAAGGTGTGGCTGGAGATAGGCATGGCGGAGAATTCCGCCACAGATTTCAGTGAATGCCAGTGCATTCGGCCCCCCGAGTCCTGTGGTGGAATGGCCTCCCACCCCCCGCCAATCTGCGGAATCCCCCCCGGGATGACGTTTACCTGGGGCGGATGTTCCAGCGGTGGTGACTCCGGCAGCAGCAGCTGGTCTCTCAGCTGGCTGCTGTGGCCGCCATTTGCGTCCTGCCAGGTTGCCGTGATAGGCTACGTAAGTACTTACGTAGCCTATCACGGCAAAGAGGAGGGGCGCAAAAGGCAGCCGCTATGCTGTTTGCGCTGCTGCCCTTTCCATGATAGGCTACGTAAGTATTTATGTAGCCTATCACGGTAAAGGCAGCCACGCAAATGGCGGCCACAGGGCGCTCAAAAAGGGAATGCAAATGGCGACCACTACACCATTTGCACCCCTCCTCTTAGCCGTGATAGGCTACATAAGTATTTGCATAACCTATGACGGCAAAAGGCAGCCACGTAAATGGTGGCCACAACAACGGCCATCATTTGCGGCCGCAGCAGCACAGCAGTGACAGGAAGACAAGCTGGAGCCGCTGTATCCGCTGCCACCGCATCCACTGCCGCCGCCCCATCTGCCGCCACATCCGCCGCCAGGTAGGTCCATCCCAGGAGGGGATTTCAGGGGGCGGTGGGAGGAGTGGCCATTCCACAACGGACTCTGGGGGGCTGGATTCCAAAGAATCCGGCCTCACTGGAGTCTGTGGTGGATTTCTCCAACATCTCTAATCCCTGTCCACGAAAGGCCATAGCTTGCAGATCAGCCAAAGCTGGCCCTAAGTACTCCGAGCCACGGAGTCCACCTCCAGTGACAGGAATGGATCTAGGAGTACTCCCAAGCTACACACTTGCTCCTTCAGGGGGAGTGCAACCACGTCCAGGACGGGTCACTTACCCAGTTCCCAGACTCGGGAACCACCCGTCCACAGAGCTTCCATCTTGTCAGGATTTAGCTTCAGTTTACTGGCCCTCATCCAGCCCATGATAGCCTCCAGGCACTGGTCCAGCACCTTCACCACCTCAGCCGACTCCGACGACAAGGACAAATAGAACTGAGTATCATTAGCATACTAAGGGCACCCCACCCCAAAATTCCTAATGACCTCTCCCAACGGCTTCATACAGATGTTGAACAGCACGGGGGATAGAATACAACCCTGTGGCACCCCACACCTTAATAGCCATGGGGTAGAACAAGAATTCCCCAATACAACTCTCTGGAATCGGCCCTGCAGGTAGGAGTGGAACCACTGTAGCACAGTGCCCCCAACTCCCATCCTGCAGAGCCAATCCAGTAAGACACCATGATCAATGGTGTCAAAAGCCGCTGAGAGATCCAGGAAGATCAACAGGGTAGCACTCCCCCTGTCTTTCACCCAGAGTAGGTCGTCAGTCAGAGCAACCACCATTTCAGTGCCGTACCCTGGCCTGAAACCAGACTGAAATGGGTCCAGATAATCAGTTTTCTCCAAGAACGTCAGACACTGCCCAGCCACAACACGCTCAAGCACCTTGCCCCAGAAGGGGATATTGGCAATGGGGTGATAGCTCTCACACGTCTCTGGGTCCAGGGAGGGCCTCTTCAGGAGAGGGTGCACTGCAGCCTCTTTCAGAGCAGCAGGAACCTGATGGAGCAAAACATTTACCACCCCCTGGACCCACCCAGCCAATCCACCCCTGCTAGATCAGATTAGTAGGGATGGCGGAGAATTCCGCCACGGATCTCGGTGAGGCCGAATGCCAGTGCATTCGGCCACCTGAAATCCGTGGCAGAATGGCCTGCCACCCTCCCCCACGGATCCCCCCCCCGGGACGAGACTTACCTGGGGCGGATGTTCCAGACGGCGGCAGCTCCTGCAGCGGCGGCGGCGGCTGGTCTTCCGACCGGCTGCTGCCGCCACCGCCACCATTTGCAGTCTGGTCTTTTTTTTTTTTTTTACATAGACGTGATAGACTACGTAAAGATTTACGTAGCCTATCACGTCTGGGTTAAAAAAAAAAAACGCGTACGCAAATGATGGCGGCTACGGTGGCCGCCATTTGCGTTCCCTTTTATTTTCGCTGTAACAGTCTACGTAAATATTTACATAGACTAAGATGGTGAAAAATAAAGAACGCAAATGGCAGCCACCATAGCTGCCGCTATTTGCGTATGCTTTTTTTTTTTTGCTTTTTTTTAATCCAGACGTGATAGGCTACGTAAGTCTTTACGTAGCCTATCACAGTTGACTACAGGGACGCAAATGGTGGCGGCTATGACAGCCGCCATTTGTGTCCCTACTACCCAGCAGCCGGATGTCCGGATGCTGGCGGAGATGGCCAGCGGCTCCGCGGAATCCTCGCGGAGCGGAACTGGCCGAGCAGGACTCCAGAGGGAGGGACTGAGCGCCTCCCCCCCCATCGAGGATTCCGGGGGGAGGGACGGAGCGCCTCCCCCCCACCGCAAAGCAAATCCACGGTACAGCAAGTAACTTTCGTACATCCCTACAGATTAGCCAAGATGGGCAAGGGTCAAGCTTACATGTGGCAGGATGGACTGATTCAAGTGTCTGGTCCACATTATCAGGCTGCAACAACTGAAACTGGTTCCAGGAAACACAACCAGATGGAACACTGGACACGTCCCCAGACTCTGCAATAATTGTGGCATCAAGCTCTGAGCGAATACGAGCAACTTCCTCTTCAAAGTGCCTAGCAAATGTATTACCAAGGGTTCCAATCCCAATTTCTCTGAGCCTGAGCCAGATCCCCTTGAGGGTCGGCAATATTATGGAAACTTCAGCTATGTTGAAATGGAGTCCTAGTTGGTGGTCTTCATGCCCTGCTCAGGGATGACTTGGACAGGCACTTAGTGGATTCCTGACATTGCCACTATGGTCGAGCTTGAAACACAATGTGTTTGGCCACAGCATGAAGAACTTTATCAGGAGGGCTTTAAACTGAATCCTACAGGGAAGGGAGACGTAAAGGTGGGGGTAACAACAGACGAAGGCTCATGCACCGCAATGGAGAGAACATATAGGAAGTGGAAGGGGCAAGCAACAAAGGAAGAGTGCGGGCAGGTAGCACAGAATTGTAGGGATGGCATGTGGAGGCAGATGAGGATTACAATTCCACTTCCATCCTGTGTGTGGAAGTCATCTTTGCGACGTGTTTCATCTGTGGAGACCCAGAAAAGTCACTCCCCATCAAACAGGAGCTTCTCCACTCCAGAACTCACTTCCTGGTTGAGGCCTGCTGTCCTGGGCCAATCATGATGACATAGTGAGATAGTGGTTGCCATCATCTTGGGGATGCAATTGTCCAGTGATGATCTGATGGCCTGCCAATATGTGAACTTCAGCTTGAAAAATCATTGCCAAGTTCTTAACATTATTGGGGAGGCAGTCAAAGTAGGTGGCCGCCTTTGGTAGGGCAAAGAATTATAAATATGTTTTGGACTACAACGCTGGAATAGATGCTATTGGGCTAGATGGGAAAATAGTCTGACCTAGGGATGGCAGAGAATTCCACCAAAGATCTCGGTGAGGCCGAATGCCAGTGCATTCGGCCCCCCAAAATCTGTGGCAGAATGGCCTGCCACTCCCCCGCCCCCCCGCAGATCCCCCCCAGGATGAGACTTACCTGGGGCGGATCTTCCAGGCGGCGGCGGCTCCAGCGGCGGCAGCTGGTCTTCTGACTGGCTGCCACTGCCGCCATTTGCAGTCTTGTCAGGGTTTTTTTTTTTTTTTTACAAGACAGGATAGGCTACGTAAAGACTTACGTAGCCTATCACGTCTGGCTTAAAAAAACAACAACGCGCGTATACCAATGGCAGCGGCTATGGCCGCCGCCATTTGTGTTCCTTATTCTTGGCCGTCTTAGTCTACATAAATATTTACGTAGACTAAGACGGTGAAAAGAAAGGGAACGCAAATAGCGTAGCAGACGCTATTTGCGTTCCCCTTATTTTCGCCCTCTTAGTCTACGTAAATATTTACGTAGACTAAGACGGCCAAAAATAAGGAACGCAAATGCCGGCGGCCATAGCCGCTGCCGTTTGCATACGCGAGTTGTTTTTTTAAGCCAAACGTGATAGGCTACGTAGGTCTTCGCGTAGCCTATCACGGCTGAATTCAGGGACGCAAATGGCGGTGACTATGGCCGCCACCATTTGTGTCCCTGCTAGCCAGCAGCTGGATGTCCGGCTGCTGGCAGAGCCAGCCGGTGGCTCCGCGGAATCCCCACGGAGCGGAGCCGGCTGGCCAGGATTCCGGGGGAGGGACGGAGCGCCTCCCCCCCCAGTGGAACTCGGCGGAGCCTGGTAAGGGGACTTTTGTACAACCCTAGTCTGACCTAGTAAAAGGCAATTTCTTATGTTCCAGTTCAAATGAAATTAAATTCAGACACACATTTAGAATACACACAATTTAAAAGTGCACTTTAAGTTGTGCATTTTTAAGTTGTGCATTTTTAAAGTTGTGCATTTTCACGCTTTAGTCAATGCACACAATGCAAAAATTGCACACCTTTGAAAAATGTGCACTTTCCCCATTTGAATGAGCCGAAAAAACAGACAGCGAACAAGAAGCAGAGAGAGCCAAACTGAGCTCTGAAGTAAAGTTTGGTGAATTTCAGCAGGTCTGAACATTCCTAATAAAAAGCTCAACTGTATATGGAAAACTCATATCCACCAACTACAGCAAGCTCGAAGAGAATCAGTGTTGATGCAGGAGGCAGCATGACTCTTTGGCAAAACCAACCAATTCCACAGATTTAAATTACAGGAATCTGGTTTAATCTCTTAGAGCTGATCCTATGCACATTTATTTAAAATTAAATCCTTCTTAATTCAGTAGGTTTTCCTCTCAAGTAACCATACACACAATTGTAAATCTTAGGGCATTTTTTTAAATTGAAAAATAAATATACTCCAGTGTATAAATATACACTTCAAAAGAAGCCGGAGCAGTTTACAATGCAATGTAAAAACCATATTATATCAATAAAAATATAATTATGCATAATAAAAAACAGTAAGAAAAATAGCAACATGAAGCAGCAAAACAATCCAATCATCAAAGTCTAAAGCAATAGCTGATCAAGTTTAGGCATCATGCCATTTAACATTAAAACAGAAATCTCAAGGAAAATTGAGAAAGGTGCCTAATCATGGGTCTTCAGTGTATCCAGCCAGGATACTTTCCTGGATAAATCTAATTGGAGAGAGAAATCCACACAGAAGAGAGGAGGGGGAATGGATGAGACCATTCACAGTTCACCAAAATATGCTTTGGACATCATCTGAATTGAACCTAAGTCTGTAAAATCAATCTGTTTCTGGTGGCTGTATCAAACCAAAATGGAAATCCTGACATCATAATCCAGCACAAAATGGTAACTATCAAGGCATAACAAAAATGAGCAATCCTAAAAGTCAAAATCTTTGAGAACTGCCCAGAGAGCTGGTACAGAAATGTAATAAATGAAAATAAATGAAATGAAAATGAGGAGTAATATGGGCAAGAAGATTCATTAAAATTTTAATTGTTCTCTTCTGCTAGTTCACATTAATGTTCCCAAGAGATACAATCCAGAATAAAAGTCATTCTCAAGGTCACTTGCGACAACGCCTTAATAATCCCCCTGTATTTAATTCAATAAACTACATGCCTACAGGACACCCAGTCCAAGGGTCTCTTCATATATTCATCTTTTAAGATGTTTACATCTACTATTATGGTTCACCTGCTCTAGTGTGGCTCTGCTCAGTTTGTGGCTTTCTGGGTTAAATTCAACGCCATACAAGTGGACTTCCATTCACATAACAGGATTTCCCCTTGCTCTCCTCCCCCTGCAGCCCCCTATGCACTCCACATCTGCTCCAAAGGGTCTCTCAACCCTCCAGAGCAGATTGGAGGTGTATGCATGGGGTTGCAGGGCAGAGGACAAATCTGTTCCGCAAGTAGTTTCTGTTCCACTGGTGGATGGCCAGCATCAGATACAACCTTCTGTATTTAAGATCCTGAGTGCCTTTGACCTGTTCTGAAATGGTAGTGACTCTGGGACCTAAAACCCTAAGTTTATGGAGGAAAGGTCTATTTATGGCTAAAAACAATCTCCAAGTTTAAAGGCCTTATATCTCACACTATTGGTTTCTGTAGCCTTGTCCAACTTGTGGCCTTGTGGGATTTCAGGAGACAACTTGCTGGCCACTGCTAGAAAGAGTATGCTGAACTAGATGGACATTATGTCTTGTCAAGCCTAGGGATGTCAGAGAAGTCCGCCAAAGCCGAATGCCAGTGCATTCGGCCCCCCGAACTCTGTGGCGGAACGGCCCGCCACCCCCCGCCACCCCGCAGATCCCCCCCAGGACGAGACTCACCTGGGGCGGATCTTCTGGGTGGCGGCGGCAGCTGCGGCGACAGCGGCCGGTCTTCTGACCAGCTGCTGCTGCCGCCATTTCCAGGCTTGTGTAAAAAAAAAAAAAAGATGTGATAGGCTACGTAAATCTTTACGTAGCCTATCATGGCTGGGTGGGTTTAAAAAAAGAAAAAACGGCGTACGCAAATGGCAGCGGCTACAGCCGCCGCCATTTGCGTTCCTTCTTTTTACCATCTTAATCTACGTAAATATTTACGTAGACTATGACAGCGAAAATAAAGAGAAACGCAAATAGCGTAGCGAGCGCTATTTGCGTCCCCTTTTGATTCGCCGTTTTAGCCTACGTAAAGATTTACGTAGGCTAAAACGGTGAATGAAAAAGGGATGCGAATAGCGCCCGCTACGCTATTTGCGTTCCCCTTTATTTTTGTCATCATAGTCTACGTAAATATTTACGTAGATTAAGACGGCCAAAAAGAAGGAACGCAAATGGCAGTGGCCGTAGCCGCTGCCATTTGCATACGCCGTTTTTTGTGTGTGTTTTTTTTACCCAGAGCCCTCCACGGCCAGAAATCCAGCTGCGGACGGCTCTGGCCTGGCCGGGCTGGGCCTGGCCGGCTGTTCCACGGAGCTGCCACGGAGCACAGCCGGCCGTTCGAGGATTCCGGGGGGAGGAACGGAGCGCCTCCCCCCCAGTCAGGATTCCGGGGGGAGGGACGGAACGCCTCCCCCCCACCATCAACATAATCCGCGAAAGGTAAGTCACCTTCGTACATCCCTAGTCAAGCCAGGCTCTTCTTAAGTTAAGAAGTTTAATATAAAACTGTAAAGCAACAATGAGACAAATACATGTTTTAAAAGACTTGTACCAAACAGGGACATTCCCTAGGGAGCTATGATTAGTTGTTGCTCCTGTCGAGCTTACACATTGTGGTAAATAGGGTGTAGGGCTCCCTATTTGGATCAGTTCCCTAGTGTGGGAAGTAGGAAGGCTTTAAAGATCCTGATCAGGCATGTTGCACCTAATCTAGAGTAAAAATGAACAAAACGTGTAGCTGCTAAACACCGATTTAAAGTAATGTCTGTTTTGGTCCCAAGTCCAATATTCTATCAAACACAGTGGTCATCTCAAGCAATGTAGAACTTAACTGAGGAAACGTGGGTCAGATGAATACAAATGTACATCTAAAAATCATACTGACACTGATCACCACTTCAGCTATGGAACTCAGTTTAGGCTGCAGTCTCTTGTACACCTGGCAGTAAGTCCCATGTGACTTACTTCTGTGTAAACATGTATAAGACTGCACAGCACAGCAGCAGTAGAGTGGTTACATAAAAGCGAAGTCTTGATTCACTACCAAAAATATTGTACTAATTAAAAAGAGATGTATGAAAAGTAAATTGTTCTATTTGGTAAATGCTCCTGAATTATCCAGTCTAAATTTGATTAGGACTAACATAGGACAAACCTATAAGGTAATTAATTTGGTCCAGAAATTACCAGTGTTAGAAGTTTTGAATATCGACCTGCTCTCTAAAACATACGCTATATCTATTTTTGGAATCTATTATATTTAGTTAATCTTACAACGTTTTCACAATAGTCCTAAGACATAAATAACAAAAAATGGATAAAAGCATATAATAGTGTTGCTATCCTTTAAAGTATAAGCTCAACCATGTAGTTGAGCAGCTTAAAATAACTTTTTTTTTGCTATTATGAAAAAGAGCAATATAGGCTATTATGTATCAAGTGCCTTATGAAATTACTCTGTAGACACCAATTACTTGCCCCGTACATAATGCATTTTTCTTCTAGGTAAAATTAAGTCTTAGCAATGAAATCACCATGCCTAACAATTTAGGAAAGAAAGTAAAAAGGACAAAAAAAGAAGAAAAGTGGATACATAAATTAGTAGAACACGCTGGAGGCCTTTCCCTCTACATTCCAATTTCTAGAGCCTCTTAAAACCTGGTATAACAGAACTTTGCAGTCTCAACATATCAGTGTGCCCCCCAAAAGTGGTGGGGGGGAGGATTCATAAATCAGTAAAATAGGTAAAAACCTTCCCCTTGAACTTTCTCATTCCTGTTCACTGGTAAGCACACCATCATAGGTAGTAAGACCCACTGAACACAGTGCCATCCCATGTCTGAGAATCCATTAGTGTCAAAACCAGATAGCAATTTCTATCAGGGCAAGATTTAATTTCATGTTATTTTAGATCCTAGCAACAGTAGTCATTCTTCTCCACCATTCATTTAAAGACACAGAGACCTGTATGTTTTTTGTTTTTTTAACTGAAGCATATATGTCAACCTTCCCCGACCTCATGTCTTGGATGACAACTCCCAGCATGCCTGATCACTGGCCATGCTGGTGGGGCTGATGGTTGATGAAGTCCAAAACATCTGGAGGGTACCAAGTTGGGGAGGGCTTGTATATCTGTGCATAATACCCCTAGTTGGGGAAAATGAGATGTGGAAAGGGAGGGAAAAAGGTTTGATTGTGCATAGTTCCCCCTGTAAAGTGATGACCCTCTTCCCCTTGTTCTCCTTTTATAGCATACCTTAAGTAGCTATTGTTCATTGTTGCTCCCTATGTACAGCGCTTAGCGTTTTGCTATCATATAGGCTACAGAGCTACTGCTGATGCTGCAATCCTATACAGTCTTACATAAGAAGAGCCATGCAGGATCAAACCAAGGGTCCACCTAGTCCAGCATTCTATTCACACAGCAGCTAACCATGGGAAACCCAGAAGCAGGATATGAGTGCAACAGCACCTTCCCACCCATGTTCCCTAGTAACTGGTGTACATAGACATACTGCTTCTGATACTGAAGGCAGCATATAGCAATCAAGACTAGTAGCCATTGATAGCCTTCTCCTCCAGGAATTTGTCTAACCCTCTTTTAAACCCATCCAAATTGGTGGCCAACACTACGCCTTGTGGTAGCAAATTTCATAGTTTAACTATGCGCTGTGTGAAGAAGTACCTCCTTTTATCTGTCCTGAATCTCCCACCAATTAGCTTCATGGGATTACTTGGGAGTAAGTCCCACTGCACTGAATAGGGCTAACTTCTGAGTAGCACAGTGTTACAAAATAGCTGTCTTTTGAGTGAACAGTACTGACTCCATTTTGAGACAGCCAAAATGCCAGGTGTCTTCATCCCCAGCCTCAGCAAAGGTGGAAGAAAGGCATAGGAATGGAGATGAGAGCATCATGCAAGACTAGATCAAGCAATTCAGTTTCTAATAGACTTCTTAAAATGCATTCCCCAAAGGCAAAGGTGGGGGTAAAAATTCAGCAAAATATAGGGATGTACGAAACCCCACTTACCTGGCTCTGCCGGGTTCCACTGGGCGGGGAGGCGCTCCATCCCTCCCCCTGGAATCCTGGCCGGCAAGCTCCGCTCCACGGGAATTCTGCGGATCCGCCGGCAGGCTCCGCCAGCAGCTGGACATCCAGCCGCTGGCTAGCAGGGACGCAAACGGCAGCGGCCGTAGCCGCTGCCATTTGTGTCCCTGAATTCAGCCGTGATAGGCTACGTAAAGACTTACGTAGCCTATCATGTCTGAGTTAAAAAAACAAAAAAACTCGTACGCAAATGGCGGCGGCTATGGCCGCCGCCATTTGCGTTCCTTATTTCTGGCTGTCTTACTCTACGTAAATATTTACGTAGACTAAGACGAAGACAAGAAAGGGGAATGCAAATAGCGTACTGGATGTTACGCTATTTGCATTCCCCCTTATTTTCACCGTCTTATTTACATGGACTAAGACGGCCAAAAATAAGGAACGCAAATGGCGGTGGCCATAGCCGCCGCCATTTGCGTACGCAGTTTTTTTTTTTTTAACCCAGATGTGATAGGCTACGTAAGTCTTTACGTAGCCTATCACGAATGGGGGGGGCAACAGACTGCAAATGGCGGCGGCGGTGGCAGCCGGTCGAAAGACCAGCCGCCGCAGCCGCCATCGCCGCTGGAGCCGCCGCCATCCGGAACATCTGCCCCAGGTAAGTCTTGTCCCGGGGGGGATCCGTGGGGGGGCAGGCCATTCCGCCACGGAGTTCGGGGGGCTGAATGCACTGGCATTTGGCCTCACCGAGATCCGTGGCGGAATTCTCTGACATACCTAGCAAAAGATGAATGTGTTGGATAGCAAGAGTGATATCAGTTAAGTTACCTAGTCAAGTACCTCCAGTATGCTCTCATTGTTGAACTCCAGCCTTGAAACCTGTCTTTAAGACAGTCATTAACATGTAAACTCATCTTTTGTTAAAAAAGAGATAGTAAGTAGCACTTTTGTTTCCAGCAAGTATAGTCACCATCCCCAAGCACCCTCTTTTGTTATACGGGATGGAAGTCCAACTCAGTCTTTATCCCATAGCAAGTAGCGCCATTTCCAGTGCCTATGAGCAGTGTCTAACTCATCAGAGTTGTGGTATCACTGGCTTTCTCTGAAGTGTATAAGAAGCCTCAGGTTGGGGCAGTCCCCAGGCCCCCTCTTCCCAGAGGTGGGGGACCATGCTGCTGAAATCACTTGGTGCCTCTCATCCCTCCAGGGGGGTGGTTCCACACTGCTGCTGAAATCACCCAGAGTCTCTCCTCCCAGAGGAAAGGCTTCATTCTGAAATCACTGAAATCGCTAAGCTCCTTGCTTGCCAGAGCAAGGTGCCAACTGTGGGCGCTTTGCCTCCCCTAGTCAAGGCTCTCTGCTTTCCTTCCTCTTCACCTGAGACCAGGAATCGCAACGCACACTAGTTCCTGTCTTCAGGAAAGGGCTTCAACCCAAGGAAAGGTATATTGCTTTTAGAGGTTCTTTCTAGAAATTGTAGCAGCCACCACTCTCTCTTTCTCTCTGAGCTTCAAGCCTCGGGAAGACTCCTTCTCACAGTCTTGAAAATCACTTTTAGGCCTGGAGCTCAGCTTCACCAAGAATGCAGCTAGGGATGTACGAAAGTCACTTACCTTTCCGCGGATTACGTTGATGGGGGGGGAGGCGTTCCGTCCCTCCCCCTGGAATCCTCGACGGGAGGGAGGCGATCCGTTCCTCCCCCCCAGAATCCTCCGCAGCCGGCTGTGCTCCGCGGCAGCTCCGCGGAGCAGCTAGCCAGGCCCAGCCAGGCCAGAGCCTTTCACAGCCGGATTTCCGGCCGCGGAGGGCTCTGGGAAAAAAAACAAAAACAAAAACCGTGTACGCAAATGGCGGCGGCTACGGCCGCCGCCATTTCCGTTCCTTATTTTTGGCCGTCTTAATCTAGGTAAATATTTACGTAGACTATGACGGCGAAAATAAAAGGGAATGCAAATAGCGTAGCCACCGCCATTTGCGTACGCAGTTTTGTTTTTTGTTTTTAAACCCAGCCATGATAGGCTACGTAAATCTTTACACAGCCTATCACGTTGTGGGGGGGGGGTGTTTTTTTTTACAAGACTGCAATTGGCGGCAGCGGCAGCTGGTCGGAAGACCGGCCGCCGCCGCCACCAAACTGCCGCCAGAGCCGCCACCCGGAAGATCTGCCCCAGGTAAGTCTCGTCCCAGGGGGGATCCACTGGGGGGGTGGCAGGCCGTTCCGCCATGGAGTTCGGGGGGCCGAATGCCCTGGCATTCGGCCTCACCGAGATCCATGGCGGAATTCTCTGACATCCCTAAATGCAGCCAATTTCCCCACCAAAGCATAACTTGGTGAAGGTTGGAGCATCCTAGCGATGTACGAAAGTTCCGCCACGGATCTCGAGGAGACCGAATGACAGCGCATTCGGCCCCCCGAAATCAGTGGCAGAACGGCCTGCCCCCCCCGGGACGAGACTTACCTTGGGCGGATCTTCCTGGCGGCGGCGGTGCAGCAGCGGCGGCCGGTCTTTTGACCGGCTGCCGCCACCGCCATTTCCAGTTAAAAAAAAAAAAAGTGATAGGCTATGTAAAGATTTACGTAGCCTATCACGGCTAGGTTTAAAAAAAAAATGTGATAGGCAACGTAAATGTTTACGTAGCCTATCATGGCTGACTTAAAAAAAAAACAAAAAAACCCACGCGTACGCAAATGGTGGCGGCCTTGGCCGCTGCCATTTGTGTTCCTTATTTTGGCACGTCTTAGTCTACATAAACATTTACATAGACTAAGACGGCGAAAATAAGGGGAACGCAAATAGCGCCCACTACGCTATTTGCGTTCCCCTTTTTTTCACCGTCATAGCTTACGTAAATATTTACGTAGGCTAAAACAGCCAAAAAAAGGGAATGCAAATGGCGGCCGCCGTAGCCGACACCACTTGCATACGCTGTGTTGTTTTTTTTTAGCTTGTCGTGATAGGCTACGTAAATACTTACATAGCCTATCACAGCCTCCGCAGGGACGCAAATGGTGTCCCTGCGTTAGCTGTGATAGGCTACGTAATTATTTACGTAGCCTATCACAGCTATGATGAGGAAGCGAAGTCATAGTCAGCACGGAGAGCAGCAGGTAAGTGCTCCCTTTCGCACGCCTTTCGTGGGCTGGGGTGGCGGGGGCTTCGTTCCACCACGGATTTCAGGGGGCCGAATGCACTCGCATTCGGCATCACCGAGATCCATGGCAGAATTCTCTGACATCCTTACATCTGAGTGTGAATCTCTGTGGGTGGGAATCACCTTCTGAGCCATAGACGCTCTACTGCCGATGTCTAAAGATTCCTTATAAGTGCGTGTGTGAGTCTCATTAGAATGTGTGCAAGTTTGTACACGGGTCTAACTAGAGCACATCGTGTAACAACAGGATGCATAGGATTGTACTGAAATGCTTAAGGTTGTGCTATAACTTGTTAAAGCTAACACACAATAGGTAGCCATGTATTAGTCATTAATACCCTCCCCATTAGTCTTCTTTCACTTAAATATAAAATTCAGACTCCAAATAAAGTGGCTGAACTACAGAAAAAATAGGGTGGACATCTAAGGCACTCAAATTGCTTACAGTGTGCACAACATGCACACCTCTCAACACACACATTTTGATTCACAACCATATCAAATTCTTCTGTCAGTATGTATATTTACTATAAGTATTTTCATCATAACCTGAGAGCAATTACCAAAAAAGAGTAAAACTATTTAAATATAAATACCAAAACATAAAAAACCTAAAATACCACACTATGTACAGTAAAATACCACACAAATACAAAAGCAGCATAAAAAGGTAGCAGGATTAGAGCTCTAAAAATTTCAGGAAGCCTGGCGCCAGATAAACCTCTCTGGGGTGCCACCCCTGAGAAGGTCGGCTTGGTGGCTACCACTCTCTGGTATCTACCCACATCACCTCAGATAGCTGGGGCACCAGTAGGAGGCATTCTTCATGTATAGATATATATGGAGACAGGAAGTTGGATCCCATACTGTCATTCCAAATACAGCTGGAGAACTTCTTCATCCTCAACACCCCTATGCAAATCTGCTCTGGAGGGTCCTCCAATACTCCGGAGCAGAGCTTGAGGGTACACAGGGAGCTGCAGATGGAAGAAGAGGACGGGGAAGTCCCTTTCTGCCAGTAGTATGCATTCTTCAAACGACAATACTGGACAATACTGGATCCACCCCAGGCAGTCCTTCAAGTATCCTGGTTCTAAGCTGGTAAGGGCTTCAAAGTTCAAAACCAGCTCCTTGAATTCAGCACAGATACAGACTAGGAGCCATCACAGTTGACACAGTGCAGGTATAATACGATCATAACAACCATCTCAGTTAGTAAACCAGCATTCTCAACTATCTACACTTTCCACTTTCTTCAAAGACAGCCCCACACATACCATATCACAGTAGTCTAACCTGGAAGTTATAAGAGCATGGTTAACTGAGATCAGGCTATCTCAGTCCAAATAGGGACAACGCTGATGTAACAGGCTAAGCTGATAAAAGGTACTCCATGTATGTGTGAAGAAATGTGTGATTCCAGTGACAAAGGTCCATAAAGGAATACCGCCAAGCTGGGAATCTGGTCCTTCAGCAGGAGTGCAACCCCATATAGCACAGGATGAACACCATTCCCTTGGACAGATGTACCACCAACCCACAGTACCTCCATCTTGTTTGGATTGAGTTTCAGTTTATTGGCCCTCATTGGCCCTCCAGTCCATTATTGCAGCCAGACAATGATTTAGCACTTCTACCACTTCACCTGAGTTTGATGACAAGGAGAAAACAGAATGGGTGCCTTCCACATGACACTTCACCCCAAACGTCTGAATGAACTCACTACTTAGTTTCAGGCACGTGTTAAACAACATGGGGACAAAATAAACTTCTGTGGAACATCATGGCCTGTATTCCAAGTAGGGATGTACGAAACTCCCCTTACCTGGCTCCGCCAGGTTCCGCTGGAGGGGGGAGGCGCTCCGTCCCTCCCCCTGGAATCCTCGCCATTTGTGTACGCATTTTTTTTTAAGCCAGACGTGATAGGCTACGTAAGTTTTTACGTAGCCTATCACGTCTTGTAAAAAAAAAAAAAAAAACCCGACAAGACTGCAAATGGCGGCGGCGGCAGCCAGTCAGAAGACCAGCCACCGCAGCCGTTGCCACCGCCCGGAAGATCCGCCCCAGGTTAATCTCGTCCCGGGGGAGATCCGCGGGGGGACGGGGGGGCAGGCCGTTCCGCCACAGATTTCAGGGGGCCGAATGCACTGGCATTCAGCCTCACCGAGATCCATGGTGGAATTCTCTGCCATCCCTAATTCCAAGAAGTCAAGCAGAAGTCTCCAAAGAACCACCTTCTCAAATTGGACATCCAAGAAGGAATGGAATCACTGCAACACAGTGATGGATGAATCTGTCTGTTTCACTTTCTACAACATTAACATTTTTTAAAGCACACTTTCACTCTATCCTGTTTCCACAACCATGCAAGTGTTTGTTAAAGTTTTTTTATTTGCAATTTCCCCTAATATGTACTAATTTTGCAAGCACTTGCCCCTAATATATGTTTTCTTTGTGCTCATTTCTGGGGCCATCGGAGAATTGTATCATAAAATTCAGACAAGTGTGAAAACTTCATGATAACTCAGTTCCCGTTCACATACTGTCAGGGCCAGAAATACTGGAACAAGGATAACTGTTTTGGCAGTTGGCCTCTGTACACCACCACATTGAAGTTGAAAGGAAACCCATCCAGATGGAAGTGAGGTCAGGACTGTCAGCTGTAATTCAAGGGGTTTGACAAAAGTGGGGTACTAACCATTCAGGAACTACAGCCAGTGGCATACATACAGTGGCATACAGCCAGTGGCAACCCATCGTTGGTGGCTCATATGTAATGGAACAAACCAACATCATTTCAAACGTAAGGATCGCCTTTAATACCTGGATGAAAATCCTTTGCATTCAATGACTACCTGAAGTCTGGAACCCATGGACATGACCAAATGCTGAGTTTCCTCCCTCGAGATGCTTTGCCAGGCCTTTACTGCAGCTGCCTTCAGCTCCTGCTTGTTTGTGGGTCTTTCTGCCTTCAGTCTTGTCTTCAGTAAGTGAAAAGAATGCTCTATTGGGTTGAGATCAGGCTTGGCCTTTGAAGAACATCCCACTTCTTTGCCTTGAGAAACTCTTGGGTAGCTTTTGCTGTATGTTTAGGGTCATTATCCATCTGCAATGTGGTATGCTTTGGATCATGAGCTGTTTCTTTCCTTCTCCATACTTTTCTCTTCCCATCATTCTGGTACAAGGTAATCTTGGTTTCATCAGTCCAAAGAATCTTATTCCAGAACTGGGCAGGCTTTTTTAGGTGTTTGCTGGCAAAGGCTAATCTGGCCTTTCGGTTCTTGAGCATTACCAGTGGTTTGCACCTTGTTGTGAAGCCTCTGTATTTACATTCATAAAGCCGTCTCTTGACTGTAGATGTTGACAATGACATGCCTACCTCCGCAAGAGCATTCCTGATGTTGTGAAAGGGTTCCTCTTCACCATGAGCAGAATTCTGCAGTCATCCACTTTAGTTGTCTTCCGTGGTCTTCCAGGCTTTTTGCTGTTGCTGAGCTTGCCCGTTAATTCCTTCTTTTTCAGGATGTTCCAAACTGTTGTGTTGGCCACTCCCACTGTTTTTGCTATCTCTCTGATGGGTTTATTTTGTTTCCTCAGCCTAATGATGGCCTCCTTCACTCGCATGGACACCTCTTTGGACCTCATGTTGGGAGTTCCAGTGAACAGCTACCAAATGCAAATGTAACACTCAGAACCACCTCCAGGCCTTTTATCTGCTTGATTGGCCATGGGGTACCCAGGAAACAGGCCACACCTGGCCATGCAGCTGCTTGTCAGCCATTCATTCCATTACTTTTGAGCCACCAACGATGGGGGTGTGTGTATGCCACTGGCTGTACTTCTTAATGGCTAGTAGTGCCCCACTTTTGTCAAGACCCTTGAATTACAGCTGAAAGCCCTGACTTTGCTCCCATTTGGGTGTGTTTCCTTTCAACTTCAATGTGGTGGTATACAGAGATCAACTGCCAAAACAGTTATCCTTGTTCCAATATTTCTGGCCCTGACTGTAGTTTAGGAAGTGTGAATTACGTTGGCTTGTATTAAAATGTAAACCAAACTCATTTCGCCCCCATCCTTAGCCGCCAATCCTTCTGGACAGCCTATCCAGAAGGATACCATGGTGAATGGCCACTGATAGGTCTAGGAGAATCATAAGTTTGCATTCCTCCTGTCTTTCTTCCGGTATACATCATCCATCACAGCAACCAAAGCAGTCGTGGTGCCAAAACCGGGCCTGAACCCCAACAGAAATAGATCTAGAAATTCAGTCTCACCCAAGAGTGCCTGAAGTTATATACAGCCCCAATCTTTGTCTCCTCTGAATGCATCTTCATGACATCTGCTCTACATATGTGCTACATAAAGCCCAAATTATTTCTGTCAGTGCTAATTGTAATGCTAACTGTTGCATTTAGAAAGGGGTGGAGGAGGGGTTAATTTAATTATGAGAAGCCAACTAAGCATGTAAGTCTTGACCAAAAGTCAGAATATCTCTTGTTTTGGCCTTCACACACACTACTCTCTGTCAATCTAGGTAACTTTAGGCCAGAACACATATACCTCAAAGTGATAAGCAATATAAACTTGCGAGTAGAATTTGAGAAATGACAGGAATCAATAGATATAAAGTACTGATGTGGTTTACAAATTGCATATCATCACAGAATTAGGAATCAATAGCTTTGCAACATATGCAGACAAATGTGAAAGAATATTAAGGGCATTACAGCACAAAATAATAGGCCCGCCAATAAAATTAAGCTTTCTGCTTCCTTCATAGAGAAGACATTTGCAATGTATTCTTCTATTCATTTCAGTGCTCAGTGCTATAATGGAATACTGACTTTTTTCTTCCTTTTTTTGTTATTCATCTGGACAAGATCGCTTTTCACCAAGAATAACAGAAAGTATGGGATTTATTGCTATAATGAAGTTCTTTCAAACCTCTGTTTTCTCTCTATAAAGGACAGGAGGATAGGCGTTCATCTCATCAGGCAGCTTATTAGGATTAGCACTGAATAAGACACCACAGAATGTCAAGCCTATCAGTTACTAAACATGCATCATACAAACTTTGTCTTTGCGAGAACCTCTGCTCTGCATTTGTCATCCACCTGAATAATTAACAAGTACATGCTGCCTGCCAGCAGCTTAGGGAATTAATTCTGCACAGATTAAATGCAGATCACGTCTGCAAAAAAATACTCAGACCACACACATACTGTACTACCACCTTTCAGAATTATAAGGCAAAGAAACATTTTTATGTGCTTCGAGTTATGCAGCAACCCAAATTGCAACAACTGTGAATTCATACACATAATGAGACTGAAAAACGTTTGTTCTAACACCTAACTAATCTGATACAGGATATTTTCAATTTACTTTAATTCTATCAGTGAAGAAATTGTTCACTCTTTGCCTGAGCATTATGAAGTTGATAATGATTATGTTTTCCTACTTCCCAATATGAAAACTAGTAAATATCACTTATGAACTTTTGACTTCAAAACAGCATAAATATTTTTTACACTTAAGGTATAATGAGCTTACAATCTAAAATTCAACAAAGTGGAAGTGACAAAGGGACAGGAGGAAGATGGAGACGAGGGTAAACAGGGGAAGAATAGTTATAAATTTGCACATACTTAAGCATAGTTGCAGGATGAGGAAATGATTAAGGGGTTGTGCCAAAGTTTCATAGAAAAGATGGACTTGAGGAGGGGGGATTTTAAGAAAGACACAGAGAGACGGAGAAAGCGAGAATGTTTTAGATGGCTGAGTTCTGGAGAGCGGAGAGTGTCCTGAGAGAAGGTTTCAGTAGTCAAGGCAGGAGATGATTTTTATTTAATTAACTGATTGATTACATTATTGATATCCTGCTTCACCACACACTCAGGGCAGCTTATATAATCATAATTAAAGTAACAAAAGGCTAGAATGTGAACCAGAGATTTTGCTAAAAGAGGCAGAGAAGAAGGCCCATTTGTTGTTTTAACAAGGAGAATCAACATGACTAGGTGATGGAATGGATACGGGGAGCAAATATATGTAACAATCAAAGATCAGCAGGGTAGATGATGTTGTCATGATGAATACAGACTGTACAAGGGCATAAAGCCTTGAGAGGAAAGATGAGAAGTTCAGTCTTGGACATACCAAGTTTGGCAGCAATGAAATATCTAAATGGAAACATCAGACAGACAGTTTGAGATGTTAGATTGGATGGAGAGGGAGGCCTCTGGGGTAGAGAGGTAAACCTGGGTATCATTAACATATTGATGATACCAAAAAACACTGGATTTGATGAACTAATTCAATGACACTGCATAGAGAGAGAGGGCCCGGAATCCCGAAAGGACCCCAAGGAAAAGGGAAATACTCCCCTTGTGGTAGTTTGTGATTATACAGACAGAACACAAACCACCTGAGGACATAATCACAGAAACCTAGGCACTGACGGGAGTAAAGCAGGATAGGGTGATCAACAGTGCCAAAGGCAGCACAGAGGTAAAAAGGAATGAGGATAGAGTAGAAACTTCGGATTCTGCAGTGATTTTGGCGATGGCCATTTCAATGAATTGCAGAGGGCAGAGGAGTTGGAGGAGAGTCAGAAGGCGTAAACAGCAGGTTCCCTCCTGTGAGCTTAGGTGTCTTAGGTGGTCATGCAGTGGGATCTCTGGATCGAATCATTTTTTTAAAAAAAGCATTGATCCTGCAGTTAATTTGTGTCTTTGTATACAGTACATAACTTGAACAAGTCTGAAATGCCTAGAATTAGGGAGAAGTCTTTCAGAACAGAATGTTCACTCAGCTGTGAGATTTAGAAATTCTGATTTACACATCTAGCAGGCTGTGCAGTTTTTTTCTGACTATTCGGTCTGCAGAAAGTGGAACACAATTTGAAACCGCCCTACAACCCACTCCCTTCTTGTGCTTATACAAAACTATCATATCAAGGGGAAGTGCTTTAAGATAGCCTTCTCCATAAAGTGCTAATTTTCTATGTGTAGGTAGCAAAGTTTGGAGAAAGGAGAATACAAAAGTATAAGCCCAAACTGCCACCAGAAGAGATTATGTTTCGGGCAGACTTGTAAATAACGTATTGTCTGTAGTATGAAGAAATTGTCTCTGATGGCCAGTCAGGGAAGCTTTCGTAAAATGGAAGACTATTTTCAGGACTACTGTGTGCACAAATGACTACATAACCTAAAAAACATATCTGTGGGCTAGTAATCTTTATATGCTTATTTGCAAGAGCAGTTCAGGAAAAGACAATACAGATGATTACATAACCTGTTCTTGTTGGATTTGGTAACAAAGCCTACAGACTATCATTTTGTACCAGTTCAGCTCTCTCACCTTTCCCTCCTGTAATGTTGTATACCAAGATCTCACAGTGTTTTTAAGACCCATAAAATCTCACATTTATGGCACACACTGAGACAATTTGATAACCCAGGAAAACCCCATACAAATATCAGTGGATGATCTCACGTTTCTTCCTTCCTTCTTCCTGTGTCAGTGGATCACATATGCTTTTAAAACATACAAACAATCCAAGTGTTCAGACAAACTTCCCACATTTCACATACCATCACCAAATATTTCAAAAGCAGTTCACAAAAAACAACCTCATCTCAAGTCATCCATGCCCTCCATTCAATCTTGAACAATTCTAAGAATGTACAGTTCTTGAAACTTTTTTAATGGTTGCATTTTTAACATATAAATTCTTCTCGAATTCTGTGGATATAATAAACCTGTTGACAAATAGGGAGTATTCCTGAAAAACTGAAAAGAGTCCCGTACTATGAAAAATAATAATCAATAGAGTAAATAAAAGTTAACTGAAATAGTACTGAACTGCAATAATGATGTAAAATTTCATACAAAAGTAACTTTTTTTCTCTTTCTATTAACAAACACACCATTAGAAAACAAACATTTTATAGCACATTATCATACTACAGCCAGTAACATTTTGAACCATAATGTCAGAATATATATTTTATACTAGCAAATGACTGTGTGCAAAAAAACACACACACAAAAATCCATGTCCTTGTTTAATACTCTGCTACTACTGCTATTGAAATTTAAATTGAAAGGGGATGGTATTGTCCAGAGTGCAGACCTCTCTCTAACCATAGTATGACTATCACCAGCAAACCAAAATTGAGGCCCTGCCCTTAGCTCTTGGACTTAATCTCAGAGTATTGCTGAAAATGTTCCATGCATGAATTAGCAAACTAAAAGATGCTAAAATGTTCCAGCATGACTTCTTCA
The DNA here is from genome assembly GCF_057233095.1 of Heloderma suspectum. Lineage (NCBI taxonomy): Eukaryota > Metazoa > Chordata > Lepidosauria > Squamata > Helodermatidae > Heloderma > Heloderma suspectum. The sequence continues at coordinate 56,099,098 of NC_139458.1, forward strand.
CCTTCTACATCTCCTAGATCACAAACCACAGTCATAACAGTAGTTGATGTATGTATTTTTCAAAGGTCTAAAAATAAATACAAGGGAACAGAGAGGGAGGACAGGAGAGAGAATAATTATTAGTCCTGAAATGGGAAAAAGGCTGATCCTGGAAAAACTGGAGTAATTCTGCAAACTTTTTTTTACATACATGTAGTTAAACAGACAAATCTTCCATTTAACTTTACAATTCTTCCTATTACTACTCAAATGCAATACATCATGTAGTGCATGTTGTCAGATTTGGGAAAGAGGGAAAAGCTAGTATAAACATAGATATTTTGAAAACAAAATGTACTGGCAGTACATCATCTTAATTTTGCAATTACTGACAACTCATTTTTCCTCTTTGTTGGTCAATACATGTTGTTGACACAGGAACTCATATTAGTAGATAATTGCTCTGATATAATTAAGACATTCTAATTTTAAGAAAAGTGGAAAAAAAACAGCACTACCATTATTATTGCCATAAGACTTCAATTTTTTACTCCCAGAATTCTGCTGGGCAGTGCCTGTTGTCAGTTGCACCTTGCGGATGAGGAAAGACATTCCATTCCCTGCTACCATCACTGTAGGATGCTTCAATTATTTGGCTATGCCATGCACTTCTTTGAGGGCTAGAAAAGCTCTCTGGGCAGTTCACAAAAATTAAAACCACGAAGTACAACATAAAACAATATAAAATATGAAAGCTTAAAACTATAATATAACAGTACAACCAGAATAAAACCTATCAGCAATGCAGAGACTTAAAATACAAATTTAAAATAGCAGGGCTAAAAGACTAGAGTGCTAAAATGCTAGGAAAATAAAAAGGTCTTCACCTAGCACCAAAAGGAGTACAACGTAGATGCCAGGCAAACCTCTCTAGGGAGCTCATTCCACAGCCAGGGTGCCATAGCAAAGAAGGCCCTCTTCCTGGTAGCCACCCACCTCACTTCCTTTGACAGGAGTTCCCAGAGAAGGACCCCTGACGATGATCTTAGGGTCCAGGCAGGTACATATGGGAGGAGGTACATATGGGAGGAAGGTTATCCTTCAGATAACCTGGCCCCAAGCTGTTAAGGGCTCTGAACGTTAATACCAGCACTTTGAATTGGGCCTGGTCATGGGCTGGCAGCCAGTGTAGCTGGTAAAGTACTGGCCAATATGATTTCATTGGCCAGTCCCCATTAACAAACTTGCTGCCCTGTTTTGAACCAGCTAAAGTTTCCGGACCATTTTCAAAGGCAGCCCCACATATAACGCATTGCAGTAATCCAAACGAGAGGTATTCAGAGCATGGATAACTGTAGCTAGGCTATCTCTGTCCAGGCAAGGGTGTAACTGGTATATCAGCCTAACCTAATATGTTACTAGATCAGGTTCAAGATGATGTTATTGACATATAAGGCCCTAAACAACTTGGGACCAGGTTACCTGAGGGAAACCCTCTTCTATCAACCTGCCTGTCCCTTGAAATCTACAAATCAGAGCCTCCTGGTTGTTCCTTCATCTGCATAGGTACATTTGATGGCAAGCAGAAAGACAGCCTTTTCTGTTGTGGCACTCTGCCATTGGAACTCCCCACCCCCCATCCCCACCCTCTAGAGTGCAACAGGCACCAACCTTGATGGTGTTTTGGCACCTATTAAAGACTCACCTGTTTAACCAGGCATTTGCTGGTTTTTAATACTTCACACTTGGTAAATTTTTGGTTTTTATTGTGGCTCTGTTTCTATTGTGGCTTGTGTTTACTTTATATAGTTGGTTTCATGAATTCGGTACACTGCCCTGTAATTTCATAATGGAGGGTAGTATATGAATATTAACAACAGCAGCAGCATAGTAACCACATGGAAACCAGTTAGAGGATCATCTGTCTATCACACACAATCATATTAACAGGAGGCAAATTTCACACATCACTTGACTACCCAACACCAGTTGACTCCCAGTGGCTGTAGTACCTCATCCACATCTAAAACTATCTCTTGTTCCCAGGCATGTACATTTTGGGAGATGGTAAATTTCCAATCAGATATCTACCATGGCTGGTGCTAGGAATAATTCCTAAGGGTCAATATGATAAGTTATATGCACACGTGCGTCATCAGCACACATGCATCAACATTATGAGGCAGGAGGTAATTCTCTCTCACACACAAAAAGACAAGTTTCCCTTCTCCACCTAAATGTTCACAGAGAAAGCTCATAATTACCAAGTGGATTCCAAACAAGCTGACAAGAATTCACCCATCACTAGCCCTATGTTGTGGCAAGATGAATGTCAAGACTGACAAGAGATCAAGTGATACACATGCATATGCACCATTTGTCAAAAGGGAGCAATAGCATCCTTCGTATTAGTTGCTGCAAGTTGCTGTCTGTCCCTTAAGAAGGGAATTTGATATAAATCTAAAAATCTGCTCGCCTTGTAATAGAATAAGACTTTTATACAAACCTAGAGGGACCACTTCAAAGATCAGAGGGTAACTCTATCAATGCCCATTTAGGCACTGTTTTTTCTGTTTCATATGGTTGACAATTTGTGAGAACTATGATTATGTCTTTGTGATATTAACACCTTTCTCCTAAGAACCTGACTGAGACCACCAACTCATTTCACATAGGCCAGCTAAAAGCCATCAGATACTAATGACTTCGTATCTACCCACCTGGGCTACATTAAAAGGGATGACCTAGAGGTGAAGGTCTCCATATCCCATTACCAAACTCTCAAACCATCTAGTCCTTCTCTGCAGTAAAAGTTACATGGCAGTATAAAGTGTAGAGTGATAGTAAAATCTCTATACATGTGAAATCTGTCTTCAAGTTCATGGCTAGTCACCATTCTGATAGGAGTGCAGTTCAGATGTTTTTTGTGCTGAATATTTTTTCAGCCAACGTAAATATCATGAAAAAGCAGCAGCTACAAAATGAATTTCAAATAAAGTCAAAATGATTTTTTTCTATAAACCCACTTATTTCTGTAAGAAATGTCTCATATAGTAAACCAAACACTCGCAGCTCCAAACTATACCACAGAGGAGCCTACTGTCTATATTTTAGCAACATCTACTGAAGTTTTTAAGTTTAATAACAACATCCCAAGGAACATATCTATCAAAATGATACTGCATGATCGAAAAATAGTCGATAGGCATATCCCAGCCTATCTATCTATCTATCTATCTATTTATTATTATTAAATTTATTAATCGCCCATCTGGCTGGTCACCCAGCCACTCTGGGCGATGTACAATGCACAATAAAACAGTTTAAAACAATAAAATTCTTAGGGGTGGACGAAAGTCACTTACCTGTCCTCAAAGATTTCCCGCGGTGGGGGGGAGGCGCTTCGTTGCTCCCCCCGCGAAGTTCAGGCCGGAGGGGGGGAGGCTTCCCGCCTCGCCCGGCCAAAATTCAGGCCGGGGGGGAGGCTTCCCGCCTTGCCCGGCCGAAATTCAGGCCGGGGAGGAGGCGCCTCACCTCGGCCGGCCGCGAACTAAACAGTTAAAAAAACAAAAACGCCCCCGTGATAGGCTACGTGACGATTAACGTAGCCTCTCACGGCTAGATCTGCAAAGTCAGCCGTGATAGGCTACGTAAATCACCACGTAGCCTATCACGGGTGACTTTAAAAAAAAGAAAAGAAAAAGCACGTACGCAAATGGCGGCCCCCGTAGGGAGCCGCCATTCGCGTTCCTTATTGGTCGCTGTAGTCTACGTAAATCTTTACATAGACTACGGCGAAAATAAGGGCAACACAAATAGCGTTACCCTTATTTTCGCCGTAGTCTACGTAAACATTTACGTAGACTACAGCGACCAAATAAGGAACGGAAATGGCGGCTCCCTATGGGGGCCGCCATTATCCGTACGCGCTTTTTTTTTTAAAGTCACCCGTGATAGGCTAAGTGACGATTTACGTAGCCTATCACGGCTGACTTTGCAAATCTAGCCATGATAGGCTACGTTAATCGTCACGTAGCCTATCACGGGGGCGTTTTTGTTTTTTTTTCTTTTATTGCAATGGCGGCAGCGGCAGCCAGTTGAAAGATCGGCTGCCGCCCCCGCCCCTGACGAAGACCTGCCGAACCGCTGGCCGGACCCGCCGCCGGGAGGGACATTCGGCAAAGGTAAGTCCCATCCCGGGGGGGGTGCGGGGTGCGCGGAGAATTTCTCCCCGAAACTTGTTCGGGGGGCCGAACACGTTGGCGCTCGGCCCCCCGAAGTTTCAGGGAGAAATTCTCCGCCACCCCTAAAAATTCTACAATAAAAACATTGTCTAAAATACCCTAACCCACCCAAGTGCCTGCCTGAAAAACCACATTTTTAATGCACGACGGAAACTCATTAAAGAGGGGGCATGGCGGAGTTCCCTAGGGAGGGAGTTCCACAGAGTGGGGGCCACCACAGAAAAGGCCCTCTCCCTCGTCCCCACCAGTCTAGCTGTCCTGGCTGATGGGACAGAGAGAAGGCCATCCAAGGCTGATCTTGTTAAGCGGCCTGTCTGGTGCTGCTGGAGGCGCTCCTTAAGATAGGCTGGGCCGGAACCATATAGGGTTTTAAAGGTCAAAACCAACACCTTGAATTTGGCCCGGAAAACCACTGGTAACCAGAGCAACTCCTTCAGCACTGGAATGATGTGATCTCGCCGGCGGCTGCCTTTAATCAGGCGAGCCGCCGCGTTCTGTACCAGCTCCAGCTTCCGAACCGTCTTCAAGGGTAACCCCATGTAGATCACATTACAGTAGTCTAAATGAGAGGAGACCAGGAGAGGAGAGTTTAAAGTCCCAGTGGTGGGATTTTAGCTATTCTGAAAGGTTTTGCATGCAATCCCAGTTGCATTCTTATGCATTGGAGCCAAGATAATGAAAAATCATTAACTTTGACTGGATTAAGCAGAATTTTATTATTTAAGAATTTTTAAAAGAAAATGGAATGCTGAATATACTTCTGATAACAAAGATAACAGTGTTGTTGGAGCACTTTTCAGACTGGGAAGAAGGGAGGATAAAGTGTTCTTGAAGACTTTGACACTGTTTCAATATTTTGTAGTGCTTAACCTCCGATATGCAGACAATACCACTGCAGACGGTGACTGTAGCCATGAAATTAAAAGACGCTTACTCCTTGGGAGGAAAGCTATGGCAAACCTAGACAGCATAGTAAGAAGCAGAGACATCACCTTGCCGACAAAGGTCCGTCTAATCAAAGCTATGGTTTTCCCAGTAGTAATGTATGGCTGTGAGAGCTGGACCATAAGGAAGGCTGAGCGCCGAAGAATTGATGCTTTCGAACTGTGGTGCTGGAGAAGACTTTTACGAGTCCCCTGGACTGCAAGGAGGTCAAATCAGTCCATCCTAAAGGAAATCAACCCTGAGTACTCATTGGAAGGACAGATAGTGAAGCTGAAGCTCAAATATTTTGGCGACCTAATGCGAAGAGAAAACTCTCTGGAAAAGACCCTGATGCTGGGAAAGACTGAAGGCAAAAGGAGAAGGGGACGGCAGAGAATGAGATGGCTAGATAGCATCACCGATGCAATGAATATGAACTTGAGCACGCTCCGGGAGAGAGCGCAGGACAGGAAGGCCTGGCGTGCTATGGTCCATGGGGTCATGAAGAGTCAGACACGACTGAACGACTGAACAACAAAGTGTTTAAATGCAAAGTACATTTAAATTCTATTAGTAAATGGAAGAGTATCAAGCATGTGTTTAACTCCACCATTTAAATCAATAGAATTTGAACATATTTAATTAAGGGTGGATCATGCCCAAATAATTTACGTATCTGAAACACATTGATTTTATATGGCCAATTCTTCTCAGCATGTGCTCAGCACCTGCATGTAGACAAATCCCTAGATGGCACAGCACAGTATCGTTTTCCACTCTCAGTATTGTTTTTCCACCCTCAGGACAAGCATGCACAGAGGCACTATATTCAACCATTACATGGAATAGGAGGTCTCTGTGCTCCTCTATATTCCCATTCAGCCCTTCCCCACTGCTGAATTTAACTAAAGGGAATATGGGAGGCACCTTGCATTCCTTGTCACAGCCTAGAAATATGCCTGTGCATACACTCTGACGGGAAAAGTGGGAAGCAGAGTTCTGTTAGTAGTAGTATTTGATTTATATATTGTTTTTGTTTTGTTTTTACAAAAACTGCATAATGCCCTACAACAAGAGTAGTAAATCTGGTGCTCTTCAGGTGGTTTGGACTATAACTCTCATAATCCCTGATAATTGGCCATCCTGGCTGGGACTGATGGGAGTTGTCGTGCATGCCTACAAGATCCCTCTCCATCCATATTTTATAACTTCTTTGGTATTTTTATATTTCATATTTGCAATTCAAAAAACTTTAAAAAAAGAAATTGTCCAGTGGATTAGGAAGGATATTTGAAAAAAAAACCATGAACATACTTCATACAGCATTGAATTTAAAGTATTTTGTTTAAATGTAGTATTGAGACATGACTTAATCAGATAAAGATGAAAGTGAAGAATTTTGCCAGTAGAGTTCTTATGAACATTTCTCAGCTATGCCTTTCAGCTTGGCATGAATAATGTCTTGTTAAAACAACCGTTGAAGGCAAGTCATGTTGTATCTGCCCACATACCATACCCTATGGGGCTCAAATGTTTCAAAGTCTATGCCTTATGCTAATACGATCCTGCTGCACAATTCAACCAGAGGAAGGGGTGGGGGGAGAGAATGGGTTGGGGGAGCGTCAGTGACACACAAAGCTTCTATGAGTACCACATTATCTATATGTCTTCCAGAAACGAGGTGATGATACAGTACGGATTAGCCAGAATCAATTTAGGAAGGTTAGTGTTGTTAACAAATACCATAAAATACCCAGCAGTTTATTCTAATCTCCATTTATCAAATAACACGAAGGGCTGAGCTTCTAAGTTCAGCTTCTGACAACATATCTATAAGACAGCAGTGTTCTCTGGTTCCAGAAACCCATGCAACAATTCAGCAAGGTGTTTGCTGCTTTCTAATACAAGATTTACTATGCAATATTCCATGTGCCTCCATCCAGACACATGATACGAAGTGGTTGTGGGTCTTTGCCTAACTAAATCTTGTGAATGTGGTTTCCCCTGGTCATAAAGACTAAATATAACATGCTGCAGAATGTCTAGAGGCTCTACTGCATTTCTCCATATAAAGAAATGCAGAATTATTTGCAGAGCTAGGGAACTATCTTAAATCTCAACAGCAAAACTAATCTAATAGGCTTAGAGGGAGACTGTACTATTTCTGGCATTTTATACAGCAATTTCCGTAACCCTTTAAAACTTTACTGGAGGCATACAGAACAATGATGAAACTGCCAGTATTTACAGAGCATGATCGCACAGCTTTCATCACACCTGACAGAGCAATCCAGATTTATAAAGAACTGAGAGGTAAATATAGACACAGGAGTAAAAATATTTCTAGTGGGCTAGCCAGATGGATGTTCAGGACAATAAAAAGTTTTGTGTTTCTATTTCCAATACACTTCCCAGACCACCTAAAAGGGCTTACATAAAAAACAAAATAAAGGTAATAACAATCTTCCTGATTAACCAAGGTGCTGAGAATGGTGAAACTGACCTTCAAGGAGTTATTTTCATTACAGTTTTGCCCAATTCCACCACAAACAACCCATACAGAGAAACAGGCTCCCAAAGGTAAATTACCTTCTACACCAGGTCCTGCACATGCAAAGACAGATATGGGGACAGTGGTGCATGCTTGTTTGCACATGCAGGTCTGTGAGTGCACTTGCCAAACAAATGGCTGGCATGATCTGATTCAGAGCACCAACCTCTTTTGAGAGTAATACAAGCACCACTTCTCCCCTGCCTCTCCCAGCCACCCCCACGTAGGTGATACACACTGTCAAAGTAGACCACACATACTGGCTGTTTGGCAGCTGAGCACATGAAGATATGCAGAGGAAGCGGTGCGTACACAGCCTATTTAAAGTAAGTGTAAAAATATGTGGATCACAGGCAGCTAACTGGACGAAGATTTTTTTTCTAAAAAAATGTGTGGATCACAGGCAGCTCAGTGTAAAAATATGTGGATCACAGGCACCTAACTGGATAAATGTGCTTCTTTCCGGAGTTCCCTAAAATTTCAGAAACACTGAGCTCAAAGAAACTCCTTGCCAGCCTTCATGCCAACCTCACAACTTACCCAGCCAATTACTTTTTTCCCCTCCTTTCCCTGTCCTTCCAAAACTGATCGCTATGGGGAAAGGGGAAAGTGATGACAGGGAAGACTAGGAACAGCAAAAGGGTCACTATGTGTGAACCAGGTCATTGTCTAGTTTGGCACAAAGTCTAAATACTAAAAATAAAAAATCTAAGAAAAGCATGCATGGTTCAACTTTAATTTTATGAAATATTAAATGCAGTTAGAACACCAGAATCTAAAATTCTTAACTTCCACTCTACTAGTACAGAGGAATTCTAAACTCAATTTCCTAAGAAGGATATTTTCATTATCATTGCCCCTAATTCTAAGTTGAATATATTGTGGCATACGGTACTGTGGACCAGAGCTCACTTCATCAGATGCATAAAAGAATGGCCTTTGGCTACATATGTATGCCCTAAACAGAGGATAAACTTGGGGTGGGTGGGGGGTGTTGCTTTTTACAAAATAAAGGCTAAGATAATGCAAGAGTTAACAGTAGATGTTTCACACTACTATACAGATCATTCTTCTCTCCACATTCAGCAGGGTACTTACCTTCTATTTTATTCACCTAAGTGGGCTCTGGTCCATGCACATTTTTGCCACAATATATTTGTTGGTCTTCAAATTCCACAAGACTCTCTGTTGTATTTTATTCAAATGTATATAATTATATAACTTTAAAACAATGTCATATGATAGTGATGTAACTATTTTAATAAAATAATGCCGATCTTTCACTTTGCATAGGTAATAATTACTCAAAGTATGAGGCAACAAAAATTAAACCCATTTGTGGCTTTAAACCAAATTAAAATTAAACCCAAATTTGTGGCTACTGAATACTATCATACAACACACTTCCTCTTTGTATCCACATATCACAAGGAAGGCAGCTCTCCTAAGTTAATCTAAGACATATTTATCCTCTTAAAATGTGATACATTCCAGGGAAAGCTTATCTGTATTCAGCAAGGGGGTTTATTGTAAAAGGATGACCCAGGAAAAGGTTGAAAAATCTGCTCAAGTGACAACTATTTCTTTTTCATTTTTAAAAACCTTGGAAACTTGAGCCTGTAAGAGAAAACTAGCTTGAAGTTGCTTTGGCTTCCAACATTTGAAGTAGTGATCTTGTGTTTTGATGACCTCATAGCAATAGCACTCAAAGAAATGAACTTTTCTCAAACAATTTTTCCCAATATTATTTCAAGGGTAGATTGTGCGGACCCATTCATGGATCACTGCCTTGTTGTGGCGAAGGGAATTGCATAACTCAGTGAAGCCATAAGCTATGCCGTGCAGGGCCACCCAAGACGGACAGGTCATGGCAGAGAGTTCTGACAAAATGTGGTCCACTGGAGAAGGAAATGGCAACCCACTCCAGTATTCTTGCCAAAAAAAACCCATGGAACGTATCACAAGGCTAAAAGATATGATGCCGGAAGATGAGCCCCTCAGGTCGGAAGGTGTCCAATATGCTACTGGGGAAGAGCAGAGGGTATTTCCAAGTAGCGCCAGAAAGTGTGAAGCGGCTGGGCCAAAGCCGAAAGGACACTCAGCTGTGGATGTGTCTGGTGGTGAAAAGAAAATCCGATGCTGTAAAGAACAGTATTGTTTAGGAACCTGGAATGTCAGATCAATGAATCAAGGTAAGCTGGAGGTGGTCAAACATGAGATGGCAAGATTGAACATCGATATCTTGGGAATCAGCGAACTAAAATGGACAGGCATGGGCAAATTTAATTCAGGTGACCATCATATCTACTACTGTGGGCAAGAATGCCTTAGAAGAAATGGAGTAGCACTCATAGTCAACAAAAGAGTGGGAAAAGCAGTACTGGGGTACAATCTTAAAAAAGATAGAATGATCTCAGTACGAATCCAAGGCAAACCATTCAACTTCACAGTAATTCAAGTCTATGCCCCAACCACTGAGGCCGAAGAAGCTGAGGTTGATCGGTTCTATGAAGACCTACAACACCTTCTGGAACTAACACCAAAAAAAGATGTCCTCTTCATCATAGGGGATTGGAACGCTAAAGCAAGAAGTCAAGAAATCACCGGGATAACAGGCAGGCATGGCCTTGGTGTACAAAATGAAGCAGGACAAAAGCTAATAGAGTTTTGCCAAGAGAACATGCTGATCATAGCGAACGCTCTTTTCCAACAGCACAAGAGGCGACTCTACACATGGACATCACCAGATGGTCAATATCAAAATCAGATTGATTATGTCCTTTGCAGCCAAAGATGGAGAAGCTCTATACAGTCAGTAAAAACAAGACCTGGAGCTGACTGTGGCTCAGATCAGGAGCTTCTTGTTGCAAAATTTCGGCTTAAATTGAAGAACGTAGGGAAAACCACTAAACCATTCAGGTATGACCTAAATCATATCCCTTATGAATATACAGTGGAGGGGAGGAATAGATTTAAGGGATTAGACCTGATAGACAGAGTGCCTGAGGAACTATGGACAGAGGTCCCTAACATTGTTCAGGAGGCAGCAACTCAATCCATCCCCAAGAAAAAGAAATGCAAGAAAGCCAAGTGGCTGTCTGATGAGGCTTTACAAGTAGCTGACGAAAGAAGGGAAGCGAAAAGCAAGGGAGAAAGGGGAAGATATATCCAACTGAATGCAGAGTTCCAGAGAATAGCAAGGAGAGACAAGAAGGCCTTCTTAAATGAACAATGCAAAGAAATCGAGGAAAACAACAGAATGGGAAAGACTAGAGATCTCTTCAAGAAAATCGGAGATCTCAAGGGAACGTTTTGTGCAAAGATGGGCATGATAAAGGACAAAGAAGGCAGGGAAATAACAGAAGCAGATGAAATTAAGAAGAGGTGGAAAGAATACACAGAAGAACTATACAGGAAAGATCTGAATGTCCCTGATAGCCATGATAGTGCGGTCACTGAAACTGAGCCAGACATCCTAGAGAGTGAAGTCAAGCGGGCCTTAGGAAGCATTAGTAACAACAAAGCTAGCGGAGATGACAGTCTTCCAGCTGAGCTATTTAAAATCCTAAAAGATGATGCTGTTAAAGTGCTGCACTCAATATGCCAACACATTTGGAACACTCAACAATGGCCGCAAGACTGGAAAAGGTCAGTTTACATTCCAATTCCAAAGAAGGGCAATGCCAAAGGATGTTCAAACTACCGCACAATTGCGCTCATTTCACATGCCAGCAAGGTGATGCTCAAAATCCTACAAGCTAGACTTCAGCAGTATGCGAACCGAGAACTACCGGAAGTACAAGCTGGGTTTCGAAGAGGCAGAGGAACTAGAGATCAAATCGCCAACATTCGCTGCATCATGGAGAAAGCAAGAGAATTTCAGAAAAACGTCTATTTCTGCTTCATTGACTACACTAAAGCCTTTGATTGTGTGGATCACAACAAACTGTGGCAAATTCTTAAAGTGATGGGAATACCAGACCACCTTACCTGTCTCCTGAGAAACCTGTACGAGGGTCAAGAAGCAACAGTAAGAACCAGACATGGAACAACCAAGTGGTTCAAAATTGGGAAAGGAGTACGACAAGGCTGCATATTGTCACCCTGCTTATTTAACTTATATGCAGAGTACATCATGAGAAATGCCGGGTTGGATGAATCACAGGTCAGAATTAAGATTGCCGGGAGAATTATCAACAACCTCCGATATGCAGACGATACCACCCTAATGGCAGAAAGCGAAGAGGATCTAAAGAGCCTCTTGTTGAGGGTGAAAGACGAGAGTGCAAAAGCTGGTTTGAAACTCAACATTAAAAGAACGAAGATCATGGCATCTGGCCCCATCACTTCCGGGCATATAGAAGGGGAAGAAATGGAAGCAGTGACAGATTTTACTTTCTTGGGCTCCAAGATCACTGCAGACGGTGACTGTAGCCATTAAATTAAAAGACGCTTACTCCTTGGGAGGAAAGCTATGGCAAACCTAGACAGCATAGTAAGAAGCAGAGACATCACCTTGCCGACAAAGGTCCATCTAATCAAAGCTATGGTTTTCCCAGTAGTAATGTATGGCTGTGAGAGCTGGACCATAAGGAAGGCTGAGCGCTGAAGAATTGATGCTTTCGAACTGTGGTGCTGGAGAAGACTCTTACGAGTCCCCTGGACTGCAAGGAGGTCAAATCAGTCCATCCGAAAGGAAATCAACCCTGAGTGCTCATTGCAAGGACAGATGCTGAAGCTCAAATATTCTGGCCACCTAATGCAAAGAGAAAACTCTCTGGAAAAGACCCTGATGCTGGGAAAGATCGAAGGCAAAAGGAGAAGGGGACAGCAGAGGATGAGATGGCTAGACAGCATCACTGATGCAATGAATATGAACTTGAGCACGCTCCGGGAGAGAGCGCAGGACCGGAAGGCCTGGCATGCTATGGTCCACGGGGTCACGAAGAGTCGGACACGACTGAACGACTGAACAACAACAAGATTGTGCGGAAGCCAATGTTTAAACCTTTCTGCTCCTTTGACTAAAAAAACAGTCAACCATCTAAAGATAACGTCGGCCTGGGAATGTTAACACAATGACTGTGTTGACACATAACAATAAGCCAGGATTCCTGGCTTAACTTGGCTTACTATGAACAGCATGCTGGTGCAAATTCTCAATTCGCTCCCCTTTGTGTAATTATGTAAAACAACCCAGGAAGAGATAGCTTATTGTGAAATATGAACCCAGAATGGTGGCTTGAAATTTGTTGCTGGCATATGCATCTTGTCTTGTTTGGAAGTAACAAACCAGTATACTGGGTTCAGATGGTATAATAAGTTTGTTTGTTTGTTTGTTTGTTTGACTTGTACCACACCTTTCTACCAAAAATGGCACTCAAGGCAGCAAAGAAGTTAGATTTACTGAATAGATTTACTGGCTTACATGAAGGGAGGAGCAAAGGAGCTGCAAGGGTAAGTAAATAAGGAATCCTGGCTTATTATTATGTGCGAACACAGCCAGTCTGTTACTTCATATTGTTTGCTTTTTGCTGTGAACAGCCACGCCTAAAATAGAACTGTTCAATGTGGAAGGCTGCTTTCAGCAATTTCTTATTATAATCATACTAAATAAAAAATATAAATATGTTAAGGTCGCAATCCTATCGAGATAGGCGGCCGCCTCAGAACTCGGAGGTGACCACCTATCCAATGCAGGCCAGGAGAAGGATGGAGGGGATTGTGCCCTCTGCAGTCTTCCTGCCCTGCTTTTTTGGCTAGACAGCCAATTGCGGCTGTCTAGCCACAGGAGGACAGAGCGGGGATGGAGGCTGCTGTACAACACATGTATCGTACAAGCATTTCCCCTCCGCCCCGGAAAACCTGCAGCCACCCCCCTTTTTGGCCACTCCACACTCCTCTTGAGAGCACAGAGGATGGAGATGTTCTGTGCTGCCTCCGGGGGGGGGGGGGTCAGTTCCCGGAAAACAACATAGCCTATGGCCGTCTAGCCACTGTCTAGCGGCCATTGGATTGCTCTCTCCATATACTAAATAATATTAAACTATTACTTTTTCTTAGTAGTATTTATGCAAGAAGTTATTACTATTTATGTAAAAGAACTTTTAATGTATACAGAGCTTTACAGAGCAATACAGGCAAAGTGTTATTCTTTAAATTGTAGTCCGAAACATCTGGTGGGCATCCTGTTGTGGAAGGCAGCAGTATATTCTCATCCCCTAAGGATGACGAGTTCAGTCCCTTGTTCATGGATCTAGTCATGCCCTCCTTCAGGATAATGTAAACTGGAAGGGGATCAAGCAGGCCACTTTACTCTCTCTCCCTACCCCCTACCGTTTTCTAACACTCAATGCTCCCGGAGGACACTGAGCAGGCTCAATCCTCATGGGACTGTTTTTTGGAAGGTTGACCTTCTCAGGGTTTTGTAAAGATTTTTTTGTAGTTCTGCCGATGCTGCTCCTTTTTCCCTTTCTGTGTCCTTCTTTTGGCTCCAGTTTTGGCAGCATGGGAGCACTTAGTTCACTATTAGAGTGAGTGATAAAGAGTCATCTTTTATTGCACTGGGCCAGTGGCCCACCCAGTCCAGTTCAGTAAGCAGTGGCAGGTTTCAAACACTGCCTTTCAGGATTTTCGTAAAACAACGAAAAGTCTTGCGGCACCTTAAAGACTAACACATTTATTCTGGCATAATATTTCACAGACACTGTCCACTTCATCAGATGCATGAAATGTTAACCTCAAATTGTTAGATTTGGCCTTGATACCTCAAAAATCTTAACCTGAGATGCCAAAAATCTAACCTGGGGGTCTCAAGTCTGTAGAATATGCTCTTTTCTTGGAAAAATTCTGCCACGGATGCTACTGGTCTCAGTCATTTACATATCAGACAAACTGTCGTGGCTTCATTATGCATGTAGACATACACATGCTGTTGATGTTGATACACAATAAATATTTTTAGCAGAGATATTTATACATTTTAACAATCTCTTGGTATGCTAATCCATATTCAAATTGCATGTTGCAGCTCTCCGATTACCCTTCTGGTTCATTATATTTACCTGTAAGTCACTGACAGACATTGTTTGCATTGCCATCTGGAATGCATACTGTGGTCTCCAGAACACACGCCTCAAGCTAGTGGAAACTAACTACATCATGAAAGTGACAGGCACATTAAAAGCACATTGAACGCTTTTCTACCCTACTCTGACATACACCTACGAAACAGTCTTTAAGTGGTTTCTATAAGATGCTACAGCACTGCCCTTCTTCCTATGGTTCAAGGTTAAGTATCAGTGCAAATAACTGATAATAAAACAGAGCAAAAGAATAATAATAAACAGTAGGGGGTATTTTGTATTATTCTGAATATAAACATGAGCAGTGCAAGAAACCATAATTTCCTGTTTGTGATTACTACAGTATTTGGGTAACAAAATAATAGTTTTCTGGTCTTGATGTGATCTTACAGTCATTATGAAATAGGAACATCTACAGTAACTCTCAAAATCATTTTCTGTAATTTTAATACAGATTTTAAAAACCTTGCCTTGAATAAAAACCCTCAACAATAAAAGCATCTGCATTCTTGGGATCATCAAGTTGAGTTTACTAGAATGTTATCAATCAAGAGCACCTATGCACAACAGCAATCATCACTTTCATGCTGATGCTGGCCAGACTGAAAAGCCAAAGGCCTGGCAGAGAAGACTGAAACATATCTGCAGTGTATCAAAACCAATAGATATATATGGATTTCAGAAACACACAAAATATATTAATTAATGCCATTCAGGAAGCATGTGGGTAAGCTGCAATATAAGAAAATGTCAGTGCAGATGGGAGATCTGTCCCCAGTTTAATACACTCTCACTTTCACTGCTTTCAGGCAATTAATAAGAACTCTATTGGAACATTACATGTAGAAAATTCCAGAACTGATGATCTTCAATTCATGCATATATTAATTAGTAATTATTGACATTTGTGGTGCTCCCTGGAGACCCTCTTCCTACTTACTGCTCTAACCCATGTTTTCTCTCTAGCTCATCATTATTTATTATTTGTAAAACCACATAAAATATATTAATCTCTGAATATTCTTCTGGTTTTGCTAAGATCATGCCCAAATGCATTCCAAGGCCATGCAGTTTTAGGTCAGAAGGCCTCCCTCAGTTCTCTCTCTCACTAGAGGTCTTCACATGGGTACAATTTAAGCATGACAAGATTTAAACCTACTTCAATCAATCACCTCAACACCATTTCTCAATGCCCACCGCTCAAAAGATGATGTATGTGCTCAACTTTGTGACTCCCATTTACCACAGGTAAGACCTCCCCATTTCCTCCAAAGCTGTTGGCTGAGTCACCAAGACAGACTTCAGTGAGCATGTATGAAGTATACATGGGTGAGATATGTTGGGTGCTGAAGCAGTTTAATTATAAACAAATGTGCTCACATATCAAGCTATGTATGTCACTGCAGTACCAGAATAGTGAGATATAATTGTTTTGACTTCTCTTTTATATGTATACGCATTGTTTTTTCATAATCTTTGTTGTGAACCACTTTGAGCATACTGTATGGAAAAGCGGTATACAAACTAAATGATTGGTTGATTGATTGACTTATGATCAAATTGTTAATTAACATTTAATACTGTATAGCATAATTTCATTCCTGTTTTTTTTAATTCTGCTTTTTAATTGCTAAAAAATATGTTCAGATCCAGTAGCTTGCATGAACAGAACTCTAGAATGTGTAGAGTTCATCATTCATTTCAGTTGAGAGCTATCATCTGAATGGATGGAACTGTGTCTTTAAAAGTGAATAGGATTGTTCTTGCAGGTGGGAGAATGATGTGTGAACATTTGAGCCAATGTTTCCATAGCATATGTTGCAGAATTGTTATACGAATGCAATAAGGATATTTTAAATACGTTTTCAAAAACTTGTATTACTCCATTATTTTTGCTAAACTTCTAATGATAATAACTAAGAAAAATAACTTTTTATAACAGTAAAACCCTCTGAAATGTGGAGGAAAAGGGTGAAAAACCATTACACTAGGGTTTTATTATAATGTTTATAAATAATATTATAACCAGCCGAGTCAGGATTTAGACCTTAAAGACAACATATGCATGGTGTGACTAGCTTCTTTGTCATTTTATATGCACTGTAGGGAACACAAATGTCTTCGCCTGTTCTTCAAACTAACTCTCCACTCTTTTACACACCAAGCACAATCCAACTGGCATTGCTGGTGTTCAACATCCATTCATTTAAACAAGCCATGCACAGCACAGACATATGTACACTGCTGGAACGAAGGGCCAAGCAGTGGACTGCACTATTCTGTCTTCATGTCCCACAAAGCTGTGAATATGAGAACACCTCGGCCTCCATTCTTTTATGGATATTTATCTGATGCCAATGCAGATTTCAACATTACAGTTTGTTACATATGCAGAAGCTTAGTCTGTACATGACCGAGTCCCAGGGTGATATGAATCAAAACCTCTTCTATCTATTTTGACTAGGTCCAACATGTAACATAATTATCAGCAGTAATCAGTCAGCAGCGCAACATCGTTTAAAACATGCTGCTGCCCCTGAAATCAAGGGACACATCAAGTAGAAAATGTTATCTGTGTACTGCTGCATGAACCTAAACTTACGTTTCTTGTGCTAGCACCACCAACCAGTGGAGGCTGGTGGCTCCGATTCTGGTGGGGCTGTGATTCCATTCTGGGCTTTAGTCATAATCAGCCAAAACTCTAAAAGGAGCTATCCAAGGTGCCGAACCCTATCCCCTCCAAAATGGGTTTAGCACCTTGGGTAGTTCCTTTAGAGTTCTGGCTGGTTCTGACTAAAACCCAAAATGGAATCACAGCCCTACCGAAATCGGAGCCAACAACCTCCACTGCCAACAATATTAAGTGGGTAGGGCTTTTGGCTCTAAAACTTAGATGTTCCCCAGTACAGAAAGGAAAATTTCAAACCAGACTGAACTGCAATAACTTGGGGCAGTATCCAACACTACAATGGGCCAGCATATATTGGTGGCATTGCGCTAGGGATGGGTGGGAGGCTTACCGCCGGGTTCGGGGGGGTGCCCACGGGGGGGGAGGCAATCTGTCCCTCCTCCCGGAATCCTAGCTGGCTGGCTCCACTCTGCGGCGATTCCGCAGAGCCGCCGGCCAGCTCCGGAGCACCAGCAATACGGCCGCCATTGATTGCCGTATCACTGGCTGGGTTTGCTGTAACCCAGTGAGGCCAGATCCTCCCCACTGGCCGGCTCCGGAGTGCCAGCAATACGGCCGTATCGCTGGCTGGGCAGATTGAATGTGGACACAAATGGTGTCCACTACGCCATTTGCGGCCATAAACGTCTTAGCTTAAGGTAGGGATGTATGAAAGTCACTTACCTTTTTGTGGAATTGATTCACGGTGGAGGGGGAGGTGCTCCGTCGTCCCCCCCCGGAATCCTCGACAGAGGGGAGGCGACCTGGTCCTCCCCCTCGGAATCCTGCCTGGCCGGCTCCGCTCCGCAGCCGGCCAGGCCTATCTGCAGCCGGAGTTCCGGCCGCGGACGGGCTGCTGCGGACGCAAATGGCAGCGACTACGGCAGCCGCCATTTGCGTTCCCTATTTTTTTGCCATTCTAGCCTATGTAAATATTTACGTCGGCAGTTACGGCGAAAAAAAGGGAACCGCAAAGAGCGTAGTGGCTGCTATTTGCGTTCCTTTTTTTCCTGCCATTTTATCCTATGTAAATATTTACATAGACTTTTACGGCGAAAAAAAGAAATGCAAATAGCGCCCACTACGCTATTTACGGTTCCTTTTTTTGCCGTAATTGCCTACGTAAATATTTATGTACGCTAGAACGGCAAAAAATAGGGAACGCAAATGGCGGCCGCCACAGCCGCCGCCACTTGCGTACGCTGTTTTGTTTTTTGGCATGTCCTGATAGGCTACGTAAATACTTACGTGGCCTATCACAGCAAATACCAGGATTGAAATGGCGGCCGCGGCAGCCGGTCAAAAGACCAGCTGCCGCCGCCGGACCCACCACCATCCGGAACATCCGCCCCAGTTAAGCATCATCCCGGGGGGAATCTGGGGGGGGGGCAGGCCGTTCCGCCACAGATTTCCGGGGGCCGAATGCCAGTGCATTCGCCCTCACTGAAATCCATGGCATAATTCTCCGCCGTCCATAGTTTAAGGTAAATGCAGCCATAAATGGCTGCATTTACCTTAAACTAAGACCTTTATGGCCACAAATGGCGTAGTGGATGCCATTTGCGTCCGCAGTCAATCTGCCCAGCCAGCAATATGGCAATGGCGGCCGTATCACTGGCACTCCAGAGCTGGCCGGCGGGGAGGATCTGGCTGGCGAGGATTCCTCCTAGAGGCAGAGGTAAGTCTTCTGATCCTCCACGGACTCTAGGGGAGCAGATTCTTTTAAATCCGGCCTCACTGGGGTCTGTGGAAGATTTCTCTCCCATCCCTACATTGCGCTTGAAGTCATTTATGCTAGTGCGGAGCAACAGCATTGGATACTGCCCTAGATCTTACACTCTACAATACAGTACATTGTGACATTTGGGGAATTAATCACTGGATGATATCCAATGCAGCTTGAGTCCATGGACACTCATACAAGGGGGTGTCTCTGCCCCTTCTCATAACTGGAGCCCCTGGAAAGCCTTACTAGAATACCATTATTAAATCTTAAAAGCATGGTTTGAAGTGAGTTTCAGATCCTGGGTTACAGACGGCAAACCTTGATTAACCTAATCATGGTTAATGTTAGTGCCCATGTATCACTTAAGGGTAATTAAGGTGGGATAAGGGAATTTGTTCCAGATAAAGGAGAGGATGCAGGGAAGAAGCACATGTTCCCAAGGCTGGTTTGTTAAACATGGCTAACAGAAGTATAACATCACATCTGCAACAGCCACAGAGTAAGAAGCAGATCTGTTTTCAATCCATTGTTTTCAACCAACAGAAAGAAAAGCTGAGAGCCAAGCGTCTTGGGACTCAGTATTCTTATAGCTGATTTATACATTCAGGTGATACACTCCTCTCCTAGGACTACACAACTTTAAAATGCACAGGGAATCACTTGTTTGAAAGTACCTACACTTCACAATTTCCCTGAACAAGAAAAACTTATATCTCAGGGATAACACCTTATCCCTAAGACTTATCACATATAGAGAATTTGAAGTTGGCATATACATGTACCAGGTAAGCAAATATCAAACTAACAAAATCCATTCTCAAATCTGTATGCAAAATGGATGTATCCCCTAGGAATGATGTCATAAAAGACATAATAAAAGAAAGAGAATGCTTAAAATGTAAACCACTAAGGAAAAACACCACACTTAAACCTCAGTGCTAGTGGGATCTATGGATAATTATACTGAAAAAATCCATGAAATCTCTAATTTTGTTTATGTACTTGTTTGTTTATTAAAAATATTTATACACTGCCTTTTCTGCCATTACAAGGGCTCCCAAGGCAGTTTATACTTAAAAATAAAAATTAAACAATAACTACAATAACATCTAGGAGCAAAAAGAACAATACAGCTATTAAAATAGGTGTCAGCAGATTAAACAAAAACAAGCACACAGCAGGAGTGGGAGTGGAATTCAGTACAGACTAAATGCCTAGAGAAATAAAACAGTCTTAACAACGCATCTAATCATCATAAGTGCACCTCTCTGGAGAGTGGAACCCACAGTCTGGGTGCTGCAACCAAAAAAGGCCACGAACTGCAAATCCAAAGGTGACAGAGCAGGGCCCAAGATGCTAAACGTTGTGGGTGGGCAGGTTCATATGAGAGGAAGTGGTAATTTTACCCAGCCCCTTAGCTATTATTTGAGGGCGCAATCCGATGCAAGTCTATACAGAAAAATGGCCTAAAACTCCCAGCGTTCCCTGGCCAGGTGGTTAGGGAATGCTGGGAGTTGTAGGACTTTTTTCTGTCTAAACATGCATAGGACTGTGCCTTAAATTCATTTTCCATTTGATAACTTGTCAGACTTTCAGCTGTCGGATGACAATCGGGGAGGCACACTTTCTATTGTTCTTTTGGGGAAAACTGAATAGAGAGAAGATTCTTAAAAGAATTGTCTTTAATTGTTTTCCTGAATTTCTAAACTATATTCATTGGCAAATTTAATGCTGTTGAATGTAGAAAGATCAAAATAGCCTTCTTCAGGAATAATAATTCTCCTTTTTCTTCTTCTTCTGCACCATCAAGATTTTGCCAGAAAAAAAAGAAAAAAAGCTATGGGCCATTATAAGACCAGAAAAGAAGGAAAGGTTCCTCCTGTGCAAGCACTGGGTCATAACTGACCCCTAGAAGGACGCCTGCTTACGCTGGCATTTTCATGGCAGACTATAGGAGGGTGGTTTGCCATTGCCTTCCCCAGTCGTGACTACCTTTCTCCCAGCAAGCTGGGTACTCATTTTACCGACCTCAGAAGGATGGAGGGCTGAGCCAACCTGAGCCGGCTACCCAAGATCCGACTTCCGCTGGGATCGAACTCAGATCATGGGAAGAGTTTCGGTTGCAATACCGTCGCCTACCACTCTGCGCCACACGAGGCTCTTATAAGACCAGAAGGATCAACTATTTTTTTTTAAAAAAAATAATCAACTAGTGCAACACATATAACACTGAATTCATGTAAAAGGAAGTTATAAAAGAACGCCTAAGACAAATTAAATATTTGAGTAACTTCAGAAGAAATGTTGAAATTAACAGAACCATCTACTTTTATGAAGACTAACTTGGATATAGGGATATACGCATGCAGCAATATTTTGGTTACTGAAGACATATTAAAGCAGCCATGGATAAATGGTATACCGAGTAGAATAAATAATATTTCTCTCCAAAAATTAGTGAAATAGAGAATAATGGACCTGTGGGTTCCCCTCTCTCTCTCGCTCTCTCTCTCTCTCCCCCCCCAACAAAGACATTGGCTTAATGAAATACTAGAATTATTTCCTTATGCAATAATGCAAAAAATATTCCATTTAGTATTTAAACTGAATTCAAGGACATAACATTTAAAAACAATGTGTTTCGTTTATAGTAACTGTTTCTTTCCTTCTCCTTCCTAATGTAAGGAACTCTCCCTTAGTTCCTCCTTAAAGTGCAGTGTAGGTGGTTTTTATCAGACTTAGGGGGCTTCTCCACAACAATGGAAGGAGAAGAGAATGGAGGATTACCCAGATTTTTTCAAGGAACTGGCTTTGGTGCTTTTGGTCCATGCTTGGCTCCAAGAGTGAGTGCACCGAACTAGTATAAGTCGCTTAACAGAACGTACTTCCAGGTGGGCTGGGGGATTGGAGTAAACATTATCAGACTGGCAGGGGCTGCCAATAAGAAAGTCCCCCACCCCAAGGCTTTTCTTTGGATTCTAAGAATCCCCCCCCCCCCGGAGTCCATGGTGGAATTCTCCGCCATCCCTACATGAGGTAGCTCAGAACTCTGGTGGCCAGCCGTGAAATGGCCAAAACATCAGGGAAATACAGGTGGGGAAAACACTGGGGAAACACCCCTTGACCAGGGTTAGCGAGGCTAGGTGAAAGACACATCTCTTGGCAGGGCTACCATGTTGAAGTAAATGCGGAGAGTGGTGCACACCACAACAGAAGCCAAAAAGCCGAATTAAGGAAAACAATCGGACTAAAAGTAGTCTCAGAAGAACCATCTTTTCTGCGATAAGCTCCGGGATTGCTGCAGGATGGCCACGACGTCATGTATCCCCAACAACCTCCAAATGCAGCCCACTCACAGTAAATTGCTCGTGCAGATACCCCACAAGAGTATTTCAAAACCTACTGCCAATACATTCATTTTTAAAGGTATTTTCACAGTTGGGAGCCATGTCACAGGCATCTTTCTGCATCATGGAGACTTCATAATACTCAAGGGCAGAAGCGTGAAGGGTCTCCCGGAATAAAATTTTAAAACACACATAAACCAGATTACTCACAAAGCATTGTTTCTGTCTACAGACTGTATATTTCTAGCTAACTAGCTGTTGTTTGTGAATTTTGCAATGTTTGCACCAAAATAGATGCCTCTTCAATTCTCACAGGTTACATCCTATTTGAAGCTGCATAAGAAATAGAAAGCAACATTCCCATTGATGCTTATGACATGATATCCAGCTGTGAACGTACTTCATTCAACAACATACTGCCTGTGGGGTTTGATCTCTTTCACTCTCCGTTTGGCAAAGCTGCCTCCTTTCATTGCAAAGAGGAGCAAAAAGGAAAAAGGAACACAGGGTGGGATTGTTCCCTTTTATTAGAAAGAGGCAATCTTTCTTTGGGAGAGAAAAGAATGTTAAAGAGCAAAATTAGTATCTTACATGCAGATTTTGAAATGTAAAAAGGAGGAACATTTGCTCTGAATTTTAAAAACTTTGGTAAACCCTCTGTTTTCAGGTAACTGCAGGACCTCCTTCCCTTTATTTCACATTAAAGAACATTAGGACAAGGGGAATCTGGGTTATAGTGACTAGCACAGTTCCTCCCCTGAGATCTCCTAAATGTGAAAAAACCAAGAAAAGTGGACCCTTGACTTTTACCATCAACTAGCAGTCCCTTTCCCTTCCTCCCCACTTAGGAAGAACAACTGATACATTTATTATAATAATTAGGAAGGAGTAGAATTGGGGACAGGAATAGTGATAGGCCAGTGTATACTGTCTATCACACTGTAGCAGGTCCATTAAGTGGTAAAGGGAATGGCAGTATTTCATCCCTCAGCACTAGCACCCGGTTCTAGTTTTGTTAAGGGGCACACAGGGTCACTCAGCTAAAAAAATAGTATAGTCCAAGTATGGTCTTCGGAAAATCACTATCTCTCAGGCTATCTCACTGGGTTGTTCTGAGGTCAAACCCCCACTCAATGAAGGAAGGGTGAGATACAAATTATAACAAATGTAAAGGAAGGTTCCTACTAGTAGAGTTTCACTGAAGTGACAAGGTAGATCTCAGGTCTCCAACGTGGAGCTCATGGACATCTCTTTCAGCACCCATTAGGCTCCCTGTCATTCCCTATTTTAACTTTATTTCAAAGATTAAAAAAAAAAACAACTAGGATGTTACCATGCTGCAAAGCAAAGTGCTGCCCTCTAGCACCATCTTTTTAGGTTCAACAGAGTGGTTTATGTTTTGGAGTTCAGTCCCCCCCCCCCCGCCGCCTTGTACTTAGGTTCTTGGGCAAGTTACTTTTCTTTTAATCTCACCACTTTGCCATCTGGGAAATCAGTGTTTTCTTACTGGTCATGCCCACTGTGACAGCCATATTATGAATGAGCAAGCCGCCCCCACCCCCCATGGCAGCCATTTCATGATAGTGCACGCAACACTCACTCAAAATTTAAAATGTGCTCACTTACCCAGAGAGGTAGGGAAACCCTGAGGTAGAACCCTCCCACTCCCTCCCTTCCATCTCTTTCTAGACAACTTATCAAAATGGGTGTCTCAGTTCTAGACGAAGAGTCCATCCACTATTCTTCCAGAAACTTTAAAGACCAATGACGAATTAGGACTACTTCTGATTATCTGTCTCCTCTCCACATTCCCAGTAGTTTTCCGGGGGTGGGGGATTTTAGCCCACATTGCAAGAGTTTATTTATTATATTTATTAAATTTATATCAGACATGCCAAAAATATCACTCAAGACAAGCTAACAATAACAAAATACAGATTTTTTTAAAAAACAGACTCTTTCACTGCTTTATCCCCTCCTATGATTTTATATCAGTTCTAATTAATGTGTTAGTACAAAAGCCAGAATCAGAGTAATCCTTCTATTAGTCTGTTTTATATATGTTAAGTCATTTTTATGTTAGTTCTGTGAGCTATCTTAAGAAGACCTGTAAGACAGCATAAAAATATTGAAATAAATAAACGTAATGAAATTTCACTTCTTAAACATCGTAGGACATGCATTCCAAGAAGTGTATTTTAGCAATATTGAGCATCTGAACTACACTGTATTATGGCCAAAAATCAAGAATATGGTTCTGGTCTATGAAGCTCATGGGCCTAGTATACCGTGTATGATTCATCTTGATATCTGAGATCAAACATAAGCACTATCTGACCACTGTGATCCATGCAGCACATTAGAACAGCAATCAGTAACTCTAAAGGAATTTCTTTTAAGAATTCACCTGATGTTATTTGATCTGAATTAAGATTGTGTGTGTCTGTGTGTGTGTGTGTGTGTGTGTGTGTGTGTCTCAGGCCTAGGGGCCAAATCCAGCCCCCCAGGGTTCCACGGATGGCCACATCCCCTCCCTCCAGCCACCAATCGTTTGGTGGTTTCCCAGCCATACATGGTATTGGGTTGGGGGTAGTCAGGCACTTCAATCTGAGAAAGATAGGAGAGGCTCTCAGAAAATGAGCAACCTCTCCACAAGATAAAGGGAAAGAGATGTATGTAAGAAAGAAGTGCGAAATAACACATTTTGTACCCAACAATGCATGAGCCATTTTGTGCACTGAGGAGAACAAGGTACAAGAAGCCATGTATGCACTCTGTACTAGAAATATTAACCTTCTCTACTAAGATGATCCAAATGGTCTCCAGGGATCATTGGGAGGTTACAGATCGCACACAGATGTGTTGAACTGGGTCTCCACTTTGCATGGAGCAGCTAAAGCAGGCAAAGCAAAAGCACAAGTCACTTGTGCTTCTATGTTCCCTGATTCTCTGAAACATATGACATGGCTATGAGTAGTAACATCAAAAATAACAATGAGTTTTTCAGTATATTTAACCCTAATGAAATATGTAGTACTTTGACAGGCATAGATACTGCAAGCATAACAGAAATTTTCCCTGTCATTTTATAAATGTAAACTGAGAATGGCACTAAAAGCAGAATTCTTCTCCCTTTAGTAGTGATCAGTGAACTTACCCCTTAGCTCAATTTGGAATTTGGCACAACAAAATGAACTATTTTTTTAGAAGGTTGGAAGAACCATTCATTTTTTTGTCAAGCCAAATTCCTAATTCAGAAATTCTGTAACATTTCTAATGATGTATTGCGAGTAAAATGAATTCAGACACCTCCCTTCTCCAGTCCTTCATGAACACCACCACCCGCCCTCATTTTCCCTTCCACAAGCTTACATGGGGGTGGCAGGACAGCAGCAACAACTTTCTGGAGGCCTCTGTCCAATGCCAACTACTCTATTTCCCTGTTGTCCAGAAAACTGAAACAGCAGCATTCCAGACACCAGAGAGCCAAGGAAATGTAGCTCTTCTGGGAACCTGAATCCATATGCAGAGCTCTAGACACAGTTTTCTGGAACAAAACCTCCAAAACAGAATGTGCTGTTGCTCTGCTGCTGTTACTAGGTAGGTTTTGGGGAAGAGGCTAGCGGGATAGGTAGGGAAGGCAGGTTGGTGATGGCAGGGTAAACACCAATACATCAGAGACAGATTGTTGTAAATTTGCATCTGGCTCATACTGAGGTTTGTTCCTTACTTGGCATTCAAACCAGGTGAGTTCATATGTCCAAATCCTCCGTTTCCAAATGTACCCCATTACTTTATTTAAGAAAAGTTTAACTCCGACATAGTACAATAATGCAGTGAATAAAGAACAGCGCTTATGTAAACTTCCTTCTGCTTTTACTTTCCCTCCCATCAGTTGTCCATATCTTGCTCATAATTTTTGTAGTTTTATCTTTAAAAGCAACTAAAATTATTTGATAATATGTGTGTCTTACAGGCCAAAATACTATTTCCTCTTTGCATAATTTGGAAATAAATAAAAATGCTAGACTAGATAGGTTGGTATTCTGTATCTTGCAACTTATACTTCGTAAAGCAAATGCAGAACCTCCGATGGGAAAGGATTTGTTAATAACAGCATGTCTGATATTGCAGGCTAACAGACAGATTATCAGTCCAACTCATGTGTGCTATGATGGGCATGGCAGAGTACAAAGGACAGCTAGAAAAGAACATCTGATGAACACTGAAATATTAAATAGGAATTTCATACGTTTACAATTTATAGAATTACACTAGTGCATTTTAAGTATTGTATGAGTATGAATTAACAATCAAAACATAGATTAGGTCACTGGTTTGACTGGGGGGGTTAGAAATGAGGAGCTTTCATGTCTGTGTGCTAGGGCTGCAAAGTTTAATCAAGTAATTAATTTTAGAATCCTGTTGAGCAACTAAAAAAAGTGCCCTGATTAACTGGCCATCCAATCTAAAATGTATACATGTATACATGATAAACACATGTGTAAGAGGGCTGGCTTTTTTCCTCCTCCCTCCAAAAATGCTGCTCCAAAGATCTGCTGGATGGCATGGGATGGGGTGGTGGGGTGACTGAGGGAGAAGGCAGGAATCTATGAAAATTGGCCAATGGCAACCTGCCCTTTTGCCCTCAGTCCTCCCCACACACACACCGTTCACCCTTGAAGGAAGCTTTTTGAGGGGAAGTCAGCTTCTACCTATCCCATTACAAATGTATTTATCTGGATCCAACCCATTATTTGTTCATACATTTATTTATAAAAACTGCAGATGGCAAACACACCATCTTGAAAGAGACATTCCTCATTTTCTCACATGCAGGAGGAAATGGCTCTAGTAAAATGATGTCTGCTACAACATATGTGTACATTATCTAAAATCAAAAAGTAGCCTGTTTTGTTTCTAATGTTAATTACAGCTAAATTACTCTGTTAGTTTCAATGCAGCCTGATTCCATGGATGTCTATTTAAAATGAAAGTTTCACTGAGTTCAATGAGCCTTTTCCCCAGGAAAGTGTGCATAGACTTACCACCTTAGTCATTACCAACTTATTTTTATTAAATAAAAATTACCAAATATATTACCAAAAAGGGAAATTACCAAATATGATGATTTACAATACAGGGAAATTCTTACATATCAAGCTTCAAATTCTATCTTTCATGAATTTAATAAAGCGAGACCATTAGTCCAAACAAACCTAAAAACACTGGCTGGAATCTCTTACTTGAACATATTTACTGAGCAATATTCTGCATGTCTACTAAGAATTAATTCTCAGTGAGTTCAATGGAACTCCTAGATTAGGGGTCCAGATCAAGCCCCTCTTGTACAAATGGAGCAACTCTGGATCTAACAGATGTAAAGTTGGCTCTACTGTGCCCTTGGAAAACCCCATTTTGTATGCTTTCACTTGTTACCATCAGTGAGAAAATCACTCACAAAGCTTTCCATGGGGAATTCTACCACAGCACAGCTCTCCACCCCACAGCTGGTGGAGCCTCTCTCTGCCCGCACAGGCCAGTAAAGAGGCACCTCATTTAGATCCTAACCTCCCTTGCAGCAATCATCGTACAGGAGCAGGGCAGTAGGATTGAGCTCTTAGTCATTAGTAGATTTAGCTGGATTGGGGTCACTGCACAGGCTGTTTACATAATTTAAACTTACTCTGTAAGTTATTTTTGATACCTCTGAAATTCAAATACCATCACAGATAATTTCTTAAGAACTGACATAAAGTAAATTATAACACCTTCACAGAAATATTTGAATCAACTGCACCTACATTTTTAATGTTTAAATGAGGCTGCAAAATTTGTCAATTAATTGTTTTATCAGTTAAGTGCCTCTGATTAATCAAAAGAACTGTTAGCACAAGCGAACAGCATTTCCAATTGTACAAGGGTGTGTGTGTGTGTATGTGTCTGATTTTTACAAAGTCTCCCTCCCAGCTGCAAATCCAATGGCACATCATATATTATTCTCGATGGTTATTGGCCCTCAGAAGTGACAACTGAGGAAGTACCAGGTCCACTGCACAAACACCAACAGTTCTTTGGGTCCAAGCCAATTATTTATGGACAGATCAGTGTTAGCTGGGGTTACCATTTCTTTACTTAGTGAATAATTAACAGTTAGCAATTCTCAGGCTCTGCCCTTAAGAGTTCTTTATTTAAACCCATCTTTAATCTATGAGTTGAATCCAAAGTCTTTTCTCTGAAAACTGAAGGACATGCCATTCATAGAAGGAGTTCACTCTCCTTCCATGAATGGAAGCTCTTTCTACTGAAGAAAAAGCAACTCTGAACCAAACCCAATAGCTATAACCTTTTTCTGTTTTTTTCTACTCAGTAACTTGTAAAGCAGCTGCATATAATAAATTAGCCACCATCCATGGTTTAACCAATGCAAGAGTCAAACTTAATTGTTAAGTCCAGTTAAAAACGTAAATAAATATTTTTTACACCATGCAGCTTTGAAGACTGTTCTTGTGTGGGGCAAACATTTCAGCCATTTTGAGGCTCCTGAGTGTAGCTATGCTCTGTAGTTGTGCTTTGGCTTTGCCATAGAGAAAAGTAGGTTTCTAAGAGCCATGTGATGTTAAATACATATTTACATTTAACATGCAAGTTTATAAAAATGCAAACAGAAACAGCTGGGGGGATCAGGATCACAGCAGCTGAGGGGGAACAGATTATGATTAGAACTGGAGCTGATAGAGAGAATTTCACCTCTTCCTCCTTTGTTGCTGTCCTAAGGAAAATCCCTGTGCCTGTAAGCTGCTATTTGCACTGGAAGGAAATCTCCCATTGATGTCAGTGGGAGAATTTCCTTCCAATGTAAATATTAGCTTCAGAAGATATATTTTCCTCAGGACTTTAGCAAGGGAAGAATGCATTAAATTCCCCTCGATTGCTCCTGCAATTCCAATAATTGTCAGTGTCCTCACCCACAGCTATTCCTATCTTCATTTTTAAAAACCTGTGGATTAAATGCAAAGACGCGTTTAACATCACATGGAGTTTGGCCCTAAGATGAAGGCCAGATGTGCGCTATTATCTCAGTTCACTAAGAGTTCATCTTTAATCCACTTTAGATTAAAAAAGATTAAAAAGTTACCACCAAAAAGAAGATGGAATTTCACTAAAGTGCAGGTGCAAAATTTTGCAGATGTTTTACCATAATTTTCACTAAATTATTGTTAAAAGTAGTGGTGAGGCAGAAGTTTTCAGATGAGACGTTTGACTTGACACTGAGGGAGCAAGGCAACAAAATGGGCAGTGAAATTGCTCTCCTTTCTTTACCGTTATGCCACTAGTGCTAGTTTCACAGCAGTGCCATGAAGAGCCCTTCTTGATGGCTATTTTTTTTCTTACAGGAAAAAAAATCCCCAGTAATGATTGCCATTTGTCCTCCAGATGTTCCATGGGAATGACACTAAGGTATCATGTTCTAAATTTCCAGATTGCTTCTGGGTGGTAAAAAAACACACATCCAACTGCCAGCTGGTAGCCATCAGGAGCAGCTCTTGTATTGCCACCACATCAGCAAGTCCCTCTTTCAAATCACCAAAAGGTCCCCAATTTGCCATCCATGATCCATTTCATTTGTTAGCAGTGGAATGAGAAAATCATTTTGTCTCTGCTCTAATCAAAAGTGACATGCTACTTATGCTTATAAAACACCAGGTGAGTGACCAAAAGTAAAGTTAAAGCCAGGACATAGGTAAATAGAAAAAATGGTATCAATACTTTAATCTCCACTCAGGATATATATTGTCAATGGCTACAGAAGCATCTGTGAGATGATTCTAAATTTCAAAATCAATTTCAGCTTATCCTAGGCAGTTAGAATTAATTCATATTCACAATTTTCAATCCTTAATTTGTAGTCTTGACATATAAATCTTGCTAATACAATGATAAACCTAATTAAGAATGAACAACATGGGATAAGACCATAACTGTACATCAGGTAAATATGAGCAGTCGTGGCTAGATGAGTAAGAAGCTATGTTAAACTCTGAATTTAGTTAAGAACTTTCTTCTTAAAAAATCTCTTTTTTATTGCTAGTTATCAACTGCTAGTTGTAGACATATTGTAATAGTTAGAATGGACTATTTAAGTTTATATTCTTGTTGTAATTTAAAATCTCTCTTGGATCTATGTAAGATCAGGTCTCATTCATAAAGACCTTATTTTCCATAACCATTTAATTACTGTATTCATTCTATACCTTGTTCTAGTGTAACTGGCGTATCTTGAAATCTTAGTAAAGTGTTGGAAACTTCAAATTATCCTGATTTAGAACTGAGTATAAACTGCTGGATCAGGCCTACTGTTTAATTAAAAAGAAAAGAAAGAATACCCAGCTAGTGTGAAACAGTTAAAAAACAACAACACCCTTCTCTGTTTTAAAAGTTATTAAAACCCAAACTATATTACATTTTCTTGCTCAGGCTAATATCTGACTACAATGCTTTCCTCCGATACACTTTTAATGTTCTCTAGTCACTAACAAATTCAAATACCGTTAGGCAAGGGACAAAGGCAAATGACTGAAAAAGCAAAAGGACTCAACTTCAATTTAACTGTCCTGTAAGGTACATACTAATTAGCTTCAAAGCTATGAAATCCTAGCTAGCATGTTAAGTCTGCTACATGACAGTATAATTTGCCTTCTTAAAGGATTATGCAAATTACAACTCATCATTCCATTACACGACTGAAAAAAGTGACAGCTAATTTATACATAACACACCTTTCAAATCCCTAAGATGTGAAGCACCTGTGCAATATACTTTGCCTAGGTTTTTCTGGGTTTAAGTACTTGTTTACTGCAATATACAGAAGCATACCTAAGAGATTTAATAAAGTCCTAGAGGTTTATTTATTTCCCTTTTAACTTCAAGAGCACAATTCCCAAGTATGAAAACAACATATATCCGTCCCCAATTTCAAAGGTATTTCATTCAAGCAGAAGTATAAGTTTTCAATACATGTTTAACTTCTGAATAGCGGGACAGCACTAATGCACGAGCCAGAAGAAAGACTCACACAGATTTCAACATACTTCTGGTAGGTAGATTCACAGTAGATTCCGTCATATCTGTAGATTTTCCTACATTCTGATTGGTTGGGCAGAGGATGCTGGACAGTTATTCTGTAGAGGTATCAAAAACAGATATACATGACTAGAGATTCTCTACAGTCAACTGTAATGCAGGACAATTAGTATTTTGAAAGGTACTACTGTTATATGTTACATCTATCTCATCTTGTTACATTGACTAAAAATATCTATATATATCTATATAGATATATAGATATATATATGACAGATTCCATTTCTGGAATTCAGCATTGAGAGTAAACTCAAATATCTATATATATCTATATAGATATATAGATATATATATGACAGATTCCATTTCTGGAATTCAGCACTGAGAGTAAACTCAAATTTAATTCTCTATCAGAACAAATTTTTCTTGTCAAAATGGAAAAATGGGACACACAAAAAACCCTTTGAATTCCTTAAACTTTAACAACAGTGTACATATTTAAAAGAAGTATCATATAACACTTAACTAACTTAACATAATCATTTCTCCTTACAATTGGAGAGATAACTCCCAATTGAATCCATGAATATTCACACTAGGGAAGAACAAACCTATCAATTTCAGTTTCTCTCAATTTCTCATTTTTACGATTTTAACCATTTTGCCCCATTTCCGCATCAGTTTGAGATTTTTTTAAAGTCTGCATGAAAATTTGTATGACTTTGTGTACGTATTTCTCCAAATGTACACAGTTTTGCATGGAATTTTGCCTAATATATGCATTTTTGCAAGGAATTTCCCCTAATGTAATGCATTCCAGTATGTTACTGCATTTCTATATGCTGTGCATTTTTTGATTAAAGAACTGCTTTGCGAAATTTGGAGAACTGCAAATATCAAAGTATAACTGCGATTCAAGTCATGTATTGGTTTGGAAAGTGCAAATTAGGTAAATTCGCATTAAAATCTGAAGAGGACCAAACAAATTTGTCCCCCATCCCTAGCTCAGGCTGAATGAGATCTTTAAAGTACAGCTACCTTACAGCCTGTGATCCCCACAATGATATAAACAAAACTTGTCACAGGACTGGGCCTTACTACGTAATTTTAGAGTCTATAATTAACCATTAAATTCCATGTTCCTTTTAGCTGATGTAGAGCCAGCTATGTCTCCACACTCAAAAACGGAGCACAGAGATGGGGAAAAAGGGGAAGACCCAGGAGCAGGGAGGGGAGGAGACTACGGAAACTGATTTACGCAGCTTCCTATGCACTGCGCAGCCTCCTTCCCTCCCCCTCTAGACAACTGAAATCGGCCATCTAGCCAAAAATGCAGGGTGGCCAGGGCACAGAGGAGAAGATTGCCTTACAGCCACCCTGTAATGGATACACAACCACCTCTGACTTTGGAGGCTGCTGACCATCTCAATAAGACTGTGACCTTAAATAACTTCTCAGTGATAGCCCACTGATTATGGAATGAACTCACTAGTGAGGCCCACTTGGCACCAATATTATCTTTTCAGGACCAGGTTAAGACCTTCAGGCATTTGGCAGCATATGATAAGGCATTTGGCAGCATATGATAAGATTTTTCATTTGTTCCTGGGATTTCTTACTATTGACATTGTTAAGATATATGTGTGTGTATTGTCTGTTTATACGTTTGTATGAAAATGGTTTTTATATAATGTACAATATTGTATTTTTAAGGTTTTTAATCTTTGTAAACCGCCCAGAGAGCTTTGGCTATTGAGTGGTATAGAAACATAATAAATGAATGAAATGAAATGAA